>NC_137830.1:20411191-20443691 GCF_963921795.1 Nannobrachium achirus
TTTGTTGTTGAAAGGAAAGTGGTAGAATTATACTTTGGTCGTTAGTTTTGTCTCGGATCTGTTGAAATAGCGAGGGACAGATATTGATAATAAATCTGCTTGGAGCTCTAACTACAAAATGATGTCACAGCTTAAAAGCCCCATAGCGTTGTTGTCGGGTGGAAACCCTCCTTTTTTTTGTTATCTAACTAAACATTAGCCAAATCCGTGTCCGTCTGTCTGCGCTTATACGTCATCCGATGGGAAAACCCTTGAAAAACACAGAGTGAGCCAATGAGGGAGCAGTATTGGCACCAATTAGCCAATGAGGGAGCTGGGCCTTTAGCAAAGAGGGAGCGCACCAACCAATAAGTATGTATGTGGGGTTGTATGGCCACAGACACCACTCATCACCCTACCTGTGTGCTCTGCTGGGTCGCACTTATTTTTTTTTTAAATAGTGAAAATAGCTGATCTACAAGCACACAGTGATGAAGTATAGGGCTTTAATTTATGAAAGAACTTGCAAATGTGAAACTTGAAGACACAAGATTTCTGCCTGACAGTGACGATGAGACCAGGGGCGTCACAACTTCACAAGGGGGGGAAAAGTCGGATTGAGTTACCAGGGCCCAAGGTGGAGGGGCCTTAATTATTTTATACTTTAGCTATTTTTGAAAAGTTGTGAAAATGTGTGCAAATCTTTGAATATATGTATTTTTTAAGTGAATATTTGCAACTCAAATTTTGCTTGGTTGGTCCCTGGAACTAAATATTTTTAGATGGGGGTCCGTGGCCAAATATATCATTTTGGGGGTCCTTCACATGAAAAAGTTCGAGCAAAACTGAAACATAGGTTTTTCAAAAAACCTTAGAAGAATTTGAAATATTCAAAGACGAAAATAGCAGATCTACAAGCTCTACACGCTGTGAGCTTGTATATCTGCTATTTCTCAATAGTTAAAGTACCCAGGGCCCAGAATTTGGTGCGACACCCCTGTCGTTAGGCAGTGAATCGTGGACGAGAAGAACACATCGCTTCATCGCTCCACATCACAACAGCTGTTACACCAAAGCTTTTCAAGTGACAGTGGGTTGCCATGGTGACAGTCTGACATTCCTCTCCTCTCCTCTCCTCCTCTCCTCTCCTCTCCTCTCCTCTCCTCTCCTCTCCTCTCCTCTCCTCTCCTCTCCTCTCCTCTCCTCTCCTCTCCTCTCCTCTCCTCTCCTCTCCTCTCCTCCTCTCTCCTCTCCTCTCCTCTCCTCTCCGTTGCCTGGTGCAGGGAGCATGACTCAGGACAGCTCAGCTGTTTCACTCGTGAACAGCTCCCACAGCGCATCTAAGCAATTTATAATGTGCCAGTTCATTGCAAACAAACACGTGGGGGTTGCACGAGGACATGGCAGAAAGAGAAACTGAATCCTGCGGGCAATTGTTAATCACAGACGGGCCGGCACGACTGAAAGGTTACATGGACAGTTAGGCTGTAGGCCTATGCAATTCACAGTGCTGCAGGCCTATGCTGTTTAAGACAAACAGCAAATAACTGTGTTTTAATTTATTTTTTTGCTTTGCGTTCAACTTGCCAGCAGCTGAGTTGGATAAAGGAACCAATGTAGTGTCAATTAGCATAAGATAATATGGCTTAGTTGTTTTTACGTGGTGCAGTATACAATAAAAATAGGTTTTACATAGCCTAGTTGGTCGCATTTAGTATGAAAACCTGCAGGTCATGTCGGTCCGTGCGTCACGGGGCTCACGCCTAATGTCACTCTCCATATATGGCCCAGACATCTCCATATATGGAGCTGGCCCAATACCTCTACTGTACTCACGGGACGCCTCATGTCACGCTCCATATGGCCAAGACATATCCATATGTGGAGCTAGCCAATACCTCACAGACTCCAGATACGGATATAGCTGACCTGTTCTGACATCACAGTGATGACTCGACCATCCAGATTAATAGTTTTAGAAGAAGCTCTGATGTTTCAGCACAACCACGTCCTTTCCCTTAGGGCGTCTTACTGGTCATAGTAGGAGAAACATGCAATGATACCAGCATGGTCCTTTAAACTGCAATACATGCTGTATGTTAAATGTTACCATATGGAAGACACAAACCCCTCCAGTGGGATTCATTCAAACCTGTGATCTTAAGGAAAGGAGCCAAGCATGCCAACACAGGGAGCTATTGAGGTCACTGGTGATGCACAATTTAGTTAATAAGTTATTAGAGCCTGGCCCTGACCCCTTTTTGCGGGCAGGTTTTTTTTGGCCCTTAGTGTCAATTTAGTCAGGAACACTCACGTCAAAAGTATAGATTTAACCATTTATTGCATAAATGCAATAAAGTTAATCTTGGCGTTAAAGGGCTCTGTGTTCGGAGATGTTCCCTGAATTCTATTCGAGCAGCTTGCTATGCAAAATCAGGGAACGCTAAGCAAAACCCCCATAGGGATACAATAGTAGTACAATAGCAGTACGTTGACATATTACTGTAGCTTGAATCAGCAGACCTAAAATTGCAAGTATCTGAGCCTATGCCAGACTCTGAATCAAAAGGTGGAGGCTAGGGGTGGAGGAAGCAGCAAAGTAGCAGCAGATCCGAAGCTTCGGATGAAAGACGAGCAGCTATAGTGAATGCAAGCCGTATTTAACCCTCTAAGGCCCACTGTTGTAATATTACAACGTTTGTATTTTATCCAAAAAAAGGTTTACATCATTTTATTTTAGCTCCCCCTACCACCTAAACATCACCATTGGATTCTATTGTTTAGTATTACAATGCCATTGGCCACAATATTTGCATATAAATACCCCCCACAGAGGCTGACATTCCAGAGTTTTGACGAACAACATCTCACTTTTTCATGGAAGCTATTCCTCACAAAAACAAGTAAAATGCCTGTAATCTAATTTTTTGGGGTGATCATTAGAATGTCTAGAACATGCACATATGTTATTATTGTGAAAAATATCCCCCATATGCAAATTAGAGCATGATTTATGATTTATGATTTATGGCTATAAAATCTTACAAAAACTTTTACTGAGCGAGAGCTCTGATTGGATTAGACAGAGTGATGTAATGATTAGCAGATCTGTGAGTGAGGAGTAGGAAAGGAGGTGACTGACAGCTGATTGCAGCTGCGGCGGGCGAGACTCACGTGTCCTGCATAAACTAACGCTGAAGCTTCATGAATCCAAACAGAGGCAGGTAGGACAGGTCCAGGGGCACTATTTGAACCTGACACTCCTATTTTTGGCCATGTTATTATAGGTGAGAATCTTAAAGTCTAAAAACTCACAACGGATGGCATTGTGACGCGATGTGAGCTTATTTGCGATTTTGACAGTTCAGCAAAAAAAGCACCAAAAAGCATCAAATCATCTTTTTCCAAAAGTCGCATAGCAACAGTACAGCTGTTACCCCAGGAACCTTGCTCTAATAGATCTAATCAAATGACATATTCTGGTTCTATTCACAAAAAGAGGTGACACCATACATACACTACTAGTATAAAGCCAAGGGTCATTCCCACCAGGCAAGATAAAGATAAAGATAAAAATATCGCTCTCAATTGAGGTGGATGGTAGTCTCCACACTGGAAAATAAGTTTCGGATTGCAGCGTTAACCAGGGTTAAATTTGCTGGGGTGGACGGTGAGCGGTCATTCATTTCCTTTTGAGAGTGTTTGATATTTTTATTTGGTAATATCATAATTTAACATACTTTGGGCAAATTTGTAAAAAAACGTTATATTCTTCTTCTTTTTTTTTCTTCTTTTTTTTAACATACTGTAACACAAATAACAGATCTACAGGGCCACGTGTTGTGGACCTTGTAAATCGTCAAGATTCGCTATGCCATAAGCGGTTACGAAAATGCCCTGGCTTTAACAGCGACGGAGCAGGCAAGCAATCTGATGTCATGCTCAAGGACACCTTGACAGAACACAGTTTGACAGACAGGAACATTTTCAGTATGGGTCTGTCAGTCAAAGCCCTGACCCACTGACTGCTCCAAATGACAGCTGTTTTAGTTCATACAGCCGTGTCTGGTTTATGCCCCTCCGTTGAGTTGGCTTCATAAGGGTGGCTCTCGTCCACTCAGCAACCAGTTAGGCAAGACTAATTACCTCTTTTAGAATTCCCCTCTGAGTGCTCTCTTCATCATGTAATATATAAGGGCAGATTGTAATACTACAGGGCAGTGGGGGGCCATTTGGAAAGAAGAAACATAACTCAAACTCAAAACTCAAAAGCTCACATCGTTGTGAGCTTGTTGTAGGCTACATTGTTGTTAGTGTGGTTGCCCAAACAGGGCAACCACACTACTTGTCTATTTTCTTCTCCCATCCATCCATCCAACCATCCAGATAAACTTTCTTTTATCTACTCCTCCCACAGTTTTGGTGGCACGCACTTGGGCTATATGTCAAATTGACTGGCTTCATTGGGAATCGTGTGCTTGCATTTTGAGAGATACATTACAGTATATTATTTAGTTAATTTATACTAAGACGCCTAAGGGCGCAAAGCTAAAGGGTGAGGTTGCGCCATCTGTCTTGGCCATGTATGGATTTTGTTAGTGTGGTTCCCCTAACAGGGCATCATCTGTGAATGCCCATATATGGACTTTTATTTTATCCTTTATTAATATATATCAGACACCCATATGGATCCATGTATATGGACATATGGGCATCGGTGGTTCTACAAAAGAAAAAAGTTTCATACAACTGTATATTGTGCAAGTACAGTAATGGCAGGGAAGTAACGGCAGGGATGTCTCACAGCCCCTTGTGCTGTGAAACCCCAGACATGCTTATTCCGTTACTCGTTATGCGAAAGTCCTATGACGTGACGTCTGACATCATACTGTACATACAATCCCTTTTATGCCCATATATGGAGATCCCTTTCTGTAGAACCAATCGTGTGCTGTGAGTCTGTCTCTCAGTCCTTGTCCACTTTTATGGGCATAAAAGGGATTCTATTCGTGTGGTTGCCCTAAAAGGGGCATCTTCTTGGAATCAGATGTAGAGGTCAGCTCCATATACTGTATGGGGATCTAGGTGATGATCCAGTCATCTGTATGGATATCCAGGGTTTGATCATTGATGAGGTGATGTCATGTGATGTCACAATGTCAACAAAATTGATGTGTTACAGAATTGCAGACGTACTGACAAGATGTGCCGGTTTTCATAGTTAACTGCGACCTTCGGTCACAATTATTAATTTTCTCCATTGACTTGAATGGGAAAATGCAAAAAATTAACTTTTCCCAAATATGGAGATGACTGTCCGACATAGATGTCTGACGTCATAGACCACATGGGTCTGACACAGTATGTCTGTCCATATATGGGCATTCCAAGATAATGGCTTAATATTGATGACATCAGGGATCTCCATATACTGTATGGGCATACAAGGGACAAGGACTGTCTCCATATATACCCGTAAATGGCCAATAATTTATTAGTGAATACATTTTCCTAATTGACTTTAACGGGGAAAATTCAAATGGTAAGACAGAATTCATTTGTGTGACTCGTGTCACGGCAACACTTGCAATTTCTCAGAATTGCATCTTTTGTTGTTGTTGTTGTTGTATTTAAGCCATTTCGCAATAGTGGCTTCATCCAGAGGCTATGGCTATTTTATATGGAAAGGTTCGGGAACCCTTGCTACAGTGATGAAGGCAATTTTGGACTTTTTGAAGATAATGACCCACTTAAAAGACAAATGAAGAAGCCATCATTATGCACAGAGCAGTGTTTATGAGCACAGAGGACTGCCCACAGCCATGACCAAGTGGCAGGGGCGTCACAAGGGGGAGGAAAGTGGGACTGAGTTACTAGGGCCCACGGAGGAGCGGCCCTCAATTATTTTAGACTTTAGCTATACTGAAAAATAGCAGATATACAAGCTCACAGCGCGGCACCAAGTGCCGCGCTGCGAGCTTGTAGATCTGCCATTTTTGAAAAGTCTTGAAAATGTGCGGAAAATCTTTGGATATATGTTTTTTTTTTTTTTTTTAAAGCAGACGTAACTCAAATTCTACTTCTGGGGGGGTCCCTGGAACTAAATATTTGGAGATGGGGGTCTGTGGCCAAATACATATCATTTTGGGGGTCCTTGATATGAAAAAAGTTTGAGCAACACTGACATAGAAACAAAGGTTTAAAAAAAAAAGGGATTTGAAATATTCAAATTGAAACAGACACATTTTCATGATTTTTCAAAAATAGCAGATCTACAAGCTCGCAGCGCGGCACTCGGTGCCGCGCTGTGAGCTTGTA
Source organism: Nannobrachium achirus (assembly GCF_963921795.1). Lineage (NCBI taxonomy): Eukaryota > Metazoa > Chordata > Actinopteri > Myctophiformes > Myctophidae > Nannobrachium > Nannobrachium achirus. The sequence continues at coordinate 20,417,489 of NC_137830.1, forward strand.
TATCTGCTATTTTTCAATAGCTAAAGCACAAAATAATTGTGCAGGGGGCCTGCAGTGAATCCTTGTACCCATGGGGCCCAGAATTTGGTGCGACACCCCTGCCAAGTGGCAATGAACATGTTTCAAGACGGTCTTATACGTGTTTCAAAATTCTGATTCAGAAACAGAGAACAGGTCTTGAAAGTGACACAGACTGTTTCGCATCATTTATTTTCTTGCATTTCCTTTTCAACGGTGTTCCTGCCATTAAATGTGCCTTGCTTGAGAGCCAGCGTGGCAGACTGTGCAGACAAAGCTTGCCAACAGTGCCTCTTGGCTTGAATATTGCACCAAGATGAAAACATTTTAAATTAAAACTTGACCTTCCAGCAGACAATTTATTAGTCATGGTAAGTCATGCCCATGGCCCTCATCTACTCTACCACAAAAACAACATCTTGGGTCATGTGTTATTTTGCTGCATTGTACCCGTTACATTTTTGCAAAATTGGACACGTGAACTTAGCAGTATGACATCATGTGACATTTATGTGGAGTTTAAACAAGAGTTTAAACTAGAGAAATACCTACTGTGTGAAAACCTTAATTATAGAAGGGCAATCTGTAATTTCAGAGTAAATAACACAAGAATTCCAAAGGTTACTGGCAGATATAAAGGGTTGGAAAGAAGCCAGAGATTTTGTAATCTATGCAATGACAACAGAGTCGGGGATGAGTACCATGTACTGTTTGAGTGTAAGAACCTTACTATTGTGAATCTCAGACAAAAATACTTGCCAAAGTACTATACAACCCATCCATCTATGTGGAAACTGATTTTATTACTACAAGCCGACAAGGCAAAAGTTATATGTAAATTGGGAGCTTTCCTAAAGAACACCTTGCCCTTGTTCAAATAATGTGTCATGCCCGCTTTTCTGCTACGTCTGTTTTGAATATTATTGTAATGTTTGTTATGTTTTGTATACTATTTATGTATATAAAATGAGCTGTGCTCCATACCATGTGATCATGGTCGTGAGCTAAATAAATGACGATGATGATGATGATGACATACTGTAACGATTTGAAAAATAAATAAATAAACATTTGAATTACAAATAACATTTTCAATGCATGGCTTTGCATGAGGCTAGACCGATATACGAGGTGTGTGTGTGTGTGTGTGTGTGTGTGTGTGTGTGTGTGTGTGTGTGTGTGTGTGTGTGTGTGTGTGTGTGTGTGTGTGTGTGTGTGTGTGTGTGTGTGTGTGTGTGCGCGCGCGCGCGCGCGTGTTTGTGTGTGAGAGTGCGTGTCACAGCTAATACACCAGATGTTATTGTTTGGAAGTGGCATGTGACCACAGCCTGGAAGAGGCATTCCTTACCAAGGTGCTTAAGTACCAACGCCTTAAGGATGCTATATTTATTATACAGCTTGGTTACAAATGTGAACCGCTCGTGTTCATATTTGGTTGCCTCGGTAATGTCCATAAATCAGTTGTGAGAAGCCTGCAGATTGCAGGAATGCCTAAGCCAAGAGTTAAGGCATTGGCAAAGTTCTGTCCAGTGTCTGTGATAATAGGAGGTGATACTTCCTGTACCCACGTGATCTGTATCCTGAAATACTTGTTGAGTTTCCCAAGTTTGTGCATCTACTATTGTTTTTTGTTCAATATTGTGTTGATAAATGGAACACAACTATTCAGGGAATGGGCATGGCCAAAACACAAAACCTCCTATCTGAAAAATTCACTTTGTTGGGGAAATGAAAAAGAAAATGTGTGTTCAACATAAAAAAAAAAAACATTAAAATCTACTATTTCTAGTCACATGACATTTTTTGGTAAAATGAAGGGCAGAACGATCTTGCAGACAGACTGACCATGTGCAGCATATAGGGTGACCAGATCCAAACTGTTCATTTGAGGGACAGAAGTACCACTTGTGTGGGACAATGTGGGACAGGCGGGGGGTTAATAGCAAATTATTAATTAAGTTGCTAATAAATGCTTCAATGTCATATTCGACCATAGGCCTAATACTGCCTATTAATTTGTTATTTACCCCCCTATAGGGGATATTTCTCGTGTTATTTTATTAACAGGCTTAAAAACATATCTTGCTGGGAAAAGAGACAATAAGAGAGATTTTCATTACAATGGAATACTCTGCCATATAATTGCGACCGTAGGTCGCACTTACTACAGAAAGCTCCACCAGGTGTCCGTGCGTCCGTCAGTCAGTCCGTCACACGTCAGACGTCACACTTTTGCCCTGCTCATATCTCCGCAACCGTTGCCCCGATCCATGCCAGATTTTGCACACACACTCCTTACCTGCCAAACTACAACCTCCAAGGACCCCCGGAGCTCCAGGGACCCCCAGCTCCCTCGGGGACCCCCAAGTGTAAAAAATGAGCACATGTGCAAAAATTACCAAATGACCACCCCAACGGGGCTGCTCACGGGGAATTCCTGGGGACCACCCACTCCTGGTGCTCCAGAACGGATGCAAAAGTGGTGACGCCCCCAGTGGAGGACCCCCTCCACTGCAGCTCACATAAAATGCCGTAACTCGGCCTAGGAGCGTCCGGGAGAGCCGCGGCCGGTACCTATTCGTCCGCCAAGGCAACTCGGAGACCCCACCCCTCATTTCTCACATGGCCCTCTTCTAGCGCCACCTTCAGGCCGATTTTCACAACACATTTTTGCCCACTACTCCTACAGTTTTGGCCCTAAAATCACGCAAATTGCTACACAATATGTCTCCACTCATCCCATCAACATGAATCTGTCCCATATAGCGCCACCTTCAGGCCGATTTTTAAAAACACATTTTTGGACACTGCTCCTACAGATGTTGCCCTAAAATCACGAAAATCACTACACAGTATGTCTACACTCATGTCATCAACATGGCTCAGGAAGATTTTGGAAAAACACATTTTTGCCCTATTTGTGGAGATAAGTGACCTACGGTCGCTTATCTCCCGATTAGGGAGTCTTACTGGTGTATTCCAGTAGTCCAGTGTGGTCCAGTCTAGCTTGCTGTGAGCTCACGTTAAGAGCTTCAGCAACAATCACCTCTATCAACACCTGCCAGTTACAATGTGGGACAGAGTCTCAATTTGGGGGACGCCTGAAAAGTCATGGAAATGTGGGACTGTCCCTCGCAAAGGGGGACATCTGGTCACCCTAGCAGCATAGCCTGTTGTCCTCATTTCAAGTGAAATCCAAAAATCATGAAATTTGCAGATAGGAGGTTTTGCGTTTTGGCCATCGATTATTATAATATACATACAAGCGAAACAGGTAGAAACCTCTACATAGGCTATGCATGTTTTAACTTTTTATGATTTGTTCCGTAAATGAATGCCCTACTTCATCATAAAGTGTCACAACACAAAAGTTGTGAATATAGCCAATCTACAAGCTCACGCCGTGTTGCACTTGTAGAGCAGCTATTTTCACTATCATTTTCTTTTCTTATCATAATAAAAGGACATATCCATCCGTCACTGACGTATACTCCCTCACCGGGAAATGCTGCCAGTGGTGTTTGTTGCCAAGCGAGAGGCACCAGCTTGCCTGGGAATTAAAGCCGCTCTAGTGGTGGTGGTGGGCGAGTGTTTCACCCTGACCCCTACTCTAGGGGTGTAACGATATAGTAACTGTATCGAAATATCGTTTTTAACTTAAAAAATCGAAGTAAATCGAAATGAAAACAGCTAAAATCGAATCGTATCGTTTTATTTTGTATCGTATCGAATCGGCAGTGCAAAGAATCGATTGTATCGATACTACCTACTTGGGCATTGTATTTAGAATTTTTAAGAAGAAAGAATTTAAAGGAGGGGTTTAATTACTTTTCCTTTCCATATAGCTACATTGGTCTATCGATACATGTGTGTAATCTCTGGGTTCATGTCAAGGTGCAGGTTTATCAATATACAATGTCCATGTATTTGGCTTTTTACTTATTTATATCCATAATAATACATGTTTCCCTTAAAAACCTGCACTATCCACACCTTTCACACAGATTTAATGTCTTTGCTAAATAGTTACTATATCGATTTTAAATCATTGAATCGAATCGTATCGTAACGCCATTAATGAACCAATATCGTCCATGTATCGTATCGTCAACCATGTATCGTGATATGTATCGAATCGCTATTAAAATGTATCGTTACACCCCTACCCTACTCCTTTTTTCAGTGAAAGGATACGATTCTGTAATGTGTCCTCGACAACGATGAGAGGAAACACTTTGTACCTGCCTGGCGCTCCTATTTTTCCATTTGTTATCATAGGTGAACTTTAAAAAAAACCCACAAGCATTGCATTGTGCATTTTTTGAATAGTTGCATAGCAACAGTAGCAACCAGCTGTTACACCCAGGGGCGTCACACCAAATTCTGGGCCCTGGGTACAAGGATTCACTGCGGGCCCCCCATGAATGTTAACTATTGAAAAATAGCAGATAATACAAGCTCACAGCGCGGCACCGAGTGCAGCGCTGCGAGCTTGTATATCTGCTATTTTTGAAAAATCGTGAAAAATGTGTGCAAGAAACCTATGTCAAGGACCCCCAAGATGATATGTATTTGGCCACGGACCCCGATCTCAAAATATTTCGTTCCAGGGACCCCCAGAAGCAAAATTTGAGTTAGAAATGTTTGCTTAAAAAATACATATATTCAAAGATTTTCACACATTTTCACAACTTTTCAAAAATAGCAGATCTACAAGCTCGCAGCGCGGCACTCGGTGCCACGCTGTGAGCTTGTATATCTGCTATTTTTCAATAGATAAAGTTATTAGGGCCCCTCCTCCACCTTGGGCCTCAGTCCCACTTTCCTACCCCTTGTGACGCCCCTGGTTACACCAAACCCCTTGCTCTAATAGATGTACCTAAGCACATCACAAACGATAAACCATTATTGTATCTGGTTCAATTTCACGAAGCAAAAAGAGGTGACACCATACACTGCTAGACAGCGTAACTCACTACAATCCCTTTTGAAAAGGAGCGACTTGGGGAGGGTGGGAGGGGCCAAATGGTGCATTCAGATAATCAAATCTAATGTGCCCTCCCTGATGGTAATATATTTGAACAGAACTGGGAGCGTGTCGTATAATGGGCCTGTGATCACTGATTCGATCGAACTTGATGATCCGTGGCTCCGGCACACTGGTCTATTTCTGTATGAGAACAGATGACAGTGCATGCGTGTGTGTGTGTGTGTGTGTGTGTGTGTGTGTGTGTGTGTGTGTGTGTGTGTGTGTGTGTGTGTGTGTGTGTGTGTGTGTGTGTGTGGGTGGGTGTGGGTGTGGGTGTGTGGGTGTGTGGGTGGGTGCCTGCGTGCTGCAGTGGCGATGCATCATTTGGCCCGGTTGAAAAAAAATACATTTTCTGTCCTAGCGTTGTATGACCATTTCAGGTCGCAGATCAGGTGATCTTGGGTCAAGTGATTGACATTTGAAAAATACACGTTGAAAGCACTCCAAATAGAACTAGAACTGCACTCGAGGTGTCGCGGTGCCAACTTACACCTTGTGCACAATAGGCCATGTAGAGTGCGCAAGTACTGCGTTCGGTGTATCTGTCGCGTATCTGTTTTCCCAGTGTTATCTATATCAGGTCGCACTTGTTGATGGTGATGGTGACGTCACCAAGAATGCTGCTCCCTGATTGGCTACGGGCGTAAACACAGACACACGCGCCACAGATATAATGATGTTGTAATATTTGATGACATCGAGATCTCAGGCATAAAAGGTACACAGACATACAGTACAGACAGACAGGCAAACAGACAGATAGACACTAGACAGATACCGTGTATCTTGTATCTCCATACAAGTATGGGCATAATACTGATAGACAGAGATATATTTCTGGATATACAGATATCTCGATATTTCTGAACCACTGCTGATCCACCCGACTTACCATTTGGCACATCACTCACTTGGGTCCTCTGCATTAAACATGTAAAGTTTGAAGTCAGCCGGTCATATGGTTCTCGTGAAGATATGCAGGAGATTGTACAAGAATTATGGTAGAATTACACCATACGGTTATGTTACTTTGTTATTCACCTTTTTTCCTTATGATATGTTCTGACCATCTGAATATCAGGGTCAAGATGCCATGACACAGGACTGGTAACTATCGTTTAGTGCAGGGCTTCTCAAAGTGGGTGCCGTGGCACCTTAGGGTGCCTTGACGCGAGTCCTGGTGTGAATCAGAATACTTCGATAATATTTGAAATGTATCAATGTCACTTAAAGGGGAGCTCCGGTCGTTTTCAAGGGCTTTTGTAACCCCATATTATCATATTCTAACTTGGAAAACAAAAAAGAAATTTATTTTTGTGGTACATTTCCATTTTTTGGGAAACGCGAAGCTATGACCTCACTTCCTACAGCACCAACCTCACTTCCTCCAGCACCCATAATCCTTTGCGCAAGCAGCGCTTGGAGAAGAGAGCCAAAGCTAAGCTAACAGCGTAACCATAATAACATCCTCGCTGCGTTGCTGTTTTAGTTTGTTTGTTGCTGTTGGTTGGAAGTCACGTAGTAAGAAGATGGGATGTTATGACCGCAGTGATGCTGAGCAGTTGTAGAAGTTTTGAAACGTGTGCAACTGTGTCGGTGAAACAACATGGCATTGTTGTTTTACCGTGGTGTTATGATTGAATGAAGCCGAGCGACGGAGCGAGCCCCGGGTGCTGCTGCTGCCTGCAGAACGATGGGACATGAATCTGCGGTTGTGTAGTGATTAGTAAACATTTCACAACAGATGACTTCCACCGAGATGTAATGGCAGGATTGATGGACACAATGCAAAGCTAAATGTCCCTTGTAAAGCAGAACATAGGTATGTACTGTATGTTTGGAATTAAAATGCCACTCTACGAAACATAATGTATAATGTACAAGCAAAGGTTGCAACTTGATTCATGTTTGTAACACTTATTTTGTTGTCATCTCTTGTCTTTAGAATCATCCATCTAATGGGTGGAGAGGCTTCATATCAAGGTGTATTCTTTCAAGAGGTAGGACTACTTTTAGGCTATTGTTATTGCTAGCGATGCTAATCTTTAGCCTGTAACAGCAACTGCGGTTCCAACATTAATGTAAATGTGCGGGGCACCCAAAAGTGGTGAGATAAAAGTCAACAGAGGGGACTGTATTATAATGTATATCAATCGACAAACAACCCCTCCCCCAGTGGCTGCACAGTAATTATGATGTAACGTGAGCTATTATAAAAGATGATGATGATGATGATACTACACTCTGATTCCTAGTGTAGGCAACCAAACGTTGGGTACTTACAACTGTGAAGTGTGTGAATCACTAGAATATATTTTATTCAGACAAACTCATAAACAAACTGAATCCACATAACTCTATTAAAACACATAGCAGTACTGTAACACTCCCCTTCCCTCATTGACCATACATGAAGCTAGATCGCATTGTTTTTTTTTTTAATGTTTTTTACTGATGTGCGTGGTCTAAATGTTATTGTTTTCTAGATTGATATTGCTATGCATTTGTTATATTGTTGTTGATGTACTGTCATTATCCTATTATATTGATATACTGTATTACCTGCTTATTGTACATCGCTTTGGATTAAAATCTGCTAAATGCCTAAATTGTAAATTATCATCCAGCACTTTTGCCAGTTACTTTTTATTCTTTTGTACTACACTGTTTTATAAAGTAGGGTTTAAACTTACAAACAAAAAACTGTTTAAATATGGAGATAAGAGGTTTGTGCCCGAGAGCAACCCCCCAACATTACATGAAATATGTAACATGGTAAAATGCAGTGTTACTGTTGTTAGCTTATAGATCTGTTCTTTTTTTTTTAGCAAACTGGTTTAGGATTCTCATTATTGCATGGTGTGATTACTAGAAATGGGGTAAAAGCTATGGCAACATTTTGAAATGTCATTGTAAATAATCTGTGTACCCTGAAACATTTTTCCTCCTCTTTGTCTATAATTGCATAAGGTGCTGACACATCACATAATCCACCATGTCCAAGATGATGTCCATAGCAGTCCTGCGGGAAGACAGCGGTACAACTGTCTACATCGCCCTCTGAAGAGATGCCGTAGAAGAAGCAGCTTACAAGGAACTCCCAGGAATATTATTTACTCTCTCGATTCATACAGCAATGTGATCTAATTTTTTAATATTAGACTACTCTAAAGCCTCTTTCAACTCTAATGTTGCCTCGCCTGTGCTCTGTACACCCAGTAATAAGCTTGTTATTTTAATAAGTCAAATTGGGAAATAAGATAAAAGTGAGAGAATAATTTTCCAAATCCTAGGGAGAAAAATAATCATTTACAAGAATCGTGCTGCCCTTCTGCAGATATAAGTGTCTGCTAAATTTCTAAATTAGATCAGCTAACACAGGGAACATGTCAGAACCCTAAAACATCCGGGACAACCATGTCCTAGCTCTGGTCGAGAGTGTGCGCTGCTCAACCCATTTTCAGTATTGGCTACAGCACAAACTATTAGAATAACGGTTTCAATTTCAGGTGGACTACACACTAAAAAGGCTAATAAAAACAATATATAACATCATGAGCTTTTTGGTTTCATCCTTGCAATCTGTCATGAAAATATGTATTTACCGGTAATATATTATTTGCTGGAGTAGAGCAGTGGTTCTTACTCTGGCGTCCCTGCAACAATCATATTTGAACTGGGGACCCCCCACCCTGATAAGCACTTAGACTGTAGGAGTTGAGGCATTACATTCTGCTCGATTCCGTTCCACAGATAAATATTGTGAAACTAGCCGATCTACAAGCTCAAACTCCCAGACTCAAAGGTTGAGAACCACTGGACTACAGTAATGCTCTGAAACAGAAGTACTTGCCACTGTGTTTGTTACATTGTACTGTGTTTACTGTGTTACAAATGGCAGGTTCACACAGCACTCCATACTGTGTACATTATATTTCTTACAAGTAAAAACAGAAAAGAAGGAAAATCAAATGTATTGAATCTATTTTATTATCTATTATGACAAGGATCATAGAAATGTTCACATCTCTATGCATTTGTTATGTATAATACAATATAATGATGCCAGGGTAAGAAGACGTCGACTCTCCACTTGCGACGACTCTCCAGGACACTCCAAACGATACCGCAGTGCCTGCAGTGAGAAGAAGAAAATACTGTAACATGTTGCATTGTCTTTGTCACACACAAACGGTTCATCGCCATGGCAGCTTATCGTGTACATCAGGGTCTGCAACCTTTTACAAATGAAAAGTGCCATGGTTTTATTTTTTTAGATAGTGTGCCATGTCAACATGAATTTTAATGACAAGCCATCATAAGTGTGGACATTTTGATTGGAAGGACATAACAATCATTAGACTCTGAGCAATAAGTCACTTATCTCCCAGACTCCCTCCCCAGTCAGAGTTCATAGCTTTAATGAATGTAGAATTATATGCAGGATGTCATTTGCTGCAAATTAGGTGACTTAATTTAATTTACCATGTTTAAAATATATATTTGAAATAAAAATCCTGTCTCACACTTCTGCCAGTGTGCCAGTGATCACCCCCCCCCCCCCCCTGTGCCAATGTTGGCACTCGTGCCTAAGGTTGCCTAGCCCTGGTTTTTGTCATGGACATACAAATATTAAATATGACCAGAGACAGATCTGCTAGCCCTAAATATTAGCCTACTAGTGCTGTTCTCAGTGTGTTGAGGGACCTTCAGTTGAAGATGGTTCAAATGGATCACAGGTCTATTTTCTGAGAGCAGTGGTGTAAGCAGTGCTTGTAAAATGTTGAGGCTTTTGTACTTTGAATAATTTCCAGCTTTCTGTACTGGTACTTGACTCGAGCTCGAATCCAAATATAGTACTTGTACACCATTACAATCATTTGAAAACTTGAGTTACTTTGCACATAAATGATTATATTATAAAACCTAATTAATCAACTTTAGCCCTATTTTATATCCAGGCTATTTGAAAATAGACGATCTACAAGCTCACAATGTGTTGATGCGATGTGTTGTGAGTTTGTGGATCTGCCATTTTCAAACATTTTGTACTTTTAAAGAATATTTTGATGCCAATACTTTAGTACTTTTACTTCTTACAGAACGTTTTCTATATTGCAGTATTGATAGCCTACTTTTACTCAAGTATCTTAGTCCTTTTTCCATCTCTGTCAGAGTGTAGACCTACAAATGGGACCAAATAGACCCATAGGAGGTACTGGAAAATAAAAGTTTTGAGAGCCACTGTACTAGTGGACTCCTAATGTGAAATACATAGTAAAATCAGTGCCATCATACATATTTTAAAGTAAACTTAGGCCTACAGACTTTACATTCTGTAATTGGGATTAATATAGGAATGTGCATGCCAGGACACATTGATGATGACACTCACATACACAAATAAGTTATACATGAATGAAACATACCATTGGGTCTCGGTTGTCTCTTCCAGTTCAACTTGGGGATCCTAGCAGCATGGAGCAGTAGTCACAACAAACGGGCAGAATAACTTGGGTGCAGAGAATGGTCCTATGACAGTGTGTATGATGTTAGCTTAGTGGAGTCCCAGCTGGCAGAGACGCCTCGTCTTTTCTCTCTGGTTCACGTCGCTGCTTTTTTTTTTCTTTTCTTCCTTCTTCTAATGTAATGCATAGCCTACTCCAGTTCATATAAAAAGTAGTTCTACCGAAGATTCTGCCAGCAAGTCCCTATGTCAGTAGAAAACATGTCTGAAACAAGTAACAACCCAGAGCCATACTGTTGTTGCTAACTAGCGTTCACGCTACGGCAACCACACCGGGTCAAATCCTACTGTAGTTTCTGCAGCTACAACGGCCTCCCACCACGTACGTCATAGCCAGGCGTTCCATTGGCCGAATCAGTCTATGACGTACGTGGTAGTAAGGCCCCCTACTGTCCACAGAACAGTAATGTAAGGAAATAGACGCGTTTTAGCATGAACGTAGTTGACTAAAAGAACACAGACTTGGTTGAAAACCGGCGAACCACTCCTTTAAGTGTAACCACTTAACAGCCTACAGTACACCATGGGCCCTATTTTTGCCAAGCTAAACCCTAAACCACTAAACGTCTTTGCCTTTTTGAAAAACATTTTTTTTAAAGTTCAAATAGCTGATCTACAAGCTCACAACGTGTCATTGTAGATCGGCTATTTTAAAATGTTTTTCAAAATAGTAAAAAAGGCAAAGAAGTTTAGGGGTTTAGGGTTTAGCATGGACGAAAATAGGATCTCTCTTCCCCCAAAATAGAAGATCAACTAGATCTACAACGCATGTTATGAGCTTGTAGATTGGCTATTTCTGGTGCATGTTCCCCCAGAATAGGAATGCTAGGGTTTTAAGTGGTTAAACGGCAAGTATAAAAGTGATTCAGTCTGTCCTAATGTAAAAACATATCGTCGTTGTCGGGTGGAAACCTTGTATGTCCAACACCGTTCGTTTTTATCATTTAAAATGAAACTAAACTAAACTAACTAAAACAGCGGATCTACAAGCACACAACGCCTCGCGGGGTGCGAGGCGTTGTGTGCTTGTAGATCTGCTGTTTTCACTACTAAACTAATATTAATTATTTTTTAATGCATGGTGTAGAACCTTTAATGTTTATATATTACCAGTAAGACTCCCTAATCGGGAGATAAGCGACCGTAGGTGGCTTATCTCCACAAATAGGGCAAAAATGTGTTTTTCCCAAATCTTCCTGATCCATGTTGATGACATGAGTGTAGACATGCTGTGTAGTGATATTCGTGGTTTTAGGGCAAAAACTGTAGGAGCAGTGTCCAAAAATGTGTTTTAAAAATCGGCCTGAAGGTGGCGCTAGAATAGGGCCATGTGAGAAATGAGGGGTGGGGTCTCCGCGTTGCCTTGGCGGACGAATAGGTACCGGCCCCGGCTCTCCCGGACGCTCCTAGCCTGAGTTACGGCATTTTATGTGCGCTGCAGTGGCAGGGGGTCCTCCACTGGGGGCGCCACCACTTTTGCATCCGTTCTGGAGCAGCAGGAGTCGGTGGTCCCCGGGAATTCCCCGTGAGCAGCCCCGTTGGGGTGGTCATTTGGTCATTTTTGCACATTTGGTCATTTTTTACATCTGGGGGTCCCCCAGGTCCCTGGGGCTCCGGGGGTCCTTGGAGGTTGTAGTTTGGCAGGCAAGGAGTGTGTGTGTAAAATCTGGCATGGATCGGGTCAACGGGTGCGGAGATATAAGCAGGGAAAAAGTGTGATGTGTGAGCACATTTGGTCATTTTTTACATCTGGGGGTACCCCAGGGACCTGGGGGTCCCTGGGGCTCCGGGGGTCCTTGGAGGTTGTAGTTTGGCAGTCAAGGAGTGTGTGTGCAAAATTTGGCATGGATGGGGGCAACGGTTGTGGAGATATGAGCAGGGCAAAAGTGTGACGGACTCACTGACTGACTGACTGACGCACAGACAGCCCGTGGAGCTTTTGGTAGTAAATGCGACCTACGGTCGCAATAATGTATATCTGCAAAGTAACTAGTAACTAAAGTTTTCAAATAAATGTAGTGGAGTAAAAGTAAAATATTTGGTTCCGAGATGTAGTGGAGTAGAAGTAAAAGTGTTGGAAATTGGAAATACTCAAGTACAAATACCTTGTTGTACAGTACTTGAGTAAATTGACTTAGTTACTTAACACCACTGGACATGCAAGTGTGTCTTTTCTTAGGCTTTCTCCCTGCTTTCCCCGAGAACTACTGAACTTCCCCCACAAGCTCCTATAACTCGTCTATCTTATAACGTTATGTCTACGACTCGGTTTGCCTGAACAATTACTCAATGATACAGAATTTTGCATTCCAAAGGACACACAGACACAGACACCCGCACACACACACACACACACACACACACACACACACACGCACCCAGCGATAGCAGGCATTTATAGATATAGATATTTTGAATTGTCAGTTATCCAATATGCAAACTGTGTATTAAAATGCTGCTAATAAGTTATGACACCAGACATGATCAACTTTGTGCTGCCCCAGTTTCCTCAGCATTCTCATTGAAGATGACGGTCCATTTAGTCTATTTGTGAATTGCTTTAAACAGATTTCTCGCAAAGAGAACAGAGGAGACAATTACGGATACAATGCAAGAGATGAAAACCAGACACAAAGGCAAAATTCTAATACATGATGATTACAGGTTTGAGTTTGTCAGAGTGTGTGTGTGTGTGTGTGTGTGTGTGTGTGTGTGTGTGTGCGTGTGTGTGTGCGTGTGTGTGTGCGTGTGTGCGTGCGTGCGTGCGTGCGTGCGTGCGTGCGTGCGTGCGTGCGTGCGAATGTGTGAATAGGCCTTTAAGGCCTATTCACACTACGCTGGTGTCGCGGACTGCAGGCGCACAGAACTGCTTTCCTGTGCGCTTTTATGGCGTGTTTTTTTTTTCTTGGTGTGAATGCGGGTTAAAAGAGACGTCTGTGCGTGGTGTGGCAGTGGCTTCAGAGGTAGAGTGTTTGCAACCCAGGCACATGCATGCACACATATAGACATCAAAGGGGGCTTGAGCCCCTGCCCTTTAACTCATCTGTAAACAATGCCCTCTCCAGACCATGCATGCAGTTTTTTACTATGGTGAAAGAAATGCAAATGCACCCTCTTTCCATGCCATACCTGAAGGCAGCATTCAAGAGAATTGCCTTGTCCAAACTCTCCTGAACTTGAATGCAGCATCTTATGTTGAAAAAATTGCCCTCTCTGTGTAGAAATCCATGACACCTCCAGTATTGACTTGATTATGCTTAGTTCAGTGTGGTATCACGCACCGAAAATTGCCGACCTCCAAGCTCACAATGCGTCACGCTGTGACACATTTTGAGCTTGGAGGTCTGCTGTTTTCGATATTTCCACCAAAAGGCCCTTTTAGAAATTTCAGTCCCTGCTTCTCTAACATTCTCTGCACGTCAATGTTGCAACCCGTCGTCGTCGTGATTGCCTTGTACCCAGAAGGTTCTCGGTTCAGTCCACCAGCTCCTCCTGGCTTTGTGCCTAAGTGACCTTGAGCAAGACAATGAACCTAATCTCTCCTGATGAGCAGGTTGGTGCCATGCATGGTTGCCTCTGCCGTCTGTGTGTAAATGGGTGCACAGTTTTCTGGGAAAAGGTTCTATAGGAATGCAGCACTCTACAGTATTTCTAAGTGTTGGAGTTTGGAAGCATTTGTTGGACAGTCCTGCGTACCACTTGTTTTGTCCACAAAATGCAAGAGGCAGCGGGATGGTAAGTTATTGAAAACGAGCACTTTAAAACTCCAACATTTAGAAATGCACAGAATTGTATTGACAGAAAGTAGCTTATAACATGTCTGGAGTGGATTTTTACGAAAAACAAACACTTTACAGATAGAAAGAGGATAATTCAAGCTTTCCATACAGCTGCAATGTTGTTTGCAATCAAATAATGTTTAATACATTCAAATACTTTTCTGTTTGGCTGTCAATGGTGATTGAACCAGGATCAAACCTTCTGATTCCTAAGGGGACTCTACCTCCAGATCTTTTCATATATTGTCCATAATTGGAAAAAATACTGTCCTGTTTTCGGGGGGATTTCAGAGACAAATCAATGTCCTTAACACCTCATTTGAACCAGTGCATCTGTTTCTTATTTCTTTTTCTGGCAACAGAAACCACAACGAAGAGTAACAAATGACCGCTAACGTCTGGCTACCGCAGCTCCATCGCGTGGCCCCCGCAATCGGAGCCAAGCAAGTGAGAGCCATCAGTCAGGCTCTCGTTATTTGCTGACAGGAAATATCCAAACATCCTTCCCAACTGGCAACCTGATAGGTACACACCCACTTACCCTGCTGTCTCTCAAATGCCAAATTGACACACACGCACGCACGCGCACACACACACACACACACAAACACACACACACACACACACACACACACACACACACACACACACACACACACACACACACACACACACACGCACACACACACACACACACACACACACACACACACACACCCACACACAGGGCCGCTGATGTGTGACATTTCCCCAATAATAATGTAGTGGCGAGTATGTTTTAGGAGTCATTTTCAGGCCAATCAGCCGTCCCTTCTTTATGTCTCTGCTGTTATCGCTGCTCTAATGATGCATGAAAGTGCTTCTCTCACTCACCTTGACTTTCTGTGTGCGCGCGTGTGTGTGTGTGTGTCTGTGTGTGTGTGCGTGCGTGCATGCGTGTGTGTACTATACTTGTAGGAACCAAATGTCCCTAGTAGGCTATAATAAAATCTAAGAAACAGACATTTTGAGGGCAACGTTAGGGTTAGGTAGCCAGGCATTAGCCAGACTGATGACATGGATTCACTCACATGTTCCTCCACGGTATCACCCTACGTTTAACAACTGGCAACAGCCGGCTTCTCTGGTCGATAAAAATCACACCCGTGTGAACTGAGCGGTGGTCGGTGTTGTGTGTGTGTGTGTGTGTGTGTGTGTGTGTGTGTGTGTGTGTGTGTGTGTGTGTGTGTGTGTGTCTGGCCTGAACAACAGCGCCCCTCCCTTAACATGTGTGGTCAGAAAAGGTACTGCAGGCTCTGCAGGCTACATACAGACACGGACACACACACGCACGGATACACACACGGCCACGTATAGGAGACGGTGTAACCACCGCTCAAAAATCTTCTAGAGGACGTTCCTGACGCCATTACCGTATGTCCTCCATTGGGTAAGTAAGCAAAGCAACACATGAATTTGATTGGCTATCGCCGGACCATGTCGCAATATTTAAATTTTTTGGACGACGTTCCTCCGCCCACCTTTTCAACTATCGCCTGCTATTGCCAGTAGTTGCCGCGTCCAATAGACAAATAACAACTTCACAACGAGGCGTTGTGAGCTTGAATCCAAAATACACTGGTGATTGTGCTGTCAAACAATGAAACTATATGGAATCTGGGGGTCCCTGTTTCATCTCTCTCTCAACTAAGGGGTCCTTGACCTGAAAACGTTGAAGACCCCTGGTCTGGAGTATGAGAAATCAGAAACTGACCGGACCAATCAGTGACTGTGTTTCAACCGCTGTCCGTACAACAGTGAAAAGCAGCCCCTGCTTGGTTCCGGTCATTTTCTGATTTCTCCTAATCTCTCCTCCGTATGGGCCGAGGTCCAGACTGATACCGTGGAGGACCGTGTGAGTGAATCGTGAATCAGCGTCATCAGTCTGGCAATGCCAGGCTAAAGGTTTAAAATTACAATTACAATTTAGGCATTTAGCAGACAGAGCTACTAACAATAAGCAAGGTAATACATACATAATTATGTGCCATTTCAAAACTTCACACGTCCTGCCATTGCCAAGGCAAGTTGATTTTCAGGGGATTTGCAGAAAATGTAGATTGTAGATCAGCTATTTGTTTCTGCAAAAATAAGCTCTGTTCTCCAATCTCCATAAAAATTAGAAAAGCAAAACAGGGAAAGAAACCAGTGGGAAAAAAAGGCATTTGCAGGACATTTTCGGGAAAAGAGCAGTAAATACGTAAGAGTTGAAACAGCAAATCTGTATCAATACGTGAACATTAATACATCAAATGTGTGTGTGTGTGTGCGTGTGTGTGTGTGTGTGTGTGTGTGTGTGTGTGTGTGTGTGTGTGTGTGTGTGTGTGTGTGTGTGTGTGTCTCTCTGTCTGTTTTCAAAAGTAGGCAATTTTGTGCCATAGACGGAGATCTCCGTCTGTTGGTCTTTATGAATTAATTAATATTGCCGTTCTGTACTGTCCGAGCGATCCTCGGTTGCTATGAGACCAATGCATGCCGAGATAACTCGGAAGTGAAAATCACTGCTCCATAGGCAGGGGCGTCACACCAAATTCTGGGCCCTGGGTACAAGGATTCACTGCGGGTCCCCCATGAATGTTAACTATTGAAAAATAGCAGATATACAAGCTCACAGCGCGGCACCAAGTGCCGCGCTGCGAGCTTGTAGATCTGCTATTTTTGAAAAATCGTGAAAATGTGTGCCAAGAAACCTATGTTTTCATGTCAGTGATGGTCAAACTTTTTCATGTGAAGGACCCCCCCTCCCCCCCCCCATCTCAAAATATTTAGTTCCAGGGACCCCCCAGAAGCAAAATTTTAGTTACAAATGTTCACTTAAAAATACATATATTCAAAGATTTGCGCACATTTTCTCGACTTTTCAAAAATAGCAGATCTACAAGCTCGCAGCGCGGCACTCGGTGCCGCGCTGTGAGCTTGTATATCTGCTATTTTTCAATAGCTAAAGTTACTCGGGCCCCTCCACCTTGGGCCCTGGTAACTCAGTCCCACTTTCCTACCCCTGGTGACGCCCCTGGGTGCCGGGGCGGAGCTTCAACAACAGGATGGAAACATTTTCGACTGCTCACACGGAGCACTAGCTCTGTATGCTCGACAACAGAGCACGGAGCACACCTACCCACGTGCGTGCGCGCGATCGCCGCCGTAAAACGCGGTAAAAACACTAAAAGCGCTGGCAGTAAACCCTTGGATTAACTGAAAATAGCAGGCATGGATTGAGTAAGATATGTGTGTGTGTGTGATACGTGTTAATGATATTCAAGGTCCTGCATCTAATTCTGAACAGATGTTTGTCATTCATACAACGGAAGCTGCTTTTCAGTGCGTGGGAAAGAAACAGCATAAAGGCTTTCTGGGCATTCATGTAGGGAGGCACAAATAAATAAATAATTTGAAAATAAATAAAAAGTAAAAGAAAAAATGACTTCATGCACTGAGAAACTTGAAATGTTCGGTAGCACATTTAGATGGGCCAGGCAGACAGACCATGTAGGCTACACTACAGGCTTGAGTAGGGTTGGCTTTGTATTATTGGGTCCATCTAAGCTAGATAGAGGTGTACTAGCATCCATGGAACTAGTTGCAATTTGACACGCTTGCGTGGGCTGGCAATGTTCGGAATTCAGTTACCATAGAGTTGAGTGAAATCTGTAGAAGCTGAGGGATTAATGTTGATGAAGTTATTGCACAGACACAATATGTTGATTTGTAGGAGTGTAGACAGAATATAGTGTTTGTGTTTACAAGCGTGTGTGAACTTTCATCGGTTCATGACTTGAGGCATTTTGTTCAAAACGAGCCACTCTTGCAAACTTTAGGTGGCAATCTTAGCCACCCAAGTTTTTTGATTACATGAATATAGAGATAATGTATGCTGATTTGCATGATGTTTGGACAAAATCTGAGTAATATATATGTTTTAAAGTTTTGTAAAAATTGGCCTCCTGGTGGCGCTATAAAAGGCTGATGTAAAAAATGCTGGGCATAGGTATTTCCTTGGCCTCTGCGGAGTGTGGGTGCAAAGTTTCACGCAGATCACACCAAAAATAATGAACCATAGGTATTATTGTGTTCATAATTGTCATTGTTTGAAGATGGCAGTCCTCCTGGCTATAGGTCATCATTTTTAACAGTCTACATGAAGTGTCAGGGTTAAGACCTATGTTGTTCTCTGTTCTATATTCACTGAAGGATTAACACATTGTACACATGAAAAGCTTTAAAATTTAAATAATTCTTTACTGCTGTGGGATTCGAACAGGTTTAAAATAGCAGAAGTTAGCCGGTAATTATTGCAATACCTCACTTCCACATCTAGTCAATGTACTTGATTAAGAAGGTACGGAAAACACATTGGGTTGAAGGAGAGTGTGCTTTACCACTTTGGTTTGCAAATGGCCCGGTGAGAACCATATAGGGAAGATTGAGCTGTCTCGTCAGTGGCAAATGAATGCTGTCGACCTCATTTGATAAGTCGTTAGTCACATGGGGCCTCGTTCGCGTGGCCTCACAGGCAGTTTACCATACAGTGCTGCGGTTCGAGATTCATCAGCCTCTGCGTGGTGGCCCAGGCAACGCTTGAAGCGTTTACCAGTAAAGATATGTTGCATCTTGAAGTATCAGCCCCAAGATGCCCTAGCCTAGAGCGAGGTGCCTAGCTGAGCGGTGGCCTCAACAAGTCGTGCGAATCCTGCTGCTGCCGACTCAATTAAATAGCCTCCATGTGAGTTGCATCCCAATAGGCACAGGATAGTAAATTATTATGTTCTCAGTTATGGTGGAGGAAAAAAAAACACAAACAAACTTGGATTAAGTCGACATTGACATGCTTTGACAGCGTTGACATGCAATGTCTGGGGTTTTAAAAACATACAGTACACATTGTGATTTGCAGTAACGTCGTTCAGTGCCAATGTTTTTACCTGGCGACCGGGCTGGTGTCCTTGAGCAAAACATTGTGCCTGCTGGCACATTGTGAGTCACTACGGAGATGTAAATCTGGCTTTGCTTAACATGAAGACAAACGCCTCAGATGTAAGTTAAAAGGAGGCAGGGCATGGGGGAAAAGAAGCCATGCACTGAGACCCACATAAAATGGCTTAGTTTAGCAGCTACAACACCTGCACTCCTTGTACTATACTGTATGTAGAGCTGTCCTGGGCTATATCAGTAATCCTCTATTTGTTCTGCTCAAGGATTCATGGTTCTGTATACGTTTCAGAATACCAAATGACAAGGAATAAACATATCGTCGTTGTTGGATGGAAACCTTGTATGTCCAAAACCGTTCGTTTTGCATTTTATCGTTTTAAAAATGATTTAAACTAGTGAAAACAGCCGATCTAGTGCGAGGCGTTGTGTGGTTGTAGATCTGCTATTTTCACTAGTTTTGTGCAATAGTCTTGTGTGATGAACCAGGGCTTTACTTTAGGGAAAAACCTACAAATTTTAAACTTGGAGATACGAGGTTTCCACCCGACAACGACGATATATTGATGTATGTCACTCAGGGACGCCTAACTTCGCTGGTAGGGGGAGCCAGTTTTTGGGCTTCATGTGCCACATGGTTAACTGCAGGGCTTACAAGCATCGATAGGCTACTGTACATTCATGTTATAAATTAAAATAATTTGAGAAATCATAGGAAAACATACAGATGATGCACAGACAGACAGCCTGCCTGCCAACTAGCCACACAAGTCATCAAATCAAATGGTGTGCTTCTGATTCTGAACCCACATAATAGCAACCAATGGCAGCCATAACTCATCTTAAATGACAACAACATTAATTGGCACGGCGGCCAGACAGGTAATACTTTATATAAAAGTTTAAGCTGGCTCAAAAGTCATAACTCACCAACAGATTCAGTCACCCCAACAGTCCAACGTCCAAACAACATCATAATCCTGATTACTGTTTATCCATTGTCCCGAGTTTTTAATTAGTTGTAATTAAAGCCATGCGAACTTTAAATTATTACTAGTATGTGTCCTAAAGTTGGACAGACTGATTTGACCAATTTAACATGTTTCAGGAACAAAACAGGAACACTGCTGAGCAAGAACAGTGTTGCCAGATTACATGTGAGAGAAACAAGCAACCAGGTCTATGAATACATGCCCAAATGTATCGCTTAACAAGCAAGACCTGGCAACACCGCTATGACCAGTGTTGCCAGGTTATATGCGAGAGAAAGAAGAAACCAGGTCCATGAATGCCAAAATGTATTGCTCACTGCATACAGTGGTGTTAGACACCAGTGGGGGGAGGGATGGGGGGGGGGGGGCAATGGCCGATAGGGGGAGCCAGTCAGTGCTGCCGCTGGCTCCATTGATCAGGCGCCTGTGGTGTCACTAGCTCTCTCTCTCTCTCTCTCTCTCTCTCTCTCTCTCTCTCTTTCCTGTCTATCTCAACTGTAAGCTTATCAAAATAAAGTCAGAAAAGCAAAAAAGGAAATTCTGGAAAAACAACAGGGGTTGACAATAAGGTCTAGGAGGCACTTGCCCGTTGGGCAAGTACAGGTCAGTTTCTACTTATCCAAAGGTCATGACCACTTCCCAAAAAAGAAATCTTCCATTATTAATGGTAAATGGTGCATTTGTATAGCGCCTTTATCCAAGACCAAGGCGCTTTACATAGCTTGTGCATTACATTCACCCATTCACACACACATTCATACACTGATGGCAGAGGAAACCATGCAAGGCACCAAACCTGTTCACCGGGAGCAACTAGGGGTTCAGAGTCTTGCTCAAGGACTCTTCGACACTAACTCTGGGGGAGCCTGGATTCGAACTAGGAACCCTATGGGAAGTGTTCTAATGATGTTTTCTCTACCCCAGGGCCAATGCACTGATTATAAAATGATAGGTAAAATTTGCGCTTGCAGAACAAACTGGCGTTAAATCCAATCACAAACTTTAGAGTGTTAAACCAGAATGAGTGCAAGTTGCAACCACTAGTTGTAAAAAGGTAGCATTGTTCTTCATGAATAGCCACTATTTAATGTAGACAGAATGCACTTGAGTGTCGGGCAACCTGAAAGCAAACTCCAATTTCCCAAACGTTTTACTTTCTTGCTTAGTGTCAACCCCTGAAACAATGTACAACCTGTTGTACAGTGTGATGCTGCAGCCCTTTACAGGGAATAAACAACAGCATGGTCACTCATATCTCTCTAGTGTCAACCTCCACACCCCTTCCCCTGTCTTCCATCTGTTATTCAGGTTGTATTCAGTGGTGGAAAAAAGTATTCAAATGTTTTACAATAAAACATGTAAAAACAGTAAAATATCAATACTGCAATGCAGAAATGCTCTGTTACAAGTAAAAGTACAGAATTCAAAATTGACTTGAGTGAAAGTACAAAAGTACAGGCATCAAAACGTACTTAAAGTACCAAAAGTAGAAGTACTCATTATGCAGAATGTCCCATTTCAGGTTTTCAAATGTGTACAAATCTTTTGAAAATAGCAGATCAACAAGCTCACAATGCGTCGCGAGCTTGTAGATCGGCAATTTTCAAATGGACAAAAATGTATATAGGGCTGAAGTGGTTAATGTCAGTATGTATGTATGTTATTGGTAAGTACTAAAGTAAAGTACAAATGCCTCAAAATTGTACTTAAGTACAGTACTCAAGTAAATGCACTTTACACGGCTGGTATCCAACGGGTTTCTGGCTGGCAGATCAGTGAGCAGATGCCGATTTGTTAGACCTGAGAGAGCACAGCGAGAGTCGCGAACGCTGCCCGCATCTCTGGCACGGAGGGGCGTCACACCAAATTCTGGGCCCTGGGTACAAGGATTCACTGCGGGCCCCCCATGAATGTTAACTATTGAAAAATAGCAGATATACAAGCTCACAGCGCGGCACCGAGTGCCGCGCTGTGAGCTTGTGTATCTGCTATTTTTGAAAAATCGTGAAAATGTGTGCAAGAAACCTATGTCAAGGTCAAGGACCCCCAAGATGATATGTATTTGGCCACGGACCCCGATCTCAAAATATTTAGTTCCAGGGACCCCCAGAAGCAAAATTTGAGTTAGAAATGTTCGCTTAAAAAATACATATATTCAAAGATTTTCACACATTTTCAAAAATAGCAGATCTACAAGCTCGCAGCGCGGCACTCGGTGCCGCG
Organism: Nannobrachium achirus; assembly: GCF_963921795.1. Taxonomy (NCBI): domain Eukaryota; kingdom Metazoa; phylum Chordata; class Actinopteri; order Myctophiformes; family Myctophidae; genus Nannobrachium; species Nannobrachium achirus. The sequence goes on from NC_137830.1 coordinate 20,440,025, forward strand.
CTGTGAGCTTGTATATCTGCTATTTTTCAATAGATAAAGTTATTAGGGCCCCTACACTTTCGGCCCCAATAACTCAGTCCCACTTTCCTACCCCTTGTGACGCCCCTGCTGGCACGGATACCTCCTACACGAGGCATCTCTTTTCTTTTTCTAGAGCGTTTGTAGCCAGGGGTGTCTCACCAAATTCTGGGCCCCATGGGTACAGGGATTCACTGCGGGGCCCCCCATGAATGTTCTTCATAGGGGGAGGAGGGGGTTTAACCCATTTAGACTGGGAACTAATTATTAAGCATTATTTTGTGCTTTAACTATTGAAAAATAGCAGATATATATATAAGCTCACAGCGCGGCGAGCTTGTAGATCTGCTATTTTTGAAAAATCGTGAAAATGTGTGCAAGAAGTCAAACTTTTCATGTCAAGGACCCCCAAAATCATATGTATTTGGCCACGGACCCCCATCTCAAAATATTTAGTTCCAGGGATCCCCCAGAAGCAAAATTTGAGTTACAAATGTTCGCTTAAAAAATACATATATTCAAAGATTTGCACACATTTTCATGACTTTTCAAAAATAGCAGATCTACAAGCTCGCATAATTAAGGCCCCTCCACCTTGGGCCCTACTAACTCAGTCCCACTTTTACCCCCCTTGTGACGCCCCTGTTTGTAGCATAGAGAATTAGAGTGGGATATAGCGTGGGGGCGGCGGTAATCTGTTGGCCCAGACTTTAGAGATATCCGATCCATCTGTTGAGGAGGACACACGAGCGACTGGGCCGCGCACGCACAATACGACCACAGTGGTGGAAAGTAACTTAAATACTGTACCTTTAGTAATGAATCACCAGAGGGGGGATGATACCAAAAGCAGAGGCATGAATCAAAACCTATATCTCATGAAAGATCTTCTTTTTTTATTCAAAATCTTTATCCCACAATTTTTGTAACCCAATTTTTTGTGTCAATAATTATTGTCTAATGTAGGTCTATTGGGTGCTACACTCCCTCTGCCAACCTGGGGAGAGCAACCGACTGACCTCACGCTTCCTTCTTTGCATGAGGAGTCCAAGTCGCTTCTTTTCACCTGACAGGGGGGAGATTCCCCGGTTGGACGTAGCTTGTGGAAGGAACCCATTATTCCAAACAGTTCCTTTCCCCTCCACCAGGCACCCCGGCTGGCCAGGGGGAGGCAGTATAGAGACCAGGATTATTGCATGTTTTTGTGGGGGTATCTACCCTAGGGGAAACAGGGATAACATGCAAACTCCACACAGAAAGGCCCTTTTACCAACCCCACCAAGGGTATGCGGGGACTAGAGAACACGCCCCCAGCACCGTGCCCCCTCATGAAGGAGCTTCTAGGAGTGACAAATGTATCTGACTTGTTTTACTTGTTTCTTTCTACTATTATTTACACCTTTCTCAAAACTGCAAACGATGGGAGCTATACTATGCTATAGGAGAGAAGGAGAAGCTCGCACACCGTTCAATAGGCTCCCAGGTAAGTTTATTTAGTTAGCAACGTTTCGACCACATGTGGTCTTCATCAGGCATACTATCAGGAATACTATGCTATACTATGCTATTTCACACACCTTAATTTAAAGCTATACTGTGTAAGATGCTCAACTAGTGGTCATTAGCCCTATAGCAAACCGCGGTCGCGTCCGCGTCTTTCGGCCGTTTTTCGTACCTTCACACCCCCGCGTCTGCCTCCACCTCGCCGAGAGCTATCTTTAGAGGGGTCCCTGGTTCCTGTGCGTTCAGGCATTCCGGAGAAACGGACTCCTTCACCCTGCCTGGTAGGCGAGATTACCTTTTGAGTATAGAGACACACGGGCGACTACAAATATGGCGACCCCACTTCAAGATGCGCTGTGATTGGCCGGCAGTGTATAACCCTCGCTGTGATTGGCCGGTAGTGTGATGACGTAATTTTGCCGGAAAGTAGAAAACATATAAAGAGAAGGCTTCAGAAGCTGAAAATAACGGAGTGGGGGTTCTAAAACTTTAGCGATTTAACAGTTAGGACAATTTTAAGATTTGTTTTATAAAAAAAGTTACATGGTATAACTTTAAAAAATAAATAAAAAGTACCTGTGACATGACAATAAAGTTGCATGTGAATCTCATGTTACACTGTAACACTACTGTGCTTCACATGAGATTCACATGCAATGTTATCACATACTGTACCAAAAACACCAGATCTACAAGCTCACAACGCGTCACGATGTGACATGTGTGAGCTTGCAGATCGGCTATTTTCTCAACAAAGTTTATGTAAATCAGGCACTCATGAGGCACAGCAGATGTACAGTACATGTATTTTGTCTGAGTCACACTCCAACAGCCGGGGACATACAGCACCGTATTGACACTCGTGGAGTTGAGCTGAAGTTGAGAAGTTCATGTTGCTATTTTATGCTGTGTATTCTAAGATATATGGAATAACACTGGTGCGGGAAAATAGTGTCTGTCACAACAACTCACATTCTCCACCCAGAGTTCCAGCAGATTCAGGGTTCCCCAGAGCAGGCTGAATCATTATGAGCATGAATTCCTCATGCCTCTGTCAATTAGGATTTCTCAACACACACGGGTAATACAGGATTTTGGTCATGGGTGGAAGACGCCTCAGGGCAACACGCGACCTCGCCTTAAAAGGCGAGGTCGCGCCATGTCTTGGCCATCTGGCCAGTGATGTATTATCGGACCAGTTACCCATATATGGAGACCCCTGGTACCCATATATGGAGATCCATGTACTGCATTATGGAGATATCCTGTGAGAGCCCAAACATGCTTACTCAGTTATTCGTTATGTGAAAGTCCTATGATGTCTATGACATCTGCCATCATACCCTTTTATGCCCATACATGGAGATCCCTGTCTGTAGAATACTGTTTCTGTGGTATGTAGCCGATGTGGCCTCCATATGGGCCTTCCATCTCCGGAACGTTGCCCCTATCCATGCCAAATTTTGCACACACACACTCCTTGGATGGCAACTCAAAACCTCCAGCCCTGATTTCTCACATGGCCCTCTTCTAGCGCCACCATGAGGCAGATTTTTGCAAAACACATTTTTGGACACTGCTCCTGCAGATTTTGGCCTAAAATCACACAAAGCGATACACAGTATCTATAAAGTCAAGTCATCAACACGGATCTGTCCCATTTCCCATATTCCCTCCTGATTGGCTACGATTGCCTTCTAAAGTTTGTGTATGCGACCTGGCGGTCGCTTATCTCCCGATTAGGGAGTCTTATTGGTAGATTTGGGCTTAATATTGATGACATCAGGGAACTCCATATATGGGCATAAAAGGGATACTGTTAGTGTGACATCACAGTGAAGCCAGAGCGTGATGTCAGAGCGGCAAACCCATTCTGTTAGAGTGGTTCCCCTGACATCACAGTGATGTCAGACAATCAGAGCATGATGTCAGAGCGACAAACCCATAAAACCACAGTGTCAGGCGTTATAGACAGAGATACATACATACGGACAAGCTGTGACCATTCACATACTAATCTGCAACCTACAGTCGCAATAAATTAGCCAGTGTTGTTAACTCACTTACTGCCAATTTAAAATGCCCCTCGAGTGGCACTAGTGCCAGAAGCCTCCATAGACTCCCATGTAATTTATAGTGCACAGAT
>NC_137830.1:20448691-20571191 GCF_963921795.1 Nannobrachium achirus
TATAATATAATCATTTATAGCTTACAGCTTTTTATTTTTTTCAAATAGTAAAAGTACAATATTAGGATCCAAGATGTAGTGGAGTAGAAGTAAAAGTATTGGAAATTGGAAATACGGTACTCAAGTAAAGTTAAAATACTTCTAAACTTTGCTTACAGTACTTGAGTAAATGTACTTATTTACTAAACCATTCTATGGCTCCTTGTCTATCAAAGACAGCTGGTTTATAAAGCACTGAGTGGTTTAGGCGTAAATAAACTCTCCTAGGTGGTCAGCTTTATTTCCCCAGAGTCTAAACTTGAAGTGGAGGAGATGCGTTCAGCCTTTATTCACCGCATATCTGCAACAAACTCCCTGAGAACTGCAGGTCTGCCACAACTGTCAGTTCTTTTAAATCAGAGCTGAATACTTTTTTTCTTCTTTCTGTTTTATTGATGCTTTTGATTCTTGCACTGCACTGCGCTGTAACTCTATTTTCATATTTTATCAGTTTTATTTTAGCCTTTTTTCCCCCTATTCTCTTATTTTTCTATTTTCCTAGATTTAAATTTATATTGGGTTTCTTTTGCACTTTGTCCTAAATCTTTTTTTTAGCACTTTGAAGAAAAAACTAAGCCATGATGGAGGTTGTCGAATAGAGAGTGTGTGTGTGTGTGTGTGTGTGTGTGTGTGTGTGTGTGTGTGTGTGTGTGTGTGCGTGCGTGCGTGTGCGTGTGTGCGCGCGTGTGTGCGTGCGTGCATGCGTGTGTGTCAGGGATTAGTCCACTACTACTAAACTTAACCTCAGTAAAACTATGTCTAAACCTCACCTTATTATTAACCTTAACCTCAGTAAAACTATGTCTAAACCTTACCTTATTATTAACATTAACCTCAGTAAAACTATGTCTAAACCTTACCTTATTATTAACATTAACCTCAGTAAAACTATGTCTAAACCTTACCTTATTATTAACATTAACCTCAGTAAAACTATGTCTAAACCTTACCTTTTTATTAACCTTAACCTCAGTAAAACTATGTCTAAACCTCACCTTATTATTAACCTTAACCTCAGTAAAACTATGTCTAAACCCTAACCTGATTTCCTAAACTTAACCTCAGTAAAGAATATGGGGGCGAGTGTGTTCGGGGAGACAGTTCTGGTTGTTTCCACACTGAGTGGCACTGATGTCATTATAGTGCCGGCCATCTCGCATGAATTTAATCCCAGATAACCACCAGAATAGGGAAGCTAGGGTTAAACTGGTCAAGCCACTTAAACCCTATTCAAACATTTTCAGAAAATAGACAATCTACAAGCTCACAATGCATGAGCTTGATATGAGCTCAGCTCAATTGCTCTCAGTTGGAACGCCGGGGTGAAAGTGGTTACCGGTATGTGAATCCGCTCCGTGACCACCAGCGGTGGAAGATGGCAGCTGTACTAGCAGAATCCATGTGGTGCAGGGAACATGGAACACATACCGGTAGAAGCAACAAATAAGTCTGATTGCAGGTTGAGCTACAGTAGGGTTGCCATTGCATTTGGGAACTAAAAGACGTGTCCATCGTTGTGCTGAAAAGGCACACACTCTGTTCCTTATTTTTTGGGAATCAATTACACACATCTTACAGCAAATTCAAAGAACCCATAAACATATACCATAATACCGGTTGTAACCACTTAAACCCTCGAGAGTTAATAAACTGGACCAGAATCTCAGGTAGTCTGCAACCTCTGGGTTGAGTGCAAGGCCATTAGGATTCATGTGAAACATGAGCATTGATTGGTCAGTGAACCCGGCGCAGCCCGAGTGAGATATGAGGTCTTAGAAGAGATCGGAGCGGAGGAGAGTGCAGTGTGGAGACGCAGCAGAGCGAAAGCTTCGGGGTCTCTGCCCTAGCAATGTGATGATGACTCACGAGGCCGAGAGAAAGATGGAAAACAAACATCAGCCATTCAGGTCAAGCAGCACCGAGAGCTCAGATGTTGGCTTCTCCATCTTTCAGAGGCCTGCCAGGTTTTTAGAGGGTTGGACACAAGCACGCGCACGTACGTACGTACGCACACCAATAAAGAAACAAACTGTAGATACGATACGACTATACTGCTGGTTCTTACTAGAAGATAAGGCGCTCCTTGGAATCTCAATGGTGTGTGTGCGCGTGCGTGCGTGCTCACATATGCGTGCATGTGTTTCTGCACAAACTTTAGAACAGATTACAAAGTCACTGAGGTGTTGAGGTGTAGTTGCACTGTCACGGCAGAGTTGCCTCTTTCACCCAGAGAGACAAAGCACAGATTTATAGATAAATATCCACAACGCTGAAAAGACGATCGATTTCCCAGCATGCTTTCTAGAGAGAGATGACATTTTGGAACATGAACATGACTTGCAGTGGACACGTGACGCGCATGCACGCACGCATGCATGCACGCACACATGCACGCACGCACGCACGCACGCACGCACACACGCACGCACGCACGCACACACACACACACACACACAGTTGCAAGGTAGATTCATGTGTATATAGCATCGCGGCCATAGTCCTCCTGGGAGATGATGGGTTTAATAGTGAGTAGCCTACTATATACTAATATACTAATATACTATTTGTCACACAGATGACATGCTGGTTTATGCCTTGGCACCTTAAACACGTTGGGGTGACTGGATGTGTATATTTCTTGTGCAGTGTGTGTAGTGTGTGTGGCAAGCAGAAGCACTCATGTTACTGTAAGAAGAGGGAGTTGTGGATTGCAGCTTTAATAAATCTGCATATACACCTTGTATGTCCCAAACTGTTCCAACCCCAAATTGGAAACAGTGTTGAGGGGCAGGGGCGTCTATAGAGCACACCTGCCCGTAGGGGGTGCAACAATGCGAATAGTAGCAACGTCTTGCTGTACACACCCCCAAAAAACGTCTTTGTATAAGCTACACCCCACAACTGACACATATACAGTATGTGTCAGTGCTCTGCAGAGTCCCCCTTTCTGTTTATTTCTTTGTGTGTGCGTGCGTGTGTGTGTTTGTAACAGGTTTCCGTTGTTCCATAAGTAGTGCCTGGTAGAAAAAGCTGTCCCACAGTCAGCCGGCTAATCTGGGCCTTGAGGCTGTGGTACTACTTGCCAGATAGCAGTTGAAACAGTTTGGGGTGGCTGGAGTCTTTGATAATCTCCTCTTGCCTCCTCTTACCATTCTCCATTTCTCTGTCTCTTTATCTCTTCACTCTCTCTTTGCTCTCTCTCTCTCTCTCTCTCTCTCTCTCTCTCTCTCTCTCTCTCTCTCTCTCTCTGTCTCTCTGTGTGTGTGCTGGGGGAGTGCTGTTACCCAATAATATCTCCACCACTCATGAGCTGTGGTTGTGTTTTTCTGGAGAGGTAATCACCACCGTGGCACCGTTCCACTTCATAAGCACACTTAAGCGCTTGTATAAACTTAAATAGCTGATCTACAATCTCAAAACGTGACGCCATGATGTGACACGTAGGGCCTATATAGTACGTTCTGAGCTTGATTCTTTTTGCCTACTAGTATTCTTGGCCATCTGGCCAGTGATGTTTATCGGACCAGTTACCCATATATGGAGATCCATGTACTGTATGTAGTACATCCCTTTTATGCCCATACATGGAGATCCCTATCTGAACCAGCCGCACAGATATGGGCTGTCTTCCTCCATGTATATATGTATATATATGTGTGTGTGTGTGTGTGTGTGTGTGTGTGTGTGTGTGTGTGTGTGTGTGTGTGTGTGTGTGTGTGTGTATATATATATATATATATATATATATATATATATATATATCGATTACATCAGGGATCTTCGTATGGGAATAAAAGGGATTCTGGGAAACCCATATATGGACTTATACATAGGTGATGTCACCTGTGATATCACCTGCGATGTCACAGTGATGTGTCAAGGGAACCAACCCATAGACTGTAAAAATGTGTACACACACGGCTTCACGTCTACACGCGGACAAGCTGTGACATTTCTTATGGTAAACTGTGACCTTCGGTCGTAATAATGACAGGCCCAAAATAGGGACACCAGGGTCAAAGTTGTTGCACTAATTAAAACAAGTGTGGTCAGTACTCAATTTAACTTATCTTGTTATTGCAGATACTTTTTTTAGCTATAAATGACCTCGATATTTAACTCAGAGAAATAAATATAGAACAGAGGAGGGACTAAAGCGAATGGGGTGCGCTCTGCCCTGTCCTCCTGGGGACGGCTTGTCCCTGAGCGTGATCAGTGTGTGGATTCGCTAATGCTTGATTTGCCCTCCACAATATAATGATAATGGTGTCGCGTGCCGAAAATAGACAATCTACAAGCTGAAGCTCACAACACATCTCGGATGCGAGGTGTGTTGTGAACTTGTTGATCGGCTATTTTCACATTCAACCTTCTAGTAGGGGAGCCTATGTATCAGATTCTGTTGCCCGTAATTTTGGAATGTTAATTTTTGGAGACATGTATATCTTGATTCTTGGGGTTCTCAGAATGCCAAAAAAACATGTCTCCAATTTTTCTTTTTGGGTTTAGCTGGTGTAATTAGCATAATTAGTCAATTAATTGCCCAAAACAGGAAATGGCAATAACTTTGCTTCTAGGTAACTTATAAAGGTGATCTAAGAGTCTAAGTCGATGTTTGTGAGGTCCAGAAATTAATCTGTTACCATTTTGAAGTCATACAAACTTTCCTAATTAGCATAATTAGCATAGATTATGCAACAACGAGGTGAAAATAAGCAAATTGCTTATTTTTTTCAGTTTTAGTCAACTTTGAAAGCTTCTCACAGACTTTAAGATGTAAGTTTACAAATCATCAATTATCATCATCCTATAAATAAATCATGCAACCCTGTATCTGTGTAATAATTACGTAATAATCACACCAAAACCAGAAAGCTATATTTCTTTGCTTCAAGTTAATTAATAAACATGATCTTACAGACAGTGTAAGTCTGTTTGCAAGACTAGAAAATATTCTCTTTCCATAACTAGGATATCTAACCTTCCCTTATTAGCTTAATTTGCATATATATCCTTCATATAAAATAAAGAACAATATGAGAAATGGTCACAGAATTATCAGATTGTTTATTCTCAGAAAATATCGTAAACACATTTAAATAGAAGGGTCTCCATCTTTTTGTCGTCAACACCAATTCCCAACACCAATGCCTTGCTTACATTACAACACACCTATTCATCTGCCCCCACACATGCACATCTCTCTTAAGATCGACAAGAACAATGTGACACGCACTGGGATTTCTTGCAGCCACATTTGATCAGTTGGGTATTATGGGTAATGGTGGCTGGAGCTGGGGGTTCCCGTGTTGTGACTGGCACCAGTTGTTCTCCCTCAGCCTCCATCCATATTCAGTTACTGGTGGTATCTGTGGGTTATGTACGTGGTCCTGACTCCTCATACCATATTGCCTTGTAATGGGAACGGGCAATGGCTTGATGTAATGCTCCTTGTGTAGGTGGCAGCTTATCGGCTTCTAATTGGTTCTTTGTGAATAACCTCCACCTGAGCTCACCAACATCCACAAGATTTGTACCGGGCTTGTGCAGCTGGCAAACAAATGTTTCAACCTTTTTTTCTGTGTCAGAACTGAGCTTTTTTGTAATACCTAGAGTAGCAAATGCAAATGGGAAAGCCATCATGGATCAAGACATGTTCCCAGTGGGCTGACCACTTCATAGCCACACTGGACAGGAACATAGTGAGACTCATGTAGTATTTGACCGCTATGGCATTGCATCTTCACTGAAGGATGCCACATGTAAGCGACACCAGGGTGGCAAGCCCCCTACCACTTAAACTATTCTTGTCAGGTATCCACACCAAAGATGAGCTGATGGTCTATCTTGCTAAGAAAGCCCTCCAACTCTTCCAGGGAAAACCCAACATTATCATAATCAAGGCAAGATGTCCACTCAAACTCTATTGATGTACAGTAAAACATACCAGGGAATGAAAACTTACCAGGGTTCCATGCCATCATGGAACTGACCAGACAGGCCATTTTGTTGGCAAGGGAAAGTTAACCTGTTGGCAAGCTCTAAACCGGTGTCCTGTGGAGGTGGTATTTGCATTTGATACTCTAGGCACTACAAAAAAGCTCAGTTCTGACGCAGAAAAAAATGAATAATAAGATTTAAGCATTTGTTTGCAAGCTGTACGAGCCTGGTACAAATCTTGTGGATGTTGGTGAGCTCAGGTGGAGGTTATTCACAAAGAAACAATTGGAAGCCGAGAAGCTGCCACCTACACAAGGAGCATTACATCAAGCCATTGCCCGTGCCCATTACCAGGCAATGGTATGGTATGAGGAGTCAGGACCACGTACATAACCCACAGATACCACCAGTAACTGAATATGGATGGAGGCTGAGGGAGAACAACTGGTGCCAGTCACAACACGGGAACCCCCAGCTCCAGCCACCATTACCCATAATACCCAACTGATCAAATGTGGCTGCAAGAAATCCCAGTGCGTGTCACATTGTTCTTGTCGATCTTAACGTTTTAACTGCTCTGAGATGTGCATGTGTGGGGCAGATGAATAGGTGTGTTGTAATGTAAGCAAGGCACATCTGTTGGGAATTGGTGATGATGACGATGGAGACCCTTCTATTTAAATGTGTTTTCACAACTTTCTGTAAATATTAGAATAAACAATCTGATAAATCTGTGACCATTTCTCATATATATATATATATATATATATATATATATATATATATACATCCATCCATCTTCAACCGCTTATCCGGAATCGGGTCACGGATATATGTATATGTATACATGTATATGTATATATATATATATATACATGCAAATTATGCTAATAAGGAAAGGTTAAATATCCTAGTTATGGATAGAGAATATTTTCTAGACATGGGTGGGTGACGTGACGTAACGTTTTCGCTGTCCTCGGTGTCAAACATGTATAAATAAAAAATATATTTGTCAAAAACCTTCTGAATATTGTGCAGGACATTAAGCTTTATGTGAACTTACTCAAGATTAAAACATTTCATTCCTCATTTCTTCAGAATCTTCAACCAAACATGGCAAAACTCATATGGTGTGACTGTCCTGACCTTGTTTCTCAAAGTGGGAACTTGAATAAAACTAAGAAAAAGAATTGCTAAAAATCATTTGAAAATGAATTTAGGCTAAAAAAAATGTCTATTTTGAGCCTATATCTTTTCAAAGTCAAAGCATAATGTTTTCAGTCATTTCTGATCAAAAACATTTTGTCCCCCAACCCAAAATCATTTGGTGTGACACTAGTTTGGAAAAATTAAACAGGCAATTATTTGGACACCTATTGGCTAGAGAGGTCCTTCTTCTGTAAGGCTATTCAGCACTCCCAGCACAACTGCAAGACAGGTGTTTGAGGTGAGTTATGATTTTAACATTTTCATGAAATGCCATCTTGTTGAAACGTTGACAAACTCACCATTCTGGATGTCTTTTGGTGTGACACCTTTTCTTTAAAAAAAGCTTAAGTTATTTGAAGTTTTGGTCATATTTCCATGTAGATCTAGGCTGCTTTGTTATAGCTAGCATGCTCTTAGCATGCTAATGTGTACATAGTAGCCTCAAGGTAAACCTAAATGGAGAAAACAGTAATATGGTGTGACACTTAATCATATGGTGTGACATGTCTGCTTGTCACACCATATGACTTGACTGTCACACCATATGATTTATACTGTATTTAACTACAGATATAACAACAAATAACAAAGTTCCATGTTTCTTTTGTACATTTAAACATTTGTTTTAAACATTTTTTCATAAAATGTAATTTAGCTTCATTCAGTGATACTTCAAATTCATCAGACAGAGCAGAAACCCCTTCACAGAAACCTTAACATATTGTTTCAATCTAAACAATATTTTCTCTTTGTCTTAAACTATACATTCCATTTTCTTTTGTCAGCTGGAAAATGACAAGTGCTGAGAGAACGAGAAAGTACAGGGAGAAACTAAACAATGACCCAGCAAGGAGAGAGGAGCCAAAGGGGCGAGACTGCATTTTCTACGAAGAGCAGGAGGTTGTCTGTGGCATAGCAGAACCGCAACAAGGCAGCCGGTTTGCTACCCTCACCAAATACGACTGGCTGATGTACAATACAGTCTAAATGTATAATCTAATCTGATCTAATACTTTTGTACTTTCACTCACTGGACTGGACAGTGGACAGTGTTAAGGTAGGACCCGAGACAAAACTAGCGAAAATAGCTGATCTACAAGCTCTCAACACGTTGTGCTGCGAGAGCTTGTAGATCAGCTATTTTCGGAGTTGCGCAACCCAGCACTCTTTAGCTAGTGGAGATGTGGTGTAATGTCATGATTCCTAATTACATTTGTTCAACACAAAATGCTGTGTTCAAGTTCAGGAGACTTCGGAAAAAAGCAATTTACCTGAATGCTGAGTTCTGTTTCCACTAATTGGTGTTAATAAAATGTTGCCTTCAATGCCTTGGCTCCAAGTGTGGCTATGCGCATTATTGTCCCTTTAGGATCCTTCTGCCGTGGGCCGGCAGAAGACTTAGGTGTGCGTAGCATTCCTGTGCACATCCTCATCATCCATCTACTACTACAATTCTTTCTTATCCCATGTTAAAGCCCTACAATAATATCCTGTTCAGAAATATTAAGGCCATGTTATCCTGGGTAATTGTTTAATCAATCAGTAAAGTTCAGTACTCACTAATAGGTAGGTTAAAACACAGTTTGCTTTGACACATGAAGATATGATCATACGGTGTGACACTAAATAATTTGGTGTGACATTCCAAATAGTGAGAAATCATACCTTTATTAATGATTAAACCAAAAAAATGTTTATGGATTACATAGAGAATATTATCAGGAAGAGTCACAAATATTTGTGTAATTTTTACAACAAACTGCTGAATAAAGTCTGATTCCAATAAAATATCTAAAAACAAAATGTATTTCCATAAGGTTGAGAGTGAGTAGAACAAAAGTAAATAACTTTTATGCCTGCAATTTAAAGTTTTTTTAAAAACACATTTTTTGGGGCGTCACGTCACTGACCCACATGCAAACAGACTTACACTGTCTGTAAGATCATGTTTATTAATTAGCTTAAAGCAAAGTAATATAGATATTTCTGGTTTCGGTGTGATTATTACATAATTATTACACAGACAAAGTGTTGCATGATTTATTTATAGGATGATGATAATTGATGACTTGCAAACATACATCTTAGAGTCTGTGAGAAGCTTTCAAAGTTGACTAAAACTTAAAAAATGCAGCAATTTGCTTATTTCCACCTCATTTTTGCATAATTTATGCAATTTATGCTAATCAGGAAAGGTTGTATGACTTCACAATGGTAACAGATGAATTTCTTGACCTCACAAACATGGACTTAGACTCTTAGATCACCTTTATAAGTTACCTAGAAGCAAAGTTATTGCCATTTCCTGTTTTGGGCAATTAATTGTCTAATTATGCTAATTACACATGCTAAACCCCAAAAGAAAAATTGGAGACATGTTTTTTTGGCATTCTGAGAACCCCAAGAATCAAGATGTACATGTCTCCAAAAATTAACATTCCAAAATTACGGAAATACATAGGCTCCTCTACTATTCAGTCTCCTCTGAAGATTGGCAGGCAACCTGCTGTTCCCACTCAGCAAGCACACATGGATGTGAACGCACCCACGTTGGACACGCGCACATTAGGCATAGAGTAAATGCCTAAGAGCTCTGTCTCTCAACCCACACACGCAGGATTAAACAACATAGTGAGAATATTATTCTCACTCTCACATGCTAAAAGAAATCTGACCATCACCCGTTTGACAGATGGGATCAAGTGTCATGCAATTTTTCAACACTCAAAGTAGTCCCGCCCGACTTGGTAGTGCGGAAGTGCATGCACTCCCAACTGATAAAAGGACTTGGGGCCCGGGCATCTAATGCACCGCGGGTTCGATTCCCGTTCCCGACAAACTTGGCTGTATATCAATCCCTGACTCTCTCTCCTCGTTTTCTGTCTGTGTCCACTTACTCTATCAATAAAGGCAACAATACATATTTTTCTAAAGAGGTGGACTTGAGCCCAGTGAGGCAGCCCTGGGCGAGCCATTATAGGCGAGTGAACAGCCGTGCAGTGGTTCAAAGTCCACATACTGATCACCCTGTAGACAATATGCCTTCCGGTTGGTTCCAAGATTTCTTGCGGAAGTGCTGCGTTTAACGGACGTTACGTCATGCGATGCGGGTCTGTTTACATTCCCCAGGTAAAAAAACTAAAATAGATTGTAGCTCTTAAATTTAATGCCAGCCTATCACCACTAGAGGGCGCCCAGTGGCCAGAGAATAATAGAGATATGCTGGTAATGCATGCCCAAGCCCTGGAGCCATGACTTGCCAGAACACTTTCCTTTGTGCATGTACAGGAAGAGGATGAAGTTAGCTTGAAGTTAGCTATTGGCTACCAAGCATTTTAGATTTAGATTTTCGTCAACTTAGCCATGATTAAACCTTGCACACCTCATGCATGGGAGAAAAAACAGAGAAAATGAGCTCTAAAGATCCTGGATTGCATTGGAGTGGATGGTAAATATCAGCAAATATCGGCAAATATCGTCCTCTGTAAACAGAGGACAAAAAAAGAAATTTTGAAAAAAAAAAAAAAAAAAAAAAAATTTTTTATTTTTATTTTTTTATTAAAAAGCCGAACTAGTTCGGGATTGGCACTCTGGGATGCGATAATAAAGCCGAACTAGTTCAGGATAGGCACTCAATGAGTTCTGTAGGTGTAACATTGCTTGAATCAATGTTTTTGTTTGTATATTGTTTATTGCGAGCGCAACCGACGGAGCAGGAGACGTAGACCAGATTTTTTCGTGCAGGGAATACGTTTGCAGGAACGCCGCACTGTGAAAAAATACAGCTTCCGGGAAAATTCAGCCCCACCTCCTAGAACGGTTTCTGCCTTCTGTTGTCACCAGGCTTTTCTCTTCGCAGATGAGTAAGCCTGGCTACGCGAGGCTACATACTGATAGACTTGCATTGGGATTGTAAATCACCCATCCATCCTCGTCAACATGTGTTACGGGAGTCCCGTTGTGTCAAACTGGTGCCTGGTGGTCAAATCATTTGATGCAACACTTGTGAGAATGTGTTGGATTCAACTCTACTGCAATTATTGGCAGGACTACATTGTGGATACTATGCACACATACAAAACTGGTAAAATCTTGAGTTGTATAGTTACCAGGGCATGATATGAAGTCCATACTTTGTCTGTGCTCTGTGAGGGACGGGGAGGAACTGGAAACAGCGAGTCCACTCTTATAAAGCATGGTGAAACAAGTCTAAAAACACACACACACACACACACGCACACGCACACGCACGCACGCACGCACGCGCACACACACACACACACACACACACACACACACACACACACACACACACACACACACACACACACACACACACACACACACAAATGTGAACATTAAAACTCGAATCAACCCAATAAAAGTTCAAGATCGCTTTAGAGAATGGCTATTATTATAGATTGTGTCCATTTGGTTAACTTAAGTTCCTGCTGCTAATGCTCATAAAATGACAGGTTCTTCCTGGTGACAAAATGCTGGAACCAATTTGGGGGTTTCTTTGTCAGTCAGTCTATACATCCATGGTGTGTTATATGCATGTACAGTATGCTCTCGGCTTCAGCTTTACATGTCAGCCAATCTGATCAAAGTGACATGCTATGCGCTCTCTCTCTCTCTCTCTCTCTCTCAAACACACACACGCACACACGCACACACACACACACACACACACACACACACACACACACACACACACACACACACACACACACCTCTGGGTATTGAATTAGCCTGCATCTCGATGTTCTCTCCAATCCTTACATTTATAGTGTTGCGTCAGCAGAAAATCCTAAATAAACCTATTAACAGCCTTCTCCTCAGTAATGCAGTAAATAGGCTTTTGATCGGATGGGCCGATGGGTTTATCTCGGTCCATAAAGTGCACGATACCGAGGCTTTTTGTGGTGTGTGAGATGGGGGGGATAAAGACAAATAAATAGCTTTGCCTTGGCATGGCTGGTCAGATATGCACACTGCCGCTAGCATGAAATTTGAATTTTACAATTGCATACTTACATGGCTACACTATGCTGCTAATGCATCTTAGCAGACATATGTAGATTGTCTCCTTAAACCCTCTATTCTTGGTGAAAAGGACCCCAGTTACAACATTTACGTGGTAACCTTTTTTCCACACTACACTTTTTGCCACACATTGCTGATCTACAATCCACAACACGTTGCAAGGTGACACATAGCACTTGTAGATCTGCTATTTTTGCCAAACGTTCCCCCCAGAATGGGGATGTTGGTGGTTTCCAAGTGGTTCCTGGACACATACACTCCCCCCCCCCCCCCCCCCCCCCACACACACACAAACACACACACACACACACACACACACACACAGTGTAGTCAATTAGGTTGTGCATGATTCGATTATTATGCACATATACAATCATTTATAGCATTATTGTTCAGTGGATCATGGCCATGGTGTGGGTGAACCCTGATTCACAAATCACTGGTGTTATTCAAACTTTACAGCAGGAGAACCAGAAGAGGAAACAACAGTAATAACGTTGAGTATAGCAGTAGCCTACTTTGTTTTTGTTCAAAAGACTTGGCAATCCAAAAATTACATCATTTAACATGCAGTGGACCGCTACTACCAAAAGTTTTGCAGAAAAATAAAGAGGTGGCCATATAATACTGTGTAGACTGCTGTACAGTAAGTCTGTTTCATTGTAACATCGTTTTCAATTGAATTAGGAGTTGACATGACTTGACCCTGCACA
The DNA here is from genome assembly GCF_963921795.1 of Nannobrachium achirus. NCBI lineage: Eukaryota > Metazoa > Chordata > Actinopteri > Myctophiformes > Myctophidae > Nannobrachium > Nannobrachium achirus. The sequence continues at coordinate 20,461,639 of NC_137830.1, forward strand.
TTTTGGAGTTAGAAATGCATTAGCATTAACACTAATTATTAAACTAAACAGTAGAGGACTATGCCCGCCCCTTCTTTGTCGACATAATTTGTCAACAATATCAAGAGACTTTGGAATTCACCCAGAGTTGCGTTGGCCCTGCTATGTTATCAGGGGAAAAAAGCTTCCATACGAGCAGCTAGAGTGAAACTACTAACTATCTGTACCATTGTACTCGATTGCCTGCTTCACCCATGTTGTCTGCCTATCTGACATCTGCCTCCAAACACCCTGATTCTGATTTGACTATAGTGTTAAAGCCAGTTGTGTAAAGTAACTAACCAGTAAGACTCCCTAATCGGGAAATAAGCGACCGCCAGGTCGCATGCACAAATTGGCCTGTTGTGACCTGACGGTCGCAACAAGTAGGCTATACTGTACTACTTAAGTACAATGTTGAGGTATTTGTACTTTACTTGAGTATTTCCAATATCCAATACGTTTTACTTCTACTCCACTACATCTCAGATCCAAATACTTTTAGGCTACTCCACTATATTTATTTGAAAACTTTAGTTATAGTTAGTTACTTTGTATATTGATTATTATTACAAAACATACATTAAACACTTCAGCCTTTTGAAAGTAGCAGATCAACAAGCTCACAATGCGTTGCGATGCAATGCAACACATTTGTGAGCTTGTAGATTCTTTTTTTTTTAAAATGGGACATTCTGCATAATGAGTAGGCTACTTTTACTTTTGGTAGGCCTTCTTTAAGTAGGCCTACATGTTGATGCCAATAGAGACTTTGTACTTTTACTCAAGCATATTTTCAATTCTGGACTTTTACTTGTACAACAGAGTATTTCTATATTACAGTATTGATACTTTTATATTGTAAAACATTTGAGTATTTTTCCTGCCACACTTTAGTGTGTGTTATTTTGACCAGGCAATCTATATAGATGCCTTAATGGTCCACGTCACATTGATATAAACCAGTATGCGCACGCCGGTCGGCACCAAATGAACCCCACCGTTCATAGGATGCAATGGATGGCACTCGTGTTTAAAAAATCGAACCTCTGTTCGAAGTGGAGCTGTGTGTGTGTGTGTGTGTGTGTGTGTGTGTGTGTGTGTGTGTGTGTGTATTGCAGTTGATGCTCAGGGCAGGCTAGACTCAACAGCACCTCTCTGGTCACCCAGGGTTACTACATACAGGCTACATACAGACCCACAGACCCACAGACCCACCCACCCACATACCCACATACCTACACACACGGCCACGTATAGGGTAGCTTGTGTTCCACACAGCTCCAAAATGCATTCCATCAAACTTTCAGATGCCGTTTTTCTCCCAGTGTGGAGGAAGAATGCTTAGGATTTTTACTGTAAATTCTCACTCTTGAAATATATAATCCTTAGTTTCTGTTGATTGTAAACAATAATAGCGATTCAAAACAGTTGTCCTTCAAACCCCACCTCTATTCACCGTCATCAGAACAGAGGGAGCGCTCCTCTTGATCACCCACCCGATCCACTGGATCACCAGAGCGTCTACTGCTCGCCCAGCTGCAGTCCATGAAGCCTAATTATGCTCCGTCCTGCGACGGTGTCGCGCGCAGAGCCGCAGACCTCCAAGCTCAGAAGGGTTGCATTGGTGACGCGATGTGAGTTTGTATATGAGCTACTCGGTTGACGTGGAACACCGTTGCGCAATGAAGTATATATGTCTCGATAAGGGCGCACCCATGGGAGCACCTCACTAGTAGCACACAAGAGGAGGTTGAATAAGTGATCCCCAAAACAACAGGTTTGGGGATCTGTTGGGAATTGATTACATGATACAGTCAGCTGTGCATTCAGTCTCAATGTTTGTAAACAAATAATTGGCCTATAGTGTGTGCCAGCGGCTACGTCATTGTAGTCCTTAGCGGCCATTTCTTGGGTCAAAACACAGGTGTTTCAATTGTTTGATTGCATAGAACTAATGCTATAGTCTAATCAGAACACCTGTGTAAGGCTTTGTTGACCCAAGAAATGGCCGCTCTTAGAACTACATTTGGCACACCCTATATATAGGCCTATCGTAGTTACGTGTTAAGCAAGGATAGGAATAAATAAATAACCCCAGGCAGGGTGATTTGACCCTGGAGTGAATAAACAGAGTTGTTCTATATTGCAGTATTGATACATTTACCCATTGATTGAAGTCAAACTATTAGTCGCCTACTTTTTTTTTTTTTATATATATCTGTTTATTAAAGATTTTCCTTTTTTTCTTTTCAAAAGTGTCAAAGTTTTACAAAAGTGTCAAAGTTTCATTTTTTACAAAATGTACAGATGTAAACAACAACAACCCCAGCCTACTTTTCCCACCAACCGAGCGGCGGAAGAGGAAACGAGAAAATGTCAGTAGTAGTTTTGTTTGACACCGTTGACTTACCGTAGTTGTAGTTTGGAGTCCGGAAGTTAGGCGAGTCAGGAAGAGCAGAGTCGAAAGTTGTGTCAACACTAAACAACATGTAAGTAAACTCTCTTCAATCTGTAGCCTACCATTCACGACGCTCCGACAACATTATATTTCTCGTATGCGTGTTTGGAAGCCTAAACATTGGAGTGTCATCATTGTACATGTTAATGAAACATGATGACAGTAGATAGAGTTAACGTTAGCCTGTGTTAGCATCAGTGCCACATCGTCACTTGACAGTAGACACAGTAGAGCTGGACTGTCTGGTGGTGACATCTAAAAGTCTCTTAACATTATATTATATATACACGTTTCCTTCAGCAATGCACCTCCACGTTAACTCTATTTAAAGGAAAACGTTGACGATTTTTTCCCCCTGACCTGAGAAGTCAATATTATTATTGTCAGAAACCATGCAGACCAGTAAATACCTCAGCCTGGTCATGGCAACACCCCAGTAAACTCCAGTGTGTTAATTTAGCAGAGCATTTGAACCAAATGGACCCTTGATTGATTGACAGGTTCTGCTAAGATGATTTAAACCCATGAAAGCCACTATGGCTTGTTTCCATTGGGGTCCTTAGTTTGTATTCAATTCATTGATATCTTATGGCTATATGGGATCGTTTTGTTCCATTTGGACACTCGTAAGAGGTACAGATGGATAAGGGTCTATTTGCTTACATTATTTTGTAGACTTTAGTTTAAACGAACACTCAGGATTTAGAGAGGAAGTTATTTTGGTTCGTTTTTTGCCAAGCCTTAGCTTTAATTGTCTGTTTTTTATTTCCATCAGTGCAAAAAAATATCCTAAAAGAATCTATATATTGTGTACATGAGGTACACACTGCAGCTGTGAAGCTTTCTTTGCCTAACGTTGTCCAGGGATAGAAGTACAATTACACTGTCTTTATTTAATATCCTTCTCTGATACTGACGTTCTGATTAGAGATGTACCAATACAGCTAGCCGCAAATTGCAACACTAGATTTTTTATAATCGGATGAATCTAGGGTTGCAATACCTCCCATAGGGATCCAATGCATCAAAACAGTTTTTTGCTATCTGATTGTATTAAACGACTTCAAACTCACCAATATTGTGGCTCTATGGAAAGCTTGGAATTTACTCTTGCTATCTGCAAAGTGTTTGTTTCTGGAAAATCCACCATATAATTGTTATGATTTATTTTCTGTCAAGAAATCCGAGCAGACATGGTTTATTTTCTAAGTGTCGAACTTCGGAAGCGCTCGTCTTCTATAACGCCATGTCCCGCTGCCTCCTGCATAATGTGACATTTAGAACCAGGTGGTCACAGGACCGTTGAGGGATTTTCCACAAGCGCTTCCAAACTCCAGGACTTAGAAAAAATTATCACCTGAACCAAATTTCTTGGATAGAAAGTTGCTCCTAACATGTCTACTGTGGATTTTTCTGAAACAAACACTTTGCAGATAGAAAGAGTAAATTCCAAGCTTTCCATAGAGCCGCAATATTGTTGAGTTTGACGTCATTTAACACAATCAGATAGCAAAAAAACATTTTGATGCATTGGATCCCTATGGGAGGTATTGCAACCCTAGATTCATCCGATTAAAATAAAATCTAGTGTTGCAATTTGCGGCTACAATACAGCTACACTCTCAGAGGTGGTCCGCCTACTTTTCCATTCACATTTAGACCTTGGTGTTGGGTAGGACACAACAGGCTAGTTGAAACATAACACTGCCTGAAACTCATAAGCACAACATCTCCCCTGTTCAAGCAGGGAGTAGCTACCGATGAGCGGTAGAAATTAGTTTTCTTGTGCAGGAGACCTGGGTCCAACCCGCTTTAAACTAACTTTTGACTGTATTACATTTATTATGTGTGATCTCACAGGGGTTGATTCTACACAGCCATCAGGAGGAATGTTCCTCGGTACAACTCAACACAACAAAAGCTCCCATCTAGCATCCCACTCACAGCTTTCGGAGAAGGTGGCTGTAGTGAATCGTCACAGAGGACTGCTGTAGCCTTCTCCAAGGCAAGGTTATAATAGTTTTGGACTTTTTATTATAGTTTAATTCTAGTTAGTTTTGACAATTTATTTTCTATTCCAGTTTTAATTCGTTTTTAGAGCAGGTACGTAGTTATAAAAATACATTTATAAGTCAAGGACATTTCTGTTTATTTTTTCTATTAAAAAAGTATCGAACCGTGGCACCAAAATATTGAACCGAACTGAACTGTGAATTTTATAAACCATGGCGCCCTTAATAAATAAATATATAAATATATATATATATATATATATATATATATATATATTCAGTTATTATAAAACAAAGGGCATTTTGTCTATCATTTCAGTTAGTTTTAGTTAGTTTTGTAAACACACAATACAGTTTCATCCAGTTATTATTTAGTTCAGTTAATGAAAATGTTATTTTTTTCTTTTTTTTTAAATAATTTTAGTTTTGTTATTTTGTTAGTTTTCGTTAACTGTACAATAACCTTGCTCCCAGCTCCCAGAGTTAGCCATGGCTCGCGAGGAAGAGGAAGAGGAGCTGACGGTGGCGGCGGCGGCGGCGGCGGCGGGGGGCGGCGGGCCCAAGGAGGAGGTGGACGTGTTCACGTCGGTGCGCTTCCTGGGCTACATCTCCAGCGTCACGCTGCTGGTGGCCGTGTGCGTGGGCATGTACGCCTGCTGGGAGGTGACGGACGAGCCCATGATCCTGGTCATCTTCATCCTGGGGCTGTTCGTGCTGGCCATCGCCAGCATCCTCCACTACTACTTCGCCATGGAGAAGGCCAGCCGCAGCCTGTTCCACCTGTGGCTGGGCTTCCTGCTGGGCCTCCTCTGCTTCCTCAACAGCCCCGCGCTGTTCCAGAACGTCAAGCTGCAGGTCGGTTTCAATTCAAAATTCAAAAGGAGCTAGGGCTGTCACAATTATTACATAATCGTCTAATCGTGATTATTTGACATTATCGTGATTATTTTGTCATAATCGTCATAATCGTGAATGTTGAAAAATGTCAGAAATAGTGGAAATAGCAGATCTACAAGCTCACAACGCGTCGCATCGCGACGCGTTGTGAGCTTGTAGATCGGCTATTTCCACTATCAATGTTATTTTTTAAGTAGTAAGTTGTCAAATATGTCAGTAATTTATTTGTGTGTTTAGGTTATGTGTCATATCTACCATGTGCAACTTCAAAGCCTAAAAGCCAAACAGAAATGTAATTATCAACGACAAAAACAAAAATTAAATCGTTAATCGCCAATTATTTGAGTGACAATTAATCGTCATGTAAAATGTCATATCGTGACAGCCCTAGCTGCAGGTCCGTTTCAATTAAAAAATCAAAGGAGCTTTGTTGGCATGAGAAAACATGTAAACGTGTTTACATTGCCAAAGCAAGTGTCAAAATATAGTAATAACTGCTGAAAAGGGGGAACATACTGTACATACAGTTGTAGGGGTTACAGTTTACATTGTGTAAACCGAACTATGTCACATTGTGTCACTATATACAGAGTACAATGTTATATATACAGGGTATAAAGCTTTTTGGAACAAATAGCAGCACTCTTTTGCCGTTGCTTTGTGACAAAAAGCTGCATTTTTCCTCGATTTCAAGTAGTATACAAAAAAAGCCTCAGATTTAAAATGTGTTTAAAGGTAGTAGCTCTGTTTATATTTGCAGTATGTCTAGAGGTCACTCAATGATTTGTAGTCCATTCCATTCCCTAGCCTTCTTTTATCACAACAGTTCACAAATCTTGCAGCTGTGTTTGCACATTGTGTGTATTTCTCCCAGTAGGTACAGTATAGGAGTTCTTTGTCGTTGATCATGTTTTCAAACTGTGCGTGTAATCTGTGGGAAGTATGTGTCTCTGATGTCTTGGTATAGTGGGCAGGTGGTTAGAAAGTGTAGCTCTGTTTCCACCACATTTTGTGTGCAGTGAGTGCATGCTGTCTTCCCTTGGGAGCGGGATCGGTCTGTGGCGGCCTTTCTCTATTGCAAGGCTGTGATCGCCGAGTCTGTAGTCAAGGCTTTCCTACGTTTTTTGGGTCGTTCACACCGTGTTCAGCCATCCTGCATAATGTATATATCGTCGTTGTCGGGTGGAAACCTCGTATCTCCAAGTTTCAAATTTGTACGTTCTTTCGCAAAGTAAAGCCCTGCTTCATCGTACAAGGCCGTCGCACAAAAGTAGTGAAAACAGCAGATCTACAAGCACACAACGCCTCGCGGTGCGAGGCGTTGTGTGCTTGTAGATCGGCTGTTTTCACTAGTTTAAATCATTTTTTTAAATGATAAATACAAAACAAACGGTTTTGGACATACAAGGTTTTCACCCGACAACTACGATATATTCTCAGGTCACCAACTACCTCCTCCTGGCCAGCGTGGCGATGAAAGCCACGTGGGCGTTCACCGAGCGGATATGCAGCTCCGTCCGCTACAAGCCCGCGCTGCTCACGTCGACGGAGTTCCTGGAGCTGCTGGGCATGGGCATCGCCAGCACCGTCATGCGCCTCCCCGAGTCTGCGGCCATCGTGGGCCTGGTGGTGGCCCTGGGCACGCTCGTCGTGGACCTGCGGATGAAGTCCCTGCTGGCGCTGCCCAACCTGGTCTGCTTCACCCTGGTCACTGCCCTGGCGTTCTTCCAGGTAGGGGTGGTTGACATGGAAACATACAATATCACCATATCTTTCCAAGCATACGATAGACGATCTTATCACGATTCTTTTTCATGTTGGTTTTTATGGTTATTTCTCAAGTTACTTAACAGTACAACCACCTGCAAGGTAACACAAACCAAAAGAAAAAGGAGTAAAAGACCATTTAGACCAGTGGTCCTCAAAGTGGGGTCCAGGGACTCTCTGGTTTCCTTTTGGGAGGTCTAAATTGAACCTTACAAGTATGTAACAGTAACTCTGACAGTATACAAATGAAATCAAATGGACTCGTAAGGGTCCATTTGGTTTCATTTGCAGAGTTAAGGGGAGACCTTGACATTTTAAATTTGAGAAGTACTGATTTAGACCAAAATGCAGGTTTAAATTAATTCTGCAATGAGTCTCTGTATTTAACAATTCAACAGTACTTTTTTATAAGGCTCCCTCATTGTATCGCGATATATACGATACCTCTGAAAAGGCATATCGCGGAGACATTGTATCGTCTCAGCGATATTTATCACCATATCGTCCCATCCTTACGTCCAGGCGCTGGGCATCAAGGCCAACCCCTACGCGCTGGGCTGCTACCTAGGCCGGCTGCTGTGCGAGCCCCTGCTGGACGTGTACTTCAGCGGCCTGGGTCCCAGCGAGCGCTGGCTGCCGCTGCTGTCCCTGGGCAGGGTGTGGAGGAGGCTGTCCCTGCTGCCGCTCAGCCTGGCCGAGCTGGCCTTCTTCGTTCTGGCCGCCCTGAAGGTATGCTCGGTCAGGGATGCCTTAAACCAGAAACACTGAGTCCCTTCGTTTTTAGTTTTGTATTATTATTATTATTATTATTACCCTTATTATTACCCATGAATTAAAAACTAAATTCTATGTTCGTTTCAGTAATTTAATTTAGAAATCCAAGAATCAAGAAAAATCAAGAAATTCCATAAATTAGGAAACACGTTTTAAGAAGTTGTGAAAATAGCCGATCTACTACTTGTAGGTCTGCTGTTTTCACTAGTTAGAGTCCCGGGCAAACGTCTAATTTCGGGAACAACTGCCTTAAACCAGCCACTTAAACTAAAGGGATAGTTATCTTACGTATGCAAAGCTAGCATTAAGTTTTAGCTGAAATAATCAATTTATTGCCTGTAGAATATAAAACTGGTACTGCTGTTTAACTGAGTGTGATAGCATCTTTAAATAACAATATTGACAATACATTATTTATTTTACCCCGTTTAGTTACTTTCTTAGCTGTGGTAGGAATGAGGCATTCTGACAGTGGTGGGAAAGGTACTCAAATGTTTTACTTAAGTACAACTTAAGTAAAAGTCCAGAATTCAAAATGTACTTGAGTGAAACAAACTTAGTACTCACTATGTCTTATTTCACAAGTTTTCAAATCCATACATTGTATAATAATCATTTGAAAATAGCAGACCTACAAGCTCACAATGCGTTGCATCGGGACGCATTGTGAGATAGTAGATTGTCTATTTTCAAATGGCCGTAATGAATGTAGGGCTGAAGTGGGTAATGTATGTTTTGTAATAATAATCAAAATCTACAAAGTAACCTAGTATCTAAAGTTTTTAAATAATTGTAGTGGAGTAAAAGTACAATATTTGCCTCTGAGATGTAGTGGAGTAGAAGTAAAAGCAGTGAAAATGTGAAAATACTATGTACTGTAAGTAAAGTACCTCAACAACAACTCGAGTTAGGCCCCATTTACACTGGCAGCCAAATCCAACCTGAATCATATCTGTGTCACATCCTGATAGGAATCTGATTTGTTCCATGTGAACACGTGACCATTTAAACCAGGAATCTGATTTGTTCCATGTGAACACGTGACCATTTAAACCAGGAATCTGATTTGTTCCATGTGAACACGTGACCATCTAAACCAATCAGATTCCAATCTGGATGTGGCACAGATCTGATTCAGGCTGCCAGTGTAAATGGAGCTTAAATGTACTTAGTCACTTTCCGCCACCGCATTCCGAATGACATGAATCAAAACGGTGTCTTCCGCCCCTTCCCTCCCAGCTGGGTCACCTGGAGCTGTGGTACCTGGTGATCCCGGGCTTCTGCGTGTTCGGCCTGTTCTGGTCCGTGTGCCACGTGGTGCTGCTCATCACGCTGTGGGGCTTCCACACCAAGCTGAGCGAGTGCCAGAACGCCTGGCGCTCGCAGCGCTCCTCCGGAGGCAAGCGCAGCCTGGACCGGGTCATGGCGTCCCGGGGCATCCGACACTTCTGCCTCATCTCCGAGCGCCTGGTCCTCTTCTGCCTGCTGTCCACCGCCATACTGGGAGCCGTGTCCTGGCAGGTGAGAACTGTTACTGCTAGCAGCGATGATGATACTCGCGCTATTATTGTGTTACTGCCAACTTGCCAAGTGCCAACTATGAACTTTGTCAGTATGTACCGGTGCGGGACTGTTATTACTACTATTGCAGCTGCTCAGTTTTAATTCTGACAGCAAAATTTGATTTAGTTTTAGTCAGTCTTCTGAATAAAATGAAATTTATCTTTAGTCATATTTTAGTCATCTGAAAAGATTTAGTTTTAGTTGACAGAATACCATAATGACCAGCTCAGTGGCCTTGTGGTTAGAGTGTCCGCTCTGAGACTGAGAGGTTTGAGTTCGATCCCTGGCCGGGTCATACCAAAGACTCTGAAACATGAGACCCAGTGCTTCCCTGCTTTGCAATCAGCATCAAGGGTCGGATTGGGGGTTAAGTCCCTGCGACATATTAGTGTCATGTACAGGGGGTGTACTAGAGGGTAGCACGGGTCTTCCAGGACCCGATTACCCGAGACCCGAACCGAGAACCGAGCCGCTTCGGGTCTAAAATATTGACTTGTCCCTCGGGGCAGGGTAGGGTAGGGTCTAATTGCCACGGGTCCAGGGTAGGGTAGGGTCTAATTGCTTCGGGTCCATTCCGGGCATACCGAAATAATGCATTTACCCGTAAGGATCCAAGAGGACCCGAGCTTTAAAATATTGTGTGTTTACCCTTCAAATTTAAAATATATATTGTTTTTAATGAGACATGCATTGTAAGTATGCTCCCAAATCCATATTATCGCCTGTTCTCGCATATTGAATCAATTACCCGAGACCCGAACCGAGAACCGAGCCAGTTCGGGTCTAAAATATTGACTTGTCCCTCGGGTCAGGGTAGGGTAGGGTCTAATTGCCACGGGTCCGTTCGGGTATCGGATCTCAAATTCCCAATAATAGGCGGGTCCATTCGGGTCTGGGTACATTTCTCACGGGTCCATTTGGGTTCGGGTAGGTAAAATTGGACCCGTGCTACCCTCTAGGGTGTACTTGTACATCAAGCTGCCTCACGCTACAGAAACAAGAGATAGTCCTCTGCCCTATATGGGCCTCATGGCTCGACACAGCTTACTTACTGTACTTAGTAAACATCGTTAAGATTTTAGTCAACTATATCTACAGTCGATTGATCTACAGTCCTTGATGGCTGATTTTACACTTGGTTGCATGCTGAAAATAGACGATCTACAAGCTCACAGCGCGTCGCGTTGTGAACTTGTAGATCTGTTATTTTCAGAGCGCAACCAAACATAAAACTGCATGTCTTTTAGTTCTACTGGGTCTCTTCTCCAGCAGTCCCTCCCTCATTTTGGCTAGTTTTTATTTGTTGACGAAATTGTCAATATACTTAGTTTTAGTTGTAGTCGTCATAGCTTATTTTTTATTTTGTTTTCGTCAGTGAAAAAAGGTAGTCGACGAATATTTTTTGTCATAGTTTCAGTCGACAAAATTAACACTGGTGAGAACTATTTCTACTAGCAATGAAATATATTGATACTCATGCTATTACTTGTGCTACTGCCAACTATGAACTATGTCAATACTACAGTATGAACTGGTGTGGGTTATTACTACTATTGCTGCTGCAATATTATTACTACTACTGTTTCTGTTATTACACATACTATTACTAGTTACTACTACTATGTCTGCTGCTACTACTATTATTATACAACTGCTGCAGCTTCTAGCACTTCTACTGGTCTTGCTCAATAAATAATAAATAAAATAAAAGGTTTAGTTTGTCCTTGCCAATGTCCATAGCGGACGGTTAAGCCATAAACAGGGTCTTCTAGCCATCTGCCTGTCTCTATGAAAATGATAAAATGCCATTTGTAGTGTACGACTCACTCCTTTAAAAACATCTTCTATGAATCCATTATGATAACTTGCTGCAACAATGGAATGGTAATTATATTCTCTCATTTCTAATCAGTGAGGTTCACTCAAGAAGCAACACATTTAGTGTGATACACGGGCCAAGCTGTTGCACAATACAATAAAAGACTAGACAATTATTTTTGTCCTTTTTTCCCCTCTTTCTCTCAATTTAGTTATGCCAATTAATTCCTCTCGCTTAGAGCTTGCCACTGCTGTTGTACACCCCCCCCCCCCACCAGCACCACCACCACCACCACCAGGAGGACACAGAAAATGTCATGTCACGATTATTGTGACCAAATAAATATAATTTCAAGTGTGATTTACGATATTATCGTGATAATCAAAATATCCCCAACATCCATTATCCTGGGGCGGAACATTTGCAAAAAAAATGGGTGATGTAATAACGATTATTGGCCCATTCCTTGTGAGCAAACCCCTACTAGACTCTGCTGTGGTGGCCAATGCCTTTTCTGTATTAAAGCCATGGCAATAAATAACCAATACTTTTACAATGCCAAGAACAGCCCGCAGCATATCACGTACCACTGTTATAAACCCCAGAGTGAGATGCTAGTGGCAGACAGTGTGGAGTGAGTTGTTAGTCAATGCCCTAAACAGCGTCAGTGCCTCTATCAACCGTAACAAATTAAATTTGTGCTTTAATATCCCATATCTGCTCGCATAAAGACCAGCAATACATTATTTAGCCTTGTTAGCGTTACCTTGTAATAGTCTCAGGGGCCCACAGTCGTAATTTGAGGCCTGATTATTGTTCATTTCAATTGTGAATTTGCTCAGGAAAATTAGTCACACGTTGTATGGTGGGAGAGGCATATTTATTTCTTCAGGCTGTTGAAATGCACTAAATAGGGTTATGTAGGGCCAGCCACTTAAATCCACTAGACTGCATAGCCAAATTACTAAGTGTTAATCAAGCGTTCAAAGTCTAAAACTGACATTCAGTAATAAGTTCCAAGCTGGCATTGCGTCTCTTTTCTTTTTTGCTGTACCACACTCGATAAAGACGCCAGTTGATAAGCGAGTCTTTCATCTTTCTTTCCCTGATGTACTCAAGACAGATCACTATATTCTACAACGGGGAATGCAACTCCACTAGAAAAAAAATAAATAAATCAACATCAAAGTGTCTGAGGCTTCAAAACCATTACAACCATTAACCTATCAGCCTTGTGCTTTGCTCTCTTCAGTGGTGGACATGGTAACAGAGTACATTTACTTCATTACTGTACTGAAGTAAACTTTTTGAGTATCTGAACTTAACTTGATGAAAAATCAAATGTGTTATATGGCCATGATTCGTCAGGAGCCTGGTTGGCTTTGTTCCAGGCTTAAAACTCTGTATAAAGACTTTCTGAAACGCGTAGGGAGTAAATTGATGGGAAATTATTTCCGGAAACTACGTCCTAACATTGGGCTGTCACTGCAAAGGTCTATTGCATGCATTGCAACCTTCAATAGAGAAGGACATTACACCACCTTAAGCCTGTATCAGAGTCTACGGTGGAGACCTATCCACCGCAAATTTGAGGTGGAAAGCTTTCCACCTCAAGTCAGAAAATAAGTGCAGGCCATCATAGTCACGGCCCACGGTGAAGTCCTTTACCCCGTCTAGACCGGTTCAGGTCGACCAATCAGTGAACGGGGTGTAGAGCCTGCCTGTCTGATAGTAAAAACAGAGAGATGAGTTGGGACTCACGGTGTAAAGCTCTCCACCGTGAGGAATGATCTAACGTTGTAGTTTCATGACTCAAACAGACTCGAAAAGACTACACCGCGGTGTAAACCCTTCCACCGCGGACCCGACTATGATACGGGCTTTACACTACTTCTCTCTGGGTGCGGATACAGATGTCTGAGGTGCTGAAGGGCTCACTTTTGAAAAAGCCTGATACCTAGAGATAATAGCCTGTCTTAAATAATAGTCCTTGCTGAACAGGTCTGGGTGTGTGCTGACTGATGTCTGTCAAGGTCCGTCGTTATTGTGTTCTGTCGGCTGACATGTGCAGTACTGCCTAAAGGGAGTTTCCTATTGGAGACAAAGGGCCCTATTTTCGTTTGTGCCTTACCTCTTATCCACCTTTTTTTCTATTTTGAAAAACATTTATAAATTGTTAAAATAGCTGATCTGCAAGTTGAAGTATTTTAAAATGTTTTTCAAAATAGTAAAAAAAAAAGGCAAAGAAGTTTAGGGATAAGGGGTAATGCATGGAAGAAAATACAGCTCAAAGTCAAAGGGGCCAGTGTTGCCAAACACTGAAACGGGTTGAAGTTCTGAAACTAAAACTGATGAGACATATAGTGATGACAACCAATATTTATACAGGATGTATAAACTCTTAACTTGTCCGCCTGTGTCTTGACTGCAGCCGTACAGTGGTCTGTTTCTGAGCGCTCTGCTGGTGGTGCTGCCTCTGGAGTCACTGGTCCACGGCCTGTTCCACGAGCTGGGCAGCTGCCTGGGGGGAACCTGTGTCGGATACGCCCTGGTCGTCCCCACCGCCTACTTCAGGTACAGAGGGGGGAGGATTAACCCATTAAGAAAAACGTATGTTTCTATGAATAGAGGGTATGCGCATGCATAAAGTAAATGGCAAATCAAGTGGCAAAGTGAGCTTAACCTTGTTTAATGCAATCAGTTACTTTTCTGTTAGGATGTATGGGCTGTCAACTAAGGCCAGAAAGTATTTTTTTGCCACTCAGTAGTTGGTCCTGCATAACTTGTCACGCACATACCCTCTATTGTATGTATTTGGCCGCAGACCCCGTCTCAAAATGCCGCGTTACGAGCTTGTAGATTTGCTATTTTTGAATAGTATAAAATAAATGTAGTTGTCCTGGGGGGAGGAGGGGGGATTACGTTTCCTGCTTCACCCAGCAGTTGGCTGCTCAGAAGACTTGGATGAGAGCACAGGGGTGATCTGTCGTGCTCAGGGACACTTCAACACTTTTTTACCACAAAAAGATTAAAATATATTTTTTTATTTCGACCGTCAGGTCGCAAGTTACTATGAAAAGCTCCACCGACTGTCTGTCACACTTTTGTGTCACACTTTTGCCCCTACTCTTATCTCTGCCACCGTTGGCCCTATCGATGACGAACTTTGCACACACACCCCTTGGGTGGCAAATCACAACCTCCAGCCCTGATTTCTCACGTGGCCCTCTTCTAGCGCCACAATCAGGCCGATCTTTGCAAAACACATTTTGGGACACTGCTCCTACAGATTTGGGCCTAAAAGCACACAAAGCGGTACACAGTATCTCTAAAGTCATGTCATCAACATGGATCTGTCCCATTTTTCATATTCCCTCCTGATTGGCTACGATTGCCTTCTAAAGTTTGTGTATACGATGTGACGGTCGCTTATCTCCCGATTAGGGAGTCTTACTGGTGAATATTTAAACAATTACAAAAACTAAACTAAACTAAATAATATCTATTTGGAACACATGTTCTTTCTTCCATTTCTGGAGAACTAACACTTTGGACATGCAAGGTTTCCTCCCGACAGCACCGATATGAACTATGTATGCACTTAAACATACTGGCAATGCACAGCAACCCAGCAATACAACTTACACAAACATACAGACTTTGCACACACTCATGCACTTAACACACACTGAATTGGGGCGAACTTTAGGGGCCTGTTTGGACATTACAGGCACTGGCACATGCAATGACTCATTCCGGTAATCGCCAGTTTGCACAAAATCAACTGGATAAATAGGCCAATAACTATGCATAAACATTTCTGCTAATGCTCAGGCTCTTAAGGGAGTGTTCAACAGCTCCCTCCCCGGCATACTAAGTCATCAAGTCAGAGCCGTTGGCCATTAGATTTTCCCCTACCAGCCTCTCCCCGAGTGAGCACTCTCTGTCGGCTGAACGCTTTCAGAATAGCCAAGTTCAATGTAAACAACGTCAACCGTGTCTTGTTATGAAGTGTTGTATTCAAGTATTTTAGCTCTTTTTTTTTTCTTTCTTGCATCCAGGCCCCCAATTGACCTCTTAAATAGAGCCTAGCCAGTTGTGATCATTTTGCCATTAGTCCTTTACAAGTGCCTCTCTGGGTCATTTTGGTATTCAAACCCAGTAAGTGTCCTGAATGGAAAAGACATTAGGTGTTTGAAAAAAAAAAATTGCATCCATTCTCTCTGATGACATGTTCAGATTTCAGGGGCCATTTTACAATTTGGTAAATGTACTTCTGTCCCCCAAAAAACATACTGAATTTGCAGATTCAGTGGCCTGGTCGCTATACCCACAAACACACTAACTCACTGATTCTCAATGTCCGGTGATAACCTTATGGGTCCATGCAGTGATGGGCAAGCTACTTGGAAAATGGAGTAAGCTAAGCTACAAGCTACTCTTGATGAAATATAGCTTAAGCTACAACGAAGCTACCCACAGAAAATGTAGCAAAGCAAGCTACAAGCTACACGGCAAAAGTAGCTAACTACAACAAAGCTACTTTTTTTTTTTTTTTTTACTTCATGATCAATTACAACTTTCCACCAAACAAATAGGCAGGCAAAAAGGCTCAGTTCGATTGATTATTATAAAACTGGAAACAAGCCCTTATGTCTGGCTTTTTGTGTCATCCTTTCATTTACTTTTTAAATTAAATGTGTACCTTTTCAGGCTGTGACCCCCAAAAAATCCTATTTGAACTGGGGACCCCACCCTGACAAGCAATTGGAATTAGGAGTTGAGGCATTACATTTCGTTTGACTCTGTTCCACCGATAAATATTGTGAAAATAGCAGATCTACAAGTTCACAACGCCTCGGAACACAAGGCGTTTCGAGCTTGTAGATCTGCCATTTTCACAATTTGTGCCTCTTTTACTATTGTCAATTTGGCCAATGTTTGACTAGTTTTTATAGTTGATAACTTTTGATGCAGTTTTGGTCTTTTATTTATATATTTTTGTAGGTATTAAAAATGTCTAAAAGGTCCTTAAATTGTTACTTCACTGTCATTAGTTAGCTGTGGACAAAAGAGTGCACTGACTTGTGTGCTGTCGGAACAGCTGATAAGCTGCAGCCAGCGGTGGACAGTAACTGAGTAAATGTACTTGAGTACTTTTACTTTTATTTGTACTTCAAGTAGCTTATTTTTAAAAGCATGTACCGGTATGCACTCTTGAATACATACGTTTATTTAAAAGCAAGTACTTTTTTTTACTCTTACTTGTAACATTTTGACTGAGTTTACTATGGATTGGAGTAAATGTGACCAGGAGTACGCAGTCTGTACTCTTACTCAAGTGCTCGGGTCGAGTACTGTCCATCTCTGGCTGAAGCCTGATTTATGCTCCGCCCCCGGAGATCTACAAGCTCACAATGTTGGCATTTGCAACGCGATGTGAGCTTGTATGTCAGTTGTTCTCAGACCTTCTCTGAACACGTTGCGGGCAGAGCAGAGGTGGGACGTTCGCGAACGAATCAAATCTTTTGAACGGTTCTTGTGAAGTGAACGATGGGATCCGGTTCGCGCAGTAGAGAGTGCGAAGTAGAGAGCGCATAGTGAGACAGATCTTTGGCTCGGGCTCACTTCAAAGAGCCATAAATCCCTTTAGTTGCGGGGTGAAGTGTCTCGCTTTAGTCGCTGTCGCTTCTCTAACAGAGGAGCTTCGTTGAATGAAGTGAAAGCAGCGCTGTGCAGAACAACATGTTTGGGGATCTGTTGGGAATTATTTTCCTCACAAACTTTATTTAGCAGTCAAATTTCGCCGGGATAGTAACGTGTAGCGTTTGTTGGACGCTACGTCACTACTGGGGTCTAAAAATAGCTACGCTACGCTACAGCTACGCTGGTTCAAATGGAGCTGCGCTACCGTGACGCTACTGATAAATGTAGTTAAGCTATGTAGCGTCGCTACTTGTAGCTCGCTACTGCCCATCGCTGGGTCCATGTTACCCTCTCAGAGTTAAATTACCACTGAGGATTGTACAGTTTGATTGTACTGACCACTGACCCCAATTTGATACTCTCATAGTTAGAGACCCAAGGGGTGCCCGCTGGCCTACTGGTCTAGGGGCCTACCACATAGGCTCTGATGCCTGACAGCGTGTCGTGGGTTTGAGTCCGATCCCAACGACCTTTGCTGCGTGTCACTCACCATCTCTCTCCCCATTTCCTGTTAGTCGTAACTGTCATACAGGGTTTCCTGCAGCACTTTATTGGCCAGGCGGGCCACCCGACCTAACATCTGTAGCACCCGGCCAAGAGTCTGGTGAAAATTATGCGAAATTCCTCCTAAACATGCAAAACAAACTATACTTTTGCGTTTGTGTTTGTTTAAGCAACTTCTCCTCCTATGTTGAGGGCAAAAATAAGAATTAATCAAAATTAAGTGAATTAATTTGATTGAATGAATTAATTACGATTTGTCGGCGCCCACAAGTATTTCTTTACTTGTTAGCTTAGCAGCTAGCTCTGGCAGGCAGGCTCCTCTCCAGGTGATTTGGGATGCAGCTCCATGTCCTGCCAGAGCCTGTGGGATGCTCTGTATGCCAGGCCTGCACACACAAGTGCCTCCGCTGGGACCGCAGGGAGCAGTTCCACGGCTGCACATCATGTTTTCACAATGACAAAGAGACCTCAGGGTGGGGTGGTGGTGGTGGTGGTGGTGGTGGTGGTGGGGGGAGGGGGTTTGACCAGGAGAGGTAAAGCAGTTGAGTAGAGAACGTAGGAGAGATGGATGAAGGGGAAGACGATATGCAGAGAGAGACCGTCGTAAAAATGGACTGGAAGAGAGAAGGAAGAAGGTAGAAAGAGAAGGTTTAGGAGCGAGCAGTAAACACGGAGACAGGGGCGACGGAGGGAAGGAGAGGTGGGAGGATGAGAGGGGGAGTGTTAGTGTTAACACATGGGCTGCCATTGTTTTGGTAATTCTCTGTGCTGTAGAGCGCCGCCATTCACTTAACGCTTTATTTTGAAGAGCCCCGGAAGCCACATGCGTGTGCATGTTGTGTAATCTGACAATTTTAAAAAGGACGCAAAACTAAAATCCTAACCGCGGTCTATCGTCACGGCCCAGTGTCGCTGTGAGAAAGAGCGGCTCTCTGCCTTCTTGGCGTTTTGGAAGTAGATTCCGAGATAAAGCCGAGACAGCGTTGTTCCTGAACGTGTTTGGCTCCATGAGTGTTGAGGCAGGAGACGTTGTCTGGATGCCAGAATTCAGGCCCTTGGCTCCCCAGAGCACCAGGAGAGTAGAACAGATAACATATGGCTGTGATGTGAACAACACCAGGTGATGTTTGTTGTATAGGCCCCTATACAAACCCTTATACGAAGACATAAAAATAGCTTTTGTTAGGAATGATGGGTTATAGCTTGTCTGAACAAGGGAGGACTGAGGCCGTCCGTGTGGCACAAGGATGAAGTTAACTACCCGCAACCGCTGAGACCAGAGACTGTTTGTTTTTTTAAATCCTCCACACTGCCTTTGGTTTCGCCGTGTGCTCCAACAAACACAATTGCCTGTGTTCTTTATTTAGTATTTTGTTTGTTAAATTTTTTTGTGGGTGGGAAGACAGGTAGTGAGAACTATCTATTGCTGCACTACTGACACCTACAGGTTGGTAAGGGCACCTGTTCAGTGGAGTTCACCGAACTCCGGAATAGCATGTTTCTTCCCATGCATTACTCTCCCCACCCCTACACCGCCAAGGAGGACGTATATTTACGTTTAATCAAATCCAGCTGTTGACCTCCGAGGGTGTATATTTAAGTTTTTTACGTCTTTTCAGTGGAGAGCGATAGACAGCGCTCTCCCATAGTCGGGAGTGATGCAAAGACTCAAATTCCCATGATCCATCGGGAGATGACGTTGTTGTTCGGAAATCCTTCTTGCCGTCCACACCAATCTAATGAATTTCAGAAAAAATGGATGCATCTCAGAATAATCTCCCAGATAGTCTTTTTCTACGGACCATAACTAAAGGATGATCGCGCTTATCATTTTTATTTTCCGGGTGAACGACAAGATGATCGCCTGCAGCTCAGGCATGTTGCGTTCCTGATGCTGGAGAAAATAAAATAAAAACACGGAAAAACCTGGCAGTGGCGCATTAATTAATGAACCCCCGGCAGTGAATGTGTTGAACGAAGCAGACAGGCACCATTGCGTGAATATGCGGAGATACTGTGGTTGACATTTTATGTTTGAAAAAGAAAGCAAATTAAAAAAATGAAATGCAGAACAGTGACACTAGGGTTCAGGTAGTTGTTAAGTTTCTCAGTGATGCATAGCTGGACTTGTTGACAGAAGCAGAATACCTTATTCCAGAAGGCTGTCTGAAAACTCTGCTTCCTCTGATGAGAAAAATTGCAACGCCTTGTGATTTGACAGCTTGTGCTCGCCGGCATTGCCGTTTCAATATTTTTTCAATGAACCGTTTGGCCCCCCGCGCCGGCATTTATACCATTCAGAGTGTTGAGTCACATACCGGTAGATTCAGTGAATTAATTTAACTCGCACAGAGCAGGTGTACTTCTTAATTAGCTGACCCCACCACTCGGTTCCGTTCCACTGTGAGCACCAAGATGTGACTGTAATTACGGAATAAAAGTTGAGCCAACATAGAGAGACACCACCTAATGTTCCTACGATTCAACTATTACCGCCTTGTGCTACTCATTATATCGGCACCAGACTCGGTACAAGATGTACTTGTATGTCCTGGCTTACTGCAAAGAAATGACTAATTTCCATCCCACTCAGTATATAATTGTCTCACGGTTTGTTGGACCAATGCACAACTTAACAGCTCAGCATGGCTAATGGCACAACCGTGACGGAATAAAAGTGATCATGATACTGAGCACGAGAGTGATATTTACACAAATGCGACACATTGTGAGCTCAGATTGTAGATCTGCTATTTTTGCACACTAACAATCTATCGGAAATGTTTTGTGTCATTAGGTGACGAATAAAATATGCTTCTTGGTTGTTCGATAAATGGAAAAATAAATCGATAGTAGAAGTAACAGATAGTTAACTCTTTCTCAGCCACGGGGAGCCACTTAATATTAAAACCGGATTAAACTGTACTTCTTCTGTACTTAAATTAGCCGACCGTAATTTTCCGTACTAGGTCATTAAAACCGAAATAAATGATAATGATAAAAAAAAACGACCGAGAGCTGTCCTCTGTGTCTTCTTCGACTGATCTAAAAGGATCATTCTCTCAAACCTCTGAATCGGAAGTACTTCTCGTAGCTTTCAGCCAGCATAGCCACAGTCCCGTCCACTTTCATTGTAGGAGGAGGCGTTAGCATAGCATCTGTCCGTGATGTTTTCGATCAGAAAAAAGTTGACATATTTTAGTTTTACTCCACTACATTTATTTGACAACTTTAGTTACTAGTTACTTTGTAGATTTTGATTATAAATACAAAACATGCATTAACCAATTCAGCCCTACAGTATATACATTTCGGCCATTTGAAAGTAGCCGACCTACATGCACACAATGTGTCGCGATGCAACACATTGTGAGCTTGTAGATGTGCTATATTCAAAAGATTTCAATACATTTTGATACCAATACTTTTGTACTTCCACTCAAGCACATTCTGAATTCCGGGCTTTTTCTATACTACAGTAGTGATACTTTTACTCAAGAAAAAACATTGAGTACTTTTTCCACCACTGCTCCAGGGACAGTACATCACAACATTTGTCTTCACACCAATGTCACGAAACACATTGCTGCACATTTATCATGTTAGCTATATAAAGACGATTCTGATTCTACTGCCGCATGAAACCATAACCACAAAGGTATACCCTCTCTGTGGCTTTCGACAAATAATGGCCGCCCACTAGCCCGTCTACATCCTGGGTAGAGGGGTGTCGCACCAAATTCTGGGCCCTGGGAACAAGGATTCACTGTGGGCCCCCCATGAATAGCATTAACCAATAACCATTTAGACTGGGAACGTGTTATTACACATTATGTTGTGCTTTAACTATTGAAAAATAGCAGATGCTGCGAGCTTGTAGATCTGCTATTTTTTTTTTTTTTTTTAATGTTGATCATTTTTGACCCGATTCTACAAATGTCTTCTAAAAACACTCATAGTGAAAAAACTGTTTCTATGTCAGTGGTGCTCAAACTTTTTCATGTGAAGGACCCCCAAAATGATATGGCCATGGTCGGACCCCCATCTCAAAATATTTAGTTCCAGGGACCCCCCAGAAGAAAAATTTGAGCTACAAATGTTTGCTTAAAAAATACATGTATATTCAAAGATTTGCACACATTTTCACGACTTTTCAAAAATAGCAGATCTACAAGCTCGTATATCTGCTATTTTTCAATAGCTAAAGTATAAAATAATTAAGGTCCCTCCACCTTGGGCCCTAGTAACTCAGTCCCACTCCCCCCCCCCCCCCCCCCCCCCCCCCCCCCCCCCTTGTGACACCCCTGGCTGGGTACATTATGAGAAAATCGATTCACACACATGACACATGATAAACTTTGCTCTTTTCAAGAGACGGGTGAAGGTTAGGGTCGGCCGGCGAGGGTGGCCCGGTCTGATATGACAGTAGAGTTATGCAGACGTCTGTAGGGGTGAAGTATAGCCACGCATGGTGCGTAATCATCCGCAGCCATCAATAAGGTGTGTGTGTGTGTGTGTGTGTGTGTGTGTGTGTGTGTGTGTGTGTGTGTGTGTGTGTGTGTGTGTGTGTGTGTGTGTGTGTGTGTGTGTGTGTGTGTGTGTGTGTGTGTGTGGGGTTGGGTACCGAAGTCGATACCTTTAATGGTATCGAACGCATGACGTCGATACTACCGAGTATCGGTTCACTTAAAACAAATGATACCTCGTTTCGATACTCTTGAACACACCCATGGCCGGTCGCATCTGTAACAGTTGGGCTGCCGAAAGTTTAATCACTGCTTTAGTAAATAGCCGACAATAGCCTATGATATTTATTATGATGATCCAACGGGTGCACCGTTATACTCTCTGTCGGTGACTCTGTATGATCACCTCTCCCCCTCTCTCTACTCGCTGCAAACAGCAATTCTCTGCAGCAAAGGGACTTTCACTCCCCGTAAAAATGGCTGAACAACTGTCTTAGAAGGCCTTAATAATAACCTATTGTGGTGTGTAAAATATCCTACAGAAAAAGGTAAATGATAATAATAATAATAATGATAAATAAAAAGTATGGAAAACGGTATCGAAAAAGGTATCATATTGATGCCCAGGTATCGAGTATCGTATCGTATTGATTCAAAGGTGAAAGGTACCTGTGTGTGTGTGTGTGTGTGCGTGTGCGTGTGTGCGTGCGTGCGTGCGTGCGTGCGTGCGAAAACGAACAGAACATGTACCAGCAAGAGTGAAAGGGAAGGTGTATAAGATGGTAGTGAGAGGAGCTATACTGTACGGCTTGGAAACCGTGGGACTAACGAAAGGAGGTGGCAGAATTGGAAGATGGAATTCTCATTAGGAGTGACGAGGATGGACAAGGTCAGGAATGGCCCAATAGGGTGACATGCAGCCCAGGTTTCTAGGGGGATAAAGGAGTAAGGGAGGCGAGGTTGAGATGGTTTAGACATGTGCGGAGGAGTGATCATGGGTACATTGGGAGACGGATGCTGAAGAAGTAGCTGCCAGGCAAGAGGAGAAGAGGAAGGCTTATATGTGGTGAGAGAGGACAATGCAGGTGGCTGGAGTGACAGAGGAAGATGCAGAGGACAGGAAGTCAGGAACAGATGGGAACATGATCCGCTGTGGCGACTCCGGGAATTAGCTGGAAGAGGAAATAACTGTGTGTGCGTGCGTGCGTGCGTGTGTCCATTTTGTGTATGCACGGTTGTGTCCACTAGATCTGGGTGTTATCATCCACCTCTTGTTGTCAGCCAGGCTCTCATATGCAATCGGCATTCAGAAAGGGGTCAACTCATCTCCCATTCTCTCTGCCACTCTAGCCCTCTCTCTGTATATCTGTATTGTGCCCGCACACACACGCACACAGAGACAGCCTATTATTACATCTCTTCCCTCACCTTCCCTTCACCTCAATTCCCATCCTTTCTTTTTCGTTCAGGCTCTTTGCTCGTTGCTCCTCTCGCTCTCTCCCTCTCCCCGTCTCTCTCTGCCCTTCTCATATCCACCTCTTTGTTCACGTTTTTTCAACTCGCTTTACATGCGGCGCGGCAGGCCATCCTCTTCCGCCTGCGCTGCTCGGCCTCAGCCTCTCTGATGCCCGGGAGCAAGTTCAGAAGTCAAACCGGCATGTTCCGGACGTATTTATGTAGGTTAAAAACCCTCCGTCCAACTTCCCTCTGCCTCTTTCTTATTACTTCATTTGACCTTTTGCATTCTTGCACAAGTCCTTGCAGCAGCTTCCTTCTGGTTCACACTGTCTGTGAACGTTCTCTCTTCCTCCCCTCCCTCAAACTCTACTTTGCTATCTTCGCATCACCAGACTTTCGACCGCAGAGGAGCCTGGTATTCGTTCTAAAACTAGACACGTTTTGTTCCCCACATAATGCAAATCAATTAGTTTAGTCTCGCTAGTCGCGCTACAAGTCATACCCACCAGCCACCACTACTTTATATAATGTATTTCTTATTTTGTAAATGCAACGAATGTTATGTTATTGTTGCTATGTTGAAATTTGAGCGCCTTGGACTTCCGACGTAAAAAAAGACTGTAAAAGGCCTTATTAGGGATGTTAAATGTGTCAATCAATCAATCAATCAAAAGCATACAAAGGCCTGTCATAATCATAATCGTATAATCGCAATTATGTGACATAGTCACAATTATTTGACATAATCGCAATTAGTGGAAATTGCCGATCTACACGCTCACGCAGATTGCCTATTTCCACTATCAATGTTCTTTTTAAAGTATAAAGTTGTCAAATTATGTCAGCCAAGAGAGCCCCTCTCCATCATTCGATTTGAAGCCTAACCTTAAATTCTTGATCTTTTTTCCCTCTCTCCCTCGCAGTGCCGATGGCCAGCCTGCCCTCCTGCCTCCGGAGCAGGTGCAGGAGTCGAACCTGCGCTCGACGGGCATGCTAAACAACGTGCAGCGGCTCTTCGCCCACCACATGGTGCAGACGTTCGGCTGCGACTACTCGGCGAGCGGCGTGACGCTGGAGGCGCTGCAGGCCAAGCTGCGCGCCTTCCTGGAGCTGCGCACGGCCGACGGCCCGCGCCACGACACGTACCTGGTGTTCTACAGCGGCCACAGCCGGCCTGGCACCGGCTCTTGGGCCCTGGCTGGTGAGACATGCTGTTTGAGGATTGCATTTTGTTTTGGGGTTTGTCAGTATTATAGTCTCGCGTAGCCAGACAACTATTCCACAATCTCAGAATGCTATATAGAGTCTGGAACTACAGCTCCCGAAAGGCGAGTAACGGAAGTAGTCACTGCTGCACGGAACTGTAGTCCCATTGGAAACACTAGAAGCCCAGCGTCTAGTCGGCGACCTGGCCAACTCGGGAACGATGTAAATAGGGAATGAATGCCCCGCCCTTTAATGTTTGACCATCTGTTTGCCTGTGTCCCTTTATGCCCGTATATGGAGATCTTTGTGATTCTGCGTAAATTTTATGCCCATATATGCCATTTGCGTCCATTTTATGCCCATTTATGGAGATCTCTGTATCCGTCTGTCTGTGTCCCTTTATGCCCGTATATGGAGATCTTTGTGATTCTGCGTCCATTTTATGCCCATATATGCTATATATGGAGATATTCAGAGATTTTTTGTTGACTCATGTGACGTACGTGATGTCAGAGCCTTTTATGAGTGATCACAATGAGTCAGCGCTTGCGCCGATTTCCTCCGGAACAGCCTGATGTCAACAATCAGCTCCGCATAAGGATATTCGGAACGTTTCGGGCCGGTTTCGGAAAACCGCGCGTCGGGTCGGGTCGAGGCCCGGCACTGCACTCCGTGCCGCGGCGGGGAACGCGCGTGCCGAATCTGAAGCCGGTGGGACGAACGGTTCTCGAGATACGCGGATTACAGACACACAGACAGACAGACAGACACACACGCAGAGACTTCTCGCATTTATAGATAGATAACACAAACACACTAACACAGAGTCATTCGAGCGGCATATTCTTGTTATGCGTGTATAGTTTAAGAAAACTGTTGAAAACATCAAGGAAATAACACCAACAACACCAGAGAAAGATGAAATACGGGCCAAAAATATTGAAAGAAGACGTAACGCTTCTTCCAGTAGGACTTCTTACCGTTACTGCGGGTGCGTCTTATCCACTTAATCGCATACTCATGATTAGAACATCCGTCTCCCAGACTGTATGACGGGAGTATTTGCAAATTGTCGGAGTCAACAGTCTGGCCACGCGAGACTAGTCTGTATATAATAACTAGTAAGACGCCTCAGGGCGACAATTCTTGGCCATCTGGCCAGTGATGTATATCGGACCAGCTACCCATATATGGAGATCCATGTACTGTATAGTACATCCCTTTTATGCCCATACGTGGAGATCCCTGTCTGAACCAGCCACACAGATATGGGCTGTCTTCCTCCATATATGGGCATTCCCATATGAAGTCCTGTTAGATATGGGCTTAATATTGATGACATCAGGGATCTCCATGTATGGGCATAAAAGGGATTCTGTTAGAGTGGTTTCCATGACATCACAAGTCACAACATACAGTACAATATATTTTATGCCCATACATGGAGATCCCTATCTGAACCAGCCACAATGATATGGGCCATGCCTTGGCCATCTTGCCAGTGATATACAGTATATCGATGACCTCAGGGATCTGCATATATGGGCATAGAAGGGATTCTGGGGAATTCCCATATATGGACTTTTACATAGGTGATGTCAACTGTGATATCACCTGTGATGTCACAGTGATGTGTGAAGGGCACCTTCAGAGATACACGGATACGTGGACAAGATGTGCCGGACATCACAGTGACATCAGAGCATGATGTCAGAGCGACAAACCCATAGACTGTAAAAATGTGTACACGGACGTCTACCCCACGGACAAGCTGACATTTATCATGGTAAACTGCAACCTTTGGTGGCAAAATAATAATATTAATAATAATGATACACTTTATTTGTATAGCACCTTTCATGACATGAAATGCGACTCAAAGTGCTTTACAGAGCTAAAGTGAAGCACAAGTGCTTAACAGAAAAAAATACTAATGATTAACAATAAAAGTTCCCCTATTTGCTTTTCTCTTCACTCATTCCCTGATATTACCTTGTGGTGCTTCCAGAAAGTAGGGGGAAAAGATAATCACCTTCTCCATACAACGCCATTACTGAGGGTAATTGTCTGCTTTTTGTCAGGTTCTGAGTCTAATTGTGCGCAAATGTGGACACATTCTTATTCTATACAGCAGCCAAATGGGGAACACTTATTGCAGCTTTCTAGTTCTACTTTCACTCTAAGCTGTAAATGCTGTATTGCTGCCTGCCACTATGTTACACAAGCAGACCTGTGAAAGAAAATACGTATTCCCTGTTTGTACAATTGATCACAGCTGCTGCGTCTCAGTGGCAAAGTGGCCCAATCCAGTTATTACCAGACTCCAAATGCAGTGGTGTAAAGTAACCAAGTACATTTACTCAAGTACTGTACTTAAGTAAAACCTTTAGGTATTTTACTTTATTGGAGTATTTCCAATTTTCAGTACTTTTACTCCTACTCCACTACATCTCAGGCAAATATTGAACTTTTACTCCACTACAATTGTTTGACAACTTTAGTTACTGTGTAGATTTAGATTATTATTACAAAACATACATTAACCACTTCAGCCCTATATACATTTCGACCATTTGAAAATTGCCGCTTTACAAGCTCACAATGCGTCACGATGCGACACATTGTGAGCTTGTAGATCGGCTATTTTTCAAAAGATTTTATACATTTGAAAACTTTCTGCATAATGAGAAATGTCTTCTTTTGGTACTTTAAGTACATGTTGATGCCAATACTTTTGTACTTCTACTCAAGTAACTTTTGAATTCCGTATGTCTTCTACTTGTAGTTGAAGAGTACTTCTACAGTGCAGTATTGAAACTTTTACTTAACTCAGTCGGTGCCATATTTAAAGTGGGACCTCTTATATTGCCGTTTCCGCCAACAAAGGGTTAAGAAAATAGTGTGCACGCTGGTGCACACATTCGTGCACAGATCATGCACTATGCATGTGCATGCTTTTCACAGCTTTCAAACCAAAAAATCCGCTTGGAAATCCGTTCAGGCATTCAGGAGAAGGCAGCCCTTATGTTTTCTTCAAATGTAAACAAACATGGCTGCCATGTTTGAAAGATGGGGTTGGTATGGGGGTTAAACATGCAATTTCGCGATCGCGATCATGCCTAGTACACTGTTGGAGGTCCAATTTTTTTTTTTTTTTTTTTAAAGACGTCCAGAAGACGTCTGGCAGGGAGGTCCATAGTTAAAAAGACGTTTTTATTATAGAGAAAGTTTTTTTTGGCAGGGTATGAGTTAAGCAAAAGAATTTGAGTACTTTTCCACCACTGTCGAAATGCTTGTTAACACATCACAGATTTTCAGGCATTCAGTATGTGGACACAGCCTTGAGTTTTATTGTGCATCTGCTCAGTGCACTTGCTGAACTCTTCCACAGTTTTTCTACCCACAGCATCAATCACACTGTAGTGGAGCTACTCAGCAGGCAACCCTTTTCTCCTTCTTTTTTATTTATTCTTTGCTGGACCGCTGGGGCCAGTCAGTCACTGACCTCGCGTTACCAGACTTTCCACCTCGAAGGAAAGCATGGTATTCGTTTTAAACGTGTACAGTAATAGTGAATCTTTGTGCCTTTCTGGCAAGCGCTGCCCTCTCTGAGTTCTCATTGGTTGAATGCAAGACTGAGAAAACATGGACACCGCCATAACTTTTTTGAGAAAACAAGGATAGTTATTTACTGTACCAAACCGCGACTGAGGCACGCCGTCTCAAGCAGACTTAAGCCACGGGAGACACCGCCAAGCGAGCTAAAGCGAGCGAGTCGCCATGTCGAACGTTGCGAAGTCCGTTTGAGCCGACTCAGCAGCTCTACAGTATGTACTCCAGTGGGTGCTTTCCACTGGCAAGCGAGTCATTAGGATACAACAGCAGTGACGACACACAAAATGTGTGTGGGGAGGCATAACAACTAAATGTTATTCTGATGACCCCATGGCCTTTCCATTCGGACAAAAAAAAAAAGTAGAATCAAATTGGTGGATTACTGTGAAACTTGCCGTGCCAGTTGATGAACCCTAACCATTTGTCCCCATGATGTAGACTTGACCAATTGTTCTCAGCTCAAGTTCAGGGGACCCAATCCTTGTGGGTCCATAAGAACATGCAACTCTCAACAGTTACAGACCTATACGTGTTCATTTGGTTCTATTTGTATACTCTTAAGAGACATCTCCCCATCGCCCTGTTCACTGATTGGTCGATCTTGACCAATCAGTGTGCCCCCTGGTTTCAGAGGCACAGAGGCGGGGTGATAGGACCTCACTGTGAGCCCGCAACTATGATGGCCTCCACTTGTTATCACATTTTTAGGTGATAGCTTATCACCTCAAAGTTGAGGTGATCACCTTTTGCCTCAGACTATGATAAAGCCTTGAGGGGTCCATTGGAACACGTACCTCTCGTTGAAAACGGGGTACCGTCCTCAGGCCTTTGTGCCCGGGTAGCTCAGTCGGTAGAGCTCTCGCACCACAAGGTCATGGGTTCGATTCCGGGCACCGCCAACTCAGCGTATGAGTAGCACGGCTTGGCAGGCTGTGCGGCAAGTACTGGGAGCTGATGGTAGGTGTCAGCAGTCCATCTCCCAGGTGTCTAGCGCATTGTAACGGGGACTCCCGCGTGTTACCGGCTGATACCGACAATAAGCCACTCCCGACCTACTTGTCCTCAGGCCAAAATGATGTTCCAAATAAAATATCTCAATCTAACCGGGCACATTTGCAGGACGAACCCTACTGATCGACGACTCCCTTAATTTTCTCATCATGTTTCTCCCTCTCCCAGTGGTGTAAAGTAACTAAGTACATGTACTCAAGTACTGTAAAAGTAAACGTTTTAAGAATATTTACTTTACTTGAGTATTTCCATTTTCCAATACTTTTACGTCTACTCTACTACATCTCAGAGGCAAATATTGTACTTTTACTCCACTACTACTATAAGAAAACGTACTTTGTCGATTTTGATTATTATTACAAAACACACCTTAACCACTTCAGCTCTACAGTATATTATGTTACAGTTAGATTGGGTAACTCAGTTAGATCGTGGTAAGAGCACTCGTTTTGTCGTTCACCACACACCAATCACCACCAGATGGCGACAACAGCCATTCACTAGTGTAGGCGCTGACGTCACTCGTTTGCGACTCTCTTTTGTTGTTTATTTACTAGCCTAGCTCGGCTGTGTTTAGCCATTAGCTTACTATGCCTAACTCTAACCCTAACCCTAACCTTAACCTCAGTAAAACTATGCCTAACCCTAACCTCCGTGGGCCGACGCTACGTTGTTGTTGCCTTTGTTGTGGATCAAAGCGACCGCTGGTTCCGCCCCGCGCCGCACGACGAGCGCTCCGGTTCTCAATTTCACCGAACCTCAAAAAAAAAAGTGACATATATACATTTCATCCATTTGAAAACAATCTACAATCTACAAGCGCTCAATGCGTCGCATCGTGACACATTGTGAGCTTGTAGATCTGCTGTTTTCAAAAGATTTGTATACATTTGAAAACTTGTGAAATGGGACATTCTGCATAACAACTACTTTTACTTTTGGTTCTTTAAAGTATATTTTGATATCAATACTTGGTTACTTTTTACCCAAGTGTATTTTGAATTCCAGACTTTTACTTACAGAGTTTTTCTATTTTACAGTATTGATACTTTAAAGTAAAACATGTTTTTCCACAACTGCCCTCTCGCTAACTCCTCCTCTGTCCTCCTCCTCCTCCCACTCCTCTCCAGGAGGTGAGTCTCTCCAGCTGGCCCAGCTGTTGGAGTGGTGGAAGGAGAAGAACGCGGGCCACTGCTCTCGCCTCATCGTGGTCCTGGACACGGAGAACTCCCTGCCCTGGGTGAAGGACGTTCGACGGGTGGAGGGGGCCTACGTGGCCGTACAGGTGACCTGGGAAATCCTTCCTTTATGGACTCCGGTCTAAGGGCTCTATTATGATCCAGGTCTTATGCCTTATGCCTTAACTTCTTTGCCTTTGTTTACTATATAGACATATTTCTTTTAATATTTCAAATAGCTGATCTGCAAGATCACAACGTGCAGATGTAGATCAGCATTTGAAGTATTTAAAAATGTTTTTCAAAATAGTTAAAAAAATGCAAAGAAGTTAAGGCATAAGGCATAAGACCTGGATCATAATAGAGCCCTAAAAGTCTAGCAGAATGGAAACTCTCAAAAGATCAGCAAACCTTGTCACAGATACGATATTAAAGGACAACTTTGTTTGTTTTTTTAACAACCAGGGTTCATATTTTAGATTGTAGTGAGTGTTAAAATGTTTTCATTTACAGCTTTCTACCGTTTTTAAATATGCCTTTTTAGACACAATAAGCCCATTCCCAAGATGCACCGCAATCTTTCACGGGCAGATGTGACTTATGGGGGCTAGTAGTGTTACAGTAAATAGCAATAAAGAAATCACCGGCTTATTGTGTCTAAAAAGACATGTTTAGCCACTTAGTTGTACGCATGCCCCCCACCCACTGAAATCAAAATAATTAAAATCACTAAAACAATAGAAAGCAGTAAATTTAAACATTTTAACACATCCTTGTTGTAAAACAACTAAGTTGTCCTTTAAATGATGATAAAGATTTTTTTACAGCACTGTAACAGTCACACAACATACAGATACATCCTACAACAGCAAAGCTTACAGATAGACTGACTTGCTCGTCCCTGACTGTCAGCTTATAATTGGCTAAAGAAAAACAAAACATTTGATCTCCTCTACTGAGCAGTTTGAGTCATAAAACAACGGCCCACTCTTACTTACTTACTTACCACTCTTCTGCTGGCAGCAGCTGTGTGACCTTCAACCTTTACTCCCTGCAGCTTATCTACAGCTGGTTTTAGGTCCGCGTTCCCAGCTCTCAAACTCAAACTAGCAACACAAAGTATTCACTGCTAAGCAATATAACATAATAATATAAATTCGCTTCATCCCAGGGCGCCGAGACGCCCCTCCCTGGTGACCTGGACGCAGAGTCGGGGGACGGCGGCCTCCCGCGTCTGGGCGACTTCACCGCCGACTGGGTGGAGTTCAACTGCAACCCGGGCGGCGACGCCAGCAGCAGGGGACGGGGCGGCGGCAGCCCGTCCGTGAGCGCGGCCTACGGCTGCTCCAAGCGCTGGAGCGACTACACGCTCCACTTGCCCACGGGCGACGACGTCGCCAAGCACTGGAAGGCGCACTTCCCGCGGGCCACCTATCCCATGGTGCACCTGTCCAGCTGGTGCTGCGGCCTCAACCTCCTCTGGCTGTGCGGCGTGTTCCTGCGGTGCTTCAGGAGACTCAAGCTGGCCTGGTTCCCTCCCGCCGTCCTCGACACCGGGCAGGGAATCAAACTGGTCAACTGGTGAACTTGCTGTGGTGCGATGGTGGTCGGAGCGGTGAAGGACTCAAATCTTTGAGTAGGAGGAGGAGTCGATGCCAAAGAGACAAACAATGCTACCTACTGTTACACAAGCTCAAAACGTACACACAATATTTCCAACTGATTTTTTGACGGTGGTCGACGAAGTAGTCGAGAAAGGGGAACCGTCAAAGCGTGACCTAACGTGAATCAGAGGTCACCATAACAGACAGACAATCAATTTAATTCAATGGCACAGTGGGTTTTTTGTTTTGATTGGTTGGCTGTTTTTTTGTATTTTTTGTAATACATTCAGATTAGCCAATTATTTTTACCCCCTTGTTTTGTGGCGCAGCGCCAATTAACCCACACGATTTTTTTTTTATTGTTTGCCATTGCTGTTGTACTCTAGTCAGTGGTTCACCTGCCTGTGAGGCAGGAGGAGCCCCCACCGAGAGGACGTAGCCTTTCTCCATCCTACTCCTCCCGAAGTAGGATATCGGGTCTAGGGCTGTCACAATTATTACATAATCGTCTAATCGTGATTTTTGGACATAATCGTGATTATTTTTCATAATCGTCGTAATCGTTTCCATGTTGAAAAATGTTCATATATTTAAATAAAAGGTAAAAAATAGTGGAAATAGCAGATCGGCTATTTCCACTATCAATGTTCTTTTTTAAGTATAAAGTTGTCAAATATTTCAGTAATTATGTGTCATATCTACCATTTGCAACTTAAATCAGAAATGTAAAAACACAATTAAATCGTTAATCGCAATTATTTGAGTGACAAATAATCGTCATGTAAAATGCCATAATCGTGACAGCCCTAATCAGGTCACTGTCTGGCACAGCAACATAGATCACTCTCACCGCCCGACTTCCCTTCCCTGAACATGGCCAGTTGTGTTTGTATCGATCAGTGGTTTTCAACCTTTTTAATATCAAAGTATTTGAGCCACGGACCACCATTTGATGAGATTTAGCCTCTCAGACCCACAATTTAGAATATATGTTGGTACCATAGCAGAGATATCAGGCAAACCGTGAACAAAATAACAATTCTTCTACATTCTCTAATTGTGTAGACTTCTTGTAAATTAAGTAATGCAGATGTTTAACAATAATTTCACTCTTTAGAGCGTAAAATGAAACCAAATGGACCCTTATGGGTCATAATACTGACTCATACTTTCCAAACATTATTTGGCTGTGGACTGAATGCATGGACCTTGTACATTAGTTCATATGTATTGCGTTGTGTGATACATTGTTTTTTCATGGAAATGCCTAATTAGCAACAGGAGATTTTTGTTAAAATGCCTAAGTTTCTTAGAAACCAAATGGACCCTTATGAGGGTCCATTTGGTTTCATTTTACGCTCTCAAGAGTTAAAGATCTATAAGGGTCCATTTGGTCAGAGTTCAACTCTCCATCCTTTAGTTGGGGACCACCTGGAACCCCCTCAAGGACCACTGGTTGAAAAGCCCTGGTATACAGTATATGCTTGATCAAGGCAGATGCACCGCAGTGGATTCAAAACCCTAAACTCTGCGGCAGTCGACATGTACTGTTTATCCTTACACCATAGCCATGCGCTGGTTGGCTACTTTGTATACTTTGTCTGGCTAATTTGTCTGGTTAATTTTGTCAAAGCTGTTTACGTGTTCTGTTTTTCTGCAACACCGCATAAGACTGAAGTTACCTTATATGTGCCTTTTTTATTGTAAGCTCTTGTACTTTCTTGGGACACTTTATGTGATACTTTTGAAATATGCACTATACTTTAGTTACTGCATTTATTTCCTTTGGGAACAATTTTCTAATCTTTTTTTTCTCTCATATTCTGTATAGCCTATGTTGATCTTTTTGTTTCTTATTGTGGGAGTGCCTTAAAAACAGAACTTGGGAAATTTAAAATGAATTCTTCTTGATTGTACTTATTTCTTTTTTAAGCGTGCCTTTAACCCATTTAGAACGGGTACACATTTTGTGTATCATTATTTTATGCTTTAACTATTGAAAAATAGCAGATATACAAGCTCACAGCGCGGCACCGAGTGCCGCGCTGCGAGCTTGTAGATCTGCTATTTTTGAAAAGTCGTGAACATTTGAATTTTGACCCGATTCTATAAGTGTCTTTTGAATCCTTCTAATTCTAGGCCTAAATGGGTTAATGTGTTATACATGAACCATCCTCTGCCATGGTTCAAAGTGTTTTTCACATTCTGAGAAATGGCTGAATATTCTGCGTCGCTCTGATCTGCACATGGGAGCGTTCAAAAGACGCCCACAGGGTCTCCTAGATTCTGAAAATAATCCGTGTCCAGGCGCAACGATCCACTGCAAAGATATCGAAGCTTCCAGTTCAACCTTGCGCCTCAGCCCCTTTCCCATACACACAAATTGCTTTTTTCCCTTAAAAGAAGGGGCACTTTTTTTTTACTTACGTTTTGATCAATTGTCAACTGTCTAATGTAATCCTGGGCGCTACACTCCCTCTGCCAACCTGGGGAGCAACGTACTGGCCTCATGCTTCCTTCTGTGCATGAGGAGTCCAAGCCGCTTCTTTTCACCTGACAGGGGGGAGATTCCCCCGGTTGGATGTAGCGTGTGGAAGGAACACGTAATTCCAAGCAGTTCCTTTCCCCTCTCCATCAGGCGCCCCGGCTGACCAGGGGGAGGCAGTATAGAGACCAGGATTGCTGCATGTTTTTTGTGAGGGTACCTACCCTAGGAGACACAGGGAGAACATGCGAACTCCACACAGAAAGGCCCTTTCGCCAACCCCACCTAGGGTATGGGCACCGATGACGCTGAGGAGAGAACACACCCCCAGGACCTTCTGGCTGTGTGGTGACAACGCTAACGACTCACCGTGTCCCCGGGAAAAGCTTTTTTTGTTCCGGATATGTCATTGGCGTGTCAGGTGACATATAGTAGAATCGCAAAGTATTTGGTGACCCATAGGCTAGCGAACAGCGCCATCCAGCGTCAAAACTAAAAACTCATCAGTCATAACGTGTCAGAGAGTGGGTTAAGTTGGTGCACTGAAAATAGACGATCTACAGTACGTAAGCTTGTAGATTAGCTGTTTTTGTGTATGACACCAGCGAGCTTCTACTGTATCTGGCTTAATTATGAGCATCATGGAGTGAACAGGGAGGGGTCCATTGTCTTGCTCAAGACTTTATAAAGGACCATACTGGTGTCAATACATATAATTGTTCATTCACACAGCCTATATGTTGTACCTAAAGAGACAATTAGTATTTTTAGACTCAGCGATTGTTTACTTTACCCCGTTATTAACTCATTTAATGCCAGCCTATCACCACTAGAGGGCGCCCAGTAACCAGAGAATAATAGAGATATGCTGGTAATGCATGCCCAAGCCCTGGAGCCATGACTTGCCAGAACACTTTCCTTTGTGCATGTACAGGAAGAGGATGAAGTTAGCTTGAAGTTAGCTATTGGCTACCAAGCATTTTAGATTTCGATTTTCGTCAACTTAGCCATGATTAAACCTTGCACACCTCATGCATGGGAGAAGAAACAGAGAAAATGAGCTCTAAAGATCCTGGATTGCATTGGAGTGGATGGTAAATATCAGCGAATATCGGCAAATATCGTCCTCTGTAAACAGAGGACAAAAAAAAAAAAAAAAAAATCATTTTTTTTTTTTTTATATTTTTTTATTAAAAAGCCGAACTAGTTCGGGATTGGCACTCTGGGATGCGATAATAAAGCTGAACTAGTTCGGGATAGGCACTCAAACATTTACAAACGTAATAATAGATTTGATGTTGGCTAATCCTCGTTGTAGACTTTTCAAATGAATTACAGTTTACAATTACTACAGTATTACATACCCAAAATAGGGATGACACAATGATAACAAAGAAATAATGTATTCAGCATGTTGGATTACCTATATATCAAGTGAAGTTTCAAGTCTGCTGCTTAGTTTCATACATGAGTGAATCCATGGGCTTCCTTGGAAATCACAGTACAGTATGCACACACACATGCCAGATCACCAGTATGGTCCTTGAACATGATGAAGACTGATTGTTGCGACGACAACCAGGCACACATTCACTCCCAGGTGTCCCTGCAGGTTTCTGGTGACTGTTTTTAAAATGTCTTCTCTCCTACAATGATTGCTTGTCAGACATGACCCAGCACAGTATCTCTAGATATCGTCGTTGTCGGGCAGAAACCTCGTATCTCCAAGTTTCAAATGTGTATGTTTTTTTGCTAAGTAAAGCCCTGCTTCATCATACAAGGCCGCCGCACAAAACTAGTGAAAACAGCAGATCTACAAGCACACAACGCCTCGTGGTGCTTGCTTGTAGATCGGCTGTTTTCACTACGCTTTTGGACAGACAAGGTTTCCACCCAACAACGACGATATGCTACTATTGTGTGGGTGGCGGGCTAGCTGGTGTACACTCAGAGAGTGGGCGGGTCTATTGGCTGGAGCCAGGCTAGGCGTACAGTATGGTTTCACGTTTCATTTGGGGCTCAGGAACGCTGCCTATTCATTGCTTCAGATGAGACGCATAGTACAGTATGGTACATAGACTGACAGTGGTGTGAAGTAACTAAGTACATTTATTTAAGTACTGTACTTTTTGAGGTACTTTTACTTACTGGAGTATATCCAATTCTCAGTACTTTTACTTCTAGTCGACTACATTTCATATATTGCACTTTTACTCCACTATATGAAAACTTGAGTTACTAATATTAATTTGTAGATTTTGATTATTACTACAAAACACACATTAACCACATCAGCCCTATATACAGGTACATTTCGGCCATTTGAAAATAGCTGATCTATAAGTTCACAATTTGCGACGCATTGTGAGCTTGCAGATCTGCTATTTTCAAATATTTATATTTGAAAACTTGTGAAATGGGACATTCTGCATAATGAATACTTTATACTTTAGAACTTTTAGTACATTTTATACCAATGCTTTTCTACTTTAACTCAAGTAAATCTTAAATTCCAGACTTTCACTTGTAAGGGTGCCCTCACACCAAAATACCTAGAGTGGAATCCGCCAATGCATTTCAATGAGAATGTAGCGTTTTTTTGGAGAAATCCTCTACTGGCAAAAAATGCTCCATTCTCATTGAAATGAATTGGCGGATTCCACTCAAGGTATTTTGTATTTTGGTGTGTGGGCACATTCCTATATTGCCGTATTGACACTTTTACTTAAGTAAAAAAAAAAAAGTGTTTTTTTTTCACCACTGTACACCGACAAGCAGTCAGTTCACTAGCTTACCAGTGAGTGCTTTGGCTGCCTCCTTAGCTGTCAAGCAGGGAGTTGTCCTGCACAGCGTCAAAGCACCAGCGCATTTTCACTGCCTTTATTGATGCAGTACCAGTGACCATGAGGGCCTGTATCGACCAAGATTTATACTTAATTTACCTCTCTCTCACACTCTCTCTATCTCTCTCTCTCACACACACACACACTCAGTCTTCTTCACTATTTTATCGTCATCTCGTCACTCCCTTGCTCCTCATCTCCTGTGGCTTTGCTGTCCCTCCTTTTCTTGCTGTTTTGATTGATTGATTGAAGACTTTATTAGAAGTTTGCATAGGAAAAGGTACAGTTTCATGACGGTACAGTTCACTGGTACAAGGTCTACTAAAAGGAGATCCTAGAAAAGACTAAGCTTATTTCCATAGGAAACCATTGAAGTATCTCATAACATTGAAAGAGAGACGGATAGAACACAGTACTATGCAGTAGATATAGTCAGGGAAAAAATAAAAAAAATAAAAGGATAAAAACATACAGCAGGCAAATACAAAGAAGGGGCAGGGGAGGGTAGGGCTATGGGCTATGTTTGTTTTTACCAGTTGCGAACGGCTGCTGCCTGTAAGTGGTTTTTCAGGGCGATTTTGAAGGATGCTGTTACTTTCTCCCCGTCCATAGGTGATAACCTACTGTAAAAGGCACTAGTGTCGAGCTCAAACACAGCGTGTTTACCTGGGAGTAACTTTATGACAGCAGCACCTGTCATAATTCCACTCCCCCTCTATCTAATTATTGGAAATCATTAAACACTAGATATTTGTTGTGTTTGCACTGTGGTATTTGGAAGGGGATGCTGAAGAACGAGAACAGGAGAGATGAAGTGATCTCACTGGGGTGGAGGAAAGAGGGATTATGGGATATAACAATGTGTGTAGCCAGTCAGTGTCATTGCCATGTGATGTTCGAGGCCATGAACAAAGACAGACTCCATTCTGTCCAAATCCTAGCACAGCCCTGCACATGTCACAATTGCAAAAAGAGACAAAGCGTGTAAACAAAGAGATGAAACGCATGCTTCATTTGTCTGTCCCTCCGTATGTCTGTGTGTGCATCGATGTCCGTCTACTTGTCTGCCCGTCTTGTTAACTGCCATCCATCTGTTAATACACAGTATTAATATTCCATCTATCCTTCTATTACAATAGCAACGCAACAGTAAGATCAATACAGCGAACTGATTAGACTACTTGCTGGAAGAAAATGATTCATTGTCTGTCCAATGTGTGTCTCCCCCCCCCCCCCCCCCCCCTCTCTCTCTCTCTCTCTCTCTCTCTCTCTCTCTCTCACGCTCTCTCTAACACCTAAAGAGTCTCCAGGGCCAACACCCTTTGTCTCAATTTGGATGTATCATTATTTGCCCCTCTGTCTTTCTGTCTGGAAAGTTGAGGTGCTGTCACTTTAGTCGGTTACCGCCGTACTGTCGGCCTGCATCCGTCCATGTCTTCAAGGGCAGAGCTTTTATCATACAGTAGGCATAATCTTTCCAAAAATATTGGGTCGGGACCCATTTGTTTAGTTTTTATGGGTCTTGAGTCAATATCCTCTGTTTTCGTTTCATAATTATTATTACATTATTATTATTATTATATTTTGTAAACATTTCAAAAATGTCACAAAAAAATTATAATAATACTTTCATGAATAAAAGAAAAGAGTCATTGATAAAATAAAATAAGCATTGCGACACGTTGAGCTTGTAGATCTGCAATTTTCACTAGTTTGGGTCCCAGGGAGACTTTGGGTCTCGAGCTAAAAAAGTGTGGGAACCACTTTAGATCTGCTATGTATGTTTTGCCATTCATCAAACAACAAAGTAGGGCTTAAATGTTTAACTTCCTCTGGGCTTGATGTGTTTTGTTGCTCTGCAGGACCTTTCTCATACTGTACAAATGCAGATGCCATTAGTCCTGCATGGTGCAAGATTCTGTGCAGCGGCGGAGGGCTGGAGAGAGGGGGGGTCAGGATAGAGCTACACAATCCGCTAAACAAGCAAATGTGGCTTATTCATTGTCCAGTCAGTCAGTGTGGTTATGGAACTATTAAATTATGTAATGCTAAGTGTGTGAGCAAGGTGCTGTGCAATCTGCCCCGTTGGCAAAAAAAAAAAGAACGATTACAGCAAACTTGCCAAAGATTTACACTAGTGCTGAGGCAAGCATGTGTGTGTACCACACACCAACAATGTGGTCTTACAGTGCTAGTAGAAGGAAGTAGGTGGGTTTTTGCTCACACGTGTGTGCGTGTGTGTGTGATGTGCATTTGTGTCTGATAGAAAACCAATAGCCCAGTTCCCTATCCACCTCTTTCAGCGGGAATTTACTGGAGAATCTTTTGCACCACACTTCCGGTTAACAGCAGACATACAAGCTCACGTCGCATCGCAGATGCAGCCGTTGTGAGCTTGTAGATCACACTCGGCTGCGGTGCCGGAAGCTCCGTCCAACTTCTGCGCAATGCATTATGGGATGTTGGAAAGTTGTGGATACATATTAGTCTTGGGTTGCGCGCCCCCGCTGCCCCATATCTTTTCTGAGCAGGGGTCTCGCCTCTCATGAAAAAAAAAAAGAAAACCAGATTTCACACTGTGCACGTCTTGTTCAGTCGACCCAGGGCGAATACCAGAATGCTCAATGTTTCCCCTTACCTTTAACCAGTTTCTGTGGAGCATACAACAATTATGCTAATATTCATGTAGATGTTGTTGGTACTACCAATCAAATCAACATGACTATTAGCATAATTGTGCTCCACATATTGGTAATGTGATTACTCTACCAATTTGCTAGAGTAATCACATTACCCATGTACTGTATAATGCAACACTCAAAATACTTGCATAATAATACTGATGCCTCCTAATAATCTGAGTTCGCCTTTGGGGTTGTCTTCCTGTGTAATCATAATAATTATATTCTAAACAAAATTTGTGTTAGAAAGATAAGAGATTAATGAATCCCTTGACTGAACCCTCAACAAAAATAGGGAGTACATTCCCTATTTTGGGGCTAGGAAGTGTGTGTGTGTGTGTGTGTGTGTGTGTGTGTGTGTGTGTGTGTGTGTGTGTGTGTGTGTGTGTGTGTCTCTGTCTGTCTGTCTGTCTGTGAGTGTGTGTGTGTGTGTGTGTGTGTGTGTGTGTGTGTGTGTGTGTGTGTGTGTGTGTGTGTGTGTGTGTGTGTGCGTGTACGTGTGCGCGCGCGTGCGTGCGTGCGTGGCAAAACTAGCAAGTATACAAGCTCACAACAACGTGGTGTGTTGTGTGAGCCTGTATATCAGCTACAGTATTTTAGACAAAGAGATTTGGTGAAGATGAGAAAACGGAGGGGGCCAAGTACAGACCCCTGGGGGGACCTCAGTTTACAGGTCGTTCCCTATATGAGACTTTCCCAAGTAGCCATCCTACATCTTAGTCTGCTCCACCACTCGGAACAGGGAGGCTAATCCAATCGATGTTACACAGTCTTAATATCTGTTATGGTGTAACTGTCACTGTCACTGCGTGGATGTATGGGACCCAACCGCTGACAAGCAGGCTGGAAGCAGCCAGGTGACGGTGCAACATTTTATTTGTATACATGAACAAACAGAAACCTATGACAGAAGGTGACAGCTGTGCTGACAACCTAACAAAACTGGAAACAAATACCATGACTTGAAAAAGAAGGAGAAAACACACAGTTGGAGGCTATAATGAAATGTTATGCTAGAACCACCAGAGCTTATGCTGTAAGCCTAAACCTAGACATGCTCTCACGAAGGGTGTCAACATAACTAAACATTTAAAAGGGTGTTATGTGCTGAAAGAGACACCTGGGAATTAAAGACTGTGGTTTGAAAAAAGTCACATTAAAATGAAATCTGATTCACATCCTTACGTCTGTCAGATACCGTTAATATAAAACATGTCTCACCGCGTTGGGAGCTTGTATATCAGCTGTTTTCAGCTATTTTAGGCAAGCGACCGCATCATGCAACAGAGGCATATACTAGGCATATACTCATTCCCTATGTGTCGTATGACATTATTACCACAGCAAACCAATGCAGATAGGTCGAGGACGTCTGAATAGATCAATCCGATCTGTAAACGTACAAATAACAGTGAGGATAGTCAGCCCTGAAGATCACATTTGAGAAACAGATTGGATTTGCCTGCAGTCAAGCCAAAGAACTACAAAACGTGCTGAACATAGGCTGTAGGAACTAGACAGAGCAGGGAACTGCAGCGAGGTGGCAACATGTGTAACTTTTAGGCAGTGGTGGAAAGTAAAGTAACTAAGTACATTTCCTTAAGTACTGTAAGATGTTGAGGTATTATATACTTTATATACTTTAATTGTATACTTTAATTGAGTATTTCCAATTTCCAATACTCTTACTTCTACTCCAAATATTGCAGGCCTACTTTTACTCCACTACATTTATTTGAAAACTTTACTTTGTAGAGATATATATTATTTGAGGTGAGAGACGAGAGAGAGACATGGCCAGATCCCAAATCTCTTGCCTGGTGTTGCATTGCTCTTCTATCCTCACTTGAACCTCCAACAGGGAGATAGATCTGAGGTCATATCAACTTCCCCTCCCCTCTCCCCATCTTATACTTCTGAGTGGGAGTCAGAAACTTCCAGGCAGTCTGCCTAGTTCACAAACTAAAGTCAGGATGCCTTCTCTTGCAAGGTGAATTGTTGATCGTCTGTTCATCAGCTAAACAGAACTGTTTGTTCTTTGAAGTATAATAGCCTCAAAGAGGCGTTTCTAACTAGAAAGATGTGATTGGAAATTGCAAGTGTGGTTGCCTTGAGGCGGGTCACACTTGCAAATATCTCTGTATCTGTCACTGTCAGTCCTCGTCCCTAATTCGAGCGGCGCTAACCGCTAATTATGTCAGTCATCTCCATATTTGTGAAAGGTTTAATTTTTTATTAAAAAGTCAATGGAGAAAATTAATTCAGAAAATAGGCCTACATTTATATAAACTATAAATATATAAAATGTATATAGTCTACTTTGCGCCAGCAGAGCGCACCATGAGGTGTGCTCACCACTGGCGATACCAGTGACATCACCAATGGCATCACCAGGAATGCTGGTCCCTCAGTGGCTGTTAATGATGACGTTGCCAGAAATACTGGTCCCTGATTGGGCTATGGGCTTAAACACACAAGCTACCTACCTATACCTACCTATCAAAATTCAATGCTAAATGTGTTTATTAGAGACGAAACATTTTCATTGAACATCACTGAAATATGTCTACATTGAGTGAGAGAAATGCTGGATTGATGTGCAGCAGGTGCATACCGAACCAACAGTCTAAGTTCACGAGGTTGGCCATCCCATCCTGGTGGTCGGTGAGAGGACTGGAAACTTTGGCTTTCCGAAACCAGTGCCAAAGCGCTGGTGTTTGGCTCGCATGGGAAGATTATCTGGTTCATGCTCCAAGATGGCATCCTCAAGTACATGCTGCTCACCAGCCATAGCACCTTGGTGCTGGGGAGTGCCAGGGGCGACCGAGTATTTCCCGGTGAATCTGTGCGCAAAGGTGGGGGCCGATGGGCAAGCCAAGGAGGGTTGCGAGCTTATGAGAAACAACTAAAATAAGACCTTAAAACCTGGCGAAAAAACAGTTGCGTGCATTAGCGGAATATGACGATAAAGGAAATCATTTAATGGAAAACATTAAATTAACTTCTGAAAAGCATACACGGCCTTAAAACATGGCAAAAACAGTTGCGTGCATTAGCGCAAGATTAGATGAGGATAAAGGAAATCATTAAATGGAAAACATTAAATTAACTTCTGAAAAGGCTTCACCCACCTCGAGTCTATAGCCTACTAAAAACTAGTGAACCGCGATCTTGCCACACGTGAATAATTGTGGTTGTAAACAATAACACAGACAATATAAATCTTTGTTGTGGGAAGAAAGGATATCAGCATGGCCCCAAATAACTTTTAAATATCTTGCAATTGGCGACGAGTCTCTTACTAAATCGGCAAGATTAAATTACATAACATAATACATAAAAGCTAAGCTATACAACCTCTCCATCATCAGCAATAGTCAGTGGTTCGTGTCCCCCACACTCCCAAGCCCCCACCGTTGGGCACAGATTCACCGGGAAATACTCGGTCGCGTGCCAGGGGCACTAGAGGTGCCTCTCCAGCTCTTTCATGGCTGATGTTGCAATGCCCTGGTCAACAGACTTGTACTCGTACAGGTTCTGGTAGAGTTTGAGGTCATTCCATGCGGCATCTTCAGCTTTGGCAGTAATGTGGCGGGTCAATGGGCCACTGTAGTCGTGCAGCAGCAAACTCCAGTTGTCTTGTAGACACCTAAACAACCTTTGGTGAGCGTGAGGCCAGTGAAGATGTGGCTGAGGAGCACCTCACCAATGTGTTGCCGGCACCCGGACCAGAGCAGTGGTCTACCAAGTGAGAGCTGAATGGCAATGCAGGCTGCTGTGAGATGGCCTGTGTTTGATGCAGTGGTCTCGAATACCATGTTGACCTTTGTGGATGGTTGCACACCAAGCAGTTTGAGCTGCTCCGCATCTCAAACCACC
The DNA here is from genome assembly GCF_963921795.1 of Nannobrachium achirus. Classification (NCBI taxonomy): domain Eukaryota; kingdom Metazoa; phylum Chordata; class Actinopteri; order Myctophiformes; family Myctophidae; genus Nannobrachium; species Nannobrachium achirus. The sequence continues at coordinate 20,505,586 of NC_137830.1, forward strand.
ACAGTCAAATGCTCCTCCAACTGGCGCACATTGCTGAGCATCACCGTGGGAGATGGTGTCCACTGCTGGTGGTTTTCTTTATTGACGGCCTCCAGGACTTGCTCAATCTGCTGTCGCGTAGGATGCTGAAATGTTTGCACAATTACCAACCAACTCTGTGATCAGGCCACGCGTGAAGGCAGCCTGCTGCATCAGTGTGATCTTCAACCAACTAGCCAGTGACATGAGACGGCTGAGGATGTTGGGTGGAATAAAGGCTGTGGTGCCAGTCTTCTTACGCTTGCAATGGGTGTGTTCTCACCCACTGTAAGATCCCACAAAATCCAGGGAAAAAATATGTTGATTGTATGATATACAGTTCGAAAGTTATAGGCCAAAACGTGAATCTGCTGTTGTAGCGCCACCATGAGGTTGATTTGAAAAATGTTGGGTGGTATTTTTTCTTTGGCCTAGTGGGGATGTGCGTACAAAGTTTCACGGCAACCGGGTGCTGCGTTCATGATCTGAGGCATTTTGTACAAAACTTTGGAAGCCAATCTCAGGATAGAATATGAAAAATCCGACAGATCTGTCTTTATCACATGACTATAGAGATACATACATGTACCTACACATGCAGCCGAACGCAGTCCTTGTGCGCTCTGATAGCGTAATTAAACTATATACTGTATAACATATCTCTTAGCAAAATGCAAGGAATCGATTCCCGATGAAGCCGGTCGATTTGACATACTGTATGGCCCAAGTGCGTGCCATCAAAGCTGTGGGAGGAGTAGCGCAGCAAAATATAGTTTATCGAGGAACGGAAAGATGTTGGTTTCCCTTGGTTTCCCCCTACAGGGGCAACCAGACTAATTAAGATCCGATAATATAACATACAACAGCTTGTAGGTGTTTGCCATTCTCTTTCCATTGGCTGTGGCTTTTGAACAAGGGCGCTGTTATGGAGGGGGTCAGGGATCCGTGTGTACTTTATGAGAACATTAGATTAGAGGCTGGACTCATCTCCTAAACTGGATTAGATCATAAAAGTACAACCGGCTTCTGAGGGCTATATGTCAATATGACCCCACACACACACACACACACACACACACACACACACACACACAATTGCAGATACACACACAAATAATAATAAACCGCTCATCCTCCTCTCTCGTTCTCCTTCTCTCTCTTTAACATTCTCTCTCTCTCTCTCGCTCTCTCTCTGCCTCCCTCTTCATCACATCTGTCCCCCCTTGCCCTTTCATTGTCTCTCTCCCTCCCTCCCTCCTTCCTTCTCTCTCCACAGCCTATAGCTGAGTCTCTTATTCCCAGCTCATGCTGTCACCGAAAGACTGCTGATCTACAACCTCACAGCACGTTGCATCCAGGGGTCATGACTCGTGAGTTTGTAGAGCTGCTATTTCTGTGTGCCAGACACAGTCTTATGTTGATGTATAAAACGTGCTTTTTTTAAATGCCTTTGTTTAAGTTTTGAGCGGTGCTAGCAGCTCCAATATGTGACTTTGTGTGTATGTCCATTATCACAGTATTTTTCCATTGTATCAAATACGTTGTATGTCCCTATCCGCATGTCCCTTTTCTGATGGGACAATGTAATAATGAGCACATATCTGATACATCATCATCATACTGTCGCTCATGGATTTTCAACCAGTGGTCCGTGGACCCCTGGTGGTCCGCGGACCACCAATAAAGAAATGTAACCCTAACTCTTTTTACATATTTAAACTTGAAAACGGGTCAAAAATTACCCTAACACAATGGAAGGGTTAATAGTAAAAGCATAAAATAATGCTTAAAGTGGTTAAAATCTAGAGTGACACGGATGCATTCCCGGTCTTAATGGGTTAAAGTGTTTCAACTGGTCATTCAAATTATATATCGGCGTAGGCTATACACTGATGGTGTATCTGTTCTTGAGGTAGGGTTTGTCCCCCAAAAACGCAAAAGCTAATTTGACCTTTGGGATACACAAAGAAGTCGGTGTGTCCAAAAACCTAGTTGCTGCACTTTGGCTTTGCAGGGCAGTATAAAAGAGCTGTTGCTTATAGTGTGGTATGCTATGTCCAAAATACAGCTCCTGTAGGATTTTTGTGCCAAAATTGATTTTTCTGCAGATTTTGGTTCTATAGGGTCCAAACTATCAGAAAATGACGGGGGTCAAATTTTCCGACCCCTCTCTCATTTCCTGGGGGCGGGTCACTTCAGTTTTGGCCCTATTCGGCTATGTATTCCCAATTTCCCATAGTATTTTTGCTAATATTTATTTGTTTGCTGTTTTGGATTCTATAGGGACCAAACTATCAGAAAATTACGGGGGTCAAATTTTCCGACCCCTCCCTCATTTCCTGGGGGCGGGTCACTTCAGTTTTGGCCCTATTCGGCTATGTATTCCCAATTTCCCATAGTATTTTTGCTAATATTGATTTGTTTGCTGTTTTGGATTCTATAGGGACCAAACTATCAGAAAATTACAGGGGTCACATTTCCAGACCCCTCCCTCATTTCCTGGGGGCGGGTCACTTCAGTTTTGGCCCTATTCAGCTATGCATTCCCAATTTCCCATAGGATGTTTTTGCAAAAATTGTTTTGTTTGCTGTTTTGGCTTCCATAGAGAACAAACTATCAGAAAATAATGGGGTTGAAATTTTCAGACCCCGCCCTCATTTCCTGGGGGCGGGTCACAGTTTTGGCCCTATTCAGCTATGCATTCCAATTTTTTTGTTGCTAAAATTATTTTGTTTGCTGTTTAGGCTTCTATGGGGACCAAACTATCAGAAAATGACAGGGTTCAAATGTTCATACCCCTCCCCCATTTCCTGAGGCGGGGAGGGGGGGTTTCAGTTTTGGCCCTATTCGGCCCTATATTCCCATAGATTTTTTTTTATTTCTGTTTTGGCTTCTTTAGGGACCAAACTGTCAGAAAATGAGGGGGTTCAGATTTTGCATGTGTAGTGATACGCGGAAGCGGGGATTGAACCCAGGACTCCCACTCGCCAGTCCAACGCACAACCAGTCGTGCTAATAGGGCTGAGCCCGATTAGCAGGGCTGTTGTCGCTGGTTCATGGCTGGTACTAACTGTGGGGGCTACAATCACCCCCCTGATCTTTGGAGCGCGCCCTCGCGCTTCACACTTCACGACGCAGACCGCCGCACACGACGTGGACCTGTCCCTCACGCGAGGACACCACGCTCCTCATCCTGCCGACAACGCCAGATTGTAGTGATACGCGGAAGCGGGGATTGAACCCGGGACTCCCACTCGCCAGTCCAACGCACAACCAGTCGTGCTAATAGGGCTGAGCCCGATTAGCAGGGCTGTTGTCGCTGGTTCGTGGCTGGTACTAACTGTGGGGGCTACACATGCAATTGAAGATGCCAGGGCAGAGCCCCTGTAGGAAGATCTTCCATGTGTCCCATAGCATGATTTGACGGAGGACGATTATTCTATCAAAGTTCTTATTGTTGATGCCATGCGTTAATTTGCTTCAGAACATGAAAAAGACAAAAAGCTGTCAGATCTTCAGGATGCATTCAACAAACGCATCATAATGATGATGGCTGGCTATGTTGAGGGTCAAGTTGTCTTTGATAGGTAATATTAGGTATATGGATCAGTCGAAAAACACGAAGTCTTCATCCAGAGATGAAGCTCACTATGTCCATCAAGAAACTCCTGACTGTGATCAACCAAGGAGAAGTTGACATGTGTTAGGCCAGGGACTGCTTGAGTATTTCTCAAGGGACAGTTCTTTCAAGCTCGTTGTCATATATGATACCTTCATCAAGGGACATGATTTTGAGGAGGTGCACACATCGAAGAGACTGCTGACACCGATTTCCAATTGCCCTGAGCCCTGAGCTTCCACCAATTGAAGAGAATTGGTGGAATTCAGAGAGTGGAGGGTATGTTCCAGTCAGGTGTCTTGCCCTCCCTGCTCCAAAGGTGCAAAGCAGGTTGCAAGGGACAGTCAGTCTCTGCACGTGCTATGGCACTGGACTGGAGACTTTGCCAACAGTATAAAGGCCCATTCTCACTGGGACAGATTAACAGATAAAGAAATATCTTTCTCCATTCAAGTGGATGGTAAGACACAGATATTTTCTTTTATCTAGATCTTACCATCCACTTGAATGGAGAATCTGTTTATCTGGCCCAGTGGGAATGAGCCTTAAGGGAGGACATAGATAACAGTGATCATGAATAGATCCTGTATTTGACTAGAATAATAACAGGTCAGAAGTATAAATGCTACCCCATCCTCCTCACTTGAACTGTTCCTACCTAAACTATTGAATAACCTCATAATATACTGTGAAGTTGTGTATAAAGTACTGTAAAGTACTCCCCCCAGGATGTGAGGGAGGGGTCTGGAAATTGGAACCCTGTCATTTTCTGATAGTTTGGTCCCTATAGAAGCCAAAACAACAAAAGAAAAAATATATTTTAGCAAAACAATCCCATGGGAGATTGGGAAAACATAGCCGAATAGGGCCAAAACTGAAGTGAACCGCCCCCAGGAAATGAGGGAGGGGTCTGAAAATTTGACCCCCATCATTTTCTGATAGTTTGGTCCCTATGGAAGCCAAAACAGCAAACAAATCCTTTTTTTTGCAGAAAACTCCTCTGGGAAATTGGGAAAACATAGCTGAATAGGGCCAAAACTGAAGTGACCCGCCTCCAGGAAATGAGGGAGGGGTCTGAAAATTGAACCCCCATCATTTTCTGATAGTTTGGTCCCTATAGAAGCCAAAACAACAAAAAATATCTATTTTGGCAAAAAAGTCCTTTGGGAAATTGGGAAAACAAGGCCGAATAGGGCCAAAACTGAAGTGACCCGCCCCCAGGAAATGAGGGAGGGGTCTGAAAATATGACCCCCGTCATTTTCTCATAGTTTGGTCCCTATAGAAGCCAAAAAAGACAAAAAATCAATTTGGGCAAAAAAATCCTATGGGAAATTGGGAATACAAGGCCGAAAAGGGCCAAAACTGAAGTGACCCACCCCCAGGAAATGAGGGAGGGGTCTGAAAATTTGACCCCCGTCATTTTCTGATAGTTTGGTCCCTATAGAAGCCAAAACAGCAAAAAAATCAATTTTGGCAAAAAATTCCTACAGGAATACATAGCATACCGCACTATTACTGGAGGAATTCTTGTACTGTAGGCCTAATTAGAGCTTCAACATCATTGATAAAATATATAAGAAAAGAAAAGAGAAAATGACAATAGAAATAGCTTAACAATACAGTATGAACAGCATATTATACAGTATGAATGATACATCCATTCCCCTGTGACATAAAATAGAATAGACAATGTCCCCCCATTGGCTATGGGAATGTAGCCTACTGTACACATTAGCACTTGCATTGGAACTAGAATGAGAAATCCACCATGCTCGTCGTTCAGCCTCAGTCCCTTGTACCGTCTCAACCCAACTGTGACAACAGAGGCTAATTAGCCCACCTCCGATCCCACGGCACTGACAGTCTCATTAGCCTCCGATTTTCACTGTTAATTGAATTATGTGCATCAACATCATCTGGCTCACGCTGAGCACATTTGGCTGGCTCCGGAGGCCGACACATCCACACCAGCTTGCTTATGATTTCAACTTCAAAAAGCACTGAAATCTGCCAGCCTCATTGATAGTTGAGAGTTACAGTTTAACAAACACTTGGGATTTGTCTGAGCAATCTTGTTATCACATCTAAATTCCCATCTATAGATGGTAACTATGCATGTGTAACTTACTAAGCATGTCAAAACACAGGCATTATGTTGTGGGTGTATGGGTAATGCTTCTCTGTAGCAAAGCTTACATCCAGTCCTCTGTGTTTGTGTCCCTCGAACTTGCTTCTTGAAAATAGTTTACCGGTATTATGATTTGGCATAGTCTCTAGAGTAACAACACACACTAAAGTAGGGTACAAGGGTAAAAGTCGAATTGGCACTGTAGCGTTTCCAAATGTCTTGTGGTCACATTCTATTCAAGTCAATATTTCTTAATGATTGCGATTACCTTTGTCAGATAGTTCAGTTTTCTCAGCTCTTGTTTTTCAATGTGCACACCATAGAATTTCATTGAGGTATCTAAAGAGCACAGAGTACATACTGGACAGTATGGGCTGTCATTGCAAGAATCGGTTGACAGCAATGACAGCCCGTATACTTACTGCTCAGAAACGACATACCGCGTTCTTTACTTTATAAAGTTATATAGTGCAGACTGTGCACATCGACAACAAGACAGAAAACAATGGCTTTTATTTTCTTGAACCGATTAAGGTCTCAATCATTCAAGGAGAGTAGCCTATCTATTCATAAGCTTGTTCATCAATTCAATGCATTGCATCAAACATCCATATTCTCCACTTTGCCTCACAGACGACTAACTTCTGCCACCCAACGCAATTGAAGCGTGACATGTCAGATTTCCCCCGCCTATCCACATACACAGTTCTTCTGAGAGACTGCAAAGGCCATGGCCATGTTTGAAAGAGCAACAGGTAGTGAGGAGCGTTTTGGCTAGTGGGGAGCCTTGTAAGGCTAATTGACCAGTAAATGCATTTGAGATCAGGCTTTTGACATTTCAATGTCAGACACACTGCTGGTTGGAAAAGCAGACATTAAAAACAGAGAGGACGGGGCACCCGCTGGCCTACTGGTCCAGGCGCATACCACATAGGCATTGATGCCTGAAGGCGTCGCCGGTTCAATTCCCGATCCGGACGACCTTTGCCGCGTGTCACTCCCCGTCTCTCCCCCCATTTCCTGTAAGTCTACGGACCTATCCAATAAAGGCATAAAATCCCCCAAAAAATCTTAAGAAAACCCCAGAGAGGACAGAAGGTTTGAGCAGTGATACCATTCCACACAAGTCTTTAACCATTATACTCCATCTGCATCTGCAAGAGAAGGAAAAGGAGGAGGCATAGAAAAAAAAACAGTGATGCACAACTTTTACAGTACTACATGCCAAACTACAGCATGCTTAACTCAATTAACTCAATTAATGTCAATTTGATGTGTAGTGGTGACTGCAGGACAGACAGACTAGACAGGACTGCAGACATACGGGCAAAAGCCAAGCGAACGTGCCAAAGCCTTGATGGCTAATCACACTCAAATCTCCTCCTAACCCAAAATAATATTTTAATAGTGTTTATTTACATGGTTATGAATGCATATCAAGTCAGCTATTAGGTGGAGGAGGAAAACTAAATTGAAATGTATAGTTTTTTTGAGTAAAATCTGACCGGCTATAACACCAAAAGTGTCACCAGTTTTCTAACACAATGCAAGGGTTAAAAAAATAGCAGGTATCCAAGCTCACTGCGAGCTTGTAGACATTGAAAACTTTTACTTATGTGCTCTCTGCTTTGTCCACTATTGGTTCAGGTCGTGATATAATGTGACTATAAAACCCTCAACCTCTTCATTATCACTGCTCAATGGTTCATGCTATACAGAGGTTGGTTGGTTTAAAAAATAATCATTTATGGAGCAGGAGGGAGGAGTTTAGCCTTGGCAAGGAGGAGGAGATGGGCAGTAATTTGGCCACCACTGCCGACCCTGCCATCAGAGGGTGTAGCGGTACAAGGGTCGAAACACCTGATGACGATGGTCATTGCCTGAAGTCATCAACTCTACCTGGCCAGGGCTACATTCACCAAACCTGAATGAAGGAGAAGCATCTTTAGATGTAATTATAATCGTGCACACACAATCCTTTCTCAAGTTCCTCTCAGTCTGCACTCTGCTGTTCTTGTTTACGAGTATAGAGCATTATTTTGGTAGCTAAAAATCCATAGCCTACTGGTACCAAAACATTCTTGTAGCCGTCAGTGGTCTGATCTGACTTTTGGCTAAAACTGGCTGATGATATAGCAGGATTTCTTAGCTCCTTTATCTAGGAGGGAAGGAGGGAAGTTAAACATTTAAGCACTATGTACAAGGCAACGGACGGTCCAGACTCAAAATGGACTTAATGCAGCGTGTGCCAGGTTATTTCACAGTCCCTGAGAAAAACAGTCACTTTTTTCAGGGAAAGGCATACGCACGAGTGACCAAGCAGGGATTTGGATGTCAGCCAGCCAGAGAGCTGGCTCACGTTGTCATGTCCCTATAGACCCACACGATCCACTCTCACCTCTCACACGCCCTTGATGATACATGACTCACCTCAGCCCCACACTCCTGTCCTCCCCACTGTCTTGTCTGCCTGCCTGCCGGCCTCAGACTGCGGTTATGGAAAACACCCACCGCGGCTCCTCCTTCAACCATGACATAACAAGGCTCTCAGCCGCTGACTGTGGAGACAAACCTTGTTAGCGTGGTGTGAAGAAGAAAAAAAAGTTTAAATGTACCTGAGGGATGAATGGATACATGAGTGGCCAGGGGGCTATCACTGGCCCTCATACTACCCCACCTTCACGAGTCAAGGTCCAGAAGGGACAGGGGACATCAGCCACCCTGGTCAGGAGGAATTCCTTTCTTGTCCAAAGATCTGCATGTTTGCACAATGTGTTTCTTAGGATTGATTCTCTTAAATAATCAAAAACAAGCACTCTGTGAATTGCAACTCTCTCTCTCGCTTTTATGTTGGTGGAGAGAACCACCGCCTTGTGACATTGTCTAAGGATGGGCATTTGGGCATTTTCTTTACACTGTACACTTGTAGGAGTGTAGAACAGCTAAATGCGGTTAAACATAGCATGATGTCATATTTATCCAAATCAAAATTGCAGTAATTCTACAGTATCATACTGTATACTGTATGTTGAACTGAGCTGAACTGTGCATACTTTAATGCAGTGAATGAAGCCATCTCATATTGCAGCCAAAGATGACAAGGTGAACCAAGTTGGTCATCTGTATTTCACACTGCGATCCCTCCCTGGCCTAGGTGCTGCACAGATTACAGTCTGCCTCATGGGCAGCAACATCCTCATGTCTCTGTTGGCATCGTCAGAAGCTAGCCTAGCTAGCAGACCACCAGACTGCTAAGGGGTAAGTAATGCATACCATGGACTGGAAGACTTTGAAAATACTTGGAAAAGATGAAAGTCTGACACTCCTCTCACATATATCATAAACTAGACAACTTTGAAACAACTTTGAAATTACTTTTAAAAAGACTAAAGTCTGACACCCATCTAAAGACACTGCGTAATAAGTCACACCGCTTTTAATCACAGATGATATGATTTGGCATAGAGCAGATTATATTGGGAGGAAATAACAAATGCAGTATTTGTGTGGAACTGTCCTATGAGAAGCTTTCTTGGTGTAAAGCCCAGTACATTAGCTAAATATTTGCCAAATTAATACGTGGACAGACACAGCAAGCTCAGCATGGACCTCCTATTCTACTGTAGATGCACGTCTGCTCAGTGTTCACTTTGGGCCCACTCAGATATATAGCAGAGAGAAGAATGAGAAATGTTTGATAGAAAATAGGTCCACTGGATTCTCCATCCATATTGTACAGTATGTGCTTGCTCCATAAGCACCTTTGACAATATTCATGTAATTGAACTTGACATTGAGCATGCACTTTTCAATAATATGAATTAAATTTTCATTAGAATGTTAAAATGAGAAGAAAGACTGACTTAAGACAGCTCAGACTGAGTTTTTTGATGAGCACCTTACACCAGACGATCGAGATGACGGGAGAGCATTTCAGCTCCAGCAAAAACATCTGAAGAGGGGCCTAAAAAACACTATTTACTGAGATGAGGGATTTATATGTCAGCATGGCCACCAGAATATTCAAAGTCAACGGCAAGCTAGAGCCGAAAGTGAATGAAAATAAAATCCTGGCAAGCAAAAATGTATGCTTTCCCGCAGCCTATAAATGCAGAATATAATAAATGAGTGAGTGGAAATAGCGAGTACATTACAACTGTTGAAGGAACCCTGCTCCTCACAGCCTACATGAAACATTGCACAGAGAACACATTTCAAAAAATTAAAGTTCAGAATATAGGACATTTCCTCTATTATGGTACATTTCCTCTAGGAACTGCTAGCCAAGCATGATCACACAATCAAAAGACAAATGACACAAATACATAAATACACACAGTGTTGAAAAGAAAAAACATTGCCTGTTGAAATACAGTTACTTGCTTACTTACTTACTTACTTACTTACTTACTTACTTACTTACTTAGTAAAGCTTTCAGCATTATGGTCAAATAGACCAATTATGATACAGAGAGGAACATTTCCCATTTATTGTGTTGTTCCTCGCAACTTGCTTCCTCTTCCTTTCCCTGTTTCATCTGTCTATCCTTTCCTGTTCATGTCTCCCTGTCGCTCTCTGTCTCACTCTGCTTCTCTGTCTGACTATCTCTGCTTATCTGTCTCTCCCTCGCCCTATTTCTGTATCCCTCCGCCAGCCTTCCTTTCCTTACTCATCTCTCTTGTGTTTGTGTTTGTCAGCTTTGTCCTGTGTTTTTGCCTGATAAACCCTACGCATCTTGTTTGCCAATCCACGTGTTTCCCTGCTAATTCTGGTCCCTGCCCACAGCGCCTTGTCCTGTGATTCTCCAGTGTCACACACACATATTATGTAATGTACAGTAGTACCTGTCCGTTCCTTTAATGTTTGTTCAATTGTTTATTTCCATAAGCCTGTTTCATTCTGCCTGTTGTTCTGATAGTTATTGAATTATTACTTTACTGTGTGTCCTGTTCCTGTATACTTAGCCTTGTAAACCTTTGCCTCACAACTCCTGCTCGTCCTGTGTTTGAGTCCAGCTTCTGAATCCTGACGAAACAGATGTCTTTTGCAGTTTGATACTATTAAAATGGGTCAATATTGTATGAGAACGTTTCCTCACCATTGAAGCAACAGAGCGCCTGCAATATGTCAGCACTTTTGCAGAGAATTGTACAAATACTGCAGAAGTATGGCTTTGAATACCAGCTCAGTGGCCTTGGCCAGTTTAACCCAGTGGTTCTCAACCTTTTCAGGCTGTCTGTCTGTCTGTCTATCTATCTATCTATCTATCTATCTATCTATCTATCTATCTATCTATCCAGCTATAATTAACTCTCATTTGATCTTTTTTTAGAGTTCTTGCACCTCCCTATGTGTAAATGGGAAGCTTCTTCTGACCGACAAGAGCGGAGCTCCAGTCTGGTCCAGGAGGAACCACAACCTCCACAGATTAAAGAGAAGCTTCTTCAAAGAGCAGAGGAGCCTGATGGGTCAATGTTGACATTACTAGCAGTGAGAAGTGAAGACGAAACCAGAGAGACCGAGCCTGTAGCCAGCACCTCAAATGAACACATGAAAACACAAGCTAGTGTAGAGGACTGTGGAACATCACAACCAACTACTGATGACCAACTCCTCTCTTCACACGATTCTGACTCACACAAGACCCAACATGTGTAAGGACAAAGATCGTCTTCCAATAACAAGCTGCCCCAGGATCTGAACTCGTCAAAAGAAACTCACTCCACGAGGAGTCACACAGAGAAGAAAAGATTTTGCTGTACAGAGTGTGGCAAAAGTTTTAGACAAAAGCGTGATCTGAAGAAACACACAATGATCCATACAGGGGAAAAGACCTTTACATGTACAGTTTGTAGCAAAGGCTTTAGTCGTACAGCTCATTTGAAGTCACACATGGTGACTCATACAGGTGAAAACCCCCATACCTGCACAGTTTGTGGTAAAAGCTTTGCTCAAATGTGTAATGTGAAACGACACATGATGACTCATACAGGGGGGAAAAAAAGTTTAGTGGCAAAAGGTTTGAGCTTTCGTGACATGGGTCATGTGGAACGGCACATGAAGACTCGTTAAGGGGAACAACAAAAGTTAGTTTATGGAGCTAAAATTATGTTCTTGTTTTTTTTTGTTGTATAGTGTTCAATAACGGGTCTCCCTGAAATGTTTTCAGGTGCGACACTAATTTAAAAAGGAACTCATTTATCACCTTATTCGTATTTGTTTTATCAGCTTCAATAGGATTGTGTTCCATTGAGTTATATATATATATATATATATATATATATATATATATATATATATATATATATATATATATATATATATATATATATATATAGCCTCTGACACACAGGTGTGCATCTTTAGCTTTCTAGCTTTTAATCTTCACTGCTTCAATTTAGTATTAGTTGTCAGTGTGAAATGTATCCCTGAAGCCTATTGTTTCTTTTCTCTTTTGCAGAAATGGTACAGTATGTCTTGGTGTCTGACTCATATCTGCACCAAAGGTGGCTCTAGGCACATGGGGAGAACTTTCAGTCTGAGAGACTTATAGTAAGGGAAAGAAGAGGAAAAACAAAAGAATGAAAAAAAGAAGAGAAAGATAAGATACACAAAAAAAAACACACCATAAAATACATTTAAAAAAAGACTTTCATTACTCTATTATCCACAACACCTTTTGACAACATGAAATGAAATCAACCATGGGAACATATTGATGGTAGAATATCGAAGAATTTACCCCAATGTTTTTGTATATTGCAGGTTTTCGCCTTACATTGTACACTATCTTGAAAGTTCATTCAGCCAATGCCTCTGTGAAGGCTAGTTTTGATATTTCCAATATACCAGGATAATTGGTCTTAGGACAAATTATGAAAATAGCAGATCCAATCTTGTAAACCTACAAGCTTTTTTGAAAAGGTTCCTACGGTGACTTGCACAAATGGGCTGCACAGCAGGTTGAAAGTGCTTCATGAGATTTAGGACAGTACTGTGACCCTTGCAGACTGGCGAGTAATGCAATATCTGTGTTCTATTGTACCTCCCGGCCATCATGTCACACCAAGCTCTGTTGGCTTGAAGGATATTACATTTCCACTCTGATGGGCCAAAGCCCGGTCAACACAGATCAGGAGATATTTCAGACAGTTTCATCCGTTCCAGTTTGATGTGCTTCTCTCTGAGGTGAAGAAAATTGCGTCATAATGCAAAATATACAAGCCTTGAAACTCTGCAGTCCCACATTTTGGGGAAGAATCTTTGTATTTCCAATTGCCTCATGATAGAACTGCAGCACTGGCTTGAAAACGGACACCAACGAGTTTTAATAGAGTTCACAGTTTTCCTTAATCCATATAGGGAGGAGTTCCACGATATGCTTTGACACTTTGTAAAACGGCATTATCTATCATAACAAGCCTTTAATAGAATTCCCTGAAATCCAGTTAGGCTTTTGGGTTCGTTTTAGACCCAATATTTTCAGTTCCCCCATCTGGTCACACACACTACAGTATGATACTTTTCTGGGGACGCCACTGCGATACATAGTATAGGATATGATTTTGGGAAAAGAGTCAAGATAGCACATTTTCAGGGATTTTTTGTTTTCGTGTAGCCTAAGGCTAACGAAGGACACCATCGACACACAATATCCATAAAGAATCCATAAAAAAAACAAAATCTTGGATATTATTACTTTGATGTGACGCTTACCAGTGTTAGAGCCATAATAAGCCCTCCTCTTCAACACGGTGCGCACTAATCAATACAAGAGCGGATTAAAACTTTAACTGCTGTATATAAATGAGCTGAATCCTCTGTGCTTGCTCACTCCCTTGTGTTTGCACTCTCATGCACGCAGTTCCAAAAGTGGACCACCACAACCTCTCTCTCATTTGAGGCAGGAAAGAAATTACTACTGTATGATGTTTGAATAGACTTCGACCTGTTACAGGATATTTTAGACAGGTGTGTGTGTGCGTGTGCGTGCGTTTGTGTGTTCGTGTGTTACACGCGTGTGTGTCCAATGTCAAAGATACCCCAGGAGGCCAAGTAGGAGCTGCAGACCCACAGCCATGAAGCTGCGTTACAATATGCCTCACAGACGGGCAAGGAGAGAGAGAAACAGGGGGGGGGGGGCATAAAAGGGAGAGTTCTTAGAGGGTAAGAGAGGGACCTGATTTATACTTAGTTGTACACAGGTGTCGCAAGCTATTGGATCTCCTGTTTTTGGTGCGCAAACACCCGTGTTCAACCAAGTATAGATTTATACTTGGTTGAACACGGGTGCCTCGGAGAGTGAGAGATGCAGAGAGATTAAAAGGGAGGAACAGTCAGATGGAGAGGGAAGGAGAGAGAAAGGGAGAGAGGATGGGAAACGGAAGAAATTGGTCGTGGTGAGATGCAATGAGGAATGGAGTGAAATGGATGGATGGATGGATGCAGGGACGTGCAGAGAATGTTAGAGGCAGGGGCTGAAATTTCTAAAGGGGCCTTTTGGTGAAAATATCAAAAATAGCTTGGAGGTAGGCTATTTTCGGTACTTGATACCACACAAAACTAAACTAAACTTTCAACATAAGATGCTGCTTTCAAGTTCAGGAGAGTTTGGACAAGGCAATTCTCTTGAATGCATGAAAAGGGGGCATTTGTATTTCTTTCACCTTAGTGAAAATGGCATTCATGGTCTGGAGAGGGCACTTTTTACAGACGGGTTAAAGGGCAGGGGCTCAAGCCCCCTTTGATGTCTATGTGTGCACGTGCCTGGATGGGTGGATGGAGAAGAGAAGAGAAGAGAAGAGAAGAGAAGAGAAGGAGGGTGCCCGAGAATATTTGAAAAGAGAGTTAAAGAGGTGGTGCCATAGTGTTGTACTTTTTCTGTTTTGCAAAATGAGCACGCACAGATCAGATGTACACGCATGGAAACTCTCGTACACACAGTTCAAAGAGTATGTACACCAGTAAGACTCCCTAATCGGGAGATAAGCGACCGTTGGTCGCTTATCTCCACAAATAGGCCAAAAGTTTGTTTTACCAATTACACTCTATGTGAACATTTACATCAACAAATCCCAAGTACTGGTTTTTAGGGGTGCTGAGTGTGGCGCAGCAGCGTGTCATGCATTTTCTGCAGGGCCTTGTCACACCTTTGCCCTGCTCATATCTCCGCATCAGTATGACATCACACTGCTGACATCAGTATGACATCAAACCGTACACAAATGACCCTTATATAAGACCGGCATTATCTACCGACAGATTAGTAACAAGATGTCAAAATCGTTGAAGGTTGAATCTCCAAATGTGGAGATAACCAACACATCCCTCCATATATGGAGATAACCGACGAATCTCACTAAGTCTGACCTCACAAGCCCCATATTTGGACACGAACAACATATAACTCCATATATAGAGACATAGCTGCTGACATCAGTATGACATCACACTGCTGACATCAGTATGACATCACACCGTACACAAATGACCCTTATATAAGACCGGCATTATCTACCGACAGATTAGTAACAAGATGTCAAAATCGTTGAAGGTTGAATCTCCAGATATGGAGATAACCAACACATCCCTCCATATATGGAGATAACCGACGAATCTCACTAAGTCTGACCTCACAAGCCCCATATTTGGACACAAACAACATATAACTCCATATATAGAGACATAGCTGCTGACATCAGTATGACATCACACTGCTGACATCAGTATGACATCACACCGTACACAAATGACCCTTATATAAGACCGGCATTATCTACCGACAGATTAGTAAAAACAAGATGTCAAAATCGTTGAAGGTTGAATCTCCAGATATGGAGATAACCAACACATCCCTCCATATATGGTGTGATGTCATACTGATGTCAGCAGTGTGATGTCATACTGATGCGGAGATATGAGCAGGGCAAAGGTGTGACGTGTGACCGACGGACGGACGGCCGGTGGAGGTTTTGATACTAAACTGCGACCTGACGGTCGCAACTAAACTGCGACCTGACGGTCGCAACAAACGCATGTGGAGAAAGCACATGTGTACAAAGTCTACAAACACAAATGAACACATGCACACACACAATGGAGAACTCTCTGCATCCGTACCCACTCATTGTGTACTGTATGACACATACTAGCCCCCCCCCCCCAACACACACACACACACACACACACACACACACACACACACACACACACACACACAGACAGACTATCAGTCACGCACAGACAAGGTCTCGCTCTTGAATGTTCAGCGTTTGCCCACACAGATGGTCTATGTTGGGCTTATGTTGGGATACAGTGGGCACACACACACGAACACACACACACACACACACACACACACACACACACACACACACACACTCTCATGCACGCATGCACACGTGCGCGCACACACACTCTCACACTCTCACACACCCACACACGCACGCACGCACGCACGTACACACACACACACACACACACACACACACACACACACACACACTGCTGCGGCCACAGCCTCATGCTGCCAGGCAATTGGGCATCGAAATGGAATAGCCTAATTTAACAGCACTGAATGTCCCTGAATAGTAGATGGACAAGGAGAGAGGGAGAGAGAACGAGGGGAACAGATAGGGTGGAGAGAGAGCGAAACACTGAAAGGGGAAAAAAGAGAGAGAGAGAGAGACAGAGAGACAGACATAGATAAACATGATTAGCAGGAATAGAGAGAGGACAGTGATGGAGAGAAAGAAATGTGCCAAATTAATGTTACATTTTCTAGATAAGTCATGACCGTACATGTACAGTATGTACAGTATAAAGTATACAGTATAAAAAATACAGTTTGTGTGTTTATTCACTACATTTAGGTTCAGGTGCACTGGCATTGTGTTTTAATACAGATACTGCAAAAAGATATATGTCACAGATATGAGATAGAGTACATGCCGCCAGGCACAAATATATAGCGACAAGGGTTGTGTGCCTGTACAGTACCTGCATATGCATGAAACGAGATCAGTGCGGGGAACATCTGTGAGTGCGTGCGTGTGTTTGTGTGTGTGTGCGCGTGCGTGCGTGTGTGCATAGAGAGAGTCCTAAATAGAGACAAACCTCTGAGAATCATACACCAGGGCCGTGCTCATATAAAAGCAACTCCATTCCCGGAGGGCCCCTGTCATCCATGGCTGCATTGGGTATGGAGGGACGTTCCACATGCAGATATGTTTGCTAGTACTAGTAGTCTGTGTCAACTAAGAGAGAGTGAAAGAGCTTGAAGAGGAGCATGACGCAACATAAATAAAGGTCAGACAGACAGACAGACTGCCATATCCTGCTAATAAACGACCGAATGTCTGTCTGCCCGATGTCTGTCTGATATATACGCATATGCTGACATCACTGATACTAAACAGTGCCCAAATTTGGACATAGCTGACATCACTGATACCACCGCCTGTATGCGCATGCGTCGCTGCTACATCTGGGTTCTCCAACATTACTTCTGAGACTCCTAGATTCAATCCCTTTTTACTGTGCACACCACATAACCCAAACTGCACATAATTCGGAGCTCATATGTTCGAACGGGAAACGACTAGTTCACTGGTTCTCAAACCTTTTTGGCGGCAGTACCCCCTTATACTGATTTCTGAAGCCAAGTACCCCCCCGACTACAACATTTTGCTTAGAAACATTGTCATCAAAAGTCCAGTCCCCATGCCAATATGTTAAAATAAAACAGCATAATGGCAAATAACATTGCTTGCTATTTAATAACAGTTGTACTCGTCCAATTTACAAAATTAGCAATGTTTTATAGGGCCGCCAAAATTGGACTACCAATCAGAGTGCAATGTACAATGTATTTGATCGTAAAATCGCCGGTTTCTGATACCCGGGGGGAACCGAGTCAGCCGAAATTGAAAAAAGATGTGCACAGGTGCACTACAACGATTTCGCCACCAGATGGTGGTTCCGTCATTTCGGGGCCACAGGTTCGGGTCTCGGACCTCTCGGATCTAATTTGCCTAATAATAGTACAGGGCCGTCGGACAGGATCCGTCACGTTTCGGGGCTGCTCGGGTAACGGTTCTGAAATTCCAAATGATAGACAGGGACAAATGGGTCCGGCTCCATTTTCCCCGGGTGCCTTTGGGTTCGGGTAGTTAAAATTGGACCCGTGAAGACCTCTAGTTCAAACGCCACTGAGCAACATTCATTGAAATGAATAGCTGGGGGCGTGGCTCTCCATTATATATTACCTCTATGATTGACAGAATTTGACACGTAGCAAAGGCCGTCAGGACCCGAACCCTGTCCAGACCGCCACGCCAGCTGTACTGGCTCCATTTTCACTTTTGTGAGGACTACAGTGTTTCAACCTTCCCTATTATGTGCGTCATTGTAGTAGATTTCACCCAAGACAGCGTTCAACATTACTGAAAGGTATAGGGTTATACATACTGTAGTCTACTCATTTTACTCACTTAAGTTGTACTTTTGCACACTTGTTCAGTTGTTCACTCTACTAAAGCTACTAGGCTGTCACTTCACACGACTTTACTCTTCTCAATTCAATGCTCAGCACAGTGCATGTGCACAATGAATCTTAAGCTCTGTCCACACCGGCGAATTAGCAAAAGCGACGTGAATAAGCGAACCAAAAAGGCGAAGAATTCGCCATTCGCCCTTTTCCATACACACCAAAAAGCGACGCGAATATGCGTATAATATTTGCTTAATTCGCCTAAAAACGAGGGGGCGATATCTGCCTGCATAGCCACAGGAGAAAGGAGAAGAAAGGAGAGAGAGTAGACAGGGGGCAGAGTAGACAGGGTCGGTCAGTGTTTTATCATAGCCGGGTCGGAATGGCCGCATCACCCTCGGAATACGGGGCTGTCAATCATTATGTGTATTACCCGAGAGGACCCGTACTGTGTGTGTACTTTCTACTTTTTATGCAAACTGTAAAGCAATCAATCAATGTGTGTGTGCGCGCTGGCGTGCGCTATACTGGAGTTCCGTGTGTGCTGTGTTTAGGCTGGCCTGACCTAGGATCATGGTCTGTTAGCCGTGAGGCAGCGAGATGAATGGCTGCGTAACAGTGAGATGATAATGCTGGTCTAGGATCAGTTTAACAGCAGGGGGAAAAGATCAATTGGTGCGTGCGTAATGCATGCGTTATGATGCGTAATGTAGCCTGCTGCCAGGATGATGAGAAAGCCGCGTACAAGTTAAACCATGACTTACCTCTCTGTAGTTAGAAAATAGCCTAAAAGTATTCCTTTTAATCTCTGGCTTTTGTTTCGATCTTAATATTATAGATTCCTTGGTAGCCTTCTTCTGCCTGTCAATCAGTTAACAGCGCACGCTGCACGGCTGCAATGAGTGAGGGTTTTAATAATGATTAAATGATCGGGTCTCTCGGAAATAAAAGGATTTCGGGACAACATGTCATGGGTTTCGGTCTGTAAAAAAAGAAAGTCAGTGTAAAGTAACTGAAAGTAGCCTACATTTACTTGAGTAGCCTGTACTTGTAGATCAGTCCAATTTCCAGTAGCCTACTTTCCTTCTACTCCACTACACTTCGGATCCTTTTGTATTTAATACCCAGCGATTTATTTTAAAACATTAGTCTTTTTGCAGTTATAAATTAGCCTAAAACATACCATATGCTTTTACCAGTAATACATTCGAGTAGTTTTTACAAGCTGCTTGTAACAAGCAGCCACGCTGCCACACAGAGAGAGACACGGAAAAGGAGAAAAACACCGTTCCCCTCGGCCTCAATGTAACGTGAAGGTCCCTCCACCATTCTCTCTCTCTCTCTCTTGAAATAGGGTAGAGTGAGCTTACTTTGATACAGAGAGAGAGAGGAATTCGCCTTTGAACGTTCGCTAAATTCGACACAAGGGCGAATAAAAAACAGACGCCTTTTCGCTTTTTCAAAATTCGCGTTTGGTGTGGATGCTTCCATTGACTTTATAAGGTTTTTAAAAAAAGGCGAATTATACGCTAATTCGCTATTCGCCAATTCGCCCTCTGTGTGTACGAACCTTTACTCTATTATTTTCAACATATCTTCGTTAATTGGCTCTCACTAAAATGCTTATTATAAGATGGCATCATATCTGTCTCGCTCTGTGTTTCAGAGGAAGGCTGCATGTGGACAGTCGAGCAGCCTGCCTCCCAGCATTAGTGAGGACCCGACACGTTGTGAGCTTGCCTTGTACATCGTCTATTTTTGGCGCGCAACAGGTCGTAGGGCGGAGTATAAATGAAGGATTACACGACAACGCCCATAGAGCAACAGAGGACAAGTCTGACTGCCAACACCACCCGTCGTGTCCTCAGCCTGTTGGGAAATCCCAGCAGGTTTGCCTTTTCTTTCACCAGGGTCTCACACAGCGATACATGGAATCCTGGATGTCGTTCAAGATCTAATCAAGTCAAACAGCAGATTTTGACAGATCCTCGACCCCATCTTGGCAGGAACGGGGTGCAACCACTCCAGAAGCCACAGGAGTAGCCTACAGGTGCGTGACTGCATTGCATTCTAGGCAGTGTTCGAGTTATACTCCCAGAGCTATGGGGGCCCTACATGGGGGGGGGTCTCGCGCGCGCGAAAATTGGCGGTTTTTCGCGGTTTTGATCGCGTTTTTATCGCATTTTATTCGGGTTTCCGCGGGTTTTTTTTGCTAAACAATCGGGAACGGCACACTACACTTTCCCTTTGCCCCTTTCCACATGCACCAGCCAGCAAGATAGTCAGACAGCGAGGTAGGAGAGATTACAAAACAGCAGCATTACAAGTCTATCCGTGACACGCAAGGCAGCTGGCTAACGCAACTCAGCCCTTATCGCCACTAAAGCAGCAACGTGGCTCCATATCGCACAACACAAGTTACAACTGACAGTGCAAGAATGTTTATTTACCTGTTCGCTGTTGCCGCAGTCCCGTTTGACGCTTTTTCTTTTTCTTTTTCTCATATCCAGAAAGATAAACGTGCATTGTCAAAGCGAAAGTAAACACACACTAGCCTCTGAAAGGGGGGCGGGGCGGAAACTCCCAAAGAGTTCTTCTGGAGTCAAGAAATGTTGTCTGCTTTTTCTTTTTGGCCAATGGGACAACGGCAAAGAGCCGTGAGAGCCAATCAGGGACACGAGTAAGTCTGGCTATGCGAGGTTTATCAGAGATGTCTCATTCAGGCTAAGATGGCAGTAGCCTCTGCCTAAAACCGCCACTGATGAGAGCCAGAGAGCGCAGGGGAGGGAAAAAAAAAAAAAAAAAAAAAACACTTGGGAAAAAAAGAGACCCCATAGGGGGGTTTTGACTATGGGGTCCCAGACTTTATCTATTGGGGCTAAGCCCCCATTGGCCCCCACATAACTCGAACCCTGATTCTAGGGCTGCAGCACTAAATTATATATATATATATATATATATTTATATATATATATATATATCGTCGTTGTCAGGTGGAAACCTCGTATCTCCAAGTTTCAAATTTGTACCTTCTTTCGCAAAGTAAAGCTCTGCTTCATTATACAAGGCCGTCGCACAAAAGCAGTGAAAACTGCAGATCTACAAGCACACAACGCCTCGCGGTACGAAAAAGCAAGAGGGGTTCTGGGAAGTTAGAGTGAGGATAAATAGAGCTAGGTAGCTGACTATGGGGCGGAGCTAAGGGCCAGGTAGGCGGCGTTGAGAGCAGGTAGGTGGAGAAGGGGGTGGAGTCATGGTGTGTTTCTCTCTCTCCTGAACTTCTGTTGTTCCAACACCATTTGTGGCATCTAAGCCAAACCCAGGAGAGAATACAGAGGCAGATCAAGGCTTCAAACGCCGTTCATTAGGGTAAAAGCAACAAAAGTTCAAGTAGTAGGGCTTGGCTGCATGTCATGCACAAAACGTTAACTTAAAGTCTTCCCAAGACAGGGGTACGTAGCTCAGGGGTTAAGGGAAGCAGCCATCATTCAGTCGTAAGTTGCCGCCGGACGGTGTTTCCCCAGGGAGAGTCAGAGCGAGAGTGACAAAGAGTGAGCACCTTTTATCACCTCTGCCCAGGTGTCTTCGGTTTGCTCGTCACACAGGTGCCCTCACTTCCCACTGATTGAGGAGGAAGAGTGGCAAGTACCGCCCCTCCACCAGTCGATTTAAAGGGGAAGACCACCCACTTTGGTATGTCATTATTTGAGACTTATTTGAGAGCTTGTATGATTGCTATTTTCACTATTATTGGACGACATTGTTATGTGATGAAGTATAAAAATAAAGTGTTTAATCGATTCTTGATAAATACGAATATGTCTTGATTATTCAATTAGTAACAAAAAGCAATATAGTGACATGAAATACTATTTTATAAGAAACAGTAGACAGACAGTGTCCTTGTTTAGATGAATGTAGATTTATTTAAGCAATAAGCACATTATGAACTCATAATGAACTACTGTATGTTCTCATTGACAGTAGACCTGATGTTAATAAAATATGTATTCGGTTAAAGTATAAGCTATATGCTGATTCATCTTCTAATTATACTGTTCAGTAAGAAAATAACAGCAGACACTGAGCCTTTTGTGATGATTTATGAGCAAGATGAGCTACTGTAGAAGCGTAAAGTAAAAACAGCAACTGCACTGTTAAATACATACACAAATACAGTCTAAATTGATTCTAAGGTTAATATACAGGTGATGTATATGATAATGTGTTGGTTGTATCATTCCCACA
Organism: Nannobrachium achirus; assembly: GCF_963921795.1. NCBI lineage: Eukaryota > Metazoa > Chordata > Actinopteri > Myctophiformes > Myctophidae > Nannobrachium > Nannobrachium achirus. Next base: position 20,528,091 of record NC_137830.1, read on the forward strand.
ATAATCATTGATATAGATAGAATATTTCTTTTCAATAACAGTGGTCTCCCCATCTTTCCAGCTCTTGAATGAACAGAAAATATATTCTTTTCAGGTATAGCAATTTCATTCAATCAGGAGAGAGAAACAAATAGCCTACAGGATACAGTGAATGCAGGATAAACAAGTGGAATACGAAGTGATAAAACAAAGAAATTGAACTGGAATGTTATATTACTGTAGCTGATAAATGGTCTTTGTGGTGTACTCTCTCCTGTTTTGATTAAATTGGAGCCCCAACTGAAAATGTGTTTTCTGTTTACTAAAGAGCTACTGAGCAAACACTCTATAGCATTGATTATTATCGGAATATAGAGCTTTAACTTTTTAAACCAAACAATATATAACACTTGCAGCACCTCGTTTCTGTCGGGCAGAAACCTCTTGTCTCCAAATTTTGTTTTTATTTTTTATGTTTTTTGTTTATGGCCTGCTTCGTCATGCTACCGTTTCACACAATAGTAGCAAAAGCACTTTGAGCAATCAGGAGGGAATATGGGAAATGTGACAGATCCATGTTGATGACATGACTTTAGAGATACTGTGTACCGCTTAGCGTGATTTTAGGGAGAAATCTGTAGAGGAGCAGTGTCCAAAAACGTGTTTTGCAAAACTCGGCTTGATGGTGGTGCTAGAAGAGGGCCATGTGAGAAATCAGGGGTGGAGGTTGTGATTTGGCATCCAAGGAGTGTGTGTGCAAAGTTTGGAAGAGCCAATCAATGGTGGCGGAGATAAGAGTAAGGCCAGAAGTGTGACGTGACGTGACTGACAGACGGAGGGACAGACGGACGGACAGACAGTCGGTGGAGCTTTTCATGGTAACTTGCGACCTGACGGTCGCAATTAACCACATCAACCCTATTCGGCCATTTGAAAAGAGCCGATCTACAAGATCACATCACATTGCGACGCATTGTGAGCTGGTAGATCGGCTATTTTCAAAGGATTGTTATACAAAACCTTTGAAAATGTGTGAAATGGGACTGTGCAATGAGTACTTTTATTTTTGGTACTTTAGCTACATTTTGATGCCAATACTTTTGTACTTTTACTCAAGTACATTTTTCATTCCTGACTTTTACTTGATCTGCTATTGTTTTTGTTGCTATTTTTGAATTTGTTTCTTGAAAAGTAACATTTTTGTACATAATGAGGTTTCCACCCCCCGACAGCAACGTGTAAAAGTGTTCAAACAGTAATTCCTCGTTGTGTTTGTGAATAAAGAAGGCTGTGGGGAGGCGATACCATCACCCGGCATTGATCTTTGCTGTCGCGCCCAACCTTTTTGGGGCACAGCATATCACAATATCACGGACGGACAATCTGAGGTGAGAGAAAGTTGGCACATCTTCACAACATTTACACCAGTCTGGAAATAAAGCCAGTGACAGCTGTTGCTCAACTCATTATGTAATTGTTATATTATGTCTCATTATGAGCCCTAATGCAGGCCAAGTTCACCGTAACAAAATGTACAACACAGATAAATAAAAAGCGTTCACCTCAAACGTTCCAGGACGGGATATGCCACGGATTGGTATGATCATGTTGCCAAGGTGTCAAACAATAGATATGAGACATGATCATCAATTATTAGAATCCCGCAGATAGAAGATCAAATGAATTAAACAAAATGTTGTCGATTTAATAATCGGTAAAGAATAATGAATAATCGGTAGTTTCAGGCAGCCATACGTTGAGGGTGAACCACCTAGCCAACAGCAGGTTTTGAAAGCCATCTCGTCTGTAAACGTAGCTGCAATTTATGGATCATATCTGGAGGCTCATATGTATTATTGCAAAGTCCAAGAAGCCATTTACCATCAGAGATGAATTACTTTGACCAGCCACCAAGGGCATCTGTCGCGAGCTGCTCGGAGAGACATTCGGTCAATAAAGTATCCAAAGTCCCACTTTCAGATGACACTGTCACTCTGAGGATTGATGACACGGCAGAAGATTATTTGTTCTTTATTCAGACAGACATCTATTTGCACAAGCAAACACTGACTGTCACTTCGACAGTCTAGACAAAAGTTACACAATTAAAAGTCAAAGTCATCAAACATCATCAAGTCTGATCCCTTAAACCAGGGGTGGGCAACTTTGATGATGGCGAGGGCCACTATATTTCCACCTTCACTCCAGAGGGCCACATTACATATTGCCACGTCCTACTTTGTCATTCTAGTATCTCATACAAAAGCTGCGATGCGTTTTGAGCTTGTAGATCGGCTATTTTTACTTCTTTTGAATTGGAAACCTGAATTATTTTTTGTTGTTTTTGAATTGGAATCCTAAAATGTAACATGTTTATCTACCGTTCAAATGCATTTAGTTATATACTCATGTTAACTTTATGAACCTAAATACAAATACATTAGACATTAAAAAAATACATTTTAATACTACTATACTAGTCATTAAGCTACTAATATTGACTGACAGAATTAAAGCAGGTCATGTTTAGAATTGTAACAGCTGAAATCAGTAATATATACAGTATTCCGGTATTAACCTGCGGGCCGCATTAAGTGAAGGTGGGGGCCGCATGTGGCCCCCGGGCCGCCAGTTGCCCATGTATGCCTTAAACAATGCATTTTTCAGAGGTTATCAAACAAAGTAAAGCTGAAAGCCAAAACAAAACGTAATGGCAGGTGGCATCCTTCCTGCAGGGTTTCACTTGTGCATGAAATCTTTGAATATGTATATTTACTTCCAATTTGTTTAATGTGTGTTATAAGTTCCACTGGCTGGAGGCTCTATAAATGAATGATTTTTTAGGTAGAATCGATTTTTGCTCTGGAAGTTCAAGCTGCTCAGTGGTGACTGATCAGATGATTTTGAGTTAGACCTGTCTGTACAAGATGTTGAGGGACATTAAGTTGATAAATCAACATGTGGGTGACGAAACACTGCTCTATGTGAAATGTAATTTATATTTAAAGAATATAAATTAATCCTCACATGAGGATGTGTTATGTTCCCTGCCTAGTGCCTAGTTAAGTACAGTACTTGAGTAGCCTACAGTGGTGTAAAGTAACTATTTACTCAAGTACTCTAGGCCTATTTAAGTACGATCTTGGGGTACTTTTACTTGCTGCTGGTTTTTACAATTTTAAGTAATTTTACTTTACTACTCCACTACATCTCAGAGGCAAATATTGTACTTTTACTCCACTATCTGAAAACGTACTTTATAGATTTTGATTATCATTACAAAACATACCACCAGTAAGACTCCCTAATCGGGAGATAAGCGACCGCCACGTCTCATACACAAACTTTAGAAGGCAATCGCAGCCAATCAGGAGGGAATATGGGAAATGTGACAGGTCCATGTTGATGACATGACTTTAGAGATACTGTGTCCAAAAACGTGTTTTGCAAAAATCGGCTTGATGGTGGCGCTAGAAGAGGGCCATGTGAGAAATCAGGGGTGGAGGTTGTGATTTGCCATCCAAGGAGTGTGTGTGCAAAGTTTGGAAGAGCCAAACAATGGTGGCGGAGATAAGAGTAAGGCCAAAAGTGTGACGTGACTGACAGACGGAGGGACAGACGGACGGACAGACAGTCGGTGGAGCTTTTCATAGTTGCGACCTAATGGTCGCAATTAACCACATCAACCCTATTCGGCCATTTGAAAAGAGACGATCTACAAGATCACAATGTGTCACATTGCGACGCATTGTGAGCTGGTACTGTAGATCGGCTATTTTCAAAGGATTGCCAATACTTTTGTACATTCAAGTACATTTTTAATTCCTGACTTTTACTTATAAGGCTGAAGCCACACCAAAGTACCTATAGAGTAGAGAGAGTAGAATCCACATTCCGCCAATGTATTTTAATGGGAATGGTGCGTTTTTTTGCAGAAATCCTCTACTGGCATGAAAACGCTCCATTCTCATTGAAATGCATTGGCGGAACAGGGATTCCACTCTCATAGGTACTTTGGTGTGTCTTCAGTCTAAGGCTGCACCCACACCAGAGTAGCTATAGAGTGGAATCCGCGTTCCGCCAGTGCATTTCAATGGGAAGGGGGCGTTTTCATGTCAGGAGAGGATATCTGCGTTCCGCGCGGACCTTGCGTTTATGCTGAAGCAAATACATTTTCCACACAGATAATGGTTTCCCCTTTTAGACTGGTTTCTGCTTTTAGACAGCCACGCACAACAATTGTTTATCCGCTGGCGACCATACTTTGGTGTGTGTGCACCCAAACAGAGTATTTCTACATTGCCGTATTGATACTTTTACTCAGGTACTTTCTTCACCACTGCTTGAGTAAATGTCCTGTGCTCATAAAGCGCTCACACAACATACATTGAACAGCTGTAGGGAAGACCTTGACCAGGTTGTTTAACGTTACGAAAGCCACCCAACAGGTTTCTATTAACAAATAAATACATACCGGTACATCTCTTCTGGCATACTATCTAGCAATTCACTGGCAGTGGGTGGCCAAGTTCACATACTGTACCAATCGATGTCCACCCTTCTGAATGAAGGGTGTAAAAGAGTCACAGTTATTGAAGAAGCTCACAATGTGTCTCATCATGACACATTGTGACCTTGTACAGTACATCTAAGATTGTAAGATTGTATCTACTTTGTACGACATACAGTAGCTACGGCCTACTAATTGACGCCCATGACACTGCGATCAAACCTAGCTCGCATAAGCTCGCCTTCTGCCTTTTGGAAATTCTCTGAGAGAGAAAAATAATGAATAAAAAGGTTGTGTGGACAAAGCCCTTAAATGCAGCAACTGATATACTCAGCCTTAGAACATTTGAAACCTGTGACATAACCGTACAGTCAGAGGTACATATGGATTTGTGTGTGTGTGTGTGTGTGTGTGTGTGTGTGTGTGTGTGTGTGTGTGTGTGTGTGTGTGTGTGTGTGTGTGTGTGTGTGTGTGTGTGTGTGTGTGGGTGCATGTGTGTGCTCCTGTGTCAGTACCTGTGTGGGTGTGTTCATGCCTAGCTGTAACCTTGTGTCTTCCCCTGCATGCACACAATCGTGTGCTGTCTCTTCATCCGTGTGTCTCTTCATCCGTGTGTGTGTGTGTGTGTGTGTGTGTGTGTGTGTGTGTGTGTGTGTGTGTGTGTGTGTGTGTGTGTGTGTGTGTGTGTGTGTGTGTGTGTGTGTGTTTATGCATCCATGTGAAACTACAGTAGAACAAAAATAAACAGAAACATACTTGTATGACACCTCCAGTATTGAGGATGCTTACTGTTATTGTAGCCGCTTACTATTACAGGCTATACCGGCTCGGGAACGTGATCCAGGACAGTTCTCGAAGTAAGCGCCGAAACATAATGTTTATGTTTTTGTTATTTCTTTTTTATGTAAATGCCCCGGCCCACACTACCTACATGCTCACAATCGAGATGTCCTACTTCTCGCTCCCCTGGGTGGCAACAGCACGACTCTGGGGACAGAGACACTGTTTCATAAACACAAGGTCACGAGTGACATAGTTGCTGCTGTCCCAGACTGGGAGACAACAATTCAGGCCGGGGAGTCTCACACCCCAGACAGACTGTCCCCACCCAGCTGCCACAGACCAGGGTTATTCTAGTCAGCTAAAATAACTGAAACTGGAATTGGATAAACCAGGGGTTTTCAAAGTGGGTGACGGGGCACCCTGGGGTGCCGTGACGGCAGTCATGGGGTGCCGCGAGATCATTTGATAATATTTGGAATGTATTTGGACACTTGAACAAATATTTAGTATCATTTTAAACTTGAAGTACATAGTTATTTTCAGTCAGTTCTAACCAAAATTGCTATTATCTCAACGTTTTCCTCGCAACATAATCACTAAAATATCGTCACTGTCGGGCAGAAACATCGTATCTCCAAGTTTCAAATGTGTACGTCTTTTGGTAAAGCAAAGCCCTGCTTCATCATACAAGACTGTCGCACAAAACTAGTGAAAACAGCCCATCTACAAGCACACAACGCCTCGCGATGCGAGGCGTTGTGTGCTTGTAGATCTGTTGTTTTCACTAGTTTAGTACATTTTATAGATGATAAATACAAAACGAACGGTCTTGGACATACAAGGTTTCCACCCGACAACGATGATATGCTATAAATATAAGGTGCTGGGAGTGAAAATTATAATGTAGGGGTGCCTCGGATAAAAAAAATATATATTTATGGGTGCCCTGAGACAAAAAAGTTTGGGAACCCCTGGGATAAACATTGTGTAAATTAGCTACAGCCTCTTGTAGAAGTTCACCAGTATTCATATTGAAATGTATTTTATGCTTGTATCTTGCTGCTGATGCACATGCACCAAGCTCGTATTCAACACATGGGGTTCAGGACTGCTCAACTTTCAACCGGTAGTGATAGGCACTATAACCAATGGGACAGAACTAAACGCCAGAAGAACAGCACTTTGTTGACACTCAGCCGCTCAAGTGTCAAAGTTCAAAGGAATGGCAGGAAAGGCCACTATAGGCAGCGTTATTCCGAGTTTGATATGTGATGGTGCCCAATCTCTTTCATGCCTGTTGAAGTCTGGCTGTGTATTTGGGTGATTGGCGCCTGAAGTCCTGATTGAGGGGTGCCTGTTAATCCTGTTGGCTGATCGATTAGATTAGAACATGGGGATCAGCTTGGATGGATTACTATTCCACTGTGGCTGGTTGATTAGAAATTGAAGGGTGGAGTCTGCAGAGTATATAAGGGAAACAGCCTAGTATGAGTCTAGGCTGCCATGGGGAGAGGTTGACGCCTTCCCTCTACATTGACTTAAGTTGTTGTTGGATGGAATTAAGCTTGCCTCCTGAAGAGTCCTGATCCTTTATTGGGTTTTTCACCGTTTCACTGACTCGGGCCATTTCACACTCCCATTTGTGACAAGATAACTGACAATTGTGTGTGTTTACAAAACTATTAACACAAAAATAATAGAGAAAATGTCCTTAGTTTTAGTCTTCTGAAATCTTCTGAAATAGCAGATCTGCATGCTGGCATCCTGCATCAGGTCCTCCAAAGAAATAGCGATGACAACCAAAGTGCGAATCTTCAGTTGCAATCCATCCTTCTCTGTGGTTCAGAGACGTGGGGGATTGCAAAATGACCAAAGATCTGGACTTTCATCAACAACTGTCTTATGTGCATGTTCTGTATCGGGTGGTTCGAACATGAGATCTGGCTGAAAGGGAGACAGGAGCCAGTGGAGAAACAGATCCTGAGACAAAAGTGGGGATGGATCATCCTGAGGAAACCGACAGCTAGTACATGCCAGGCCCTGACTTGGAACCCCCCGGGGAAGTGGAAGAGAGGGCAGCTTAAGAACACCTGGAGGCGGGACATTGAGGCACTCGAGAGGCAGGGAACAAGCTGGGGAGAGGCAAAAAAGACAGCCCAGAGCCATGTTGTTGGATGCAGGGAGAGTCATCATACGCCTAAGTAAAAGTAAGTACAAGCTATTTTTCTGACCTTGTTGAATCTTGCTTCAATCCATATAGGCTATTAAAATGAAAAACTAACACAAAAACTAATAATGTACTGTACTGTACTGCACTGTACAACCTAAGCCTTTTCACAAAATAAAAACAAAACTAGCGCACCTACCGTACTTTAAAAAACAGAAAAAGTCCAAACTAAAGAAAAGAGAAAACTAAGACTTGGAGGGCAATAGCCTCTGAATACAATAGCAGTAAAACATGATTTGCATGACTATTAAGACCTCCAGACATTTCAAAGGTGATACCAATGTTGTCTTTTTTATGTTCACCTTTTTACTAGCCTTCATTCTATGCTCTAAATTAGCAACACTCTCAGCTTTGCATCAAGTCTATACGTTTTAAATGTAAATTATGTGTGCTGTTGCTGTGACCAAATGGAAAAGAGGACTTGACACGCCACATCGGAACGCGCTGTGAACCTTTAGATTTTTTCTATTCAACTAAAACAAAGTACCTGTACTGTCTCTTTAGGCTATTTTCATTTCTATTTCCTTGTTTTCTTGAAAACTAGACTCCAGCCAGGCTTGACCATAACTAAAGTTTGTACCCCCAAGATGACGATGTGTACAACTTGAAGTGATTGAAGCATTTAAATTGACAAAACCGTTTCAAACTTTGTGTGTGTGCTTTTTGTCGTGCTGTTACTGTAATGATAACACATTGAACCCAGAGGCTTTTATTTTCCTTCTGTGTCCATCGACTGCACTGTTTTTCATTTTGTACAGTTATCATTATTGAGCTTTAAACAGCGTGGTCATGGCTCCTAGGAGATGAGCCATTTAGGAAGTTAAGCCCTTTGCACACAGGCGCGTTTAACCGCACGGATAAAACGGACAATATAATTTTTTGAAAAGAAAACAATGATTCTCTATGACCTCATGCACACCGGCTCCGAATTAGCCGTGCGACAAGTGGCTGCCGCCGTGCGTTTTTCTCTCGATCGAACCCAGTTCGATTCGTGCGTCTTGTCGCATGCGGTAAAAAACTCATCACTCCTTTTATGACTCCTTTTTGGATCCGCAGCGCCGATTCCGCACAGCCTTGCACACCAAATCCAATGCGTTTTATTCATGCCGCAAACGAAAAAAACGCAACTGTCCTGTGTGCAAAGGGCTTAAATCTCCAAATATTCTTCACATGAATATGAATATTTATTTTGTCTGAATATATCTTATCTTATATAATTGAGAAGCGTTGCTTTATCTATCTGTTTGCCTCCTCACAGCACACAGCAAGGCAATTTGTCTCCAAAATGTGTACAAATATAAGCCATCATGGGTTGGGACATTGAAGCTTAGCTTTCACACTTAAGTATCATAACTGTTGTTGTTTTATGGAGGTGGGGATATGGAGACGGAGGTATATGGGGGAGAATTATGTCTTCCCGTAGGGTGGGGCCAAACACCCGCAGGACACTTTTTTTTTTCTTTCTAGTTCTGTGAATTGATCATTTCAAACATTGACCAAAGCCACAGGAAGTCACCCTTATTTGACCAGGTCTTGTTTGTGTCATTCTTGTTTGTGACCAAGTTGTGTCATTTCTATATACAGAAAAATATATAATAATATATCCACAAGCACAACAAACAATACCATCACAGACAAACCTAAACCTAAAATGGTGATTTTGACCTCATGCAGTTGTGATTAAAACATAATAATAATAATAATAATAAAAAAAGCAGTCAGACAGGGAAAAAAGACAGTCCAAGTACAGAGCCAACTCATGTTCATTTTACAAGTCTGGAGAGTTTTTTAAGGTGATGGCAGAAGAGGAGGAAGTTTAGGAGATGAGGGTGTCATAGTGTGGCTGGCACTAAAGTTACTTTATCTTTCAGCCATCTATCAGATTACAGGTTGTAATCTGATTAGTGCAGTAGCTCACAGTACAACATTTTGTTGTAATCATATTACTGTAATCCTCTTGTATTGTTACTCCACACTTGGCAGACACTTTTCCTCCTCCGGAACCACCTCACATTTTTTACCTCTTTAGCCATATGCATTGCTTCGTATAGGGCTTTGTCGAATGCGAACAGCAAATATAGCTGATCTACAAGCTCATAACGTGTCACGTTGTGACATGTTGCAAGCTTATACTGTAGTTCAAATACTTTTCGCCTAAAACGAATGCCCATAAAAAAAACAGGTTGAAAGAGGAATTTGGCCACAATCTGCCACGATGTACCTGTTTGCAGTTATACAGTTATCAGTTATACATTTTCATATTATGTTTATTTTAATGTTCAATCAATTTATTGATCATTCTGGTTCAACAGAACTAACTTAGTATACTTTAAGTTCCTATTTATCGGTATAAATACACACACACACACACACACACACACACACACACACACACACACACACACACACACACACACACACACACATATATACACACACAGTATATTCTTTACATTATTTTATGTCATATTAAAATCTTAGTGTATTGGCAGTTATTTGTGGGCCCACTTACGATATCCTCAGGGCCCAGAACCACTGTTCTAAATGAACATGTAAAATAAATCATCATCTCAATAAAAATGAATGGAATAAGAACCAGGCAGCTACAGTATAATAGTCTCATCTCACATTCTCATTGCCTGGATAGCTCTTTCCGATTCAACACGCTGATGATGTTGTTCACTGGGCAATATGTTTTACAATGCCATAGGGATGGATCTCTCTGGGAAAGGTACTGTCCCCAAGTGATCGTGTCTCTGTTCTGGCTCTGTGATTTGGAGTGATGGGAAGTAAGTAAATATATCTACTGTACTGTAATTGAATACAATTCTGACGTACTTTACTTGAGTATTTCCATTTTTCAAATTTGGTGTATATACATATCCGACTTGTAGATCTGCTATTTACAGTGAAGAGATTTGGTCTAGAGGGGGAAAAGACAGGAACAATAACAGAGACAACTCACCTCATTACTCTATGAATTGAGTATAGTGGCAGTGTAAACAAGCCATTGCGCTTTCTTGGGTTTAAAATCCTATTAGTTGACCTAGTATCTGAACTGTACTGTCCCACTACTGTGCTGTGCTTTTCCTATGCAAACTTCTAATAAAGTATTAAATCAATGAATCAATCAATCAACCAACCAAACAATGTCAGGTTTACTAGGCATAAAGGTTTTCATTCTTTAACAGCCAGCCTGCTGTGGAGTGTGGATCATATATTCGGTTTAATTACCTCTGCCTGGACGGGAAGGCAGGGATAGAATTCAAATCACAAGCAGATGCATATTCAATAAATTGACTGAAACAGCAAAACCTAATGACTGCCATGGGATGTGAGTTCATGGTTTGACCCCCAGATAATTTCATTTCAGCAGTAAAATAATGCAGGCATTCCAAAATACTGCGTAAAGATTTATGTTGCTTTATGTTATGTTGTTACGTCTGCAGCATTTCAATAATGCAGATGATTCTGTCCTTAAAAACAAAACGCTACAATGTATTTCAACATCCCAGCTCTAATTTCTGCTTTGGCTAATTATGACATATTATGACAATTAAAACCAAAAGGGATATAACGGGTCGCAAGCCCTCTCATGCCATGGAATTCTCATGTGGGTGAGAGTATCTGTCCTTAGTTAGCACCAGTCGCCTTTAATGTATCTATGATGTATGACTCCTTATTTAGGCAAAGTTTCAGCCTGTTTGTGTCAGACCCCGCAATTATAACTTCTATACTGTACATAAAAATTATGAATCAATCCATTCATCCATCCATCCATCCATCCATCTTCAACCCACCTGGAGTTGGGGCTGCACTTTGGCACTCGCCCTCCCTCATTTGGGTTGTGGGGACACCAGTTCCAGCAGAGAGTTCCAGACTTTGCTTTGAAAGTAAAATATTTCAAACAGTATGAAATGGAAAAATAATGTGTGTAGTGTGTAGGTAATTCCTTGGCCTACTGGCAGTGCACACGATAAATTACACTGATCAGTGTAGTCATAGTGATTTGAGAGATTAGCCATGGACAGACAGACAGAGACACACGTTGATAAGATAATCAAGTGGGGACAGAAGACTCTTCATACTTGAAGAGAAAATGATGAGGCACAAGGAATGCCATACAGAGACTGTGATCCATCATAGTCTATATGCAGGGGCTTGCAGACAGAAGGTACAAGTTGTCACTGTAAATTGAGCTATCCCCTAACAGGATGGTGAAACCATCCTGTTATCTGCATGGACATCCAGAACACAGCACCACACATGCAGGTCCAGAATGGCGTCGCTGTTCATCGATGTTTATGTAATTTTAAATTATCCACTGCCCAGTTGACTATCCATGAGGATGTTTGATTGATTGATTGATTGATTGATTGATTGATTGATTGATTGATTGAATACTTTATGTTTGCATAGGAAAAAGGTACAGGACAGTAACAGTTCACTGATACAAGGTCAACTAAAAGGATAAGGACCACAAGACTGCTTTTGGGTTTGTTTTAAATTGGGGTCCCTTTTTTCTCAATTCATACAAAAATTTAGGAGTGCATACCATCCGACCAGAGGCACTTTATTTTAGGTCATCATGCCATAGCGTCATTGTGCTCTTACTCAATGAACCACCCCACACGCAAGATGGAGGGTGGGTAAGATCGGTGGATCGTTAGATGTGTACGTGAGAAAAATATTCGCTGTGAAAATATTCACAAAATCTAAAGAATATTCAGGAATTGATTCCTTGACCTACTGGCAGCATGCACAAGTAATCTGGTGCTGATCGGTGTAGTGGTTTGCAAGACACACACACACACACACACACACACACACACACACACACACACACACACACACACACACACACACACACACACACACACACACACACACACACACACACAGAACACAGACAGACAGACACGGATATAATCAAGCTGTACTCTCGCCCTAGAGATAATATTAATGAGGATAGGGTCAGACAGGTCTGAGCAGAATGAGAAGTGTGAACAGTACGTGCTGTGAGAACGCAAGTCAAAAGGAGTTTTACCATGTAGTCAGGGGATATCTTAAAAAGTCCTGGAATAAATTCCTTACCAAAGAAAATCTTCACCAATGTGTTTGTAAAGGTGTCTAGTAACACTTCTCACAAAGACTGAAATTCAATGTCCCTAGGAGAATCCGTTACAGCTGCTGAAAGTTGGGGTCCCATTAACTTAACTATACAGGAAAAAACACACCAAAATAAATCTGCTTTAATAGCATGTGAGGGGTCAAACTAGGGTTTTTTCATGATTCTGAATCCATTGCAAGCATTTGTTTTGCACGAAAAACATTCCTTGGACTAAAACGCCCCCACAAAAATATGGTTTTGTGATGAGTTGCAATGAATTCATAATCATGAAAAACCCCTATTTGACCCCTCACATGCAACTTAAAGCAGATTTATTTTGGTGTGTTTTATCCTGTATAGTTAATTTAAAATGGGACTTTATTCCAGGATATGACACTATAAGTTTCTGAAGATAACCCCCGACTAATGGAACAATGAAATGCAAAGCACTACAGCATAATATGGCACACAGACAGTGGTGGAAAGCAAGTACATTTACGTAAGTACTGTACTTAAGTAGAATCTTTAGGTATTTATACTTTACTAGAGTATTTACAATTTCCAACACATTTACTTCTACTCCACTACATCTCAGAGGCAAATATTGCAATTGTCCTACAATTATTTGAAAACTTTAGTTACTTGTTACTTTGTAGATGTTGATTATATTACAAAACATACATTAACCACATCAACCCTATATACATTTTGGCCTTTTGAAAAAGGCTGATCTACAAGCTCAAAATAAGTCACCATGCATGCGATGTATTGTGAGCTTGTACATTTCAGTAGATCGTCCATTTTCAAAATATCTTTGTACATTTGAAAATCAAAATGGGACATTCTGCAAAATGAGTACTTTTTGTACGTTAAGTATATTTTGATGCCTATACCTTTGTACTTTTACTCAAGTACATGTTGAATTCCGAACTTTTACTTGTGACAGAGTATTTCTACATTGCAGTATTGATACTTTACTTTAATTTTAGTAAAGAATTTGAGTGCTTTTTTCCACCACTGACAATGAAATGCTCGACAAAGAACTACAGCATAATATGGCACACAGAAGTTTCCTATACCCTACCTTTTCTGGATCAGGGCCCTCTTGAAAATCTGAACGCATTTGCGGGCCGTCCGCTCATCTGACCACTTAAGCCTCTATCAGAGTCCAGGGTGAAGAGCTATTCACTTCACCGCGGTGTAATTTTCTAGCTATCACCTAAAAATACATAACAAAGCCTATAGTGATAGCTAGGAAACTACAACGCGGTGAAGTGAATAGCTCTTCACCCTGGACTCTGATAGAGGCTTTAGGCAGCCGTGTTAAGTGGTCAGAGATGGGCTGGCCGTGGGCATTTTCAGAGCAAGTTTATCTTAATGATCAATCAGCTGATTGTGCTCTGGCTTGGATCAATCAAAATCACATACTTTAAGTTGTTATTTATTGGTTTCACTATGAAGGTTTAAATAATAATAATAACTAGCCTACAGCCCCTTGGTGTGAAGCAGACAGACGCTTGTTGACGCCCATTTGTGATGTAAATCGCATCACAGGACAAAGCCGCCTACAGGCCAAAATTTGGGGAAATATTTTAAACATTTGGGGATTATGAGAAGTAGAGACACATTTGAAGGAGATAAAGTTGATGTTGGGCAAGGTACATGCGTTATTGATTTTTGTATTATGTTTTTTAGACAATTGAACAACTGCTGAACGTGGAGTTACAGATGGAAACACACACAAACACACAAACACACAAACACACGGGGCGATTCTAATTAAGGGGGTCATTACATGAGGTCGATTTTTTTGTAGACGATAGTTTTTACTATTGATTCGGCCATTTTGACACACGGAGACGCGGTTTCATGACCCTAACCGATACTTTTCGGAATTCGGCTCTGAAAGTGCATTTCTGCGGTTTCGCATTGGTTTCGCACCGGTGTAATATAGGAAATCGGCGGCGAGGGAGAGTGCGATGATGTCATAGCCCCCTGCTCCCCCTCCCCTGCTGCATACAGTGTCAGTCTGTCATACTAACCGAAAATGTATTATTATTATTTGTGTTGTTGTAGGCCTAATTAAAACCCAGAAAATAGCCAAAACTGAACACATGTGATCTATTAGCCCAAACCTCATTTGGAAAATATCAGGAGTAGGCTAGCCTATATGAAAGCCTTTTAAAAATGTTTATAGCCTACAATTGGAATCCTTCTCCAAACCAATCAATTACAACTGCCAGCAAAAGATTATGTAGGTCCGATCAATTTAGTATTTAGCGCAGCTGGCTACTATACAGCTCGTTTGACAGGAGTCGCAAGCCCACTAGGCTACCAACAGCTCTCCTCTCATCAAAGTTACTTTAAACCAGTATTCCATTCTCAGCCAACTAATTATTAAATCCATTTATTTCCGAGTTTCCAAGAGACCGACCATTTAATGATTATTAAAGCCCATAGTTGTGCGTCCCTCTCTGCCTTCATGTGCCGATCCATCCACTTGCAGTGCAGCCGTGCGCTGTTCTGATTGACAGCGAGGAGCTGTAAACTGTACACTTTATCATGTAACATTTATGGTATTCCAGGCAATAATGCATTCCCCTTGTTTTTACCTAAAAACTGGATTAATTCTTCAAAATGTGGACTACATCACGTCACAGATGCAGCGCACTCAAGGTAATTATTGTGACTTATCCAGATGCTTTGCAATTAGGCTACTCACACGAGTAATGAATATGCTGACAGACAGACAGACAGATAAAAGAAACTGCTCATATCACAAAAAAAACGTCCTCCTATCGCTCCTAACTTTTACTGTCCAGTCAGAGTCCACGAATAGGCCACTCGCTCATAATGTCACAAAAAAAAGAAAGAAATTCCTCCTCCTCCTCCTCCGGCGCTGCTGGCCGCCAGCAGCGTCAGTTCTGCAAATGCAAAGGTATGGCAACATGGCTGTTGTCTTGCACGTGTGAAGGCGCATGCATGCAATACACCAGTCATGTTGCCAATACTTAGCAACAGGCATGATGAATTTATTTTAAGAAGTACATTTTATTATTTCCCCTTGTAATCAAGGTATGGTAGACTACCATACCCATATGTGCCTCTGTAGGCTACTGCGTTCGCTGCCTCGCAGCATGTTGCGTTATAGGTCTACTTCTGTGTTGCAGATAGAAGACAGAACTCACTTTATATAGCCCATCCCCGTAGATAATGTCCAGAAATATGCTCCATAGGCTATAAATGTTCCGAACTTCATCTTCCAGGTGACTTTTGTTGGTGTTTCACTTCACCTCGCTAAAAACCTCCTTTTGCGGGACTCATTGAATATGCGAACAGAAGATAATAATATGGATTTGGGAGCATAGCCTAATTACAAAGCATGTCTCATTAAAAACAATATATATTTTATAGTTGAAGGGTAAATACACAGTATAGGCCTATGTAGGCTGGGAACATGACACATTTTGCTTGAATTCATGCGTTGTCAACTTGTCGTATAAACACAGAAAAACGAACCAACAACCAGGTGTAAACGCGACGTTTTTTGGGTAATAAACCCAAAACGAGACCGGCAGCGTTTCCAATCGTCCTGGTATAAAGACCCCCTAAGGTTGTGGGATACCATGTAATTTTTGTTACATACATACACACATTAAAGGGATAGTTCACCCCCAAAATGACATGGATTACTCACCCCATGCATGGAGACTATTTTTATTTTTGTTGCATTCCTGAGCCAATAATTTGAGGAGATGCTTTGTGTCTCCATAGGGAACAAAGCAGGCTCTTTGTGTCTCCATAGGGAACAAAGCAGGCTCTTTGTATCTCCATAGGGACCAAAGCAGGCTCTTTGTGTCTCCATAGGGAACCACTGGTCATCAAATTATGTCACGGTTCGATGTTGTGGAGGTAAGGACCCAAGTGCAGAACTCAACTCAAAAAGGCAGGAAACCACGGAGGACAGATAACAAGACTTTACTTAACTTAAGTACTGTAAACACAAGCACACAAATAACAAACACATCAGAAACAAAACATAGGAACCGACAGCAAACAACAATGATCCAGCACAGAGAGCAGGTACTGACAGGTTTAAATAGTCTCTGGTCATCAGTCAACAGCTCACAGCTGTGATACTGGGAGGATCTCAGATTGTCAATCAGGGAGGCTACTCACAGGAGGGGAGGGGCAAGCAGGACGAGGTGAAGTGGGGAAAAGGCCGGGGTGAGACCCTGGAAGGGCCACCATGTGGCCCAGATCATGACAGTACCTCCCCTTCAAGGGACGGCTTCCAGACGTCCCAAGACCGGGACAGGGGATACAGAGACAGGGCCAAAGACCCCAGGGGTGGAGATCCTCACAGGGGGGGAAGGGGGAGTGTAGCTGCCAGGGCTCTGGCACCGAGTGGAGCAGAGGGCACAAGCAGCAGCGGGCGCTCGGTGTCACTGGACTGCAGGGCACTGCGTCACTGGCCCGGGCGGACCACCACCGAACGAGCGACGGCCCAACGGCTGGGGCCCCTGGCGAAGACGTCGGCGAGGGACACCCCAGCGAGACGTCGCATCCTGGGACCGGGGTGGCGCTGGGCAGGAGAACCCCAGAAGACAGGGGCCGCAGAGGGAAACCGCTACACAGTCTGAAGACAGCAGCCCAGAAGGAGAGGAAATGAGGACCTCCGGGAAGTTCACACAGTGGAGAGACAGGGGGCTCTTGCTGGCTGGGAGTTCCGCTGGGTCCAAGATGGCTGGATCATTCTGTCACGGTTCGATGTTGTGGAGGTAAGGACCCAAGTGCAGAACTCAACTCAAAAAGGCAGGAAACCACAGAGGACAGATAACAAGACTTTACTTAACTTAAGTACTGTAAACACAAGCACACAAATAACAAACACATCAGAAACAAAACATAGGAACCGACAGCAAACAACAATGATCCAGCACAGAGAGCAGGTACTGACAGGTTTAAATAGTCTCTGGTCATCAGTCAACAGCTCACAGCTGTGATACTGGGAGGATCTCAGATTGTCAATCAGGGAGGCTACTCACAGGAGGGGAGGGGCAAGCAGGACGAGGTGAAGTGGGGAAAAGGCCGGGGTGAGACCCTGGAAGGGCCACCATGTGGCCCAGATCATGACAATTATTGGCTTAGGAATGCGACAAAAACAAATATCCATGAATTCAAGTCTCCATGGGGTGAGTAATCGATATAAATTAAGTACATTTTTGGCTGAACTATCCCTTTAATGTTTTAACCCTTAAGTTCTGTTCGGGTCATTTTGACCCGTTTTACATTTTCATTTGAAAGAAAAAGGTATAAGTTTATATTTTTTCCACCTGAAACTCACTGACCTTAAAGCTATACTGTGTAAGTTGCTCAACTAGTGGTCAGTAGCGGTATAGCAAACCGCGGTCGCGTCTGCTTTTTTTGGCCGTTTTTCGCCGCGGACCGGGCCTTCAGACCACCGCGTCCGCCTCGCCTCGCCGATACGCTTCCATAGAGGTCTTTCGTGTCCCTCTACGAGCAGCGGTTGGGGAGCTACATGCTAAACTCCTAGACCAGTGTAAACACTGCAGTGTACTTCCTGAAGAGCTCGGCAGTGTATGATCTGGGCTGTGATTGGCCGGTAGGGAGACACGTGTACAGAATGATGCATAATTTTGCCAGGAAAAACAGCCCCGGTCACGGCCACCAGGGCTCAGTAGAACACATATAAAGAAAAGGCTTTGGGAGCTGAAATTAACAGAGTGGGTGTTCTAAAACTTTAGCGATTTAATAATTAGGACAATTTTAAGATTTGTTTTATTAAAAAAGTTACATAGTATAGCTTTAAAGATTCTTCAGTGATTAACATGTAAAAAAATATATTTTTGCACTACACCCATGCTACACCCCCCTATTATTTCTTTCTTTCTTTTTTACCCTCTAATAATGTTCGCGGGTCATTTTGACCCGGGGGATATTTGGTTTAAAAAAACAATACTAATATAAAATTTTAACTTAACAAATCATCATCATACATTGACTTTGTCTCAATTCCAAACAATCCAAATGATAGAAAATGGTATGGTAAAATAAACCGTGAACTTAGAGCATCTGGCAAGAGAAAGCGCTGTTCAGTGTGTCCTACGACAGCAGACAGGAAGACAGACTGCTTGCAGGAGGTGCAAGAAGCTCATGTGTGCCTCACATGCAGTCCGTGTTTGTGAAGCATGTGCTTCCTAGTGTATACATACAAGTGTACTGTATATTCATATGTGATATTAATGCGTGTTCCCATGTTCACATGTGTGTTCAGCTCTTACATGAATTTCAGCTATCAGTAAAAACGCCTGGCTCTTTCAGTGTTTAATGTGATATAGCAAAGCATAAATGCAAACATTTACCATATATATCATATGAATTGTTTGGAATTAAGACACAGTCAATGTATGATGATGATTTGTTAAGTTAAAATGTATATTAGTGTTGTTTTTTAAACCAAATATCCCGGGTCAAAATGACCTGCAAACAGAACGAAGGTGAAGTGAATCTGAACAGAACTTAAGGGATAATAATAAATAATCTTTGTCAAAATCTGTTTGGGGGCTGAACTGCAATACCCTCATGGCCCACCAGCAGTCCTCAGTCCACAGGTTGGGAATCACTGCCCTAAACTGCTGAGACTAAAGAATCATTTGTTTTATGTGGTGCAAAAAAAAGGTATGCCACAGCCATGAATAATTCAACATAAAAGTCTTGACTGTGCCATTATAGTATGCATGAACTCCTGAGGAGGCTGTTTTCATACGTCTTTCATGTCCCTTTCTGTGCCTTTTTCATGTTAGCGCTTCAAACGCGAGTGTTATGCGAGGCACGAAGAGCGTTCTTAAATTAAACATGGCAGCCAGTAACACACAGACCGCCACCTGAGAAGAACCACCGCCATCTGTAACATGAATGGAAAAGATGGAGCTGCTGATTAGAGAGCCTGTGGAAACAAAACAATAACATGCATCTGAGAGATGCCGTCTAAATGTGCCATAGTCTATAAATCTTTTTAATGTAAAAAGAAATGGGGAGAAAGCTCTCCTGGTAAGAGAAATTTGAGAGAAGTGTTACTCATTCATGTTTCATTAATTACCGGCATTTTTCAGTCACTGTGTAGACCAATCACAGGTCACATGCTCAAACCATGATACAGCACACCTAGTTATTCTCGAATAAAAGAAATGCGATAATTATTATTCCGCCATTGGTCCTATATTAAAATTGCCTACTGGGAGTGCCGTCGACCACGGCCATGTCTTTCTGACATAACATTAAGCAAATCCATATACATGCAGGCATGTATGGGGATCCGGTTGTTTAGAGCCACATATGTGACCGCTATGCCCATATATGGTCATGTGCAGTGTTGTATTTTAGCAGAAGCATGTGCTCGGTGCAAGCACATGTATCGATGTAAAAACCCTTAATTCACATGTCAACATCTGCTAACTCCAGTAGTGTAGTGTTAAGCGATATGTGTGCGACGTCATTAAAAGTAGCGTCCCCCCCAAACATTAAATCACCAAAACAACACTGGTCATGTGCATATATGGGGCCGACCGACTTCAAACTCGGCGCGCGCATCGACACAGGACTCGTGGAACCTCTCATTTTGAAGACACTGTGTTTAGTAACCATTGTATAGTCAATACTACTCTCAAGGGTGTGCTTTGTTTTTGACACTCCATGGTGCTTATACGGAATTCAGTGCGAGTGCCTCGTTCCTGACTGCATTAAATTAAATCTACAGTAATGCCTGATTTATCTCCGGGCTGAAACTAGCCAATTTACCAGCTTGTAGATCGGCTATTTTCTAAGCACGACATTTGTTTTTATTTCGTTTTTATTTCGTTTTTCATCTGTGGAGAAAAGGTAGTCGTCGAAAAAAAAATATCATAGTTTTAGTCATCACAATGATTCCTGCTTCTTCTTCGTGTATCATCGTCCTTGATGATTGGTTGGCGACATTTTATTTCGCAAGAAATAAAATTCTTGTTGTGAGGCCATGAGGTGGCTGTCGTCTTCTCCCCCTTGCTGACGTCGGCCTAGGCAGGGTTTGAACCACTCAACCTTCTGCGTGAAGGGCATATGCACTAACCACTACACCAATGTCCGGCCCCCAATGTTTCCTGCAAAGCACGACTTTGCAACTGAACTCAACATTGTGGATTGTGTGTCTTCATGCATACTGCACAAAGGAAGTTATTGTCAATAGATTGGACAGGGATGCCGCACCGTTATCTATGCCATGTCTGTCTGCGTGTTTATCTGGCCAGTGTCAATGAATGTTGAGTCTTGACCTGCTTAGGGAGAGAGGGAGAGAGGGAGAGAGAGAGAGAGATAGGGCCCCAGCGTGTCTTTTCTTTATTCACTCGTCGATGATGTTTACCAGGGCCTGATAGATTGAAGCTGTGACGTCGGGGACTGGGCCTCTTTATTACCCAGGGGTCCTTTGCATTGCTCCCTGTCCACTGTGGAGAAAAAGCTTTGTATTGATTTGTCTCAGGCTGACAACAAAGGGGATTTGGAGTCGGAGGAGAACGCGCATATTGAAAAAGCAAGGTCCCAGCCACGCTTAATTAATTTCTATGAAGAGCGTTGACCTCCATAAGTTGGGTGTTATCCTGGATGCATGGGGAAAAGCTGTAAAATGTTGAACACGGGGGGATGATTATCTTTTCCTGCTCTTTTGCTCTTGAGATCTCGTTCCTAAAGAGTCTATAGTGTGTGCGTGTGTGTGGGTCTACATGCGCGTGCGTGCGTTTGTGAGTGTGCGTGCATGAGAATGCGTGGCTGAATAATCTCTCAAATGTAGTGCCCTCGCTTGAACTCTGTGCACATTTACTGATGTGAGAATCACATTACGGAGAATTACGTGCCTGAATAACTTAAAGCGCTCGGTCGTGCAGTAATTAAAACAGCCCCCTCTCACACCAAAGGCATCGCAAAGCTACAGTGTAGGGCAACGGCGTGATTCATTTCTCAATGGACACTTTCAGGGACGCGTCGCGAGGATGTTCCGAAGATTAGCCAAAGTCAAACTGTGCCATGTAGTTTGCTTAAGGTACCAATGATGCCCCCGGAGACTGCCACGGCTTAAACCAACACACCTTGTATAGTCGTCTTGTATCTTTAAGGCCAGTAACCACGGATGTCAATTTGATGACATAACAGATGGCCTGTGGAGGGTTCTCTTATCCAGAGCACCTACTATGAATGTGCACATTTACTGCAGTGGTACCCAACATGGGGTCGCCTACAAGTACTTGAACAACTTGCAGAGGGAACATGGAGAGATCAATCAGAGAGGAGCTGTCCAAGCCATAGCAATGAGGGTGAGGGACCAACGTTCTTGGTGACGTCACCATCAACAAGTGTGACCTGATATAAATAACAAGACTCAAGTTGGCACCTCGACATAGTGCCAACTTGCCCACCCACATACGGTACATACAGACAGCACCGAACAGCACCGATCTCAGTACTTGCGTGCTTTGCTGGCGCACAAGTAGGTCATACATGGCACAAGAAGCAAGTTGGCACCACAAGTGCAGTTTAGTTACAATGTATTTCCAAACTTTTGAAAAAAGTAAATTCATATACTGTAAGAATATTAGTATTAATATTCCAAGTAATATAAGAAGCCATTTGCTCAGGGACTATCCTAGAGTCTGTGGGGGCCCACTAGGCAGATTTACAAAGGGGACTTCAATGGCCTTCAAACTTTACAGTTTTGCTATAGCAACTTCACATCAGGAATGTATACATTATCTTAACGACGTTCCACAATAACTTGGTCCGTGACCGTGAGAAATAACTATGACTCCATGCTCACTCTCTTCAGATTGTTGCCTCGTCAAAATTGTGTTTCCTTTATGTTCTCTATTGACTTCATTTGTTGTGAATGTTCATGCCAATCCATGATTAATTTTGTATACAGGACAAGAATGCAGATAGAATGAACACCATTCATTTAGCTTAGTTTTAGTGTTATATTTAACTTCATTCTCATTAGTTTGCTTCATTTGCCTCTTTCATTCTGTCATTCTTTCTTTCTTTCTTTCTTTCTTTCTTTCTTTCTTTCTTTCTTTCTTTCTTTCTTTCTTTCTTTCTTTCTTTCTTTCTTTCTTTTGCATTGAATCTTAACCCTAACCATTTTTTGCTGAAACTGTGATTGACATGACATTCAAGACTATCAAACAATACGGTGTCCTTTCTGATTGATATGCCCGTTTCTCGAATTTATATACTGTATGTGGGAATGGTAAATGGTGCATTTATATAGTGTACATTTATAGTACACATAGATTGTGCTTTACTTTCACACGTTCACGGCAGAGGAAACCATGCAAGGCACCATTCGGCAGCAATTCTAGGGGGGCCCGGGATCGAACGGGGAACCTCGCGGTTTCCTATCCGGCCTCCCATCCGGACACTCTACGGGTCAATCTACCCCTGAGCCACTGCCGCCCATGGGAACAGACACCCTGCAGAACTTCTCGATAAAGGAGGCCAATGTTGACCATCTGCTGCCTGTTTTAGCCAGTAATGTTATGGTTTCCATATGGGAAAGGGGCTTTACATTATATTCCCCATAATCTCCCAGTGGTTCATTCAGATTAAATTCTACTCCCGTACAAAGACGGTGTGTAGGCAGACTGCTGTCACTGAGCTGTCCTTGTCAGGCAGCCTTATTATGAGTCTTAAATGGATTTATAGAAGATCCCAATGTGTCAGTCCACCATGTCTCACTCATAAAATACTAAATATGCCTTTTGGAGGTGATGTGCTCGGCTTGTGCGTGCGTGTGTGCGTGCGTGTGTGCGTGCGTGCGTGTGTGCGCGCGTGAATCTATGATGACAAGGTTTTCATCAAAGTATTTGTCCAGATTTGAAATATATGCACTGTCTTAAACACATTAATTATTGGTGGAAATTGAGTTTTTCTTTTTTTTTGTCCCACGATTTTGTAACCCATTTTTTAAAAACTGTAATCCTTCACGGGCGTTGCTCTCCCTCTGCCAACCTGGGGAGAGCCCCTAACTGAGCTCATGCTTCCTTCAGTGCATGAGGAGTGAGCAGGCCGCTTCTTATCACCTGACAGGGGGGGGAGCTTCCCCGATTGGACGTAGCTAGCCAGGGGGAGGCATGAGTAAGACATTTTAAATAAAATAATGCGGATCCATTACGGATCCATTTGGTTCCATTTGTACACTCTCAAAGTTAACAGGGTCCTTGCAAATAAAACATTTGAGAACCACTAGTAGGCTACAAGTGGATTATTCTAAAGAAAACCTGGAGACTTGACATTCAGTATTTGGGTATTAAAGTGATCCCTGACTAATACGACAAATATGTCTTAATACATTATAATTGTCCTCTATAACTACAATGTAAAATTAAAAACACCTTAAATATTTTATTTATTCTAGAAATAGCTAATCTTTCACTCAGTAGGGGAAATGCCTGTCGCAAGTTGATGATGTCATAAATGTCATGTGTCATTTTTATGGCATGCATGTGCAAAAAAACAAAACACAAACACATTTGAAATATTGATTTGATGCTCATATTAACCATAGGAAGTATTAAGTTTGTTTTTATTTTCACATGCATGCCATAAATTCCATAGGGATAGATCACACTTGACATTTATGACATCATCAACTTGCGACGGGCATTTCCCCTATTGAGTGAAAGATTAGCTATTTCTAGAATAAATAAAATAATTGAGGTGTTTTTAATTTTACATTGTAGTTATAGAGGACAATTATAATGTATTAAGGCATATTTGTCGTATTAGTCAGGGATCACTTTAAAATAAGAACATTATAATGTTGTGTATAAAAGAAAATCTAAAATTTCCCACGGACGATGCCAAGTCTTTGCCATGGACACATTTGTCCGTCTATGGACATATTGATGACCCCTGTACCAGACGCTCCTTTTTCAAAAATTAGACATATTAAAGGGATAACTAAAGAAAAAAATAAAGCCTTTTCTGAAGTTTTGTTCCTCTGCTAAGGTCCAGAGGAATCACAGAAAGTGACCCAGAAAGCGGTACTAGCAGCGTAAAGCCTGATTTAGCTATACTTCGTTAGCCACCGAAAAGAGCCAATCTACAAGCTCACAACCCGTCGCTGCGCAACAAGCTTGTAGATCTGCTCTTTTAGGCGCACGACACGGCGTGCTACAGAGCGTAAATCAGGCATGAGCTATCAATCACTCTGTCCTACCACCATTCATTTCCATCAAACCCGGTACAGTCAGTAATAATGGTTGTACTCATGCGCTGAAAATTGCTTTTTGCTTTTTCGCACCGGTGCCGCTGTACAGGCCTGTGCAATGGTGTGTGTGTGTGTGTGTGTGTGTGTGTGTGTGTGTGTGTGTGTGTGTGTGTGTGTGTGTGTGTGTGTGTGTGTGTGTGTGTGTGTGTGTGTGTGTGTGTGTGTGTGTGTGTGTGTGTGTGTGTGTGTGTGTGTGTGTGTGTGTGTGTGTGTGTGTGTGTGTGTGTGTGTGTGTGTGTGTGTGTGTGTGGAGGGGGGTGTTGAGTGTTTTCTGACAAGTTGGCGTGCGTGCGTGCGTGCGTGCGTGCGTGTGTGTGTGTGTGTGTGTGTGTGGAGGGGGGTGTTGAGTGTTTTCTGACAAGTTGGCGTGCGTGCGTGCGTGCGTGCGTGCGTGCGTGCGTGCGTGTGGTGAGGGGGAGTGGGTCGCTAGGTCAGCAAATGTACAGCAACGTTCAGTGGCTGATATTAGCGGGATTAATTTATAGGATATGCTCTGGAAAATGCGGGGGCTCCTCCCTAATGGAGGTTTATAGCACTCTTAGTATATTTGACTGCACTGCTACAGTACCTTCCTTTTCTCTCTCTCTCTCTCTCTCTCTCTCTCTCTCTCTCTCTCTCTCTCTCTCTCTCTCTGTTCCTCTCCTCTCACACACGCTTTTTGTCAATCATTCATCATCATTACCTGTATTTAAACTCTGGAGTACAATTGAGGGCCTGGGCCCTCATTTACAATGCAGCCGAGATGCAACAATAATCAACAAAATATACATTTACTTACAGCTAAATTAAAATATAATCAGGAAAAGAATACTTAAAAACAAAAGAATATTCAATTAAGGAACAAAAAAGCAGATATTTAACAAAAAATTAGTTAAAATAGTTGCTGTCTAGAACAAAGGTGTTGGAAACCATCATCCGACCTGAATTGGCCTAGGGGCGGCAGTGAACTGTTTTTTTAAGGACTTCTGGAGCTCATTCCAAACAAATATAGAGCTCTGATAGAAAATGGTGCCTTGCCTAGCTCTGTATAAGCAAATGGAACCGTGAGCGTCAGGAAGTCACTTGAGCGAGTCTGGTAAAGGGATAGAGTCCAGTTTAAAAAAAGAACAAATATAAGGGGGGAGCAGTCCTGAGATAGCTTTAAAAACAAAAAGATGCCAGTGCTTATCATGCCTCTCAGACAGAGACCTATTACAGTAGACCTATTAATGTTGTTGTAAGGTTTTTCAGCACTAAAGGAAAATAAATAACTATAAGAGGTGTGTTGGGATAAAATTACGTTTCTTACGCCCGTGAACAACGTCAAAGCCTACACAGTGTTTCTGCAGGTGATAAAGGGACCACCAGTCCTTGAGAAACACACTGAGCTCTTATACTAATTGTACTGTAAGTCACTCTCTGCCACATTGACTTACAAGGTGGGAAATGCAGATAAATACTTAAAGTGCAGTTTCATATGATGTCAGGGAACATTTTATAAGCCTGTTTATTATTTTAATTGCTAGTGATCAGAAATTCATCACCACACACTGTTTACACCTAAAATGCATTCAAAATGCTTTAATAACAATTAATCTACCTATCTATGATTAGACATGCTTCACTATGACAGGTCACTAAACTCTGATCTGAAGTTCCTGCAATGTGAAGACATCTTATGGAAGTGATGTTGAATTGAACAACACGCCCTAAATCTTTAGTAGAGACCTGCATGTCTTCACTCATTGCTTTGCAAAGGAGCCGACTGGTGAAAATCATATGCCGGAGTCCCTAAACTGGCCATTGATTTCATTTCATTAATGCTTTCACTTTTCTATCAAGGGGTGACTGTTTAAAGGGGTACTGTCACCTAAAGGGGTTGAGGGGCAGATTACACTGTGACATGAGCTTCTCTGAAAACGGTCTGAAACAGTCTGAAGCTCATGTCACAGTGTAATCTGCCCCCTTTAAGTGCATGACTCATAATTAAAATGTAACATTATTGCTTGTCGAGGCTATATCTGTGTACGGTAGCTGTCTGTCTGCATCCATTTTATGCCCACATATGGAGATCTATGTGAACACACCGTTCACGCCGGTTCTGGAAAGCCGTGTATCAGGTCGGGTTGAGGACGGGAGTGCAGTGCCCGTGCGGGAACGCGCGTGCCGAAGTCTGTGTTGACTCATGTGGCGTACGTGATGTCAGAGCCTTTTGTGCCGGTTCCGTATATGGAGATCTCTGTATCTGTCTGTCTGTGTCCCTTTTATGCCTGTATATGGAGCTCTTTGTGATTCTGCGTCCATTTTATGCCCATATATGGAGATCTCTATGCCTATAAATGGAGATATCTAAATATCTGAGATTTATTGTTGACTCATGTGAGCCTTTTATGAAGTGATGTCACAATGAGTCAGCGCTTGCGCCGGTTCTTCCGGAACATCCTGATGTCAACAATCAGCTCTGCATTTGGAGATTCCGAGCGTTTCACGCCCGTTCCGGAAAACCACATATCAGGTCGGGCCGAGGCCGGGCACTGCACTCCGGGCAGCAGCGGGGAACGCGCATGCCGAATCTGAAGCCGATGGGACGAACGGTTCTCGGGATAAGCGGATTAAAAGATTATTATTATTATTATTATTATTATTATCATTTCTTTATTTTACAAATCAGATCTACAAGCTCACAACGTGTCACTATGTGAAATGTTGTAAACTTGTAGATGTCACTGAATAAGAGGGGTTTAAAGAAAAAAGAGGAGAACATTGGCAGATCGGTGAACTCCTATAGGGCTTAATCTCTTGAACCAAATTGCATCACTTTGGGAACAAATATAACCAGACTGCCTCTCAGCCAGACGTCTCACTGTATGAAAGGAATTAATTCTCTCACTCTGAGAAAGAAACACATTCATTATCTGTATTTTGGCAGTGAAAAGCGCCTCAATATGTTTTGTGTGTGAAAACAAATGATAAAAGAAATGTAAGAAGCTGACTGTCTTCTACTGTAAATGCCAAAATTGTAAACTGCCTTTTATTTTTGGAAAATTATTATTAAGACCACTACGTATGCAGCCTTCAAATCCAGTCCTATATTGTGCTGATCAGAGCAATAAGTTATGGTCATTTTTTAAGGGTTAATATTTTAGATTGTAATTAGAGAAAAGAAAAGATGATGGGTGCTTTCTGTCGTTTTAGTGATTTTAATGATTTTAATTTCAGTGGGTGGCCAAGATGCACCGCAATCTTTCATGGGCAGATGTGACTTATGGGAGCTAGTAGTAGTATACCCACTGAAATCAAAATTGCTAAAACATTTTAACACTCATCTATTCTTTTCTCTAATTACAATCTAAAATATGAACCTTTTTTGTAAAAAAGAAAAAAAAAGTTGTCCTTTAAACACTGCTGTAGCTCCCATGTGTGTGCATTTTTTTCATCTGACTATTCTCATGGCCAACCCCTGAACAGTGCTTGTGGCCTGTTTGACTGGAGCAAGGGTGGCCTGTGGCCCCCGAGGTACCCTGGGGGCCACTCTTGGCCCCTGGTGTGACCATCATCACCCCTGAATAGTCTCTGTGCCAAGTTTGGTGCAGATTTGGAGCAGCGCTGCACCTGTGGCGCCCAGGGGCCTGGGGGCCACACGTGGTCCCTGGTGTGGCTATTCTGATGGCAGTCCCCTGAACGTTTGTGGCGTCTGTGGTCAGTGGTCGACCTACCCTCTGGGTCATTTTAATATAGGATGAGAATGTATAAATCTCTCAGAGAGAGAGAGAGAGAGAGAGAGAGAGAGGCCCTGAACATTTCTGCGGCTGCTGTCCATGGTCCTGAAATAACTGCCACTGCAGCTGCTGTCCAGGGGGCCACACATGGCCACACATGTGACCCATGAACAGCGTTTGTGCCAAGTTTGGTGCGGATCGGAGCAACGGTGTGCCTCACGAGTCCGGATGTAACGTTTGTGATGTCCACAGTCCGCGATCGACCCACCATAGGGAATTTTATTCCCAGTGTATTTTAGTGCCTTTTCACTGCAGCTACTATAGTTAGTCCTAGGGCGAGCACACGGTGTGACGTCATTCTTTTCAGTTTGTAGTTTCACTGGAGAGCAGTGGCTCACGGCTAGGGTGGCCACTTGGCAACCGGAAGGTTCCCAGTTCGATCCCGGTCTCCCCCAGAGTTACTGTTGAAGTGTC
Source organism: Nannobrachium achirus (assembly GCF_963921795.1). Taxonomy (NCBI): domain Eukaryota; kingdom Metazoa; phylum Chordata; class Actinopteri; order Myctophiformes; family Myctophidae; genus Nannobrachium; species Nannobrachium achirus. The sequence goes on from NC_137830.1 coordinate 20,557,188, forward strand.
CTTGAGCAAGACACTGAACCCCTCATTGCTCCCGATGAGCAGGTTGGTGCCTTGCATGGTTTCCACCGCCTGAATGTGTGTGAATGGATGAATGTTAGGCACAATCTCTGTAAAGCACCTTGAATAAAGGCGCTATATCATTTTACCATTTGTAGGCTACTGCCCGCCCTGCATCACATGGATCAGCCAAAATGGAAATCTGCATATACCCCACTTTCCAAAATGGATCAATATGAAGGAACCTAAAACCTCATCTGTTTTGGTGAAAAACAAGTGACCCAACAACAGGTGTGAGAGTTCATGTTAGGCCCAATTTCCTTGCATAGGTTCTTCTTCCGTGCGAAGGGCTTATCGATAGTTGTGATCAGGGACGTGCTGGCCATTGGGAAAAGCGGGAAAACTCCCGAACGGCCGGTTCATTCCCGGCCGGTCCAGGCCGGCCATTAGGAAAAAATAAATAAATAAAATGTCGGCCTTTGTTCCATTTTGGGGGCTGGGCAGCCAACAAAGTAAATCGTCACTGTCGGGCAGAAACCTTGTATCTCCAAGTTTCAAATCGCACAAAAGTAGTGAAAACAGCAGATCTACAAGCACACAACGTCTCGCGGTGCGAGGCGTTGTGTGCTTGTAGATCGGCTGTTTTCACTAGTTTAAATCATTTTTAAAATTATAAATACAAAACAAACGGTTTTGGACAAGGTTTCCACCCGACAACGACAAAATATCACTCATGCAATTGGCCCACTGGCTTGTCACTTGGTCACAAATCTTTGAGTAGCAGCAGCGCTATAGAGAGAGATCTCTCTCTAGCGCGCAATGAGGGCCTCTCCAACTCTTTTTACCGGGCTGAATCAGGGGCCCAGCATGTCCCTGGAAGGGCTTATCGATAGTTGTGATGGTGCTACGAAGTGTTTCTTGTTTATTCCGAGCGAGGGAAGCACAGAAGCGGAAAGATGAAAAAAGATGGCAAACAGTAGTAATTTTCACAAGTGTGATCAAATAAATGGCAGACACAGGCGTACGGAACCATATTAAAGTAAACAAAGAGTGAGCAATGAGAAAATGGCAAGAAAAGACAAGACGGAATTGGATTGTGTATATCCTAAAAGATAATGGAAAGGTGAGTAATGAATGACGAAGGAAATGAAAAAGACTAAAACCCCAAAAGGAAATAAACAACCCAGATGCAGATAATGAAACATAGATGGAGGGAGAAAGAAAGAAAGAAAGGAAAAAATAAGAAATACAATAGCCTAACTCCCATTACACAAACTCAGTAGTGTGTGTGTGTGTGTGTGTGTGTGTGTGTGTGTGTGTGTGTGTGTGTGTGTGTGTGTGTGTGTGTGTGTGTGTGTGTGTGTGTGTGTGTGTGTGTGTGTGTGTGTGTGTGTGTGTGTGTGTGTGTGTGTGTGTGTGTGTGTGTGTGTGTGTGTGTGTGTGTGTGTGTGTGTGTACGTACAGTATGTAACCTGCTTCTGACCAGTATTTGGATCTATATCGTATTGCGCTTCTTGTGCAGATCCAAATAAAATAATTCATATGTATGTATGTATGTATGTACAGTCTGTTTGCGTGCGTGCGTCTGGCGTGCATGCGTGTGTACGTTTAAGCCTCTGTTTAGCCTACGTTAGGAATAGGCAAGACCGAGACTAATCTTTTTGCTTTTTTTATCATCATTGATTGATTGATTGAAGACTTTATTAGAAGTTTGCATAGAAAAATGTACAGTTTCATGACGGTACAGTTCACTGGTACAAGGTCTACTAAAAGGAGATCCTAGAAAAGACTACGCTTATTTCCACAGGAAACCATTAAAGTTTCTCATATAACATTGAATGACAGACGGATAGAACACAGTACTATGCAGTAGATATAGTCAGGGGAAAAAAAGAATAAACTAAAAACAGTATATACAAAGAGGGGTCAGGGAAGGGTAGGGCTGGGCTAGGTTTGTTTTTACCAGTTGAGAACAGCTGCCGCCTGTAAGTGGTTTAGGTTCATAGGCTATCATATCATAATATTGTGATATGGCATCTGTTCTTGTTTGAATCACTTAAGCCTTTTATACTTCCAAAAATGTCCAAAAAAAAAATATATATATATATATATATATATATATATATATATATATATATATATATATTTGTTTGTTTGTTTGTTTTCATATCGGCCTATAGTCTCCTTTCATCCCTATCACACCTACAATTTGTTTTTAATTATTATTTAAAAAAAACATTTTCAATAAATATTCCCCCCAAAAAGATCTAAACTTTTTCATGAGTTAAAAAAAAAATTCAATGATTTTTCCAGTATACTTTCATGAGGAAATAAAAGAAAAATAGATCCTGGGCATTAATACAGTATCTGGCTTAAAGTCCTGTTCGCAATTTGGTGTTAGGGGAGTTTCTCACCTGAACTGAGTCAGTGGGTCCCTAGACATGAAAAATCACCGAGGTGCTCGTCCGCCATAGTGCCAGGAATGGCGCAATGGCCATATCAAATATGGCTGCCATCGGCTATCATGAAAATCCAACTTTTCTGTTTCTGGGTGTATATGCACATGTAATACCTCTATTTGGACTAATTGTGGTGTGGGGAATTCATTTCTGATATTGTTTTGACCATTTTGGGTGATTTGGACCTCAAAAGGTCATGGTCAAGGTCATTTTGCTATTCCGAAGACCGTGGGCCATAACTTGGCCATTGTTAGGAGTAAAAACAGGTGCAGTAGGTCTAAATCAACTAATGCTGACATGTATAATTCATTTCTGACATAGTTTTGACCATTAAGGATCATCTTGTCTTTGAAATATCAATGTCAATGCCATTTTACAAAAACGATTTTGTTCATTACTTGCACTTTTATAGTATTTTTTGTAAGTTTGTTACTATTTTATAGTAAGTTTGTTTTGTTTATAACAAAAGACATACTAGTGAGAAATACAACAAGTGAACATCCACATTTAACTTTAAAGGGGGGTTTAAAATGGGTGTTTAAATGAGCAAATAAGACTATTTACGAATAAAATTGACAAATAAAAATCACACACAAAAGCACACACAAAATTAAATAACAATTTCCCTCAAAGTGCACCATATTGTGATTGTGTGCATCCAAGTTAGTACTGTATGATGTGTTTTTACAGGATGTATTTGCCATTGTTCCATGGCAAAATATGATGCACCGATATTGGGGCGGCATAGCTCAGGGGTAGAGAAACCGTTATTAGAGCACGAAGGGTTCCCGAAGGGTTCCCAGTTCGAATCCGGGCTCCCCCTGAGTTAATGTCGAAGGGTCCTTGGGCAAGACTCTGAACCCCACATTGCTCCCGGTGAGCTGGTTGGTGCCTTGCATGGTTTCCTCCGCCACCGGTGTATGAATGTGTGGGTGAATGTAATGCACAATTTCTGTAAAGCGCTTTGGATAAAAGCGCTATATATATGCACCATTTACCATTTATCCATCAGCAAGGCAGCCATATCCTCGAGAGTCGAAGTGTTCCTTGCATCCATCCATGTTCCATTGGTTCTAGTCTTTCCTCGGGTTCCTTGGCTGTTGCAAGCAGGTAGCAAGACATGCACTAGAAAGGTGCCTTGTTGGTCTCAGCAGTTGTACTTCTCTGCTACCAATGCTGTGTCTTGTTCTGTCAAGGTCTTTGCCTCTCCAAAGTTTGTTAGATATTGTATTCGGTCAGAAGCCATAGCTGCATGCTTAGTCCCCACCTGGCCCATGCAGTCATCTCCAGTTTCCAAGGCATATGTCCCCTGATCACTGTCTTGGCTAGTGGTGCTCCAAGATGAGAGACTGCTTGATGCTGTAGAAGCATGTGCCGCTGCACACCTAGTGCCATACTGCTACCAGATCTACTTAATCCCCAGTGCTTGGAAGTATCACTACGACAACTCTCTGGGGTCCACTCATAATCCTGGCGACCCATTATGCCCTCCATTAGGTTAGGATTATGGGTAGGTTTAGTTATAATAGGGCCAGTTGACTCCACATGTACCAGCAGCTTGGTGACAGCCTCCTCAATCTAGTTCAATCTTTGGGATCTCTTCACCTCCAGCCCCTTTTGCAGGGAGCCACTCATCATCAGAGATAACAGAGTCGACAGACCCATCCCTCATCAACTTTACAAATTCTGGGTGTCTGAGGAGAACAAACATCTCTCCAGCTGTGTGTTCGGAATATGGTGTCCATTCAAGCTTGTGGCGATGTAGGTAGAACGGCTGCCTCCTGCTTATTTGTCGAACCCCTAACTGCTCCCGATGAGCACCTTGCATGGTTTCATGGTGTGAATGTATGTTTGAATGTGTGTGTTAATGGGCGAATGTGAAATACATTGTACAGCGCTTTGGAGAAGAGTGCTATATACTGTAAATGCAGTCCATTTACCATTATCAGCTCTGTTGTCTCTGTTGATGATGTCGCTAGTGGAGAAGAGATCCCAGACATCTTGAATAGGATTGAGGAGGCTGACACCTTGATCATGTACAGCCTCCATTATAACTAAGCCTATCCCTAACCTTCACTAACCTAATGGTCAGAATAATGGGATGTCGGAACTATGAGCGGACCCCAGTCTCCTTCACGTTACTGCTATACTACACCCCATATTTCCAAGCACTGGGGATGAAGGAGATCTGGCAGCAGTATGGCACTGGTGAGACTCACTTCCACTGCATCAAGCAGTCTCATCTTGGAGCACCACTAGCCAAGACAGTGATCAAGGTACATACTGTATGCCTTGGAGAAAGGAGATGACTGCATGGGCCAGGTGAGGATTAAACATGTAGTTATGGCTTCTGACCAAGTACAATATCTAACAAACTTTGGAGAGGCAAAGACCTTGACAGAACAAGACACAGTATTGGTAGCAGAGAAGTACAACTGCTGAGACCAACAAGGCACCTTTCTAGCGCATTTCTTGCCACCTGCTTGCAACAGCCAAGGAACCTGAGGAAAGACTAGAACCAATGGAACATGGAACAGGACATGACATAAAGGCTTGTCCTGTTGTCCGGGACAAGTGCCCATACTATGGAGTGGAGGGAGCAAGGGGGTCATTAGCCGTCCTTTTGTTATTATTTCAATGTATGACATTTTTATCCGGACAAGTGACTTTTGTCCCCAGACAAGTGAATGGGAAATATACTTGTCCAAAGGACAACTGCCTCAAAAAGTCAATGTCAAGCTCTGATGGATGGAAGGAGCACTTTGACTTTAGTACACTCCTGCCATGTCTGAAGCAAGACACTCGACACTGATGGAGTTCTGTGCATCATATTTTGCCATGGAACAATGACAAATCCATCCTGTAAAAACACCTCATACTATACTTGCATGCACACAATCACAATATGGTGCACTTTGAGGGAAATTGTTATTTAATTTTGTGAGTGATTTTGTTGTGTAATTGTATTTGTTACTTTTATTCGTAAATAGTCTTATTTGCTCATTTAAACACCCATTTAAAACCCCCCTTTAAAGTTAAATGTTGATGTTTACTTGTTGTATTTCTCACTAGTATGTCTTTTGTTATAAACAAAACAAACTTACTATAAAATAGTAACAAACTTACAAAAAATACTATAAAAGTGCAAGTAATGAACAAAATCGTTTTTGTAAAATGGCATTGACATTGATATTTCAAAGACAAGATGATCCTTAATGGTCAAAACAATGTCAGAAATGAATTATACATGTCAGCATTAGTTGATTTAGACCTACTGCACCTGTTTTTACTCCTAACAATGGCCAAGTTATGGCCCACGGTCTTCGAATAGCAAAATGACCTTGACCATGACCTTTTGAGGTCCAAATCACCCAAAATGGTTAAAACAATATCAGAAATGAATTCCCCACACCACAATTAGTCCAAATAGAGGTATTACATGTGCATATACACCCAGAAACAGAAAAGTTGGATTTTCATGATAGCCGATGGCAGCCATATTTGATATGGCCATTGCGCCATTCCTGGCACTATGGCGGACGAGCACCTCGGTGATTTTTCATGTCTAGGGACCCACTGACTCAGTTCAGGTGAGAAACTCCCCTAACACCAAATTGCGAACAGGACTTTAAGCCAGATACTGGATTACATAGATCCATGGGCATCTTTAACTCGGCGTATGAGTAGTATGACTTGGGTCTGGCAAGCTGTGTGGTAATAGGTACCTGTGTAACACCACACAACATTGTTCTATAGGTCACTGCTACCTGGGTGACACGACACATTTTTCTACAGGTCACTGCTTAATACAAGTACTTGTAGCTGATAGGTGTTGCGCTCCAACTCAGCAATCCATCTCCCAGAGGACTAGCACAATGGACTGGGTATAGACTCCTTGCTGGTACTGATAATAAAGCCACTCTGGTCCCATCATGGGTCAGGTGCAGTTCTTTCTCAGGACAGTTTCAAGGCTGAAGTGCAGATTTCAAGTCAAACCACATAGTCAACCATACAGTAAGAACTTACAACTCCTTTTCCTGGGCTGAATCAGGGGCCCAGCACGACCAGCACGACCCTGGTAACGATACCGATAATTTCCGATATTTGATAATATCGAGAGGCCGATAATATTGGACATCCCTAATATTTATCCTTAGGAGTACAGTACAGGGAGTTGAGAGAGTTACAGTGAGTTGATCACTTTCTTGGTTAGTTCCATTTCCAAACTCAAGTTCATTGATGCTTGTCACAACATTATATAGACCTATACAAGTGAGATGCCTACATCATGCATCCGCTGATGTCACTATGTCCACATTTGTCCTTTTACGGAGCTTCCACAATAGGCTAGCTACACCGTACGCCCTATGGACCAGAGCTACCTACGCCCATAGCCTACTTATCTGACTTTATTCTTTCCAGATAAACTTAAACATAATTAGGTCAAATAGCCGGCTTCATCGGAAATCGTTTGCTTGCATTTTGCTATGTAGGCCGCCTATATAGTTTCATTTATAATGTATTGGTGAAATCATTTTCTGGGTTGACTTGAATGGGAAAATACAGCTCATCAAAAGTCCATATTTCAAAAATATTACAATATTACACAATTTTACAGATCACTCAAAACAAGGATTTATAAATGTCATGACTTTTTTGAAGCGGTGACCGCTTCCAAGGAGTGGCTTTGTCTGTCCCGTACATGTCTGTCCCGTACATGTCCCGTGCATGCAGGATTGAGGTTTGATTTTTTTTACACAATATATATATAGGCCTAGGCTATATATATATATATTTAGATGGATCTGTATGGGCTTAATATTGATAGGGATCAATTAGTGAGGAATCTCTATATGGCCTTTAACATATTAGTGAATTAATTTGACTTGAATGACTTGCGTCACAGCAACCCCACTTGCAATTTCCCAGAATTGCATCTTTCTATCAGTTTACTCTAGTCCAGGGGTCTTCAACAGGGGGTCCGGGACCCCTAGGGGGTCCTCAGAGTTACAACAGGGGGTCCTCCAAATCTTTGAGTGATAGAAACCTTTTTTCTCCTTTTTTATATTAACCACTTGAACCCTTAGCATCCATATTCAGAGAACTTTAGCCAAAAATAGCAGATCTACAAGCTCACAAAGCCTCACAGCGCAAGGCGTTGTGAGCTTGTAGCTCGGCTATTTTCGGCAAAGAGCTCTGGTGTAGAGGGAAAAAGAGCAGACTAAGTACAGAGTGAATGTTCAAGTTTATTAAGTATATCTGAAAACACAAATTGACATGAATCCAAAATACACTGATGATTGTGCTGTCAAAAGAATTAGATATCTTTATTATCCACAAGGGAAATTTGTTTTGCTCGGGTCAATGCATATCAAGACAATACATAAATATACAATACAATAAAACACCCAGCAAAGTACTTCAGTTCTATAAAAAGTATAAAATGATTCTAAATATTAAAAGGTATTTAAAAGAAAGCAAAGTCCTCCATCCACACTGTGGAACACTTATGTTTGTGTGTGTGTGTGTGTGTGTGTGTGTGTGTGTATGTGTGCGTGTGCGCGTGCGTGCGTGCGTGCGTGCGTGCGTGCGTGCGTGCGTGCACGTGTGTCCGTCCATGTCCAGTTCATCCGGGCACCTGTGTGTGTGTGTTTGTATTCTGGTCCAGATGAGGTGAATCAGGTATTGGGGGGGGTTGTGTTTATTGAGGAGCCTAATGGCAGATGGGCTCATGAAACTGGCACTGGCCTTTGCCTTCTTGAATGTAGAGGCGTCATATCTCCTACCCGAGGGCAGGATCTTGAAGCAGGTGCTGAGATTATGAGTTGGGTCTCTCTCTCGCGATCTTTGCTGCTTTCTTCACTGTCCTCTGGTTGTAGAGATGCTGAAGGGCAGAGCACTGCATGCCACAGAGCTTAGACCCCACTAAGTTCTGTGGGGCTTGATGAAACTATGTGGAATCTATGAAGAGGTTGTGGGGGTCCCTGCTTCATCTCTCTCTCAAGGGCCCCTCTACCTTGGGCCCTAGTAACTCTAAGAGGGGCCTTAATTATTTCATACTTTAGCTATTGAAGAATAGCAGATATACAAGTTCACAGAACGGCATCGATTGCCGTGCTGCGAGCTTGTAGATCTGCTATTTTTGAGAAGTTGTGAAAATGTGTGCAAATCTTTGAATATAGGCCTATGTATTTTTTAAGCGAACATTTGTAACTCAAATTTTGCTTCTGGGGGGTCCCTGGAACTAAATATTTTGAGATGGGGGTCCGTGGCCAAATACATACATGAAAAGGTTTGACCACCACTAGAAACATAGGTTTAAAAAAAACAACCTTAGAAGGATTTGAAATATTCCAAGACTTGCACACATTTTCGAGATTTTTCAAAAGCAGCCCTGCTTATATTACCACACAGCTTGCTTCTCGTACACTGAGTTAGAGATGGCCAGGATCAAAGCCATGATCACGTGGCATTTTCATATACCCGCCATCTTGGACATACATATGCAAATTATGTGTCCAGACACAGCCAATGATAAAGATAAGTATTCCAAAATTGTTTCTAATTGTCAAACAACCTGAAATAGACACCAAGTCTGCATTTGTATTTGATTCATATTGGATTTGGCCACTGTGGTGACCCCGAAGGACACTAGCTCCCCCTCCCCCCCTCCTTCATCCCTCTCAGCGGACGATTTTGTCACCTACTTTGAAAAGAAGGTCGATGATATCAGTAGTTCATTCTCCCACCTCCCCCAGAATACAGTGTCTAACACATGCAATCGTATATCTAACATAACATGTCTGTGCCCTGGATCCAATCCCTTCTCCACTCTTCCAGACGATCGCACCTGACCTACTCCCCTTCGTAACCGCCATCATCAACAGTTCTGTAACTGCAGGCTGTGTCCCAGCTGCCTTCAAGACAGCCAGAGTATCACCACTCCTCAAGAAACCAACTCTTGACCCCTCGGACGTCAAGAACTACAGACCGGTATCCCTCCTCTCATTTCTTTCAAAAACCCTTGAACGTGTGGTCTCTAACCAGCTTTCTCTCCATCTCTCACAGAACAACCTGCTGGATCCCAACCAGTCAGGCTTTAAACCGGCCCATTCCACAGAAACGGCACTCCTAGCAGTCACAGAAGCACTCCATGCTGCCCAGGCTGCCTCCCACTCTGCAGTCCTGATTCTTCTGGATCTATCAGCGGCATTCGACACAGTGAATCACCAGCTGCTCCTGGACACCCTTGCTGACCTAGGCATCACCGGGACGGCATTAAAGTGGTTCTCCTCCTACCTGTCGGACCGGACCTACCAGGTCTCATGGAAAGGTTTGCTTTCATCTCCCCGAACCCTCCAAACGGGAGTCCCCCAGGGATCCGTACTTGGCCCTCTGCTTTTCTCCCTGTACACCAAATCCCTTGGTGCTGTAATCTCTGCTCACAATCTATCCTATCACTGCTATGCTGATGACACTCAACTGTTTTTGTCCTTCCCCCCTTCTGCCACCCAGGTGGAAGAGCGCATTGCTGCATGTCTGGCCGACGTCTCACAGTGGATGTCAGCCCACCACCTCAAGCTGAACCCGGACAAGACAGAGCTACTCTTCTTCCCAGCTAAGTCTTGCCCCATGCAAGATCTCACTATTTCCGTAGATAATGCATTGGTGACTTCAGTTCCTACTGCTAGAAACCTTGGTGTGGTCCTGGACAGCCAGCTATCATTCAAGGCACACATTGCATCAGTCACCAGGTCCTGTAGGTTCACACTCTATAACATCCGTAAAATCAGACCGTTCCTCACCCAGGAGGCAGCGCAGCTCCTCATTCAGACATCTGTCATATCAAAACTTGACTATTGTAACTCTCTCCTCACTGGTCTCCCGGCATGTGCACTTAAACCTCTCCAACTGATCCAAAATGCCGCGGCACGACTGGTCTTCAACCAACCTAAGTTCTCACATGTCTCTCCCCTTCTCCGCAGCCTCCACTGGCTCCCGGTTGCGGCCCGCACCGAATACAAAACACTGATGCTGACCTTCAAAGCAGCCAAAGGTATGGCTCCTCCATACCTCCAAAACCTGATGAACCCCTACACCCCCACCCGTTCACTTAGATCAGCCAACACAGGGATGCTGACAGAACCCTTGCTAAAAACTCCAGGGCAAAAATCCACTCGTCCGAGACAGTTTGCCCTCCTGGCTCCCAAATTGTGGAATAAACTCCCTGTCGCACTTAGAACAACGGACTCACTCGCTAGCTTTCGCCGTGGACTGAAGACTCACCTTTTCAGACTCCACCTAAACCCTTAGCACTACAGTAAAATCAATGACCATACATGAAGCTAGTTAGCATTTGTTTTTGTTTTTTAGGTTTTTTTAGAACTTTGATTATATTGTGTTTTTCTCTAGATAGATATCCATTTACATTGTTATATTGCTGTTAATGTACTGACCTATTATCTTGTTTATTACTGTGATGTTTTTTATCTGCTTATTGTAATTCGCTTTGGATTAAAAGCGTCTGCTAAATGCCTAAACTGTAAACTGGGCAGATCTTTAAGCCCATATATGGTGTTCCATGGAGTGTCTGTGTCCAGTCCAGTCTGTGATGTCAGTACCATGAGGTCAGAGCATGATGTTAAGTATGACGTGATGTCAGCAATGCAGACATAGAGGGTTACCATGGTGGCGAAACTGTGTGGTATCAGTGATGTCAGCATGCAGATGGTCAGACGGACGGAAGGACATTCGCTAAAATAATATTTAGATATGTGTTTTATTATGTTTCAGCCCATTTTGAGGGCTTAGCGGCCATTGTTTTGCTTGACATACAGCAGATTTGGATTCAGCACACCTTAATACCCCTAAAAAAGATGTATGTCATAAATTAATGCGATTTGCATTTGGGGTTAAAATCTTTGGAAAACTGACCTAGTTAGTCTAAGAGAACTCATACAGGATGCTGGATAACAGGTTCAATTGAGAGTAATGAAACAAAACAAAAACTAGCAGACAAAATTTAAACTGGAACACTATAAATCTTGAGCTGATAAATGGGTTCTCTCTCCTGATAGGGAGACCCCGAATACTGGACAAACACTGTAGCAACTATGAGAATATAGAGCTTTGACTTGTTAGCAAAAAGGTTTTGGTCACTAATACTCACTAATCACTATACATTCGGACACATGAACTCAACCAACCACTTTTTATTGTGGGCTTGCCTGAAAGGCGAGAACACTATGTTATCTTCATTATTTATACAGTGAGTTCCGCCGCAGACAGTACAAAGGCAGGGCCCTTAGCCAATGAGGTGCAATTGAGGTGTGGAAAATCTGGGAGTGGTGTTAGCTGGAGTATTGGTTGAGCTTCACATGACAGTTAGCACGCTGTAGAATATAGCCACGAGCGAGCCCACACTGTTTCGTAGGAACAGTATTTCTAGTTATCATTCAAATCATATTTCATTATTTAGGCATTTATATCACATTACATGCATGAATTTTTTTTCTTTTACTGTATGTTTGCATATTATCACATGTCCTGAATAGGGACGCTATAGGGTTCATGTGGTTAAAACTATATAAAACATTCATTCTGGGTCATAAGGGAGGAGATTTCACATTTCACATTTACATTTTCACAACTCATGCATCATCATTGAATTAGATCTGCATGATAAACAGGGGTTTCACATTAGCATGCAAAACATTGATAAAAAACACTCACTTGAAGATGCTACAGATGTGAATATTTAAAAGTCAATCAACAGCACTTAACAACCAGCACTAGATAAACACACCCACACATTTCTATGGAAAACAAACTTTGAATTAGACTTTAAAATTGTATAGACATGCAGTGCCCTGCAATTAGTGTGATTAGTGCTTGAAGCTTGGAAAACCCTCATGCACTCACTGACTCATTTGCAATTCAATTCAGAGATGATCAACTTAAAACCCTATACTTTGCTGAGGACTCCATATTTGGCCCCCTCATTTTCTCCCTCTACACGAAACGTCTTCGCCATTAAAGTAAACGAAACGTGGCCCACGCATCTGACCACTTTCAGCCTGCCGTGTTAAGTGGCGAGATGGGTGGGCCGTGAACACTTTCAAGATTTTCAAATGGAAATCCAGAAAGCAATCAGTGGTGCTAGGTGGCTACACTAGAGTTTTCACGTGAAGTTCAGGGACATAGTAGCTAATTCAATATTTTTTTAAGTTCTATCGAATATCTTAATTACAATGAAATGAAGATGTCTTTTTAAGGGTAACTGTTGTATAATCACAATATTACACTTCTGCACTTACTACGGAACTCGCCTTTGGCTCGTTCCTGCAGCAACATAGTCGTGCCAATATTCACGATAACACACATCCTCTTGTGTAATATTGCTTAAGTAATAATTTACATTGATTAATTATAAACATGTTTTTGAAGTGGCCTCAGTTGCCTCACTGTTGCCTCAAACCCGACAGAGGCTGCCCATAAGTCCAACATCTCAATAGTCCTACAAATGAATAGTCAGAGTTAGGCTTAGTTATAATGCCGTTGGACCAATGGTACTTCGGAACGATGGAATGTCGGACGTCCACTGGAAACTCTCTGTGTGAAGTTTGCATGTGTAGGTTTCAGTTCTAGTTGGAGATGGTCTGTGGCAGAGGATGATTTTACCCCACGGGGAATCAATAAAATATAATAAAGTATATAGCACATAATGGTGAATTACTTTAATCTCTTATTTATGTTAAAATCCAATCATGCTATAATAACATTCCAGAAATGTTGTACAAATACGTTTTTACAATAAAATATATATGAACCATATTGAAAACAACTTGGAAATAAGGATTAGTCTCTTAGGATATTATAATATTTCATCTGCTCTTATGATGATCAGTAAACATGTGCTTACACAAATGCAATTCAAAGGGCTTCATATACAACATTTAAATGCATAAAAAGACATTTAAAGAGAAATCGAATAAAACAAGCACAAAATGATCAAGGTCAATAATATTTTAGATTTTAAGTTGGTGAAGCTGGACACTATATCATACGTCCATATTCATATCGTATTATGTAAGATCATTTGTCCTTTTGTTCAGCCACCACCAGCATGTGGAATGTACAGTGGTTTAGTTTTTTCTCCAAAACACCTACTGTACCAGCGGTTCTCAAACATTTTCATGTCAAGGACCGTCAGATTGATGTGTTTGCTTGTGGACTGCCGTCTGAAAAGACTTGGTGCCAGGGACCCTCAGGAGAGGATCTGTCAGCTCACAGCGTGTCGACACGCCCACGCTCCAGAGCCATGGTTGTTTGCAGCTACCCATTGCTCCCCAAACCCCTTCTGCGCTTTACTCTTTCTGTAAGAACCTTCGTTATTCTGGGTTTACCAGGCATTTGTGCCGCGGCTCGTGACTCCGGGGCCCTTCAGGGCTATTTTAGAACAGCAGTGGCAGACGATGAGCAAGGGAAACGGCCCTTTGCTGCGGGGCCAACTGTTGCAGAAGTTGTCCTGGGCTGTCGGGGGCCACAG
>NC_137830.1:20576191-20651191 GCF_963921795.1 Nannobrachium achirus
CCGACTCCTTGCAAATAAAATGTTTGAGAACCACAAGTACTAGTGGACTCAATGTGCCATAGTGTCATAGTAAATCAGTGTCATACATATTCGGAAGATAACCTGGAGACTTGACATTCAGTAATTGGGTATTATGATCAAAATAAAAACATTATAATGGTGTGTAAAACAGAACATCTAAAATGTGTCATGGACATTGGACAAGGACAAGGCTTTGCCACGGACACATTTGTCCGTGTACGACATATTGATGACCCCTGATGCAAATGCATCCTTACCCATGTCCTCTCATAGGCTACATGGTAAGCGACACAGCATGTGGCTTAGCCGCTGCTGCCAATATCCTATCTGCATACAACAATGCCTCAGCTACCGTCGAAGAAGAGAAAGATACTCGACTCATTCAAAGCAAACTTTTAGTTTCAGCTTCTATAATTCAAGGCATTCCTTGAGAAGATTTAAAAAATATTAATGAGCTAACAAAATGAGTAATTTCCATGTTTCCTATACTAGTATGTATAAATAAACATTAAGGTCAAATAAAATGCTTGCGATGTGACGTCATTAAATCTGGCTAACATATTGTACAGCCTCTATTTTGTGGCCGGTAAAAGTTAATGTTTTACGGCAGTGCAATTTATGGGTTCACAAGTTTGACACCTCAATGTTAAATTAATAAAATGTGGACCTAATGAAAAGGGACAACCAACCACAAGAACGCTTGCTTTTGTTCCATTTTATATTGCCTGCTGGTTTTGTGTGTCCTATCCAGTCTACTGTACGCGGCGGACGAAGTTCTCAGCTTGAGTAAAGTGAAATTTGCTCTGTATTGAATGTTTTAAAGTTTAGACATTTTCCCCACAAAAGGTAAAACGTTTAAGTGGTTTAAAGGAGCTATAGTCAACTTTTTCATTGTAGGGCCGACACTTTGTTTACATCCTAGTCTATAGACTAGAATGTAAACAAGGTGTTGGTCTGACAATGGCCAAAATGATTATTTTATCATTATTTTACGCTTTTTGTGGTCATTTTTGAATAGGAACACATATATGAAGCTTATTTTTTTATAAAATATTTTTGAAACATTCATTTTATTTTAGCATCCGTTTTTCAAGAAAAAGTTGACTATAGCTCCTTTAAGTCCTTACATCATAATGAAATTTGTCCCTTCCGAGTCCCAATAAAATCCAAATAAGCAACTCGGGACTCCTGAATCACTGCCCTCCACACTCTCCTATCTAACATCAGGGTCTTGAGCTCTGTGTTGTTTGCTAAGCTGTCGCTTAGCTGATTTGGTGTAGAGGGGGGTGAAAGAACTGACCAATTACAGAGCCGATCCCGGTCAACTAAGTATTAGTTTACAAAGTACAGTATATGGACAAAGTAAGAACTGTGGACCTGTGGAAAAGAACAATTAAGACAGGATCCCATTGACTTAGAAATCCGAAAGTGGAGTTGGATTGGCCACACCCTCCGAAAACCTGCTACAAACATCACCCGACAATTAGCCCTGAAACGGAACCCCCAAGGGAAAAGGAAACGAGGTTGCGCCAGGAACAGCTGGAGAAGTGTCGAGGCAGAAATGTCAGAGAGCGGGCTCAAGTGGGTAGATCTCGAAAGAACCTCTAAAAGCTGAGTGAAATGGAGGACATTTGTCAATGGCCTTATTGGCCTATGCACCCTAGAGGAGCAAAGGACTAAAGTAAGTCAAGTTTATAGAGGGCTTAATGGTTAACTAACCAATCTCCTCCAAAAGATGAGCCATTGAAAAGAGTTCAGTGTGTCTAAAAATGTAACAGTTTGAAAGGCGCTGCCTGAAATAACGAGGAAAAGGCATGCGAGTAGAGTAAATACAACTGTCAGACGTGCATTTTGAATACAGGACTTTTATTTGTAATGTGACATAATATTGCCAATTTTGAATGTGCAGCACAATTAACAAGGTGTGAAGTACAGTGGTTTTGGAAACTGTCTGCAGGTGACAGTGATGTGTAGTGCGTGCGTGCGCGAGCGAGCGTGTGTGCGAGCGTGTGTGCGCATGTGTGTCGGAAGGCAGGAGGGCATTGTGTGTTAGTGTTTTAGTACCCTATGATGACTGGACCCATGGTAACTGACCCGACACTGGCAACACATTAACCCAGGAGTGTGCACTCAACACATGCACGCACGGTCACACTCACATGAGGAACACCCACCACAATCCACACACATGCCAGTGATGAAATGTGTTCTGTGTTCAACTCATTTGTGCTGTCCTTTCTGCAAGGGTGGAGAAAGGACAGTGCTGCATAATAACCTAAACAGTATTTAATACCTGCTACACACCACAGTCTTAGGTATCTACTTAACCCTCTGTAGACTTGGATCCGGGATGGCTGTGTACTTGGACTGCTTTTTTCTGTCAACATAAATCTCTTTACCAAAAATTGCCGATCAACAAGCTCTGTGAGGTTGTAGATCTGCTATTTTGGCTAATGTTTCCCCCAGACAGAACATGGATGCTGCTGTGCAAGTGGTTAAAAACATGCATAGACTTGTTTGACAGCACTATCATCAGTGTTGTGTAATTTTTGGTTTGTTCGTTTATTATCTTTTCTATTAATATGTTGGATTCATTCGTCAGAGCATTCAAGATGCTCCAAAGAGGGCTCATGGCCGAAACACGTAAGCGTTCGTTTGTTGGTGTGTGCCAATGAAGAAGTGGAAATGTGGGTTTTATTTTATTTTATTCCTGCTTTTTATGTTGGATTCATGTTAATGTGCATTTTCAGACATTTAACCACTTACTGTAAACCCTCAACTTGACTATGCATATGAAGTGAGGATTCATTGAGTACACGTAAATCTTTCCCCGCTATTCCCCGCATCAGCATTCATTCAACTCATGCTGTGAACAGGTCAGTACAGAGTAAACCTCCGTCTTCACCTGTTGTTCGCCAAGCGGCTGCGCAGGAGTAAATTTAGGTGCTGTTCAGACAACGCTGTTTTCTATACAGCAATATAAAATGTCAAATATGCCATCCGTTTAGGCGAGTAGACTACGTGCAACCATGTTACCATGGTGAATGTAAACAAGGAAGTACACCGGCATCACTCGTCTATCTGTGCGTCACCGCCACCTAGCGACATGGCATGCACATTACAGCGTTTGCAATTACTGATGTGTTTCCATGCGAATGCAGAAGAACAAGAGTGAGAACTCAACAAAACGTTGCCGTTTTCTCTGGAGACCGTTGTCGACTAAACGTGGCCTGAGAGACCAAAGTAGGCCTATATCGTGCTCAAGAGCACATCGGCAGCAGTCTCTGAGCGAGGCCGGGGGCTCTCATTTACCCCCCCATCTGACCCACACATTACTCAACGCAACCTTGAGATTAAAACGTGCGGCTAAGGCGATGCTCTGACCTCGAGGGGCGCGATGGCTGAATTATGACTTTCATATGAGGGAGGAAGACAACAGTGGTGGAATAGACTGGTTTCTTGTTTACAAACATTGAGACTAAATGCACAGCTGAATGTATCATGTAATCAATTCCCACCAATCCCCAAACCTGTTGTTTTGGGGAGCGCTGGTTTCATTGGCTAATTTTGGTACCGA
Source organism: Nannobrachium achirus (assembly GCF_963921795.1). NCBI lineage: Eukaryota > Metazoa > Chordata > Actinopteri > Myctophiformes > Myctophidae > Nannobrachium > Nannobrachium achirus. The sequence goes on from NC_137830.1 coordinate 20,579,790, forward strand.
ACCTGCGCACGCATCTACTTCTTATCAGTGTAACGTGGACCAGAAACCCGTCCATTAGTACTCAGACTTTTTAATTAAGTAAAAGTATCAATACCATCATGTACAAAATACTCTGTTCAAGTAAAAGTCCAGCATTCAACATTTTGACTTGAGTAAAAGTACAACATTATTGGCATTGAAACATACTTAAAGTACCAAAAGTAAAATGTATCATTGTGCAGAATGTCCCATTTCACACAAGTTTTTGAAATAGCAGATCTTCAAGCTCACAACCACAACGTGTCGCATCTAATAGCCTAAGTGGTTAATGCATGCTTTGTAATAATAGATCTAAATCTGCAAGTAACTAAAGCTGTCTCATAATTGTGGTGGAGTAAAAAGCACAATATTTGCCTCAGAGATGTAGTGGAGTAGAAGTAGAAGTAGAGTAGAAGTAAAATACTATACTCAAGTAAAGTAAAATAACCTCAACATTGTACTTAGGTACAGTACTGGAGTAAATGTACTTAGTAGGGGTGTAACGATATAGTAACGGTATCAAAATATCGTTTTTTAACTTAAAAGTATATTGAAATGAAAACAGCTAAAATCGAACATTTAAAATGTGTGTAATCTCTGGGTTCATGTCAAGGTGCAGGTTTGTCAATATACAATGTCCATGTATTTGGCAGATAATCACTGTGTTTACTTATATCCATAATAATACATGTTTCCCTTAAAAACCTGCACTATCCACACCTATCACACAGATTTAATTTCTTTGCTAAATAGTAATAGTTGATTTTAAATCATTGAATCGAATAGTATCGTATCGCCATGAATTAACCAATATCGTCCATGTATCGTATTGTCAACCATGTATCGTGATATGCATCGAATCGCTATTAAAATGTATCGTTACACCCCTAGTACTTAGTTACTTTCACCACTGGGAGATGAGGGTAGAGGAGTGAAAGGGTGGAAATGAGTTACAGATTTGAACTCCCCTCCTGGCCTGTGTGGGTTCATTTTCCACCTCCAAATTACCTCGTCTCGGTCTCGCCGCGCAGTAACAGTAAATCAGAACATGAAGAAGAAATGATTTGGCCATTTTCAAAGGGCACTGAAGCCGTGTGCGTGCGTGCGTGCGTGCGTGCGTGCGTGCGTGCGTGCGTGCGTGCGTGCGTGCGTGCGTGCGTGCGTGCGTGCGTGCGGTTACTTGTATAGGCTATTACTACACTTGTGACGGCCAAGTGTCCCCACAGGTATTTTGAGGAATAGACATGGGAGGACCATTTTCCTGGTGCTCACACAGTCACAAGAGAAATGGTTGTTGTATGGTTAAAAACGTAATATAGGCTAATAATAATAATTGTGAGGATTATAGGCTTACATTTATAGGAAAAGATTTGGTTTAGGATTTACACGTTAGGTTTAGGCGTTCAGCTGAGAGTTATATTCATATACAGATCCATAAAAAATAGAATAGTGTGTAAAAGTAAATTTTCTTTTGTAGTATATACTTTTTACTTTCATATTCTAGATTAATTGTGCATGAAGTGAAATATTCAAAACCTTTTTTGTTTTAATTTAGATTTTTATGGCATACAGCTCATGAAAATCAAAAATCCATATCTCAAAATATTAGAATAATACTTTAAAAGAAGGATTTATTATACAGAAATGTCAAACTTCTGAAAGGTTATGTTAATGTATGCACTCAGTTCTTGGTCTGGAATACTTTTGAACAAATGTCTTCATCAATGGGCGTGGCATGAAGGTGGTCAGCCTGTGGTACTGCTGAGGTGTTATGGAAGCCCAGGTTTGCTTTGATAGAGGCCTTAAGCTCATGTGTGGTTGAGTCTGGTGTCTCTCATCTTCCTCTTAAAAACACAATACAGATTCTCTGTGGGGTTCAGGTCACTCAGGCCAGTCAAACACAGTGGAGCAACACCAGCAATACAATGCAATGCTGGTTTTGTTCAGAGTCAACACAGTTCAGAGTCAACACAGCCTGGGGATTTTAGAGCACTTTGTGCTTCCATAGTTTGACAAGCTTTAAGGAGATGATGATTTCCTTTAGCCAGAAGCACTTGGCACCTGCCCACTGAGCCAAAACTAATATAACTGGTGTACTGACCATGTTATTACTGGGCTTAACTGACCAGCCAACTGGCCTGACCTGAACCCCGAAAGGAAAATGAGAGACACCAGACTAAACCACACAGATGAGCTTAAGGTCTCTATCAAAGCAAACCTGGGCTTCCATAACACCTCAGCACTCAGCAGTTCACAGGCTGACCACCTTCATGCCACGCCCCATTGATGAAGACATTTCCAGACCAAGTACTGAGTGCATGAATTAACATAACCTTTCAGAGGTTTGACATTTCTGTATAATGAATCCTTCTTTTGAAGTAATATTCTAATATTCCAATGAATCTAGAATATATGAAAGTTAAAACACAATAATAATAATGAATAATAAAACACAATATTCTAATTTCTTTGGATGGATCTGTACTTTCACAGTTTAGTTATATTCATACATCATCTATACAGTTTAGAGTTATATTCATTCATACAGTTATACAGTTCCAGAGGCTCTTGTTATGTTCTACTGGACGTGGCGTGGGGGGATTGTAAATAGCTTTGGATATTTTCTAATATCCAAAGTGTAAAGATGGGTGAAAGCGATTACGTAGATTGTGATGCTATCATTGCAAATTATTTTGCTGGGGACCCCCTGGAACCCCCTCAAGCACCCCTGGGGGTCCCCACACCCCACTTGAGCTATGATTTCAAACGTCTCCAGTAACGAGCAAGGCAATTAGTGTAACAGTGGAGACTTGTAATTTCATTTTCTGACTGTCTTTCCCAGGCAACTTGACAGCATTTTCACGGCACCTGAGATATCAGCTTTTTATTTTTTTCTTCTTCTTCTTCTTCTTCTTCTTTTTACATTTTGACAGTGAAACTAATTTGTCTGACTGAAGCATGTACTCTCCCACCTAGGGGCGTCACAAGGGGGGGTGGGGGGGGGTGGGACTGAGTTACTGGGCCCAAGGTGGAGGGAGGTGCAGATATACAAGCTCGCAGCGCGGCACTCAGTGCCACGCTGTGAGCTTGTATATCTGCTATTTTTAAAAAGTTAAAGCACAAAATAATGCATTCCCAGTCTAAATGGGTTAAACCCCCTCCTGCTATGAAGAACATTCATGGGGGGCCCGCAGTGAATCATTGTACCCAGGGCCCAGAATTTGGTGCGACACCCCTGCCTGAGCGGGAAGCAGGCAGACAGGCAGTATCATCAACCCAGTTTTTCTAATGTGATTATCCTTGTTAGTTTACGCTTAAGACACTGCAGATATGCTCCCTGGTTCCCTGTATTAGGTCGGGGAATAGAAATCAATTGGATGCACAATCGCGTGAACTTCATTTCAACTCTGTACTTCTTTACATCTCTGCCAGGCCATAAAGGGCCGGGGGCAGGGATTATGTTTTTGTCACTGTCCGTGTGTGTGTGTGTGTGTGTGTGTGTGTGTGTGTGTGTGTGTGTGTGTGTGTGTGTGTGTGTGTGTGTGTGTGTGTGTGTGTGTGTGTGTGCGTGTGCGTGTGCGTGTGCCTGTGAATAGCTCACCTTGGGCAGTGTAGACCAGACGTGAAACTTTTCTTGCACACTCCCAGTAGGCCAAGGAAAAACCTCCACCCCACATTTTTAAAAGCATCACGTCTTTTGGCCCAAACTCTTGAACTGTAGGTTGTACAAAATGTGAAGGGCAGCATTAAACTGCATTTCCCCCGGAGCTTCCTTCTGTCCTGACAGCTGCACCCCACGACTGACAAAGCCCTGGATAAGCAAGCAGGCCTGGCAGAGATCTGCGCTCAGAGGAGCACATTTTTGTGCTCTAGTTCTGACATTCCCACAATCATAGTTTTTGAGCGGTGGTCACAACGCTCCTATACGTGGCCGTGTGTGTGGGTATGTCTGTCTCCGTCCGTGTCTGTCTGTCTGTCTGTCTGTCTGTCTGTCTGTCTGTCTGTCTGTATGTAGCTTGCCCTACAGTACCTTTTATGACCACACATGTTAAGGGAGGGGCGCTGTTTTCAGGCCTGGCCAGGCCAGGCACACACACACACACACACACACACACGCACACACACGCACGCACGCACGCACGCACACACACACACACACACACACACACACACACACACACACACACACACACACACACACACACACACACACACACACACACACACACACACACACACACAGGGGGGAAGGGGGGAGGGGGGAGACAGAATTCATAGATCTAGAACACATAGAATTCATAGATATAGAACACAGAATATGTACAGTACAGTACAGGGTTGGTAGGTAAACCACCGCTCAGTTCACACGGGTGTGATTTTTATAAAGACTATCCATATACAGTGGGTGGGTTTCAGACCCGCATCAACATATTATACATTAGTTCCATTGCAAGATGATGCAGATTGTGAACTGTGTTCCTAAAATAAACAAATCAGCGATTCTGTCGGGCATCTGCTGAGACTCTGTGTCGTTAAATCACGATAGTGTGTTAAATTTGATAACTTCTGCATCTGGAGATTGTTTTTCATATCCATAATGAGTAAAATCACCGGGGCTGATACGTTCATTTTTGGATCTAAAATCCTATGGTACCCACACACACACACACACACACACACACACACACACACACACACACACACACACACACACACACACACACACACACACACAAGCTCGTGGCCTCATAGTGATAAGACTGTGATAAGTGACAGGAGAGACAAGGGGCACGTTTGTTTGTCATCTGAGTCATTCCTTGCAACTACACTAATAGGCTTTCCTTACTTGCGGCATCTCTGCGCTGAAAATTCCTGAATCTAAATTGAACTCTTACAGTGCAAATATTGACCCATAGGGGCCCGTTTTCAGAGATTTCCTGTGTGATTTAATTCACAATATTGACAAGTAATCGCTTAAGTCGCTATAAGCTCAGCCAAGTTCAGAAAGTTTTTTTCCGAAACATCTTTGTCTGCGGTTTGTCCAGTTCCATTGCAATTACAGTTGCCCGGATAAGTGTTGAATTCAATTAAATTCACAAGTTATTCCAGACATACATGGGGTCCATAGAGTACAAACGGATCATCAACATCACACATAATAACCAATAGAGTTCCTTAAGGAGAGCCTCACATGTGTGGATTCCATGTTACAAACAAGTGACTGGCACTATGCCAACTATGGGGCTTTTAAGCCGTGACATCATTTTGTAGGCAGAGGAGAATCTGCCCCCAGAGCATTTTCTGTCCCTCGCTATTTTCAACAGATCCGAGACAAAAATAACGACTAAAGTATAATTCTAACACTTTCCTTTCAACAACAAAGAGAAGAAAAATGTGTAAATAGTAAAAATAGTAAAAAGATTCACGGAAACTGGGGGCAGAAATGCTCCTCTGCCTGCAAAATGATGTCATACTTAACAGCCCCATAGGGACCTTAAGTGGAATCCTCAGGGCATAATTGTAGGCCATTTTTAGCCTCTGTATAACTTTCCTGTATGTGCACCACATGAAAGCTGTATGGGACTGCAGAATGCTTTAAAAAGTGCACACTTGTCAGCACCTGAACACATACTGAACCTGTGAAGCAACGTATTAGCCTGTGCATACAGTTTGCGGCACTGTCTAGAGATAGCCTCAGATATCTCTATCATCATGCAGATTACAGAAGTGAAACACTGGGAATGCCAATTTCTTGTCCTCATGGCTTCTCACAATGTCAATCAAGAGTCATGACACTACTCTTTTATGTATTGTAAATTATGTCATGATCATTGCCATAATTTGAGCACACTTCTGTTATTGTTGCAGACAAATGCTGTTATTGTTGCTGTTATTGTTGCCAACAATAATTGTTGGCAACTATTATAGTGGCCATCTGATTGTTTTTATTCAGATGTATCATCCTGTGTAGCCTACACATTTTTGGCTGGGGCCTCTATAAATAATTTCCAAAACTCTGCAATCAGATTGGTCTGTGTCGTTTAATCTAATCACTCTCCCAGCACAGTTCTTTGTTAGGTTTAGGCATAGTTTTATCGCCCCAGCGAGGCTGACCACCAGGGATGTGCTGGCCATTGGGAAAAGCGGGACAACTCCCGAACGGCCGGTTCATTCCCGGCCAGTCCAGGCCGGCCATTAGGAAAAAATTAAAAATAAAATGTCGTCCTTCGTTCCATTTTGAGGGCTGGGTGGCCAACAAAGTAAATCGTCATTGTCGGGCAGAAACCTCGTATCTCCAAGTTTCAAATTTGTACATTTTTTCGCAAAGCAAAGCCCTGCTTCATCATACAATGCTGTCACACAAAAGTAGTGAAAACAGCAGATCTACAAGCACCGCGAGGCGTTGTGTGCTTGTAGATCGGCTGTTTTCACTAGTTTAAATCATTTTTAAAATGATAAATACAAAACAAACGGTTTTGGACATACAAGGTTTCCACCCGACAACGACGAAATATAACTCATGTAATTGGCCCACTGGCTTTTCACTTGTCATGATCTGAAATGGCAAATCTTTGAGTAGCAGCAGCGCTATAGAGAGAGATCTCTCTCTATAGCGCTGCCTCTCCAACTCTTTTTCAGGGCTGAATCAGGGGCCCAGCACGTCCCTGCTGACCACTCAGCCCATTTGATGAGAACAGACTACAGCCCCTAATATTAAGTTAGGAAGTAGTTGGGCAAAAACAGTTCCCAAATGTTTACACATCTGGATCCCCTTTTTTATGTACAGTACATTTAAGCCTAGGTTTTGGTTTGGGTCGTTTCATTTTGCTGCTTATACAGCTTTTTGGGTTTAATTAAAGGAATATTTCACTCCAAATTGACTTATTTTCTATCGATTACTCACCCCTATGGAGACTTGAATTGATGGATTTTTTTTTGTTACGTTCCTAAGACAATTTTGATGACCAACAGCAGTTCCCTAATTAGACAAAGAGTAGACTTTTTTATGTTTTTGAAATGTAGGCCTAATGCTTGTCTACTTTGTCATACTACAGTGACAAACAAAAATCGTTGATCTACAAGCTCACAAGCTGAATGAAGTAGAAATGAACATGATTGAGCTTGTGACTATCCATCCATCCATCCATCCATCTTCAACCGCTTATCCGGAATCGGGTCGCGGGGGTAACAGTTCCAACTGAGACTTCCAGATTTCCTTATCCCGAGCAACTTCCTCCACTCCCTCAGGGAGTACACCGAGGCGCTCCAAAGCCAGTTTGGAGATATAATCCTTCCATCTGGTCTTTGGTCTGCCACGGGGTCTCCTCCCAGTGGAACGTGCATCGAGGATCTTCCTAGGAAGGCACTCGGGGGCCATCCGTACTAGATGCCCGAACCACCTAAGCTGACTACATAACTCATTTATATTGGATCCTCTGGAATACAGGCTAGTTTTTTCTGTCTTGTTTTCCTGAATAGTAACGTTTTTAGACATATATGAGGTTTCCACCTGACGGTGACGTTAAGTGTGTCCGCTTGCGTGATTGCAGGGAATGAGACCACGCGGCTAAATGTGCGCTGGCGTGAATGCTGTCAAGTGTGTGCACTGAATTAAATGAGGTCAGCCGGTACAGATCGAGCTGCCTGCTCCAGGCCGCCCGCGCAATCACGCCCACTGCCAAAGGAGTATCCCCGTTCCCCCATGCACAGAGATGGCACAGCGACTGCTTTTCTGGGTGCTGGAACCCTCTCAAACGACCGTGGGGGTGGTAACCGGAAGGCCCACCCCAAAACACACTCGCACCCATTCTTTTCATGTACCAGCGGTGCTTGTATTCTTGTTTTACTGAGAATAAGGTTAGAGATAAGTTAAAGATGCAGTGCCATTATTTTCCCCCCTAAAACATGATCATCAGGTATTATGATTATACTAGGAGGAAGATTTTTTCCAAAAAAGTCTACAGAAAGTGTTAAAATTACGTTTTTATGTGGCTACACCCACCAGTTCATTAGGTATGCCTGGTTGTCAGGTGGGTGGTGACCCAGCTGAGGTTAGCCAAACCCACAGTGTTGGGTGTATGTATGGTAAAGGGGGAGGGGCTGAGTTTATGATGTCATTAACTCAGTGTTTTTGATCGGGCCTTTTGACTCAGAGGCTTTCAGCTTTCAGGAAGTAACCAAGAATACACAGGAAAGACAAATTTGCACATTATAACCACAGCTGCATGGGTCTATTGGAATAATGTTAACTCCATAGACACATACAAAACAGAAAATGCACAAAACTATGGCACCACCTCTTTAAGAGTTATCATAGTTTTACTGAGGTTAAGTTTAGGAATAAAGGTTAGGTTTAGGCACAGTTCTAAAACGGCTAGTTCCATTCCTTGATTCTGATTGGCTGGTTTCCCTTTAATTGCTGTGGTATGTGAGACTATAACCCACACCTTTAATCAGTTTATATCAAACCCAGGTGCGTTATTTTTTTTCCACAGTGTTGTGAAGCTAGACTAGAGAACTTGATTGCAAGTGTTGTTTCTGCAGCATGGCCGGGAACTACTTTCTTGTAGCTGGGGACTACTTTCTTGCAGAGCAGACCTTATAGTGAATTATTAGTGACATAAAACAGTTTTAATTGGTACATGTCTATGATTTTTCATGTTGCCATATTGTAACCGTTTTAGAAAAGCAATAAGACCGGCTGAGAGGCTGAGAGGCTGAGAGCCGGTGTAAAATACCAGGTAATCACTCGCCTCTTGTGGCTTATTGCTTCATTTTACTGAGGTTACGTTTAGGAATACCAGGTGAATACCGCCAAGACAGTTGGTATTTGTGGGGGTACCTGGACACCACTTTGAGAAGCACTGCTGTGAGAAGAACTGAGGAAGCAACAAAAGACAAACCAAAAACGCAGTACATTCCTTGAGTATTTCCAATTTCCAATACTTCTACTCCTATTCCACTACATCTTAGATCCAAATATTGTGCTTTTACTCCACTACATTTTTTTGAAAACTTTAGTTACTTTGTAGATTTTGATTATTATTACAAAACAAAACATACATACCACTTCATTAATCTCTGACATACATTTTGGCCATTTGAAAATAGCCAATCTACACTGCGTCGCATCACGACACATTGTGAGCTTGTAGATCTGCTATTTTCCAAAGATTTTTATACTTTTGAAAACTTGAAATGGGACATTCTGCATAATGAGTACTTTTACCTTTGGTACTTTGTTAAGTACATTTTGATACCAATACTTTTGTTTTACTGAAGTACATATTGAATTCCTGACTTTTACTTGTAATAGAGTGTTTCTATATTGCAGTATTGATACTTTTACTTAAGTAACATGTGAGTGCTTTTTCCACCACTGATGATGAGAGATTAACGAGTGATCTGACTGTCTGTGCAGGGAGAGATGCAGAACGCCGAGTTCACAAGCTTCCCTTTGCCAAGCCGGCCAATACCGCGCGAGGGATTCTCCAGTGATGAGGCAGAGGCAGCCAATCGGCTTGCTCCTCCTGAGCCATGGCAACAGCCACCTCGGCAAAGGGAAAGTGTAGTGCGTGTGCGTATACTTATTTCCTACTTGCGAGGGCCAACTGTCCCCACAAGCATAGTCGGTTACTCGGTTCTGAGAGATAGTGACCCTCACAAGAGGAAATGGTTGTATTATGGTTAAAAGATTTCTAGAACCGTAAATAGCCATTCTGCAAGCTCACAACGCGCGTTGCAGCGTGGGTGCGTTGTGAGCGTGTACATCGGCTATTTTCTGCTTTTTAGGGTTCGGTCAAAGATGGCAAAGAATTGTAATGGCATTCATAGAATTGCCATTCTAAAACATTGATGTCCTCACAAGTATTGTAATACAAGTGTGTGTGCATGCGCAGTCGCACACGCATACGTGTGTGCCTGCACGCCCTGCTTGCATCAGAAGTGATCCACAGTGAGTTCTGACTGAGGGTGACCACTTTCATCCTGTGATGGCTGACAGACCAATGGATGACCTCATGAATTCATCATTACTGTTGTGTATACACACACCAGATACCATAGACAGACTGACTGGGCTTGCATAATTAGGGTTGAGTGGCAATTCTTTTTTAGGTTTTTAGAACTTTGATTATATTGTGTTTTTTCTAGATAGATATCCATTTGCATTTGTTATATTGTTGATGAAGTACTGACATATTATCTTGTTTATTATTGTGATGTTATCTGCTTATTGTAAGTCGCTTTGGATTAAAAGCGTCTGCTAAATGCCTAAACTGTAAACTGTAAACTGCAATGCATCAGGGAAATCAGGGAGAAATGTATTCAACCTCCCGCTGATGTGTGTGTGGTAATACTGTACTGTATGTCCTCTTTGGGACCAAAAACAATATAAGAAAGAATGCCCAGAGCCTTTTCTATAGGAATCTCATCTGTATGGGAACATACACTCTATCTCAGGGGTCTTCAACGTTTTCAGGCCAAGGACCCCTTAGTTGAGAGATAGATGAAGCAGGGACCCCCACAACCTTTTCATAGATTCCATATAGTTTCATCGTTTGACAGCACGATCGTCAGTGTATTTTGGATTCAAAAGTGCCTTTTACTTTTAGCACCCTGACGGACCCTGTTTGACCAAAATGGAACAGAGCCTTCATTAGCGTTATTGGTAACACCTGTGAAGGAAGTTAGAGGAGACCCAACTTTTCTCCAAAATGGTTGCTTGGTGGTTTAGATGAGGACTCCCTGGAACCCCCTCAAGGACCCCTGGGGGTCCCCGGACGGCCGGACCCCACTTTGAGAACCATCTTCCCTCCATGTTCCGAGGTTGAGCCATGCAATCTGTGGTCCTATGCTGCTGTTTACCGTGCAGCCTTTCTCCTTATCTTCCCTCTGCTACTATCTAATTACAAATAAAACTCTGTTCCACTCTGCAGCGGGGTGAAGATTAAATGAAGGTGTAAAATGAACTCCTTCCTTAAAAAGAGCTTTGTGCTTATAATTAAATATCCACCATTTGTACAACACCCCGCTAGACAAATTGATCGCTTTAATGAGTTTCCAGCTGGCCAGAGAATTTATATATCGAAGGCATTCCAGAGACTTATGCTGACAAAAACACTGTTTTTGTGGATATAATCCCTTCGTATTTTTACTTTCGATTGTTGATGTTTAGTTTGTTTTTTTCTTCTTTTTTTTTAAGTTGTGTTCATTGAGTAATACTTTTCTCCCCCAAATTGTTGATGCTTATGTTTAATCCCCTGCTATGTTTTATCCTTTCCTTTTGAGAAATGTCGACCATCTGCGTTTGATATTTATGTCTGATAATATCACAATTTAACAATATAAATGCATGTCAACCTTGTCCTGAAAAGCCCTTTAGATTGCTCTTGTCGTTTGGGATACATTGACCCTAACCCTAACCCTAAACCTTGACTTTATAATGTAGCCTACTTGTAATGCAATAACTACGGCAATGATCAGCAGAGCTAGCTTATTATGTCCTCTTCATGCATCAATGATAGGACAATATAAAATAAATACTCTATTACAAAAGGCCTGTATTCAACATTTTACTTGGCATCGCCCCATTGCACAAAATGGACGAGCCGTCACTCACAGGCAGCTTTAACAGAACCACTGTTATTTACAAGTGACCAGACCCATCACCAACCCATCAAAAATAAAAGATGTAAGCAATAAGCTCACAAAATGCATCACGATGGGAAGCGCTCTGAGCTTGTATATCAGTTGTTTTCAGGGAGCGACCCCTTCATACGACCGGATACAAATCACACTTTAGTGCCCAGACTGAGACATATTTTTACAAATCAGATGTATAGGCCTACCGCATTTCAAACCACCTAGGAATGTGGTTAAACAATCTGATTAGTAAAAAACTTGTTTCCATGTGGTGTTTTGCCGTTCAGACTTGATTTATCCAATCTCATTCCAATCTAGATGCCAAAAATCAAATCTGGGCCCCCAGTCTGAACAGTCAGACTCAGTTTTGATCAATACCATAGTAACACTATAAGAATTCAGCAACACATACTGTTTGTGAAGAATGGGGCTATGATAGACCTACGATATTCTGTTAATATAGATAGAGCGTTTGGTCCATATTTGGACTTCAGCCTTATCCCCTGTGAGGAGAAAAAAGCAGTTTCAGTTGCTCCACCAAAACTGTTGGGTGACAGGTTTTCCTCCAATCAGGATAGAGAGGGGCCTTCCTCCAATCATGGTCGAGTGGGACGTTACGTGCACAAAGGCCCGCCCCCACTTGATCATGATTGGAGGAAGGCCCCCGACTGCCCCTACATGAAAACTGGAATCACTTACCCTACCCTTTTTTTTTTTTTTCTTTTTTATCCCACGGTTTTTGTAACCCATTTTTCTCACCCGGTGACTACCTAACCTGTAGTCCTGGTTTCCGCTCTCCCCCTGCCGCACCAGGGGACATTGGGGAGCACCCGGCTGGCTAGGGGGAGGTAGTATAGAAACCAGGACTACTGCATGTTTTTGTGTGAGGGCCTATGCCCAAGGAGACACGGGGAGAACATGCAAACTCACCACAGAGAGGCCCTATCGCCAACCCCACCTAGGGTGTGGGTGCTGATGACGCGGGTGGAGGAACACGCCCCCAGAGCCCACAGCTTCCCCCGGCGGGAATCGAACCCAGGACCTTCTAACTGTGAGGCGAAGTGCACCACCGTGCCCCTCTCTTACCCTACCTTTAAGCAAAATGTAGGCAACATATTCCCTTACAGTCTTTTTGTGTCAGTCATCAACGGATGTACAGTACTGTAAACACATCTTTGGATCTTTTACTTGGACAAGAGAACAACTTGTCCACATACTGTATTTTAGATCAGGGACATTTTTCAGGCCAAGGACCCCTTAGCTAATGCACATTCACGCACAGATGGTGCTCATCGGGAGCAGTCAGGGGTCCAGTAACCAGACTTTCCACCTCCGAGGAAAGCCTGGTATTCGTTTTAAAGGGGGCCGTGTGATCCGGTCTAGGCGTGGCCTAAACCGGAAACAGGCAGATGAAGCAGCCAATCCCAAATCGCTATTTAAATGCTCGAGAAGTGTAGTCTTGCCAGTCGCTACGAGTTGGACAAAAAGATGGACATACCAAACAATCTTTTCAAAAATTAAGCAAAACTAGGCTGCATTCTGGCCAAAGTGTAGTCCGTCTACTACTACAAGATGACGTGGGTTGTCTCTGCTCCCAACCGGATCAGAAACCCGAAAATGGTACTGATCCCAGGCTAGGTAGTCTCGCGTGGCCAGACTGTTGACTCCGCGATTTGGGAAATGCTCCCGTCAACAGTCTGGGGCACGGAAATAGAAACGATGAGTGCGAGATAAAGCGGATGTGACGCAACCGCTCCCTTGGTGCAGTAGCAATAACATGTCCTACTGGAAGCGTTATGTCTCCTTTCAATATTTCTGGGGGCGTTATTTCGTCTTTCTCTGGTGTTATTGGTGTTACCTCCATGATGTTTTCAAACGTTTTCTTAAACTATACATCCATAACAAGAATAGGCCGCTCGAATGACTTTGTCTGAGCTATTGTGTTTCTGTTATGTTTCCAATGGGACTACAGTTCTGTGTAGCAGTGGCTACTTCCGATACTCGCCGTTCGGGAGCTGCCGTTCCAGACTCTATATAGCATTCGGAGATTGTGGAATAGTTGTCTGGCTACGCAAGACTACAGGCTAGGGGTCCAGTGTGGGGATCACACCCGGAACGTTCCGACTCCAACCAAGTGGCCACTTGCCTGAGCCACTGTCGCACCTGGCCACTTCTGTTGCCAAGATGCTGAGCATCAAAACACGCGGTCCCTTTTACAGACGGAAGAAAAATCAACAATCTGAAAGTGAAAGTGAATTAAGCGGTGATACCGGAGCAAGAAGGACAGGGCAGCCCCACTATCTCTTCCTCTCCTGTCAGCGCGGAGCAGCTTTTCATTTAGCCTGCGGGCCAGCACTTCTGAAGAGGAGATAAAGCTGCTTCTCTCGTAGTGCCCCACAGAGTGATATCTACACTATATGGAATCCACCCAACTCCCATCTTCCACCACACACACTGTGGCCGTGTATTTGGTTTGGTTTGTTCTGCAGTGCAGGCTCTAGTATTGCGGTATATTGTGTGTATACCATTTGCTTACATATTTGATTATGCTTTTTTGGGGGCGGGATACTGTGATGACGCTGTGACTTTGTGTTTCTTGTTCTGCAGAGTGCAGGGAAGGCTATTGTACACTATACCGTACACTGTTGTTCATTATTGATGGTGCTTTTTGTGATGTTATTCTTCCCTTGACTCCTACATACTGGGAACCTTCCGGTTTCCAAGCGGCCAATCTACCTCCTGAGCCACTGACAACCCCCCCCCCCCCCCCCACACACACACACACACACACACACACACACACACACACACACACACACACACACACACACACACACACACACACACACACACACACACATTGTATTATGCAGATTAGTCATATTATGCACTCTATGACTCTCCTCTTTCTTTTTTTTAGATGACTATCTTTTAAACTGCAGTGATGATAAAGATTGATTCTACGAGTCTGCTATTTCTAAACAGAAGGATGCCTCTGTTCACTGTTGACACACAGACACAGACACCGACACGTCTTGTTCTGAAGTGTGTGGCGTCTCGCCGTCTCTCCCCCTGGCATCCACCAGTGAACAGTTGTCAGCCTCAGCGGGGGTCTGTGTATGTCACCGGACCCCCATCACTGAGGAGGGGAGGGGAGGTGGGTGGGGAAGCTGTCATGTGGGAGGATAAGGTGTGAAAGTGCTTGCGTTCTTTGTGTGTTGTGTGCATGCGTGTGTGCGTGTGTGTGTGTGTGTGTGTGTGTGTGTGTGTGTGTGTGTGCGACTGTGCGTGCGTGCGTGCGTACTCAAGTTCACAGTTGCATAATATATACAGTATAAGGTGTGTGTGTGTGTGTGTGTGTGCGTGTGTGTGTGCGTGTGTGCGTGTGTGTGTGTGCGTGCGTGTGTGTGTGTTTGTTTACAATGTGTGTGCACATTGTGTATGAGTCATGCAGTGCGGGGGCCCACAATGCATCTGTGCCCAGCGTGACAAATGGGTACCGCTTGACTTTTTTTCTCCAGATCCACAAGCGCATTCCATATGGTGTCATCCTATTGCCTCATTTATACCGTGTTGCTCATCATTGTCCTGTGCCCCAAAACAACAGATCTACAAGCTCATGCATTGCCACAAGGAGACATGTTGTGAGCTTGGGGATCAGTCTTTTCGCACAGGACCAGCGCACCGAAACATATTAGTCAAGCCTTATGGTCCATGTATGGTGTGTCGGGTCCTGTAGGCCTACTGAACAGTGGTGTCGCTGGGCCCTGGGTACTTTAACTATTGACAAATAGTGGGACCCCCTGGAACCCCTTTATGAACCGCATTTTTAGAACCAATGCACTTGGGGACCCAATTTCCTGGGGGACACAATGTGGCACATTCACCCTGATTCATGAAGAATGCATACAAGACTCCAACTCTAAATGACTCATGGATTGAACATGACTTTACTGGTAATTGTTGCAGTGGGCACCATCTCTTTAACATTCATCTTCTAAATGGCGGGGGTACATATAATATATTTTGAATGACATATAAGGTCATTTTGGGCATGAACAAGAAGTTGAAGGGTAAGGTCTGATAATGACTACATTATGTATTATTTCCATTAGTTTTTTCTCTTTTACATTTAAAAAAGACAATTTAACATTGCCCACAAAGTTTAGGTGCCCACTTGACCTGTATGCATTAATTGTATTTGATACCACGTGAACAGGTAAAAAAAATAAAAAATAAAATAAAAATTAGATTTGTTTTTGGGCTTTTATTCCTATATTGGATAGGACAGTAGACTGACAGGAAATGGGGAGAGATGGGGAGTGACACGCTCCAGATCAGGAATCAAACCAGCGATGCCGTCAGGCATCAATGGCTATGTGGTATGCGCCTGGACCAGTAGGCCAGCGGGCGCCCCGTGAACAGGTAAATTCACATACACAATCACTGGGAAAGACTGGCTGATTTGGGTGCTATCATTCATGTTTGGTTTCCTCCTCCTTCTCATTCTTATTTTTGCTTCATGCAAAGAATGAGATGAGGGTTGTTTTATAGAGGCATTTGTACTCTGGTCAGCTCAGTGGTGAATAGCTGCCACCTTCTGGTGAGCTTTAAAACTGCCCTGATATGACCACTATCATTAATTATTAGTACCGGTAGTTGATTTCAATGTTGTGTGAAAAACTAAAACAATCACCACTGCTTTGGTTGGGGTGGGGTGATTAGTAAGTACAAACAAAATGTAATAATGTGCTATAAAAGTTACTGAACATTATTAAGGGGGTGACATTAAATAAGTGCCATCACACATTTCACTAATGCAATGTCGTGTGTGTGTGTGTGTGTGTGTGTGTGTGTGTGTGTGTGTGTGTGTGTGTGTGTGTGTGTGTGTGTGTGTGTGTGTGTGTGTGTGTGTGTGTGTGTGTGTGTGTGTGTGTGTGTGTGTGTGTGTGTGTGTGTGTGTGTGTGTGTGTGTGTGTTGTTTATATATATATATATATATATATATATATATATATATATATATATATATATATATATAATATATATATAATATATATATATAGTCTATATATAACTTACATATAGTGTACACACATACCGTCACTGTCGGGCAGAAACCTCTAAGTTTCAAATTTGTATGTTTTTTCGTAAAGTAAAGCCCTGCGTCACCGACCGTCATACAAGACTGTCGTACAAAACTAGTGAAAATAGCCGATCTACAAGCACACAACGCGTCGCATAGTGAGGCGTTGTGTGCTTGTAGATCGGCTATTTTCACTATTTTAAATCATTTATAAAATGATAAATATAAAATTAACGGTTTTGGACATACAAGGTTTCCACCCGACAACAACGATGTATGTATGTATAGGCCTATGTGTACATATACACACATACATGAATACATACATACAAAATAAGTATAATACAGTGTGTTTCCAGACAGCAGCTTAGCAGCAGCCGTGGTACTGGATGGCCATGGGCTTGTAAACACTAATAGAATAGTGGATTTGTATGGAGGACAGCCCACACAGCATTATATCACTGCTCCAACAGAGCCACAGCCTAAAGTACACAACATGCACGCACTCACACAATATTGAGGGCATGAATCTTGTTTTGTTGCCATTTTTAGTGCTTTGTTCCCTATGGAGACACAAAGAGCCTGCTTTGTTCCCTATGGAGACACAAAGAGTCTCCTCAAATTATTGGCTTAGGAATGCAACAAAAACGTAAAAATATCCATGAATTCAAATCTCCGTGGGGTGAGTAATTTATGTTTTGGGTTAACTATCACTTTAATTTTAAAAAGGGTTAAAATTGGGACAAAAAAGATTCATGTAAAAAACGTATTGCGCTGCAACAGGTTGTGAGCTTGTACAGTAGATCGGCTATATTTTGTGTGTGACAGCAGTGTACAAATACATGTAGGCCTAAATAAATCTAACAGGTTTTCCCCCCCCCCCCATAAAACAACTATTTACAATATTGTCTATTTCTCAAATTATATTATACTTGTAGGGACAAGTACACATACACGCACACACACGCACACGTGCACGTGCAGACACACACACACAACATTAACAGGGACCGTACATATGTTACGTATACAAAGCTATTGTGTTGAAAAGCCCAAACTTTGGGTACAAACTAAATGCTCTGTTGAAGAACAGGAGGCCTGACTGTGTTTTCCCTGTGCCTAAAGAGCAATTTTTACTGGCAGGATAGTGAAACTATTTGTATTACTGACCTCTTTTAGAAACAAAAACAACATAGTTCACTGTCCTGAAGTAGGGCACCATGCTCTGAAAGTACTGGTTCCACCGGCTAACACTAAACTCCTCCAACAGTAGCTACCAAGTCAGCAACAAGCAAAAAGATTTACTCAAGGGTAAGAAGAAGTGACGCCATATCTTATTCTCTCCGATAGGCTGGGAGGTGGAGATTCTGCTTTCCCCCTGGCTAATATCAGCACCATTGGACCGATAGGAGTCATGACGTTGCATGCACACTCCCAGTACGGTAGGCCAAGGAAGAACTGCCGGCCATCACATTTTTCATATTGTCATGGTCCTATAATTGTCATGGTCCTATAGTCATCATACATGCAGGATGATTCAAGTGATCAGTGTGGTGAGATTGTTACATGAGTCAGAGTCATAGTAACAAGCAAACAGAATGGCTTCCCTATAGGCCTACCTTCCCAACAATAATTAGGTTGTACCAATGGATCTGTTTGTTATTTTTTGATAGGTTAACTCCTCCCCTTTCTTAGTCCACTTCCCTCCCGGATGCTTGTCAGTCTTTATTCCTACCAACAACAACAACAGGTACATGTTTTATTGCCTGTCAGAATTTCTAAGAATAAATTGACCATACTATAGCAGAGTGTTTTTCATGGTGTTTGTCAAAGCAGGCAGCTTAAATGTTTACCACTGTGTGTCAGTGTGTGAGAGTTACCAGAGTTACCGTTATGGTCAAAAGCTAGACTAGGAACTAGGCTAGGAACTATGGCAGGAGACTGAATGCACTGCTGCCTCTACGCCAGTACTTCACAGACTGCAAAAGGCTCTGCCAGCCTTATAATTATTAGAAATTGTAAACATAACGCACTTTACATTTGAAGCGCGTGCGTGCGTGCGTGCGCGTGCGTGCGTGCGTGTGTGTGTGTGTATTTTGTATTTCAAATACAGAAAATACTAGACCTGAAAGTATTTTGATACAAATTACATCTAATTCTTTCCAGCCAAATACAAATGACAAAATACAAAAAAATATATATTTATGTGAAAAATATAAACCTACAGTTATGAAATATGAGATGCAATGTGTCTGCCCTACAGCAATTTCTTCTTGCAATTTAGAAGTGGATCATGACAGCAAATCTGCACAACAACCTAGATCTGTGACCTGATTGCATTTTTGGCTGTCCCTCCCTCTCTTGTTGCCCTGTTTTTGTTTTTCAGTTGTAAATCAGTTGGACATGGACAACACGGTCACATGGCTGTGTATCGTAATGACAGATGTGTAAGTCAGTGTCAGTGTTAAGCCCTGGAACCACTATTAAACTATTAACTTAAAAAATAGCAGATATACAAGCTCACAGCGTGGCACCGAGTGCCGCGCTGCGAGCTTGTAAATCTGCTATTTTTGAAAAATCGTGAAAAATTAGAATTTTGACCCGATTCTATAGGTGTCTTTTGAATCCTTCTAAGATTTTTGGAAAAAAACTATGTTTCTATGTCAGCAATCTGGCCGGCCATCGTCAAAGAAAAGGTCCTTTTCACTTAACTGGAGCTCAGTTAGTCTGTTCTTGAGAGACTACTATGTCAGTGGTTCTCAAACTTTTTCATGTGAAGGACCCCCAAAATGATATTTATTTGGCCACGAACCCCCATTTCAAAATATCTAGTTCCAGGGACCCCCCAGAAGCAAAATTTGAGTTACAAACGTTCGCTTTGAAAATACATATATTCAAAGATTTGCACACATTTTCACGACTTTTTCAAAAATAGCAGATCTACAAGCTCGCAGCGCGGCACTCGGTGCCGCGCTGTGAGCTTGTATATCTGCTATTTTTCACTGGTTAAAGCATTCAATAATTCTAGGCCTAAATGGGTTAACCCATTAAGACCGGGAATGCATTATATACATGCGTTAACTATTTAAAAATAGCAGATATACAAGCTCTTAGATCTGTAAAGGTCTTCGAAATCCTTCTAAGGTTTTTGAAAAACACATGTTTCTATGTCAGTGGTGGACCCCTAGAATTATACCGTATGTATTTGGGGCGCTGACCCCATCTCGAAATAATTATGTAACAGGGACACCCAGAAGCAAATGTTTGAGTTACAAATGTTCACTTTATATATATATATATATTAAAGGAGAATTCCGGACGAGTGCTTTTCTTACCGTAATCTGATGTTATTCCATCCATTAACCAGTCGTAGAGGCAAAAAATAAAATGAAATCAATTTCTAGCGCACCGCAGCTCTGAGCCCGAGGGTGGGATCTAGCGGCTGTTCGCCTTTTCACGGCAACCCATTATTGACAAACCTCTGTGGAGACATCTCTGCCATAATGAAGGACAGATGTAAACACACACACACACACAAAAGGAATTGTCGAGCGATACAAATAAGCGATTTAGCGTAAAATTCCACCGCTCACGATCGGGACTGCGTTGGACTCGAGAGACAAAAAAAGGATAAAATAATATACTTATCGTTCTAGGACAGGGGTCTTCAACAGGGGGTCCTCAGAGTTACTACAGGGGGTCCTCCAAATTTTTGTGTGATAGAAACCTTTTTTCTCTTTTTTTTTATATTGATCACTTGAACCCTAATGTCCATATTCTGAGAACTTTAGCCAAAAATAGCAGATCTACAAGCTCACAACGCCTCGCGCTGCGACGCGTTGTGAGCTTGTAGATTGGCTATTTTAGGCAAAGAGGTTTAGTGTAGAGGGGGAAAAGAGCAGACTAAGTACAGAGTGAAAGGTCAAGTTTATATGACAGTTCAAGAGGTTAAATATCTGAAAACACAAATTGACATGAATCCAAAATACACTGATTTTGCTGTCAAATTATGAAACTATATGGAATCTATGAACAGGTTGTGGGGGTCCCTGCTTAATCTCTCTCTCAACTAAGGGGTCCTTGGCCTGAAAACCTTGAAGACCCCTGTTCTAGGATATCATAACATCAGATTAACGTGATAGAACGACTTGATCCTCAAGTGTTCTTTTAGGACATAGCCTACTGTAGCCTATTATTCAATGGACCACAATGGAAACAAGTTTCAGCTCTTTTGAGATACATTTTGATGCTTAATTGGTGATACTGTACATTTAACTGCCAATAACGGATTCTATTCTATCAGCACCACATCTTTGGTTCTATCCAATAACCATTACCTTTACAGTGCTGGAGTAAGCATACTTAAGAGCTAGTTTCCACCCCACAGGAACGTGCAGAGAATGTTAGAGAGGCAGGGGCTGAAATTTCTAAAAGGGCCTTTTGGTGAAAATATTGAAAATAGCCGACCGGCTATAGCAGGTCGACTATTTTCTGTTGATACCACACTACACTATAAGCATAATCAAGTGAATACTGGAGATGTGGCGTATACAGGGTGGATTTCAACACAGAGAGGGCAATTCTCTCAACATAAGATGCTGCATGCATTCAAGTTCAGGAGAGTTTGGACAAGGCAATTCTCTTGAATGCTGCCTTCAGGTATGGCATGGAAAGGGGGCATTTGCGTTTCTTTCACACTTTCATAGTTAAGACTGCGTGCATGATCTGGAGAGGGCACTTTTTACAGATGGGTAAAAGGGCAGGGGCTCAGGCCCCCTCTGATGTCTATGTGTGCATGTGCCTGGGAGGACGTAGCACCCACCTCATCCTCTTCCTCCCTCATCCCTGGGGCACATGCACAGCATATTATAGCTATCACCATGACAAATTGATAGAGAGATTAGCATCACTTGCTCAATGAAGGAGTGCTCCGCGTGGCCAAGAGGCTGTAAATTTAAGAGCATTATTTATCTTGTGGATTATTTGGGGCATTTGTATTTTACTGGATTTAACAGCGAGAGAAAGGACAACAAGCGGATGGTAACAAATTAGCCCACATTTACTTGAGTATACTGTACTTAAGTAGCCTACATTAGATGTGTTTGAGATACAAGATGTGTGGTTATCCATCGAGGAGATGATGAATCCGTGCTAAATCTAAATGTCCATGTAGTGCATGTACCTGACAAAATACTTCCAAAACGTCAAGGATGTCCACAATTACAACACCAGAGGCAGCGCCACAGACCATGTTCAACCTAGATTTGGCTCAAACAAAGGATCAAATTTGTTCTCCTGCTATACAACTAAAATGTGGAACGCCCTACTGAAGGCCTTAAAGGAGTGTAAATCCCTAACTTTCTTTAAAACCGCTCTGAAAAACCACTTACAGGCGGCTGCCACTCGAAACTGGTAACAATAAACCTAGCCTAATCTTAAGCTCCCCCTGACCCTTCATTGGTAAATACCTTTTATTTAGCACTTGTTTTTCTGATGTTATCTTCTGCATAGATAGTACTGTAGTGTGTTCTATCTGTCTGTCATTCAATGAGTTTAAAAAAAGGATCTCAATGTAAACAAGCCACGGCTTGCCTGAGCTTATCCTTTTAGTTGACCTTGTACCAGTTAACTGTACTGAAAATGTACCTTTTCCTATGCAAACGTCTAATAAATATGTACATCAATCAATGAATCAATGAGTCAATGCTGCCGGTGACTGAATTTACCCATCAGGATCAATAAAGGTCTGTCTGTCTGTCTGTCTGTCTGTCTGTCTGTCTGTCTGTTTAGATATTACTAGGGAGGGATATGGTCAACATTTGTCCAAAAATGTAGAGAGCTTGAAGATCTGCTCTTCAAATAGCCTGTAAAATATGTGTTCAAATTGTTTCTCATTTTGCCAGGGGCCCCCCCAGCTTTCTCATTTTGCTGGGGGCCCCCTGGAACCCTCCTTCAAGTAGGCACTCAGCATGGACCGGTACCATTTGTTGCCTGTGTAATTCAGAGTCATTGGCCTTTTTGCATTGCCACAATATGTTCTGCTTCAAAGCACACTGTTCCACATCACATATTTACATTACATTTACATATACAGTACATTTACATTTTGGGCATAAAGCCTATATACAGAGCTGCTTCAGACCATGGAATGAAATTGCTT
Organism: Nannobrachium achirus; assembly: GCF_963921795.1. NCBI lineage: Eukaryota > Metazoa > Chordata > Actinopteri > Myctophiformes > Myctophidae > Nannobrachium > Nannobrachium achirus. The sequence continues at coordinate 20,602,697 of NC_137830.1, forward strand.
TGCCCCATACTGCAATCCAGGGCCGTGCAGAGAGCACTGAGTGGGCAGGTGCTGAAACCTCACAAAAGGGCACTTCCGATTTTTGTGGTAGTCTTTTTGTGGGGGTCCCTTGTGCCATTTCATACCAGAAATGCACAGTGAACTTGCTAGCGTGCTTTCTGGCCGTTGTTTGCAGCTGCAAGGTTAACAAGGTGCAGGGAGGGCACTTGACATCTCTGCATCAGGTGAAACTAAAACTGACTGATCACAGCCAGCTCATTTAAGTGAGCCCAAAACTGGAAATGGATCGTCTGCGGCCTGTTCTGTCTCGTAAATCACATTAGCACAGAAAAACAAACAAATTAAGCCAATTACTGGTAGAACAGAAGGTGCTTCATCACAATTCTTTCACGTTCGATTTTCATTCATTCTGCTTCATCAAGCGGTGTTGTGTCTGTTTCTGAACAAAGGGCCAGGGTTGGATTTGCTGGGGGGGGGGGGGGGGGGGGTACATGGTGGAGATCTATTTTATCCCTGCTTCTGGTCAGACTTAATGAAATGGATTAAATCCATGCATTTCCTTTTGGGAAATGTAACCACTTGGCCTTCTAGAGTTCTTCTTCTGTGGCTCAGTGGTGGGGTCTGGGGAACCTCAGGGGTCCTTGAGCTAAATTAGTTGATATAGCATTTTAATTAACCAACCACTAACTAACCCTATACATTAATTGGCTATGTAAAAGATACAGGGGTGCATATGAGGCCTTTTTGGAGGTTGTCCAAGATTTGCCCAATACAAACATGTGACACGGTGACGGAGTCACTCGGTAGTGCTGTCGCCTCACAGCTAGAAGGTCCTGGGTTCGACGCTGTGGGCGCAAGACATACAATTTACAATATTGTCTTTGAACTACTGCCCCGTTCAGGGACAAATGTTGTCTCCAGACTTAAAGGGATATTTCACTTTCAAAAAAACGTTTGGTAATTACTAATTTTATCGTCTGATCAGGCTTTTATGAACACCCTGAACAGTCTTTAAATTTGCTTGATTCAATATTTAGATATTTGATGTAAATGTTACCAGGCCCTCCAGGCCCAGGGCCTCTCCCCACACACACCCATTGTAACTTAAAACTTCATTTTAACCATGATAGATTCATTAAAAACTCCCAATACTTTTTCTGGTGACTCATACTACCCTCCTAATCCTGAGTTATTTTTTGTGTTCAATCTGTTTTGAGATATTTTAGTATTTCAGCATGAATGATGAGGCATTTTGCATCATATGAGTCATGCATCAAATGATGCAAAATGCATCATCATTCATGCTGAAATACTAAAATATCTCAAAACACAGATTGAACACAAAAAATAACTCAGGATTGTGTTGATTGTGTCCCAAACAACAATAAAATAAGATCTGGTTGCCCCAGAGGTGAACTGGCCCTTTAAGAGGCTAGCGTTGCCCTCGAAAGCAACACACACATTATGCATATAAAATTACAATTTTACTGAGCCATTAAAACTTTTATGTGGAAGTCTGAAGAACAGTGGAAGTACAAGTAAAAGTATCAATTCCACAATGCAGAAGTATACTTGTACTGTAAAAGTACAAACGTATCGGCATCGAAATGTGCCCTTATGCAAATGTGATTACTTGGCTTCAGGGACCACAGCTTACCTCCTAGATTAGTTCTAGTAGAAACAGAGTTCCATGTAAACATATCTACTGAATCAGTGGTTCACAACTTGTGGGCCGCAAAGGTATTTAAGTGGGCCCACAAATAAAAAGGCAAAAAGCTGTACCAAATCCTTAAATGTATGGCTTCTCCTCAACCTTTTGGCCACTTACTTGGTGGCTTCATTGTAGAGTGTTAGTGCTTTGATCAGTCAAGCTGATTGTGTTCTACACACCAGTGGTTACCAACTGACGCTGTGAGACAAGTCCTGGTGTGCCTTTAGATTTTGTGATAACCACACATTAAGGCAACATTGTATAGTACTATAAAAAAGGTTATGAATTATTTTTAATATTTGATCAGTACTTTGTGCACTCATTTCCCAATACAGAGGCACATTCTACACCCTAAATTAAATTATAATTAAATGTTTTAACCATTTTCAACCTCACATCCCCATTTTAGAATTAAACCTAATTTTTCAACAAATGTTTATAATCTACCAAGTCACAAGCCATCCAAACTCCCATCCCAAATCCCCAAATTAGTAATAAAAACTTGATTTTAAGGTAAAATTGTCGGTAAAGTAAAAGAATCTGAAGTTAGTCAAACAATCTACTACGGTGGACCACTGGTTTTGAGTTTTCTGCTAGAATCTTGTCACTTGATAGGTATACAATGTCTTGGCCAATTCTTACATTTTATATACGGTAACTTACACTTTGCTTGCAGTTTGTGGTTTGAGTTTAACTTGACTGAAAGTCAAGTTTTGCTTGCAAAGTCTCGCAGGGCAAGCCAATTTGATATCTCTGTCTGGGCAGAGATCTGGCTACATATAGGAGACTAGTTCAGAATATACGTAGTATAGAACAGACCTGGGCATTGTGCGGCCCGGGGGCTGTATGCGGCCCTTTGGTTCACTCTGACCAGCCCTTGTAAGGTTAAGGGCAAATTACAAAATAAACACACTTTCTAATTTTACCTCATGCATGGACTAAGGCCATGGCTACACTGAGCTGGATTTTTCATATATCCCAGTTTTTCAGATATCCACATAGAAAAATATCTAGGTCCACACGGAGCTGGATATTTCATATATCCCGGTTTTTCAGATATCCACATAGAACAATATCTAGGTCCACACGACAAAGATATCTAGGTCTAACAAGCACACACACAGTAAAGTCTTCAAAGATATCCGGGTTCCCTATCTACACGGATCCAGTGAATCGGATATTTTTCAATCTCTCCACTTATTTATCCGGTTTCAAAAATATCCAGCTTCGCAGCCGAAATATCCAGCTTTGTGTGGCTGCAAGCCCCAAACGCATAAAAAAAATTCTAGCCTCAGAAATATCCAGCTGTGTAGCCGGCGCCTAAAGCTGCAGTATTTATTCAAGTATTTATTTACTTAAGTCGGAGGTAAAGCCGTGTGTTTAGTTTGGGGGAGCACATCTTGCGGGGAGCACTGCCTTTTAGCCTAGCCCTCCACAATATTTTCTGTTGTTCATGTGGCCCCATGGAAAAAATTACTGCCCACCCCTGGTATAGAACTTACATAATAGAACATTACATATGTTCCAGGAACTGTGTCATGATGCATGATGTGAAGAAATACGATTGTCAAGCTTTATGGCGGTAAATGTTTATTTAAAGTTCTTCACGCCTCCCATTACTAAACACTACACTAGTATTAGCAAGCCTCTAATCGTACGTCCTCTGGGCTAAGATAGTGTAACACAACACCTTAATGTGTCAAAAACCAACTCAATAATATATAATACTTCTTACAATAATATGGTACAAGAACAAATCAAACAAAGCTTAACTTAGAATAACCGTTACCATTACAAACTAAGAATAGTACAGGAAAAACAAAACAAACATGGTAGCAAAAATGTTCAAAAGGACACATGGATATTCACATAAATGTAATTATGTATTTACAACACCAAGGTCTGAATAATCTGTATAAATTAACATAACACCGTAACACAGTGACATTCTGGTAGGCTTAGATAAAATGTAGGAATGTTATTGAAACGTTACTGTACTATGAAATAAATGGAACAGAAAACTAACTAAGCCATTAGAATTCGCCCACGTCGCTCCTCTTGTCTCGGAACTTGTTCCTAGCCTTGGTCCTCGCCTTGAACGCAGCGGAGTTGTAAAGATGCTGCAAGGGCAGAGAAAATAAAAATACCAGTCAGTATTCTTGTCACAGTCACCCAATTATCATTCACACCATACAAATCCACTCCAAAACATTGCCTTATTTGCAATGGTGTAAATGTTGAGGGGGACACTAAATGAAAATAAGCAATCTATAAGGGGAGCGTGTCGATATTGCGACATAGCAACTGTTCCGACGGTTCATTCTTTTGACACGGGTGAATGTTAACCTGGTGAGTAGCTAACCTGCCGACGTGGGTGAATGTTAACCTCTATGCCTAAACCTAACCCCAACCTCAGTAACAGTGACGCGGGTGAGTAGCTAACCTGCCGACTCCTTTAGTCTAAATGATGGGACGTAGAAATAGCGAGATTTCCCCATCCTATTTTTCGTGAAGAGATTTGCTGTCGGTGAAAAAAAAAGGTTACGGGTAAACGAAGTATTCATTTATGACGTATAGAGGGTTTAGTGGTTAATATGAAAACACGCAGGCTTGAAATGGCTAGCCATTGCTTGACACACATTTCCTGTGCAGAGGAACTGGAGGTGAGGACGCATAGACATAGAAAGGTAGACGCCTGCATCGGGGGACCAAGGGAATCTGTGCGTCACACAAACTGAAGTTGCTAGGCCAATCAGAGGCAGGTGTCTTTACGTACGCAGCCTGTAAGAACAGCTGAGCCGCGCAACATCAGGAAATGGATGGATTTATAAGTCACGGAAAAGACGCGTTGTGATTGGCCAGTAGTCACTTGACTGGCAGCGATCCCTTGGTTTTTCCAGGAAGTCCGGACTACAATAATTGCACGTCGCTCCAATGAACTGCAGAGGCGAATGAGGCATCTAGCTTTTTATATCCGTGTGAGGACGTACCCTTTCAAAGCGAGAGATCTTCATGGCTTTCAGCGTGGCCGAGTCTACCAGCATCGGTGGTCCCAGCTCAAACACATCTCTGATGAACTCATTGGCCTGGGGGAGGTGGAAGGTGGGGAAAAAGAAAAAGAAATTCTGAATAATTGTTTTCCACGTGGAGAAAAAGAATGAATACACGAATAAATACAAAATCCCATAAACAGAGCTTAATTGAGATGCATTCCAATACAATTAGGGTTGTCAAACAAAAAATTGTGTTAACAATTTAACACAAAGACGGGAAAAGCCTATACGTAGCAAATTCGCAATACCTTTAAAACCGGAATACCATCCGTGTCATACAGGAATCTCTTAATCTTTGAATACAAAAATTGATTTTTATCGTTTGGGTTATAGCGCTTCGTAAACAAAAATTGCAAAGAGCAGACACGACAAATAACTTGTAATAATAATATAATGTACAAAGAAATTACTGACAATCAATTCACTGGTGGCCAAAATCAGCCATAGTTAATCACTTTATACGTTCAAATATATATGAAAAGGGGGGAAATAGCCGGTCTGCAAACTCACAACATGAACTTCTAGATCTGTCATTTCATTTTTGAAAATATTTGTAAATGTATTTATATCAACAGATTCATTAACTCTTACTGTGCCGATCCCGAACTAGTTCGGCTTTTAAAAAAAAGAAAAAATTATATATACCCGTATTTTCCGGACTATAAGGCACACTTAAAAGCCTTTAATTTTCTCAAAAAACTACAGTGCGCCTTATAGTCCAGTGCGCCTTATATATGGATCATTCATTGACATTGACATTCCCTTTAGCACAGCTCTATCTGTTGGATGCATAACGCAACGGTAGTGTCTATTATGTGCGCCTTATAGTCCGGTGCGCCTTATATATGAAAACAGTTCGAAAATAGACCATTCATTGACAGTGCGCCTTATAGTCCGGTGTGCCTTATAGTCCGGAAAATACTGTATATATATATATTTCTTTTTTTTTTTTTTTTTTTTTCCCGAGCCGGGCCGCCGGCCGTCATCTGTTTACACGGCCCGCGAGAGCGTCGCGCCGCCGATATTTACCATCCACTCCAATGCAATCCAGGATCTTTAGAGCTCATTTTCTCTGTTCCATGCATATCCATGAGGTGTGCAAGGTTTAATCATGGCTAAATCGCCGAAAATAGGGCTTCTAAAATGCTTGGTAGCCAATAGCTAACTTAAAGCTAACTTCATCCTGTTCCTGTACATGCACAAAGGAAAGTGTTCAGGCGAGTCATGGCTGCGCACGGCTTGTGCATATACCAGCGCTTGTCTATGTAGGATTCTATGGCCATTGGGCGCCCTCTAGTGGTGAAAAGGTGGCATTGAGAGTTAATACGATTCCGCGAAGTCCGCCCGATTATCTGAAATGAGGGTCATCAGGCGATCGTGTACGATATGACATTTGTGCCAGGTGAACAGAGCCTGCTTTACCTGTAGGTAGGCCTGTCACAATTAGTACACAATCGTCTAATCACAATTATTTCACATAATCCCAATCATTTTGTCATAAATGTTGAATATTTTCAAACATTTCTTTTTCCCAAACATTTTCAAAACAGTCGATATAGCAGATCTAGCTTGTAGATCGGCTATTTCCACTATCAAATGTGTTTTAAGTATAAAGTTGACAAATATGTCAGTCATTTATTTGTATATGCGTCATATCTGCCATGTGCAACTTCAAAGCCTACAAGAGAGACAATTAATAGTCATGTAAAATGTCATAATAGTGACAGGTCTACCTGTAGGTGATAGTTCATCATAATAGTGACAGGCCTACCTGTAGGTGATAGTTCATCATAATAGTGACAGGCCTACCTGTAGATGATAGTTCATCATAATAGTGACAGGCCTACCTGTAGATGATAGTTCATCATAATAGTGACAGGCCTACCTGTAGGTGATAGTTCATCATAATAGTGACAGGCCTACCTGTAGGTGATAGTTCATCATAATAGTGACAGGCCTACCTGTAGGTGATAGTTCATCATAATAGTGACAGGCCTACCTGTAGGTGATAGTTCATCATAATAGTGACAGGCCTACCTGTAGATGATAGTTCATCATAATAGTGACAGGCCTACCTGTAGATGATAGTTCATCATAATAGTGACAGGCCTACCTGTAGGTGATAGTTCATCATAATAGTGACAGGTCTACCTGTAGGTGATAGTTCATCATAATAGTGACAGGCCTACCTGTAGATGATAGTTCATCATAATAGTGACAGGCCTACCTGTAGATGATAGTTCATCATAATAGTGACAGGCCTACCTGTAGGTGATAGTTCATCATAATAGTGACAGGCCTACCTGTAGATGATAGTTCATCATAATAGTGACAGGCCTACCTGTAGGTGATAGTTCATCATAATAGTGACAGGCCTACCTGTAGGTGATAGTTCATCCCGGCGCCCACAAACTCTCTGAAGGCATCGTAGGTTCTCTTGCGGACCCAGCTGTCGATGGCCATGCGCTCTGTCCCAAAACGAATAGTCTCTGAGTGGAACTGGCCTTCCTGTGGATACATAGGGAAAAGAAAATAATAAATCAAAGATGCAATGGATCTGCATATCCGCATCGGCCATTATTGGACTTTATTACCTCTGCAATTATGTAGCCACTGTGTGCCGATTTCAACAACATTGAACATGGCAACCACCAAAAATAGCAACTCTATAAGCTCACAATGCGCATTGTGAGCAGCTAATAGATCAGCTATATTTGAAATATATACATTTTAATATAGGGAGTATTTTTTTTCTCTCTCTATCAAAACATTTGTATTCATTGTTTTGCTTTTAAGTTCAATATTCTCAATTAGTAACTTTAAAAATCGTTGAAGGTTTTGCACTTTTGAAAAAGTTGTGTTCAAATCATCAGTAATATGGTCAAGGACAGTCCAAAAATCAGTATCGGACGCAAGAAAAAAATAAAGGAATAGGAATAATAGGTCGGGCTGACGGCTCTGATGAATATCGTGGAGATTCAACACGATGCTAAATGTCATTCACTCAAGACGAGTGCGCTGATTAGCACTTTTCCACTGCCATAGCTTCGATACATGCTGTACAGTTCCTGAAGCAATTTACATTTTAATCACGTTTGGCAGACGCTCTTCTCCCTAGTGACTTTAATCAAGTGTGACAGAAGCATAAGCTTAACCAACACTTGTAAATTGCATTTCACAAGTCTATGTTGATTAATATTTCTAGATTCCCTGCTACCCTGCATATTATGTGTGAGAAACTGGAAGAGCGTTATTTTTGCGTGAAAATACACAGGTCAGCAACCAGAGTCAAACCATCCTGACCATAGAAAAAACAAAAATCAATTGGCGTACCCACTAATGCTAGACAAATAGGGGTTAACCACTTTCAACCTTGTGTCCCTTGGGCATTTCATTATAGAAGCAAACATTTTCAACAGAACGCAACCCATGAACTTTGAGATCTGCCATTTTCGCTATGCAACATCATCATTTGGAAAGTGTAACGTGGTTATTATTACAGACATGAACCCTACTCTGGGGCAAACACTCCGAAAGACATCGCTAGACGCTCAACACATTGTTATGCATTGGGATCTTGTAAGATGGCTATTTTGAAATGACGGAGCCAAGGATAGAGCCCTGGGGTGCTCCAGTCGGCTAAATATAATAGGGCATGGGTCTTCAACAGGGGGTCCGGGACCTCTTGGGGGTCCTCAGAGTTACTACAGGGGGTCCTTCAAATCTTTGTGTGATAGAAACCTTTTTCCTCCTTTTTTTATATTAACCACTTGAACCCTAGTGTCCATATATTGAGAACTTTAGCCAAAAATAGCAGATCTACAAGCTCACAACTGTGAGCTTGTAGAGCTTGTAGATAGTCTATTTTCGGCAAAGAGTTTGGTGTAGAGGGGGAAAGAGCAGACTAAGTACAGAGTGAACGGTCAAGTTCATTGAGTATTTACAGTTCAAGTGGTTAAATATCTGAAATCAAATTGAGATGAATCCAAAATACACTGATGATTGTGGTGTCAAACAATGAAACTAAATGGAATCTGAGAAGGTTGTGGGGGTCCCTGCTTCAACCCTCTCTCAACTAAGGGGTCCTGACGTTGAAGACCCCTGTAATAGGGGTTAACCCATTCAGCCTAGAATTATTGAATGCTTTAACCAGTGAAAAATAGCAGATATACAAGCTCACAGCGCGGCACCGAGTGCCGCGCTGCGAGCTTGTAGATCTGCTATTTTTGAAAAAGTCAACATCATCATTTGGAGCGAACGTTTGTAACTCAAATAGTGTTTCTGGGTGGTCCCTGGAACTAAATATTTTGAGATGGGGGTCCGTGGCCAAATACATATCATTTTGGGGGTCCTCTGACATAGTAGTCTCTCAAGAACAGACTAACTGAGCTCCATTTAAGTGAAAAGGACCTTTTCTTTGACGATGGCTGGCCAGATTGCTGAGATAGAAACATAGGTTTGAGCTTGTATATCTGCTATTTTTCAATAGTTAAAGCATAAAATAATGATACACAAAATGTGTGCCCGTTCTAAATGGGTTAAGTGATTAACGCTCACCTCCACGGCCTTAAGGACGTCCCTGAACACAGAGCGTTGCTTCCTCTTGTCAGTCTTGGCTCGGTGTTTGTTGCAGTCTGTGGCCAGTTGGGTCAGCTTGTCACACAGTGTGTCCCAGTCATTAAACTCAAACTCCTAGAGGAGGCGGGGCAGAGTAGAGAGACATCCCGATGACAGGACTGAAGAGATTCCCAAGACAAACAAAGGCTTTATAGAAAGCAAGAGTTGCAGGTGTACAGATTTACAGAAAATAACTTATGACTGTTGAATTCATCTTACAAAGTGATATCAACTATTAAATCATTTACTGCCCGAGCCAGTGTTTCCCCGAGTTATGTCTTTGCGTGCCAGGCCCGGGTTTCCAGAGCTATTGATCAATTAAATTTAATTAAAAACAATCCAAAATCGGATCGCCGGTCCGGGGTCACCAAGTAATCTAGAGATCCGTTCTGGGCCCAGAAGCGGAACCGGATATGCATTTTTTGGGGGGTGGGACAACACGTTTCTATGTGGCCAATTTCTGCTGTTTACTTCCTTATTACAAAGCGTGTGCGATCCGTGCACCATTGTGCGTGATGGACATGCACGCGCCCACGTTAAAGGTAAGATGGCAGAATTGAAAAAATGCATGCACAATTAAGCTTGTACAATTAATTTATGCATTCATTTACAAAAAAGAAACAAAAAAAAGTACGTTGAAACATGATACAAGGTTTCTTCCAGACAGTTTTGCAGATATACATCGTTGTGGGGTGGAAATCTTGTTTGTCCAAAACCGTTTGTTATGTATTTATCATTAAAAAAAAAAAGATTCAAAATAGTGAAACGTGCGTGCGTGTGCGTGAGTGCGTGAACTCACAGGGTTCAGGTCTCTGGCCAGTTCAAACAGCAGGGCGATGGTCTCCCCAGCTGCGATCCTCATGTTGACGTCGTCGCTCTCCAGCAGGCCGGGCAGTTTGGGCAGGTGTCTGCAAGACGAACACAAACACAACGCTCCTGTAAGACAGCGGCTCTCAAACGTTTTCAAGTCAAGGACCCCCAAATTGAAAAGCATTTTTTTGCCCGCGGACCCCCACCTGAAGAGATATGGTGCCAGGGACCCCCTTAGAACAAAATGTTCAAGATTGAACCGATGTATTTTTTTTAACACATTTTATGCCCTCGGACGAGTGGTGGAAAGCGAGGTGGACGCAAGAGCCTGTATCTTTCAAACGGATGGTCGCTTCTATTTTCCAATTCCAGGACACCTGTGCGCATCTGAAGGCTCCCACATGCTGATCGGAGTGCAGAATATTAATTTTTTCACTGGGGACCCCCTGAAACCCCCTCAAGGGACCCAAAACTACAATGTAATCAAGCTTTCCAATCAGAATCAAGTCACATTTTTCTCTTTTCATTTACGGTAGTATACGGTAGTTTCTAGCACACAGACCCAAACACACTGCTGAAGCCATCTTTGGCCCCCCAAGTGTGAATACGATCTCTGGCTTGAAGCTCAAGTCTGTAAACAGTCAGTCATTCTATAAACCATTCGAGGGGGCCGAGTTATGATACACATACATAAGTATACCGTGGCGGTGTTTGCTTATGCAAGATCGGGGTTAAGTGAAGAGTCAGAGTGTACACATTTTGTGGCTAGAAAGCTTTAGGGAGTATTTTTAGGCGTCTTTAGGGAAACCTTGGTGGTGGGCTACAGGCTTTAGTACACACACGCACACAGTGTGCGTGTGTGTACTGTACAGTGCACACAGTGTTCTTTTTTTGTATTTTGAGGACGCCTTTGGAGGCTCACTGACTTGGAAGTGCTTAGCACTATTTTAAGTCTGTAAAGGGCCACTTCGCCTGAACGCCATGTCTGAGGACACGTGAAAATCTGACAGACATCTGACAATGTATGCGAAAACAGGAGGGGCCTAGTCTAGAGTAAAAGTATGCCCATCTGGCAATATGCCCCATTGCCCCATGATCTTTTGTTTATTGCAAATTCGACATTTCAATCACACTGATCTTCGCCATTCCAAAAGATCTATAATAAATAATGGTCTCCAATCCATTCTTTTCTCCACGCAGAGAAAAGAATGGATAGTTGCAGCCCTATACGTGCACATGACAGGCCTTACTTGTGGAGGATGTCTTTGAGCTGGCTGGCAGTGCAGATGGTAAGCAGCAGAGCCCAGGAGAGCAGAGCGTTGGTGTGGAGCTGGCTGGTGGCGGGGCTCACCGTGGGACGAGTACCGTCCGCCCTCACATAGGAGCGGCTGAACAGACTCTCAAAGCACTCCATGGTCCCGCACACGTCCTGCACAGGAAAGTAGACATGGATGATGATGATGTGACCGGAGTTTTGTAACGCACATAGGTAGGCATGCCTGCTCAATGATGAAACTATGTATTCACAAAGTGGGTTCACAGACTCTGAACCACCATCAAAAGAAAAGATACGAGTATAAAGATACTGTATATGCAACGCAGTAAAGAAATAGATTATTTTCATTGTCTTTTCCATGTTCCTAAGAGGCATATTCTATTTATTTATTTTATAAAATGTCTGTTAAAGCATAGACAAGATGAAAGAATAAATAAAGTTTTTAAAAGAGTACACTATGCTCAAGGTTTCTTGTGTGTCTTGGGGAAAACGTTCTTAAAACCACCTTTTCCATTTTTTGTTTCAAAGCACTGGGAAGATAGGCAGTGAACTAAATGCAAATAAATCAGCTGAAAAGACTTCTTCTGGCCTGAACGGTCACAATGAACATATTTCAGCGATATGGCCTTCCGTCTTTAACAGGCGCTGGCCATTTTCCCAGTTCCATGAAGACTGACGTTTCCCAGGGGTTCCATTTACACTGTAAATATTAGAGACCAGGCAAGGTACAAAGTCACGCCCAATAATGGCAGCAAGCGTAAAGCTGGCAAACATCATGGAAGGAGAGAAGAGTTGCGGCTTCATTCCCTTGAGTCCATGGAATATAAACAACAGATAGGACAGCGAGAGGAAAGGACAATGAACTTACCAAGACGTCGTCTTCTGCAACCAACGTGCACAGGCCCAAACTTGTAGCAACCTTGTACAAACAAAAAAGATTTGTTTCAGTGTACTCTCTCTTGTATGGCATTCTTCTACAAATTGGTCAATCATTGGCCTGTGGGACTAGGTGTGGGACTAGGTGTCCACCAGCACAGTGCTCCATAACTTTATTCTTTTATTTTTTAGCATATTCTTATTTTCTGTTGCTAACCATTTTGTATTATATTCATATTTTTAATTGTATAGAAATGTTCTTTGACACCTAGTTCTTTAGTATGTCTAAATGTCTTGTGCACTTATTTATTTTCCATGTGAAAAGGTCTTGTGTAAAGCTGTATTTCCTTGAATGGGACTGAATGCGGAAGCGGATATGCGGATGTTTATATCCACCCAAAGCGTCATGGGAAACTTGAGGTCCTGCTAGGGCTGTCACAATTATTAAATAATCGTCTAATCGTGATTATTTGACATTATCGCAATTATTTTGTCATAATCGTCATAATCGTGAATGTTGAAAAATGTCAGAAATAGTGGAAATAGCAGATCTACAAGCTCACAACGCGTCAATGTTATTTTTTAAGTAGTAAGTTGTCAAATAAGTAATTTCTTCATGTATTTAGGTTTTGTGTCATATCTGCCATGTGCAACTTCAAAGCCTAAAAGGCAAACATAAATGTAATTGTCAATGACAAAAACACAATTAAATCGTTAATCGCCAATTATTTGAGTGACAATTAATCGTCATGTAAAATGTCATATCGTGACAGCCCTCGGTCCTGCATAAGCTCGGGTTTCAGGAGACCACGATTTAATATAAAACAATGCGTAGACCAATTGACGGACATACTCTTCAATGGCACTGAACCTCAATATACATTACTGGCCAGACGGCCAAGACATGGCGCCCTGAGGCGTCTTACTAGTAATGTTATCCTATGTTCTGCTCACCGTTTGTCTGGCTTGGATGTTAGCCGAGCCGTCTGCCAGGATGCTTTTGAAGAGTGGTTTGAGGCTCTTGAACACCTCCTCGCTCTCGATACCCGAACCCAGCTGGATGCACAGGAGACAGGCCAGCGAAGCTGCTGCACGCTGCTCCTCACCTTTACCTGTTGGTGAAAGGATAAAACTAGTAGCAGGAATGCCATGTAGGTAAGATAGACCAAGTGTCTTCAACAGGGGGTCGGATTAGGCCCTACAGAGGGTCTTCCAAATCTGAAATCAGAAACCCTTTTCTCCTTTTTTATATTAACCACGAACCATAGTGTTCATATTCTGAGAACTTTAGCCAAAACAGCAGATCTACAAGCTCACCACGGCTTTCACAATGCTTTGTTTGGTGTAGAGGGGAAAAAGAGTAAAATATCTGTAAAACAAATTGACATGAATCCAAAATACACTGATGATCGTGCAGACTCGTGCTGCCAAAGAATGAAACTATATGGAATCTATATGAAGAGGTTGTGGGGGTCCCTGCTTCATGTCTCTCAACTAAGGGGTCCTTGGCCTGAAAACGTTGAAGACCCCTGGGATAGACGACAATTTTCTTACGTAAGATTTTGGTTCATTGTCCCCATTTTATAATTAGCAGAGAATATTTGGCAGCTACTAATTGACATATGTGATTAATTACCCCGCACCAACCGGAACACCCCCCTCAAGTAGTGTGTCATATACGCATATGGTCACGCATATTGTCATTGAAGGAAATTGACATGCAGTATTTTCAGTCCTGCCGTCAACTCGGCATAGTCGAGTACAGAGCATGTGAATCTCGTGGAAAGGAAATATTGGACTATACATAATGGCTATTACCAGTAAGACTCCCTAATCGGAGCGACCGCCACGTCGCAAACACAAACTTTAGAAGGCAATGGTAGGCAAACAGGAGGGAATATGGGAAACTGTAGGAACAGTGTCCAAAAATGTATTTGTAAAAATCAGCCTGATGGTGGCACTAAATGGGACAGATCCATGTTGATGACATGACTCTAGAGTCTAGACATACTGTGTACTGCTTTGCGTGATTTTAGGGCAAATCTGTAGCAGTGTCCAAAAATTTGTTTTGCAAGAATCGGCCTCATGATTTGGCAGCCAAGGAGTGTGTGTGCAAAGTTTGGCATGGATAGGGGCAATGGTGGCGGAGATATGAGCAGAGCTAAAGTGTGACGTGACGTGACTAGGGTTGGGTACCGAAATTCGGTACCGGGACAGAACCGATAAGGACATGACGGTTCCTGGGTACCCAAAAATAATATTTACTTCCGGTACCGCTTATCGGTTCCTAGACGCACCAGTAAAAAAAAGACGTGCTGTCCGTTCAAAAAAGGCTACATTACATTACGTGCACTTCACAGGACAAGCCCTACACGGGCTACACTACGAAGGGCGCACACTCTGAATTGGGAAGCGGCTCTTGTATTCCTCCAACACACATAGACACACAAGTGCACACACAATCGGGGGACAACTGAGTTGCCACTCAGTCAACAACAACGATGCTAGCAAAATTAGCAGCCCATCCACCAGTACAGCTGAGCCCTGCACAGCCACAGAGAGACGTGAGATGGAGTCGAAACATTTATGACAGCGTGGCATTCATCTGAAAGACTGTACGGCAACAGCAACAGTGCTTGCGGACCCCCGCGTGTCTCTCTGGGTTATGGTGCGACTGCGGGCTGCCGGGCTCTGCTCTGTCGCTCGCTCGCCGAGCTGTGTTATTTTGTCAAATCTAAGCTGGAAAATCTAATACTTCCGGTAGCCGATCTTTTCAGAATAAGATATGTTGCGTTAGCCGCAATAAGACTTCCAGGCGGTGGTCATTTTCGTAATGCAATAATACTTCCAGACGGTGGTCGACTTCTTAATCTCTTCAGAATAAGAGTATCGCTGAAGACATTGAAATATGATTTCATTTGTCATAATTCATTAAAACTGTAATTAAACATTCAAATTCAATTAAAAAATTATGTTTTAAATGATTCATTAAAACTGTAAATTAAACATTAAAATAAAATTTTTAAAAAAAGTTTTTGTGTAAAACCAAACCATTTTGGAACCGAAATAGGAACCGTTTGGAACCGGAACCGATAAGCAGAACCGAAACCGGAACCGGAATCGTAAAATTTCAAACGATACCCAACCCTAGACGTGACTGACTGACAGACAGCCGTTGAAGGTTATGATAGTACCCGACGGTCGTAAGTAAACTAGATGACCAGAGCTGACTCCAAGTCTCAGCAATTCATTATTGTGTGAATTCACACGCAGTGCTACAAATAAGAACTAGGGATGTCACTAACGGTTTATCCAGTAACCGGTTAGCCGTCAGCATTAACCGGTTAATTAACGGTTTTTAATTATAATTTTTTTAATATTTTTTTTTTATTATTATTTTTTTAACCCAAAATTGTATATACTAGAAGCTCGGGCGGCCCAGCGTCTAGTCGGCGACCTGGCCAACTCGGGAACGATGTAAATAGGGAAAGAATCCCCCGCCCTTTAATGCAAACCCCATTATACCTGTTGTCATAGAACCCGTTTTGACCATCTGTTTGCCTGTGTCCATTTATGCCCATATATGGAGATATCTGTATCTGTCTGTCTGTCGGCGTCCATTTTATGTCCATATATGGAGATCACTGCAGATATAGTTCTGGGTCCATTTTATGCCCATATGCCCATATATGGAGATATCTGTCTATTTGTGTCCATTTTATGCCCATATATGGAGATCTCTGTATCTGTCCGTCTGTGTCCCTTTATGCCCGTATATGGAGATATCTTTTTATCTGCGTCCATTTTATGCCCATATATGAGATCTCTGTCGCTTTTTGTTTGTTTCTTCTTTAAGCAGAATACACAGCCTGCTTAAATCTGCATCATTCAAGTCATCCTCCCAGTCCCACGCTTTGTCGCTTGTCTTATGTTTGTTTTTGTCTCTTTTATTTTCTTTTTTGGAGCGGACCCCATGAATGCCCCATCCTTTAATGCAAACCCCAATATACCTGTTGTCATAGGACCCGTTTTGACCATCTGTTAGCCTTTGTCCCCACCCTTTAATGCAAACCCCAATATACCTGTTGTCATATGACCCGTTTTGACCATCTGTTTGCCTTTGTCCTCTTATGCCCATATATGGAGATCTCTGCACACACAGTACCGGTTGCGGAAAACTCTGATGTCAGACATCAGCCACGCATTCGGGGATTCATTTTATGCCTATATCTGGAGAAAGCGTGTGCCGGTGGGAAGAACGGTTCTCGAGATTCACATACATACATACACATTCACAGAGATTTTTTGTTGACTCATGTGGCGTACGTGATGTCACAGCCTTTTATGAAGTGATGTCACAATGAGTCAGCGCTTGCGCCGATTTCCTCCGGAACAGCCTGATGTCAACAATCAGCTCCGAATAAGGAGATTCCGAACGTTTTGCGCCGGTTTCGGAAAACCGCGAGTCGGGTCGGGTCGAGGCCCTGCACTGCACTCCGCGCGGCGGCGGGGAACGCGCGTGCCGAATCTGAAGCCGGTGGGATGAACAGTTCTCGAGATACGTGGATTACAACCAAACAGACAGAGATTTGTCGCATTTATAGATAGATAAGTACACAGAATTAATGTTGGTAGACGAATAGTAGACATTTAGTTATGCTCCTTTGAAAGACAAACAAAAAAAGACAAAAAAAGACAGATTTAACAATAAAAATAAATTGTTCTAGGCTTAATCATCAATAAACAACAAGCATCGCCTGCGCGTTTCAACAAGTGGTCGGCGGCGGTGCCTATTCTGCCTTTCAAACAAACAAGCTCTAGCCTAGGCTGAGCATTTTTATTGAGAACCATTAACATGACGACGAGTTCTGTTGTGTACGAGTCTGTTGACTCGCGCTGCAGAGAAAACTCTTCCGAGATGAAAATGGCAGATCTACAAGCTCACAGAGCGCGTCGCGTTCTGCGACTCACGGCTTGTGATTGAGCATCGCTGTTGCCTCATGTCGCTGCTGTATTTGAGAAAGATACTGTCGTCTACACTCCTTTCCTTTTGAAATGCTCCCAGACCGAAATACCTCTGTTGGCTACGTGTTCTGTTTTGTGTATTCCGACGCTCGTTGTCTGATCCTCCCCGGACCACACTGTGGCACAGACCCCACTGCGTAACACTAAAACAGCTGTCTCTCATTCACTGTTCGATTGGACATGACATAAGACTACTTACTCTCTTGCGCCTCCCAGAGTCTGTTTGACAAAATCACATCTCCAAAGCCAAAAACACTATGCAGGTCCAGGAAAATGCGATCATATTATTATGAAAATTAACCGTGAAACCGTTAAGCATGACCGGTTATTTCTTAACGGTCGGCTAACCGGTTAACCACTGACATCCCTAATAAGAACGCCACCGAGATGATTCATATGGAATATCACATACTACTGACAATAATAATAATACTGAACAGACTAAAATTGCCTGCTAGATTGGTCGCCTATGCTGTTCGTCCACCTGAACAGTAGTACTCTGTACTGTTAATGATCTACTGCAGTGACTGCACTGTAGTATCTGGATATGAAAGTCCAACATCAGAACACTCCTTGCCAGCAAGAATGACATGCCTAAAATAAGGACAGCAGGTTTAACGTGACGTAAGAGGTCTATGTACTAGAGCCGACTCAAATAGTCTGAAGCTTTGTTTGATGGCACACGACTCGAACGTGAGAAAAAGAATCGCACATTCATGTCAAATCTTTTATTCACTTTATTTTTCCTTTTTCTCAAAATGGCCAATCAACAAGCCTGCAACATGTTGCAGCACATGCTTGTAGATCTGCACCCCTTCGAAGCCATGGGATTGTTTTTTTACACTGGCCAACGCCATCAGCAGCCACAGTTAAAAGATAAAACCACACCAGGCTAAAATCAATACAAATTTAATTTCATCTTGAGAAATTTACAGCTAAGCATAGGCACAATAAGAAACGCAATCACCGTTTCTCCATAAGGATATGAGATTAAATGGACTGTTTACAATGCGTCACAATGTCTCAAACACAGAAGGAGAAAATCTGCATCTCACATGAACTACATACGGTAAGTTTTAAGTAAATACTGTAAACATCAAGGTTTCGAATTTAAAGCGCTGTAAATCCACGCGCCGTTGACTGCCGCCAACATAAACGACAACCTCCTTTGCGGTACTCATATAATGTCATTCCAAATGATCTTTGTTCAATTTGTTTTGCATCAACTCAAAATCGATCTTTGATCCAGAAGCTTCGACAGCCCAAAAAAAGCTTGGAAGGTCAATGCCAGTACGTACCTTTCTTGAGGCAGCGCTCAATGCTGTCCGTGATGGTCATCCTTCTCTCGGTAATGAACTCGTTCAGGATACGCGTGGCCATGGCGGTCTTCAGTCCATCTAGAGCCCCCTGTCTGGTTTTAGCACTGGGATAAAGAAGAAGAAAAATGCTCAATATTGATTGCCATTGTAATGTCACAGAACCTGGTGGTGATTTTAAAAGAAATTGTTAAAATCCCCATCTATAAGACAAACATACCACCTTGTAGATGGAGCTGATACGTGACAGTACACCGTCCAGTCCCTTAGCATTTCCACAGTGATTCTAAACCTTTTTAATTTCAAGGATCCCCAGTTTGATATGCATTAGGCCATAGATACTCATTTCATGCTAAATTGACCTTAAGGATCCATTTGTTACATTTGTACACAGGCAAAGTTACAGACGCGCAAGGGTCCATTTAGGTCCTAACTATCAATCGTTTAAATAAGCCCCTCAAGGGCCCCTCAAGGGAGAGCGAGTTCTCTGGCAGTCTCTGAAGAATATACCGTCGCTTTCTTCAAAGAAAACAACAATGAGCTCTAATTCAGTGGTTCCTCAACCTTTTAGCTCAAGACCCAAAAGAATTTTCCCAAGGACCCAAATAGCTGATCTACAATCAGCTCACAACGCTTGTGAGCCATTAGATCAGGTATTTTCACTAATTCCCTTTCTTCTTTTATAAAAAATACTTTTGTTCTTTTATTTTAATTAGGATAATTTTTTTTCTTTTGAAATAAGTCCACGACCCAATAATGGGTCTGAGCCCAGTGTTGGGAAACAAGTGTTCTAATTGGAAACAAAACACTGAAATGGCTTATGGGACCATGAAATGTCACTGGAAGCCATTGTTTGTTTTTCTCCCCCCCTACCCACATGGGAGACCAATTAGCCACCGTGTGACGGCCGTGTTTTGACTCGGTTGCCAGCACGGGGGCCGATATCTCGTGATAAGAACAGCCTGGCCCTGGTTGTTAGTTATTTGTTTTGGCAGCACGTCGTCACAGAGTTCCGATACGGACACATGACCACGTACCAAGCCAGTGGAAAAGTCCCACTGTGCCGCCCCATTGTGTTGCTGTCACACTGAGAACACTGTAGCGGGAAAGATATGAAATATGAGCTCCAGCAACCCATCTAGGAGACACACGTGGGTATTGGATAACCCGGGCTGATACCAGGCTAAAATATAGGAGGCTGTCCAGTGCGGAATTTCCTCAACGCTAAAATCAATTGCAACCAAATCAAAGTGATAAACGCACCCAACCCACTCAGCTACGTGTGTAAGATATCAAAATAGATAAATATGCATTATAAGAAAATGGCTTCACTCGCTTCAGCCATCCACCAACACAGGGCATTGACTGACTGCTGGCCCCTCCGGGTAGACTGCTCCCCGTGCAAGTACAGGGCATGAGTACAGGACATGAATAGAACAGATGGCTGGAATAACTGACACATTAATAGTATCTTTATATCTTTTTCCATTAAGCGCACATCGAGTATGTATGTTCACCAGGGACTCGGAAGGGCCAGGCATTTGCGTTCTTGCCACGGAGTACGTTTCAGCTTTTACGGTACATCAGTGGTTACCAAACTGGGTGTCGGGAGGGGGGGGGGGTCCCCCAGCTTAAAATGTATGTGCAACATGGTTTTGTAACAAAACCAAGCCTAAGTGTAGGGTATCTGCACATTTCTAAAGTAACAATTGAAGGACATAAGATTTTTCTCTAATGAAAAAATAAATCAATAACAAAAAAAATGTCAAGCATAGTCAATTATTATCTAAGAAAACGGCATTTCTACAAGCTCAAGCTTGTCAATTGGCTATTTTCACAATCTTTATCTGTGGAACCGAGTCAAACTAATCAACTCCTACAATTCCAAGTGGGGTCCCCAGTTCAAATATGATTATTTCTTTTTATGGGGGGGGGGGGGGGGGGGGGGGGGGGCTTGCTGTATATGGACATACTCTGGTGCTTCACTTCGGATTACGTTTTTAATGACATTTTCTTCCTCGATTTCATTAGCATTTGTCAAATGATTTACTCTGGGGTGTACCTCTATATAGCCCGCGTTGCGACAGCTAATCAATATCAGCTGATTTTTATAGAACCCTCGAGGTCAAATTCTGGCCTTACAGCAGCGGAGACAATAAATTAAATGTCATGATGTCATATTAGCACACACTCGAGGGTACACAGTCAACGAGTTCAATTATCCATTTGTAACTCTACGAGTCCATTTGGTTATATGGTGCACTCTCAAGTAAACAAAGGGTTTTACTGTGTAAACAAGTCTTTTAGGGACCAGACTTCAAGTCATATTATGAGGCAATATCAGCCAACATTATGGTCTTCTGCAACTATTATATCGTCGGGCAGACACCTTGCATCTCCAAGTTTAAAAAAAAATAATAATAAGTGAAAATAGCAGATCTACAAGCACACAACACCTCGCGGTGCGAGGCGTTGTGTGCTTGTAGATCGGCCAATTTAAAAAATGCCATCCAATATTTTAAAATGATAAATACAAAACGAATGGTTTTGGACATACAGTACAAGGTTTCCACCCAACAAAGATGTGTTTTATTTGTATCCACGGTTACCTCTTATCCACCGTGCTGTCTATGAACCCCTTCAGCTTGTACTGGAAATCCTCCTGGGCGGTATCCTCAGCCGACTCCCCCCCTGAACACAAACGCATACTGTATGAAAAACCAGTCTCAATCTGATATTAAATGACTTCCTCCTCTCAAAAGCAGGGTAGGGAGTCTCCACAATCTGACAATGCAAACAAAAAATAAAAGATTAAATAAAATAAATAAAAATAGGCACTATATCCAGGAATCTATCAAGTCGAGTTTTAGTAGCCATAGTCACACGGCACTAACCCAAACATCAGTGCTGAATGATATTCGAAACAGTTGTCCATACCTTTTTTTTTTTTTTTTTGCATAATGTATCGTGATACAATTTCACCAGACTATGCAGCTTCTGCTTTCCACAGATCTAAAAACGCCAAGCTCCATTTCCATCAGTCTAGCAATGATTAGTGTGATTTTAGAGGGTTATGTAAGCTAGTTGTCCTGTACACAGGGTGACTAAACAGAACACCTGCATATACCTGCCGATAGGGCTGTCACGATATGACATTTTACATGACGATTAATTGTCACTCAAATAATTTAGATTAACAATTTAATTGTGTTTTTGTCATTGATAATTACATTTCTGTTTGGCTTTTAGGCTTTGAAGTTGCATATGGCAGATATGAAACATAACCTAAATATACAAAGAAATTATGGACATATTTGACAACTTTCTACTTAAAAAATAACATTGATAGTGGAAATAGCCGATCTACAAGCTCACAATGATCTGCTATTTCCACTATGTTTGACTTTAAAAAAATATATATATGAAACATTTTCAACATTCACGATTATGACGATTATGAAAAATAATCGCGATTATGTAAAATAATTGCGATTAGACGATTATGTAATAATTGTGACAGCCCTACCTGCCGACCTTGCATGCACGCCTGTGCTCACAAGTGACCTGTGAACGTACACGTGCGTGCAAGACCAGTTGAGTTACCAAGAAGTAATTCATTCCTTAGACTCATTCCTTAGACTTCTTCCACCAAGTCATGAAAACAGTGAGATTTCTATCAAAGACATAAAAATGGTTTTGGTACAACCTGAGCTGACTGTCCCAATTTCCCCATTGCTCTCCTTCGCAATGTTACTATTGCACAAGCATAGATGGTTATTATTATGCCATTGTGCAGCCCTAACAAATGTGCACGCATACCTGCATAGAAGTACATGGGCTTACCAGTTCCAGCATAGGACTAAAGAGTACATGCCAACACGTGTACACACCCACACTGGTTCAAACATAAGATTAAACAGCATTTAACACACGTGCACAGTCACAGGGCTGTCACAATCACAACATATTTGATTGTTATAGAAATAATTGCGATTAACAATTTAATTGTCTTTGTCATTGGAACATGAACCTTTCCGTTTTTCCCATTAAGCTTTCTAAACCAAATTTGAATAACAAATAACTTCATACAAGGAAATGAGTGACAACCAGTAGCAATAAATAATGTAAATAGGCTATATGCACAGTGGAGAAGTTGGGTCACTTCTCACTTCCTTCAAAGGTGTAACCAATGATACCTATAAAGTCGCTGTTCCATTTCATATAGCACAGTGGTTCTCAAACCTTTTATTTCAAGGACCCCCATAACTCTGAGAGTGTACAAATGGAACCAAATGCACCTGTAAGGGTCCATTTGTGAGAGTGTACAAATGGAACCAAATGGTCCATTTGGTTCCATTTGTACACTCTCAGAGTTACAAACCTTTTAAGGGGTCATTAGGAACCCCCTAGGAACCATGAGGGCCCCTGGACCACACTTTGAGACCCACAGGTGTAGCAGAGTGTTTCCAGTGAGCCAACATGCACAATATCTAGGGCTGTCTTCGACACAGGATTTATGAAGTCGATTCGAGTCGCGGGGGTTAATCCGACGCGTCGACGAATCGTTTTATAGTCTACTTTGTGTAAAAAAAAAAGAAAAAAAAAAGTGTTGCTTTAAACCACGTCAACATAATAGAATAATACATTAAGAGATGAATTGAATACACAGTGTTTTCGGTGATATCGGTGCGCGAGCACAAATGTTATCTGCATAGCAGTGTACAACCATAGAGTTATAACACACCGTTAAAACAAATAAAACATCTCCGCTGTTTCAACTCTGCCCCGTCTCTCTGCACTGTCTGCAGCGTGCAGTAGAGATGAGACATTCGCGAACGATTCCGCTCTCTTGAACGGCTATTTTAAATGAACGATGGGATCCAGTCCGCAGTCGCGGGACACAGAGCACTGACAGAGTAATGAGTAAGTGTCGAGAACGGATTCATTTCAGAAACTGATCATAAACAGGTGGAGGCACAGCTCCCGCTTGAGCCAGCAGTGTGGACATGTCATGGACGCAAACACAGCGAAACACAATCATTCATCATGGATTACAACACTGGAACAATTCAGAAGCACTTTAATTAGAAAATGTAACTTGTAGCCTACACTTGTGTATGTTAATTTGACTTTAGAAGATTGTTTACTACTTCGTGGACGCGCGTTTGTGCTGTGGCAGGTTATTTAATATGGGATTTTGACAGCGTGCTTCCTCCTCTTAACGGAACACTGTCCCGGCTCTGAATGTTTTAACGAAGCGGCGGAACCGTTCTGGCCGTTCCGTCTCACTTTCAACCCGACGCTGGTGCGAGACAATAAATAACTGTTTGCCAATTGCTACTTCTCATTGGAAGTACATGACACCACACCAGTCCAGCAGTGCACCGCAGTACTGGCAGTAGTAGGCTATAACTGGTGAAATAAAAAAATATATATTTTCGCTTCGACTCAAACAATTGGCGTCGATTCCCGGGGCTTAAAACGACGCGTCGATTCGTCGATTTTTAGAAGACACCCCTAACAATATCAACACCCTGACTCTGACCAGAATGGAACAGAGCCTTCATTAGTTAGCATTATTGGTAACACCTGGAAAATTGCCATGTACGAGCTCACAACGCCGCATCGTAACACGTTGTGAGCTGGTAGAGCTGTCATTTTTTAGAAGTGTGACCATTTTTCAACAGATTAATTTATACAGATGAAAGAAACAATTTGGACAATTATGCAAAAAAAATGCCAATATCTCAAAATAATAGTAACCTGAGGATTATGTAATCATTGTGACAGACCAACACGTGTACATGCGCACACACACACACACACCCCTCTGCATACCTTCATCTGCCACACTTGCGACGTCACTGAAGCTGCTGGCATGGCTGAGGGTCTCAATGGAGGCGTCCTCGTCACTGAAAGGTTGCACAGCACCATGTGCCCCTGGAGAAAAAAAAATAACCAAAAATAAATATTTTTCAAAAACATTTCCATAATAGCAGATCTACAGTGTAAGCTTGTAGATAAGCCATTTTAGCCATGGTTGGTAACCAGGGCAGTTCATGTGCATGATATCTAACCTCCTGTGGTTCTTTTAACACTTTACTTGAGTGTACAAATGGAAATAAATGTGGTCGATTTGTACACTATAACTTTTAAGGGTCCATTTGCAACCACCTCAAGGAACAGCCAGGTAGCAATGTTAGAGACAGTGAAATTCCTGTACGGGTACAGAACACCAACTTCATTGGCGGTTATGGCCGTGAAGCCATTTTTGAATAGGATAAAAACTATTTAATTCTAGTCAAATCAGTCTCCCACATCACATGCTATACAGGTGCACTGGACACCCAATATTTGGAAAATGATATAACCACATGTCCCAACAGATCACGCAAGGTCAGATAGATAGCTTATCTTTTCCTTGCTCTTTTTCCATGTGTTTCCTGGTCTGTACTTTCCACACGTCTGGGGGAAAATAATTACACTCTGTCCCTTCCCCTGGGTCAAGGGCACCCTAAAGTCTTCTGCTGTCATGTGTAAAACAAAAGCATGATAACTCCGAGTAGGGCTGTCATGATATGACATTTTACATGACGATTAATTGTCACTCAAATAATTGGCGATTAACGATTTAATTGTGTCGTTGATAATTACATTTCTGTTTGGCTTTTAGGCTTTGAAGTTGTACATGGCAGATATGACACAAAACCTAAATACACGAAGAAATTACTGACATATTTGACAACTTACTACTTAAAAAACAACATTGATATTGGAAATAGCCGATCAACAAGCTCACAACGCGTTTTTCAACATTCACGATTATGACAAAATAATTGCGATAATGTCAAATAATCACGATTAGACGATTATGTAATAATTGTGACAGCCCTATGCACAAATGGATACATTCAACACTGAGGACATGTAGTTCATGCACGATTGCTGTCATTTGTTACGAAAGGCTTCCTTATACCCTGTATATAAGACAAAATGTGACATGTGGCTCCGTTTACACATTGCTGTGCCCCCTCCAACTGTATTTATGTTCCCATTTTTCAAGTGTTTATTATATTACCAGTAAGACTCCCTAATCGGGAGATAAGGCAAAAATATGTTTTTCCAAAATCTTCCTGATCCATGTTGATGAGATGAGTGTAGACATGCTGTGTAGTGATTTTCGTGATTTTAGGGCAAAATCTGTAGGAGCAGTGTCCAAAAATGTGTTTTTAAAAATCGGCCTGAAGGTGGCGCTATATGGGACAGATTCATGTTGATGGGATGAGTGTAGACATACTGTGTAGCGATTTGCGTGATTTTAGGGCAAAAACTGTAGGAGCAGTGTCCAAAAATGTGTTTTAAAAATCGGCCTGAAGGTGGCGCTAGAAGAGGGCCATGTGAGAAATGAGGGGTGGGGTCTCCTCGTTGCCTTGGCGGACGAATAGGTACCGGCCCCGGCTCTCCTGGACGCTCCTAGCCCGAGTTACGGCATTTTATGTGAGCTGCAGTGGAGGGGGTCCTCCACTGGGGGCGCCACCACTTTTGCATCCGTTCTGGAGCACCAGGAGTGGGTGGTCCCCAGGAATTCCCTGTGAGCAGCCCCGTTGGGGTGGTCATTTGGTCATTTTTGCACATTTGGTCATTTTTTACACCTGCTCCGGGGGTCCTTGGAGGTTGTAGTTTGCCAGGTAAGGAGTGTGTGTGCAAAATGTGGCATGGATGGGGGCAACAGTTGTGGAGATATGAGCAGGGCAAAAGTGTGACGTGTGACGTCTGACTCACGGAGGGACATTTTTTTACACCTGGGGGTGGTCCCTGGAGCTCCGGGGGTCCTTGGAGGTTGTAGTTTGGCAGGTAAGGAGTGTGTGTGCAAAATTTGGCATGGATGGGGGCAACGGTTGTGGAGATATGAGCAGGGCAAAAGTGTGACGTGTGACGTGTGACTGACTCAGGGACGGACGGACAGCCGGTGGAGGTTTTGGTAGTAAATGCGACCTATGGTCGTAATGACACTTGCTTTGGCAATATAAAGATATTGTATGTTTTTTGACAATAAAGCTCCTTTTAACACATCGAGTGCCCGGATGTATGACGTGTGTGTGTTGCTGGTGCCCATGGCAACGCGTCATTCTACCTACCGGCGAGAGTACTGGCGAGAAAAGTAATCCGAGTAAATGTAATCGGAGTATGTCCTGTTTATTTCGCGAAAATCTTTTCTTTCAGTCAGGACCGTTTTTTATCATTTCTAAGCCACATTGTTTGTGTTATGGCAGGTAGAAGAGGCTGCCGTTTTGAAATGAAAGTGATTTAAAAGCTAGATTAGGAGAAAACCACGTTTTTGTGCAGCCGTTAGACAGGAAGTCAACGAGACACACAGCGCGTCCGGGTGACGTAATTGCGCGCTGCATGTTGGGAAATGGAGTTTGTTTCATCACCGCGGCAGCCAAGTGCAGTAGCTACAGTACAGTATAGTTTACTGTACAACGCGTCAAACGCGTCGTGGGCCTCCAGCGACATCAAAGAGATTGGCTTGTAGACACCACGTGGGCACCCGATGTGTTAATTGCAGTGATGTCATTACGTGCGCGTCCCGCGTCAAATACGCGTTCATGTCGCCCAGAGACGCATTCACGTCTTGTTTCTGGGGTCCCGGGGACGCGCCTCCATTATTAATCCATAATTTACCGCATCGCGGTAAAAGAAAAACATTAGCGATTAGCGAATCGCAAAGGCCGCGATGTTCTGCTAAGTAGACTTCCCAAGCAATATGGAGACGTTTAAATTTTTGAAATCCCTTCATAATTGACTACGCAATGATCAAATCAAACCGTGGTGTCTGTCTTTGCTTCCTATTAAACCTGCGGAGAGGAGAGGAGCCAACTGTCTGTCTAACAGCACGTACAAGTTTATTTCCGTTCCAACAGAGTAGGTTCCAACGGAGTAGGCCTACTCCATAGCTACAGGTAGTGAATGTTCTTGTAATCATTATAAATATAATGTCCTTAAATCCTTGTGCATTGATTAAAAGCTGCCGTTTGTCATAAGCTGAAAGTGAAAGTGATTTCTGTGCAACGGTGGCTGCCCCTCCTCTTTCCCCCGCACACACAACCTTTGGTGTGTGTCTTAGGGTGCTTTTTTTTGCCTTGATGAAACTTAAGCAAGGCAGCGACATGCGGTACTTTCTTCCTTGACAATAATGAGAGGCAGACAATACCATTACTGACATTTTGCTGAATATAAAAACGTTTTATATTGCTAATAGCAAAGTAAAAGGGAATCTTTTGGAAACTTAATGGGTCTGTTACTCGGTGAACAAATGGAACCAAATGGACCTGTTCCATTTGTAGGCCTACTCTAGTTTTTTAAAATGTAATATAAATTGGGGTCCCAGTGATATAAATATAATTAAATGCGTGTCTGTAGCCTAGTGTATTTAGAAATCCTAGTTCTAAGTTCAAACATTAGCCAAATTGTAAAATAAATATAAGAAATAGGCAAACATTTTGAAAATAGCCGATCTACAAGCTCAGTCTTTAGACGGCCTTAATAACCTATTGTGGTGTGTAAAATAGCCTATAGAAAAAAGTTAATAATAATAATAATAATGGTAATAATAAGGGTAGTAATAATAATAATAATACATAAAAAAGTATCGAAAACGGTATCGAAAAAGGTATCGTATCGATTCCCAGGTATCGAAAAAGGTATCGTATCGATTCAGAGGTGAACGATACCCATCTCCGCGGCGTTGAATTTTTTTGGGACCCATAAAATATCCCTGGGACTCATCCGAAAAACTCTTCTGGGGTCCCGGGACTCATTACATTAAAAACCTATTAACATCACTGTAATTGAATTCCTACATTTCGTATTTTGGAGATTACTTTAAATTAAGACATTTTAAATTAAGATATTTTGATCTTAAACGGTCCGACATGAGAAAATACAATGACAGGAATATTGGTCTCACATAGCCAGGCCACACAAGGCACAGCATCGTTGACACACACACACACACACACACACACACACACACACACACACACACACACACACACACACACACACACACACACACACACACACACACACACACACACACACACACACACACACACACACACACACACACACACACACACACACACACACACACACACACACGATTGTTCTGCCAAAATGATGCAGAGCACTGTGACACTATTTGTCCATTTGTTTTAGTTGTGCTAGTGCTGCTCGTAACCAAGCCAAGAATTGTGATTATAATAACAGATATGTCCCCAAAAGCTTTGTGTGATGGGAACATTAGATGAAAATACAAGCTCACAAGCATTGTGCAGCTTGTAGATAGACCTAAGTCTATTTTCAGGCAGTTGGTGTACTAGGGAAAAAGAGGAGACTAAGTTCAGAGCCAACAGTTGAGTCAAGTTGACTAAATATTGAGGGTTTGGAAGGTTAACTTACTGAGAATAAACATTAGCATAAATCCAACAAATGAATGGCAAAGATAATGTGTGTCAAACAAGTGTATGATGCCATCTATGAAATCTACAAAAACATTTTAATCTGAATCTTTTTTTTAGACTATACAGTCGGGGTCCCTTCCTCCTCAGCAAAAGGGGTCTTTGGTTATAATAAGTAGTCCTTGGCCTGAAAACCTTTGAAGACCCCTGGACTAAATGACGAACAACTCCCTTCCATAAGACGTAAAGGCCTTTTTTGTAATCTTCACCCTTGCACTTTAGTGACAGTGACAGACCGACGTATTGTATCATGCGGTTGGAATGGGCAGCATGCATGATGTTGACGTGGAACTTCATGAGTCCAAAACAAAACAGCTGATCCAGCCTGATCTCAGATCAGATCAGATCCGAACCGGCCGTGCACCGCCCTATCTGGCCAGAACAGGCATGATGGCGTCCTCAAATAACCGCTATGGCTACGATGAACCCTTTGACATACAACCAGACTCCCAGATTCACCGAACACCCATTATGTACGTAATTATGACATCCTATGGAGGTTATACAACGAGATTAGCTCTGGCCCATGGACCAGAGCTTATCAGACCGGAAGAAAACGAGCTATTGCATGGCGCCATGCAGACATTACGCGCCACGTCTTCAGCCGGTATAATAATGTATACGTTGTGATCGCTCAAACTGAGCAGTTCACGTTACCACGTTTATTCCAACAACTCTACCGCAACCAACCAACCATCAAACCCCAGAGCATGTTTTAGCGTTAGCTTGCGGCCGTCAACGCTATACTAGCGAACTATTGCATCTAAAACTAAATAATTGTTGTCATAGCAAAATTAACGTTCAAAATACAAATATGCGACCATGATTGTCAAGCGACCGCGAATTATTTGTCTAATCATTAGACAAAGAAGTCGCGGTCTAATGTCACCGGGCAGCAGCCAGCATAGAGGGCTTTTTCTCTG
Organism: Nannobrachium achirus; assembly: GCF_963921795.1. NCBI lineage: Eukaryota > Metazoa > Chordata > Actinopteri > Myctophiformes > Myctophidae > Nannobrachium > Nannobrachium achirus. The sequence goes on from NC_137830.1 coordinate 20,632,827, forward strand.
GTCTGTCACACAGGCCTGACAGTTTCCATCTGTAGTTCTTTAAACGACCACTTTCTGTTCGAGCCAATGGCCCCGGCAACCCTCAAAAGACTACAACTCCCACCATGTCACTGCCGACTTCAGTATCTAGGCCAAAACAACCCGGTCGCCTCGCCTGCTTGCTTACCCCTGTTCTTCTTCTTAGATCTCGGCATTTCTTCCGTTGCAGAATCTCTTAAATGTGCAAAAATGTGATCGAAAATCAGCCAATACACGAGCAGCCTTTATTGTATTGTCTCAAAAAATGGAAATGTTCCCGCGGCACAGTGGACAGAAAGGAGTTGAAAGAAGCGATCCTGGAGAAAGAGTGTGGTGCGAGACGATACATTTTCCCTCGTCAAACAGGGCTGCGTGGGAGGATGCTTGTGGCGGGTACTTATACTGGCGGGGGGGCGGGTCACATGGGAGGGAGGTTTTCCCGGCAACGCTGACCAATCACCGCGCCGGTTACATGTTGCGATGTAAACATGCGTGCGTGCGTGCGTTTGGCACGTGACGACCGCTGACGACACATACAGGAATGTCCAGAGTCTATCCTGCACCTGCAGTTCATTCACTCATTGAGAGACCTTTTTATTCTAGTTGAGAGATCCAGTGTAATAGGGTTAGCACAGCATCCAAGCTCATTATTGTTTTATTTTATTTTATTTATTATTTTATTTATCTTGGTTTGGTTCTTGAGTTGACTCATCTCCTGTGTTTCATTCTGACTTCAGTTGCAACTTGCTGCTATATAATTTTTTTATTGATTGAATACTTACATAGGCCTATTGATTGATTGATTGATTGATTGATTGATTGATTGATTGATTGATTGATTGGTTGGTTGGTTGGTTGGTTGATTGAAGAATGTATTAGAAGGTTGCATAGGAAAAGGTACAGTTTCATGACGGTACAAATCACTGGTACAAGGTCAACTAAAAGGAGATCCTAGTAAGCTTTACAGCTTTACACAGGAACCACTTTATGTAGGCCTATCTCATTTAACATTGAAAGACAGATGGATAGGGCAGAGTACTTTGCATAGGATAACATCAATTACAAAAGCAGGAAAAAAGGAAAATAAAAGGAAAATAAAATAAGCAGAAGAATCAGATATTTACAGTGGAAAAGACAATGGTCTATTTACAAGTTTCGAGTAGCAGCCGTCTGTATATTAAACAGTCTGCAAGAAGGAGGCTACTATAAGATTATACAATGATGCTAAAAGGATAACACAAAAATCCTTGGGGGCTTGTTTCCATTGTGGTCCTATCTATCATGTAATAAATTCATCAAGACATTTAAATACATACAAACAGTAAGACTCCCTAATCGGGAGATAAGCGACCGTCAGGTCGCAGCGTGATTTTAGGGCAAAATTTGTAGGAGCAGTGTCCAAAAATGTGGTTCAAAAAATCCGCCTGATGGTGGCGCTATATGGGACATCCATATTGATGAGATGAGTGTAGACATACTGTGTACCGATTTGCGTGATTTTAGGGCAAAATCTGTAGGAGCAGTGTCCAAAAATGTGTTTGAAAAAATCGGCCTGATGGTGGCGCTATATGTTCCCCGTGAGCAGCCCCGTTGGGGTGGTCATTTGGTCATTTTTGCACATTTGGTCATTTTTTACATCTGGGGGTCCCCCAGGGACCTGGAGCTCCGGGGGTCCTTGGAGGTTGTAGTTTGGCAGGCAAGGAGTGTGTGTGCAAAATTTGGCATGGATCGGGGCAACGGTTGCGGAGATATGAGCAGGGCAATAGTGTGACGTGTGAGGTGTGACAGACAGACTGACTGACGGACGGACGGACGGACGGACGGACGGACTGACTGACTGACTGACTGACTGACTGACTGACTGACTGACTGACTGACTGACTGACTGACTGACTGACTGACTGACTGACTGACTGACTGACTGACTGACTGACTGACAGTTTGTGGAGGTTTTGATAGTAAGTGCGACCTGACGGTCGCAATAACATACAAGAAATAGAGCCCGACCGATGCCATATTTTTTGACCGATGCCGATGTTTGCCGATGGAGAGTGCTAAACCACCGATTGCCAATGTTTAACCGATGTTTTGTAAAAATATAAAATAACCAGTAAGACTCCCTAATCGGGAGATAAGCGACCGTCAGGTCGCAGCGTGATTTTAGGGCAAAATGTGTAGGAGCAGTGTCCAAAAATGTGGTTGAAAAAAATGGGCCTGATGGTGGCGCTGAGTGTAGACATAGTGTGTACCGATTTGTGTGATTTTAGGGCAAAATCTGTAGGAGCAGTGTCCAAAAATGTGTTTTAAAAAGACGGCCTGAAGGTGGCGCTATATGGGACAGATCCATGTTGATGACATGAGTGTAGACATACTGTGTACCGATTTGAGTGATTTTAGGGCAAAAATTGTAGGAGCAGTGTCCAAAAATGTGTTTTGCAAGAATCCGCCACATGGTGGCGCTAGAAGAGGGCCATGTGAGAAATGAGGGGTGGGGTCTCCGCGCCGCCGAGGCGGACGAATAGGTACCGGCTCCGGCTCTCCCGGTCGCTCCTAGCCCGAGTTACGGCATTTTATGTGCGCTGCAGTGGCAGGGGGTCCTCCACTGGGGGCGCCACCACTTTTGCATCCGTTCTGGAGCACCAGGAGTCGGTGGTCCCCGGGAATTCCCCGTGAGCAGCCCCGTTGGGGTGGTCATTTGGTCATTTTTGCACATTTGGTCATTTTTTACATCTGGGGGTCCCCCAGGGACCTGGGGGTCCCTGGAGCTCCGGGGGTCCTTGGAGGTTGTAATTTGGCAGGCAAGGAGTGTGTGTGCAAAATCTGGCATGGATCGGGGCAACGGTTGCGGAGATATGAGCAGGGCAAAAGTGTGACATGTGACGTGTGACAGACAGACTGACTGACGGACGGACGGACGGACGGACGGACTGACTGACTGACGGACTCACAGTTTGTGGAGGTTTTGATAGTAACTGCGACCTAACGGTCGCAATAATAAAAAAACTCATTTCTGGTGTCACGCTCAGTTGCAAATTGCAGCGATTTTGAAGAAGGGTAGGCTATAAGGAGTCACACTTTTTGATGGCTGTTGGTAGGGTGTTCCACATTTTGGTGGCATAACAGTAGAAAAAATGTAATCCCATGTTTGGGCCGAATCTGGGTTGAACGAGATCAGTGGAGCTCTCTCTGGTGTTGTCCCTGTGGGTGCACTGGTCCCTTTAGTGTCTTGAAGACCAGGCCTATTGCAAGTTCCTCTACCCAGAGCCATCCCGATCCCACCCTAAGCGGGGGTTATAGGGGGGTCCTAGGTGTGAGGTTTAGTAACCTGATCAGTTTTGAGAGGTCAGAAGTTTATCTTTTAATGCCTTTGAGGTGCTAGATTACCATGCATAGTCAATTGGATGCATAGACATTGGATGAGTGCTCCAGCTAGTGTTTCAGTGCATTCCTACTGACCAACAAGGAGATCCTGCCCAAAATTATTGTTCTTTGGTTGGACTTTCTTGAATACCTTTGTTGCCATTTTTTCACTGGAAGGATTGTTCCCTAAAATATAACCCAGGTATTTTTTTCTTTCCTTCTGATAAAATTGTCACCCACCCAGACCATAATGTCTTACTGGGGTTCATTTTGGACCCATCAGTTTTGTCCAGCTTTACAGTTTGTTATCAGCTAGCCATGTGCAGATTTTACCAAGCTCAGAGCTAAGGGCTTTTTCAATCCGCCATTTGTCCTGGTCCGAGACCAGGAGTGCAGAGTTATCCGCAAACAAGAACAAATTGCAGTCAATGCTGATGTCTCGTCGTTAACATAAATTAGGAACAGTAAAGGCCCTTGAACCTAAGCTTCCTTGAGGAACACCACAGCTCACTGGGAGGGGGGATGACAGGGTTGTGTTCACATCCACCACCTGTTCTCTAATCTCTACCCTGTCCAGATAGGATTTGATCCAGTTCACGGATGCACTACCAAATGCCTTCAATGTTTCTATCAGTATAGAGCGATTTAGAGTGCTTTTTGTGGAATTTGTTTGGCGAAAAATAGTGTTGTTGTAGCCTGACTATCAACCAGAATTGTTTTATTTCTTTTCACTCCATATTCACTGAACATTTTTTGAATGGGTGTGGGTGGGCTGCGTGACAAGTGATTCAGGGACTGGATGGAGCCAGGCTCGAGTTGTTGAGTTGTGAAGGTGATAGTGAGGTGAGATTGGTTGAACACAAGTTTAACCAACCAAGCTTATTTTCAACAGAAGTTTGAAATGATCATTTTGGTTCCCTGGTTTCTGCCTCTCCATTTGAATATCTCTGGATTTATTTTCAGGTTTATTGGCAAACTCTGATTTGCAATTTGAATTTGAACCTTTATTGCCACACGGCCAAGAGTGGTAGAAACTTCCTTAAACTACCGTTGTTAAAGCTCGAGGGAATGGAATTGTGGTGCAAACACACACAGGCGTGTTGAAAACGGGTGTTAAGTTACTAAAGTTAGACAGATTCTCAGAGCCAAAAGTGAATACCATGGTTTGATTGATTGATTGATTGATTGAAGACTTTATTAGAAGTTTGCATAGGAAAAGGTACAGTTTCATGACGGTACAGTTCACTGGTACAAGGTCTACTAAAAGGAGATCCATGAAAAGACTAAGCTTATTTCCACTGGAAACCATTAAAGTATCTCATATAACATTGAATGACAGACTTTTTGACTACTTTTGTGTAGACTTTATTTTATTTTTTGTTTTTTACCCACCACATTTAGTTGTTGTGCCAATTAATTCCTCCCAACATATATTTGTGTGCACCCTAGACTTCATTTTCATTCAATATTGGTGGTTTGATGTAATGTCATGGGCAGTAAATGATAAATGGAATCAAATTATAATGCTAGAGAGACTGTTGAACAGTGTTTGAATTTATAATGCTACAGCTTTCCAGTATAAATCCAGTACATCCAGTAGATCAAATTATGTCAGGGCCAACATATGGGACGACTCGGGGAAATCTCGCTCTTTCGAACAACTGTCATTTCGACAAAGGAGCGTCGGGAGGGTTAGCAACTCAACCCACGGAGGTTAGGGTAAGGGTTTTTGGGTTGAGTGTCGAAAAGATGACACATAGTAACAGCGAAGCGCTCCTGTGACGACCAGAGCATTTGGACATGTTATTGCATCTCTGCACATGCATATATACATGATAGAATATTGTAGTGGAGTATGAAAATAGAATAGAATACAACTTGATATAGTCCAGCCGAGGCCAGCGTAAAAACATTAAACATAATTATTTGACATGAAGGAAGGGAGATGAGGAATGCATTGTGGCTAAGCTTGTCCTTCCAATTCAGCCTTCACCATATCTCAAACTGCTTTTGGATGTGGAGTTAGAAAGACTCCTCTGACACATGCAGTGAAGCCAGGACATCATGACGCCTGTTACATCCCAGGAGTGCATTATATACAGTATATGTCACCATCTTGTATGACATTTATAGATACTGTACTATAGCCACCAATGTTACGCCATCCACAACAGGCATGACATGTGTCAGGTCCACCTCCATCATCCAACACCCTCTCTTTCCCTCTTTTCTTCTTCTTCTCTCTGACTACACCCTGGCCAAGTCCATTCCAGTGATCCAGGGGCACCTCGGCCAGGTCGTGCTGTAGCGGCGCGTCCAGCCGGCTCCAAAGTGTCTCTCTGTTCTGTGGGCAGCTCTTGCACAACCTCCACTACATCCAAAGTGGTCTGTTTTGACATGAAAGTGAATTAAAACCCGCCTAAAAACTCTTCTCGCTTGGACAAGTTTGTGGTTTTTCCTAGATATGGTGAAATCGTGGCTTGTCCTGGGATGGCCTTTTTATTTATGATCCTGTACTCGAGGTCTCATACAGCTTGTTGATGGCGGGGTGCCCCTCTCAGGATTGTCGTTGCCTAAGAAAATCACTTGGCATATTGTCACTGTCAGGCAGAAACCTTGTATCTCCATGCAAGTTTCAAATGTGTATGTTTTTTGGTAATTTAAAGCCCTACTTCGTCATGACGCACAAAAGTAGTGAAAATAGCAGATTTACAAGCACACAACGCCTCGCAATGCAAGGCGTTGTTTGCTTGTAGATCTGCTATTTTCACTATTTGAATTTTTTTTTAAATAATAACAAAAAAAGGAAGGTTCTTGGACATACAAGGTTTCCACCGGACAATGACCATATAAAGTAGCTATATTTAATTTTGTCGAGCAGAGTTCTGTTGGTTGTCCCCTGTCTCATGTGATGTCTTTTCCTTTAAGAGGAGGATGTATGCAGGCTGTATGTAGTCCCCATGGGGCAAAGAGCACGGCCATCATTGCTGCACAGTACGTGGCACAGCGTGAAGCTTGAATAATTGATTGTGTAGAAGAGAGGTTGTGTGCACAGTGAAAGACATAACTCAAAGGGATGCATGAAACAGGAAGCACATATTATAAACTGACACTAGTGTAGCTGTTTGTTTGTGTTCTTAACAAGATTAATTGTATACACCATGCCATATATAGGCCTATATAGCATGTGGTGTACAATGCCCAAATAGAATAGAATTTAAAACCTTGGGAGAAAAAGGGGGAAAAAAATCATTGTAGTTTTAACCACACAAGACCTATTTTATACTATCTCATAGAAAATACAACTCACGATTCGCTGTGAGGGTCAGGAGTATAAAAGGAATTATCCTATGATACCCTGACCTGTGAGCTTGTAGATCGAGTGCTTTCACTATTTTTGAAACGTTTAAAGCTTTGTTTTTTAAAACATTCCCAAAATCGGGACGCCTGGGCGAAAGTGTTTAAATATCCCTGAATATACTCGTAGTTTGCTCTATAATTTAAAGTATAACAATGTGCATATTTATAGCTACATTAGGCCTATAACAACACACATTTTCACAGCCATTAAAAGTGTCTTCGTCACTAGGGGGAGCCATTCTTTTTAAAATTCAAATGACAAAACCACCCACTCTGACACTCAGCAGCATAGCCTACCACCAAGCAATTTGAAATTCCCATGGATCTGTGTTTGATGCATAATTTAGTGGAGAGACTAGGTGAACTGTTCACTCCCTGGTGAGCAGACTCTCTTGCCTTAAACGTTTAATGGTTTCAGAACATGCAGTGCAAATGAATATGAAACACTCAAACCAATGCTGCTTATGTAAAAAAAGAAGAAGAGAAAAAGCCCACAAGGGCTTCAGAATGTTCTCATAGGCGTAGGAGTAATGCGAGTAGATGAATTGACGTTTAAATACCATTGCAGGGTAGTGTTTTTATTTATTTATTTTGTGTGTGAAACCAAAGCATTGTGGATTTGCGGTAGTGTATCGTTTCCCCCTCTCTCTGGTTATCTCCTAGTTGACTTTTATACAACCAGAATGATGTGAATCTGTGTGCATGTGTCAGCGAAAGAGGGAAAGAAAGAGAGATAGCCAGACAGACAGACCGGTCGGACAGACAGACAGAGAGAGAGAGGGAGATGGAAAGAATGTGCGTGTGTGTGTGTGTGACGTGTGTGACGTGTGTGTGTGTGTGTGTGTGTGTGTGTGTGTGTGTGTGTGTGTGTGTGTGTGTGTGTGTGTGTGTGTGTGTGTGTGTGTGTGTGTGTGTGTGTGTGTGTGTGCGTGCGTGCGTGCGTGCGTGCGTGCGTGCGTGCGTGCGTGCGTGCATACGGGCACGTGTGTATAGAGTAGACTCACCTGCCAGAGGGGCAAGAAAAACTTCAGAGTGGAATATAGAGTAGGCTACCCTCCTTTCCCTCTCCCTAGCCCCAACCCTCATGCCCACCCCACAACCCCCCAACCCCCTCTCCCCCTTCTAGTCCAGCCCCATTCAGTATGCAAGGCATGCTTTACCAATAGGAGCCAGGTCCCTCCAAACCTGATGCTACAAGAATACAGATCATTGCTCAAATAACAGCACAGCGAGAGTGAATCAGGGAGAGACAGAGAGATGGACAAATTGAAACTTTTGACAGACCTACAGAAAGATCTACAGAGATGGCGAGAGAGAAACGAACAGTGAATGAGAGATATATGAATTTGAAGAGAGAGAATGGAGAGCTGATCAAGAATGGAAACATTTCTGAATATTCATTTGTGCGAGCGCTACTGTCCTTAAATAATTCATCCTCTGGCATGGCCTGGAGCGATGCAGAGAGACTGCAGGGGGTGAACCCCTTAGGGGAATTGGAGAGCGCTCTTTTTTGCGCCTGGATTTGACGGAGGTGCAATGTCAAACGCATACCAAAACTGACCTTGCAAGCCCTCTTGAACGTCTGTCTTTGTCAGAGGTATTGTGCCTTCTTTCTACCCATGTGGTAATTCATTATAAAAGATGAACTCGTGGTCAAAATGGTTGCTATCAAGTATACAGGAAAGCTCTAGGGCTAGGCTTACAGTTCAACCCAGAAACACAGAGTATCACCCAGAAACACAGAGTATCAATCACTCATGAGGTAAGCTAGCACATTTTAACCCCTTGTCTGAGATCCCCAAAAAGTGAAATTAAGCACTGTGCAGCAGATTTGACTGTTAACTATCAACCTGGCATCCCTTTTTTGGGCATGTCATTATAGGCGTAACATCTAAAAAAGTATAAAATAGGGCTCATTTGGTTAAAAATGTGAATACATTTGTAATGGCCATCCAACCTGGCTATGGGACTGCGATTGTGAATACAGATCCCTGGAAATGTAAATGATGTGTACATTTGGGAAAAGTAAAAGATTGCCTTCCTCAATCCCTGCACATACCAATGGACAATGCCTTTGTGAAAGTCCAGATTGATTGGTCAACTCACTGGGGAGAAAAACAGAGTTGTTCATTTTATAGTAGGATACTTTAGCATCAACTGGCGCTTACTCCACTCAGCTGTCTCAAGTGAAGTGGGTGGCAGCCTGAATTCACATGATTTACTCACTATTATTAAGTGTCACACACCCTCTACTTAGAATGATCCCTACACCGCCATAATTACCTGTTTTCCCCTTATTTGCTAATTATCACACCTGCCAGGCCATATCAACACTCCATGACATGGCAGAGCGTTTTGTTGAGGGGTGTGTGTCATGTGCATACGAGAGGGTATTTTATCATAAAAGGTGTTGTATGTGCACAGCAAACTGTTGCCATTACTCCTCCAAGTCCTCCATTCCCATGCCCACCCTAAGATGCTCGCAAGGACAAACGCACATATAATAGCCGTCGGTCGGTCTTCAAGCTCACAGCTTGAGCTTGTTGATCTGCTATTTTTGCCAATTGTTTGCCTGTTTTTGTTGAATGTTCGCCCACTATGGCATGCCCAGAGTAGGGATGCCATAAGGTCCATGTGGTTAGACTGCACAGGCTCTCATGAACCTTTAAGCTTTTAGTAAACATCTCTGCCATGGAGAGAGAGAGAGAGAGAGAGAGAGAGAGAGAGAGAAAGAAAGAGAGTCCCTTTACCTACTTGGCACCTGAGCAACCTTGCTAATGGGCTTGGTTGACTGGCTTGACCAAAAAAACTACAACATATTACCGCATTACTGGCTAATTTGTATTTATTGTTTGCTCATCTTCACTCAGAGTCTATTAACCTTTATATAAATGTCCCTCTGCAATGAAGAAAGAGAAATACTGAGAGGAGCAAGGGAGGGGAGTGAGAGATGAAAGCAAAGGTCTAATTTTGTCTGAAGCTGTGGTGGTGACCCACGCCTAAGCCTAGGGCCCTAACAGCAATTTTAATTGATCAAAGGGAGTGAGAAAGAAATGAAAGAACAGAAAAGGGGAGAGAGAGGGAGAGAGAGAGAGAGAGAGAGAGAGAGAGAGAGAGAGAGAGAGAGAGAGACAGATGGGCGGCAGGAGCAGGGTGGTAAACAAAACAAGAAATGTTGTATATCAGCTTGCACTTGTAGTTTTCTTTCAGTGATCCAGTACTCCAAAAATGCAGTGGGAAGGCAAGGCAGTGTTGGTGTCCTCTCTTGTTTAAGACCGTTGCCCATTCAGGGACCAGCATCTCTGGCAACGTCATCATTAACAGGCAATGAGGGACCAGTATTTCTGGTGATGCCAGTGGTGATGTAATTGGCAATGGCATTAACCACAACTTTCCAACATCCCATCGTGCATTGCGCAGAAGGCGAGCGGCATCTCCGGCGTCGCAGCTGAATCTACAAGCTCACAACGGTTGCATCACAACAGGTGGATATCATGATATATGTTTTTCTTTTTTTTATGCCAGTGATGAGCACACCTCAAGGCGCGCACTGCTTGCAACCGCAAGTTGGCACCTCAACAGAGTGCATTAATTACTTTGCGGAACTTGTCCCAACATTTCGCTGCTTGTACTGTACCTGTTTGAATGAGAGACAAATACATCCTTCTTGATTCTCTGAACAAAATTATATTTACAGGTTGGCATCAGCTTGTCTTTCCCAATGTCCCCCTCAAAAGACGCAGAAGTCAATTTACCCGCATGATCTGTCAGAAGGATCTGCATCAAAAGGATCTTACGCATGCAGGCTTTTCTGGGTAGGAGAATATCCATTTGGCTCCACACATGCACACACACACACGTCGCAAGCAAGCACGCACGTGTGCACACACACACACACGCACGCACGCACGCACGCACGCACGCACGCACGCACGCACGCACGCACACACACACACACACACACACACACACACACACACACACACACACACACACACATGTATGCGCTCACATGCACACACACTGGCACTGGCAGTAACACTGTGGCCGGATAAGGCAATGCAATTGTCATCTGGCTGTTTGATTAAATAGATTAGAAACACATTTAGCGGCTGGCTGTGGCTCAGAAATGGAGCTAAAGGGCCTCCTCACCTGCTCTGCTGTGCTGTCCTCGCCAGCCACAGCCTTCACATGATGCCAGAACCACACTCCATGTTCCACCTGCTTCCTCAAAGCAATAACCCACAATCTACCAAGCAGAATGCTGTTAGATGGCTTGAATTGCACAATAATCGATGAATGAATAATGTAGCACATGTGACAAAAATGTCCCTCTGATTACTGGAGATAATTTGGAAGCGCTGTACTGATCTGCTCCCTCTGGTATTGCTGGTATTCTATTTATGGTATCTGTTATGTAGCTTTAGGGTTAAGTGTCAACTGTTCTAACTATTTGAAAAATCTTATAGTTATGAGCTACAGTAGCTATATTGAGTCTGTTACTTAAGCATTGATTTTAGAGAAAATGATCATAAGTCTGTTTTTCAAATACTGAAAAATTGTTGGCCATGTTTTGTAGGCTTCTTTGCAAAGATTAATTTGCAAAGTGCATGTGAAAGTTACATTATGAGAAACGTCCCTCCAGCACATTAATAAACAGAAAATACATTCTCAAGTAGTAGGTTGGAAATGTCTATGTAGTGTTCCAGTTTAAAATATGTCTGCTCATTTATTTGAGTCATAACTTCCAATTTCACTTGTTGGAACTGTATCCTGTATTCATTTTGTTGATTAAAAGTGACATGTAGTGAGTTATATTTGAAAATGTAAAAGTTCCTTGGACGTTGTTGCCTAAAATGACATTCTCAAAATAGGGAAGTCTCTTTGATTGGTCAACACGTTTTCCACTGACAGTAAGACAGGCAGTTCTTCCCACTGAATCAATCTGAGCTCTAGTTAGAAGCCTTGCTCACTTCCATTTCCTAAAAAGAAAAGAACACATTTTTTTTATTTTATGTTTATTTTTTAAACCGGATAAATAAGTGGAGAGATTGAAAAATATCTGATTCACTGGATCCGTGTAGACAGGGAACCCGGATATCTCTGAAGACTTTACTGTGTGCGTGCTTGTTAGACCTAGATATCTTTGTCGTGTGGACTTAGAGTGTGGATATCTGAAAAACCGGGATATATGAAATATCCAGCTCTGTGTAGCCATGGCCTCAAATGAACTGCTGTTGGAGCATTTCCCGATCTGCGATATTTTTTTGGCATGCTAAGTTTAATGTTTATTTCAAATGATATTGGGGACAAAAATACTTTAGGACTGGGATGGTGATTATGGAGACCTGTTGAACGAAAGAGCTCCTTCTTTTTAGATGTTATAATTGATATTTTGTGTATCACAACAAAGTAATCAAAAGATGAGGTGCCTGAAAAAGGTTGTTGACTGAAACGTTCAACATTTTCTTTATTGAGCGAATGTGTATACGGGTAATATTCATTCTTGGATTTTTGTATCACATTCACAGCAGCAAATCATCTTTTTTATTTAATTGTATTTATTTTTTGAGAAACTAAGCTGTTAGTTAGAATCTCGAGAAGTTCTTCATGGAAAAATGAAAACAACCGTAAAACTAGATATTTGAGATGCATTTCACGCCGACAGGCGACAGATTTCTCACAGTTCAATGATGCAGTCAATCCAACAGGCAGCAAAAACACACATTTCCCTCAATTTATTTCCACTTCAAAGTATTCCTGCAAACATATTTGCACTGCAACGTGTGTGTTCCTTGAGTAACCCTACAGAAGAGCAAAAGTCAAATAACAGTACATTTAAAGATACAATCTGAAACGTATATGTAAGTTCTCTCTTTCCTGACAGAGAGATAACTGCAATGTTCGAAAGATGCTGGTGCATCTTGTGTCGATTCAAATAACTTGATAGACATCGGGTCTCCTACCCGACACCAGGGTGCTAGTTATATTGTTTTAACATACTCTACCAATATGATTGGTTAAAATAAGTCCTGGAGTGTAACTTTAAAGAGGGGACAAAGACACGTCACACTTTTGCCCTACTCATATCTCCGCCACCGTTGCCCCTATCCATGCCCTCATTTCTCACATGGCCCTCTTCTAGTGCCACCATGAGGCCGATTCTTGCAAAACACATTTTTGGACACTGCTCTAAAATCACGCAAAGTGGTAGGCCTACACAGTATCTCAAAAGTCATGTCATCAACATGGATCTGTCCCATTTCCCATATTCCCTCCTGACTGGTTACCATTGCCTTCTAAAGTGTGTATGCGACCTGACTGTCGCTTATCTCCAGATTAGGGAGTCTTACTGGTTTTAACCTGTTTGTGTCACAGTCACAGACTTTGCCTGTCTTGTCTTGGTCTTGCATTTCTATGTGATGTGTTCTTGTTCTAGTTGTCATGGTTCTATCTACTGTATGTTCTTGTCCTCCCCAGCCCTATCTAATGTGTAATCAGTCCCCAAGGTCATGGGTTCAATCCCGGGCACCGCCAACTCAGCGTATGAGTAACACAGCTTGGGTGTGGCAAGTCGTGCGGCAAGTACTGGGAGCTGATGGTAGGTGTATAACTCCACCTCAGCAATCTATTTCCCAGGGGTCTAGCGCATTATAATGGGGACAGACTCCCGTGTGTTACCGACTGTTACCGAAAATAAGCCACTCCCAAGTCCGACCTATTGTAATTCACTAATTACAACAGTGACACACTCGCTGTCACTGTCTGTACACACTCGTACACATCCTCCCCCACCCCTCCGTCTCCCTCTCTCTGTGTCATTTTGTTTGTGTGGAGGGCTGCGGCTGGGGGCTCTGGAGACCAAATAGGCCGATGGGGGGGAGGTGTATCGATCCACGCTTACGAGTTATTTGTTATTTATCGAGGCTGATCAACGTCCATCCCGTTTCCTCTGTGTTTGCATGACACCAGCTGTACTGGTGGGCCTGTTGCTATGTGCCATAAAAGGTCACTGCTGCTGTTAGCCTCAGGACACGCCCACACAGTGTCACCAGTCAGAAGTGGCTCGTCACGAGCACACATACAGTATAGACAGGCATAACCCTATATTGTATAATCGATTTGTCACTACCAAATGTTTCTCAGTCGAATTATTTTCGTAGAATCAATAACTGCTCGGACATTTTTGCATCATGCATATTTAAGGAATAATTTGAATATTTGAAATAACGAGTAGAGGTCACACAACTTTATGTTTTGATGAAGTTGCGGGAAGTGAATGACTATTTTATCCCGTTCAGGTCTAAGGATATTTGGACTGTAACCTTTGGGCATGTTTGAGGTGGTCAATTAGTATTAGCTATGCATATATGTAATGGCAACGTAAAAAAATAAAAAATAAAACTTTTTTTTCTGTTCTCATCCCTATACAGAGGCAGTTAATATCACCATAAATCACTGCATGTGCATAATGTATGCTATTGGTAACCATCACAAACATGGCCAAATGTTGAGCTGCAATATTACAGCTGAATGGGATGAAATATTCCTTCACTTACCACAAAACTTAAAAAAAAAAAAAAACTTTGGTAGGCCTATTACCTTGTTATTTTTGCTATTATCGTTTTAAAATAATGAAATAATATGCACGCCGCAAAAATGTCCCAAGCAGAAATGGATTATATATTTGAAAAAATAAAAAATCAACTAAGAAATATTTTGTAGTGACGATTGTCAAATTGTTATAGGGTTAGCTCAGGGGTCGAGAGTCACTACTGACTGTGTCCCGATTCTCCCTCCCCGCCACCGTATCACCATCAGTCTGTCTGTGTGTGTGTGTGTGTGTGTGTGTGTGTGTGTGTGTGTGTGTGTGTGTGTGTGTGTGTGTGTGTGTGTGTGTGTGTGTGTGTGTGTGTGTGTGTGCGTGCGTGCGTGCGTGCGTGCGTGCGTGCGTGCGTGCGTGCGTGCGTGCGTGCGTGCGTGCGTGCGTGCGTGAGCGTGTGTGTGTGTGTGAGCGCGTGTGTGTGGAGGGGTGCTTATGTGCATGCGAGAGAGAGAGGCCATTCACTGGGTCCATATGACTGCTGCCTCTGTCTTCCCATACCATACATGGTTTGTGCACCTGCGTCTGCCATACAGCGAGATGGGGGCCAGTCACACAGAACTCACCGCCTCCATAGTGCTGATGCTTTAATGGCGGGACAGCGAACACACTGTTCTTGTTGCAAAGCACCCAGTGACATGCATTGGTGAGCTAGCTGGAATTCTTCACTGGTGTTGGCTATGCATACATTTGTTTGGCTAAATCACAATATATATATATATATATATATATATATATATATATATATATATACACACACACACACACACACACACACACACACACACACACACACACACACACACACACACACACACACACACACACATTTTTATTGATTTGTTGATTTGTTTTATGCCCATCAATTAAAAATGAATTGGCAATGATCAAACAAACTTTACATGTAACAATATAGGGATCATTAATCCCATGAACCCTAGCATCCCTATTCTGGCCACGTCATATAGGCAAACATTTAGCAAAGATAGCTGATCTACAAGCTCACAGCACATTGCAGTGTGACGAGCTGTGAGTGTGAGCTTAGAGTGGTTATGTTTGGTAAAGAGATTCTGTGTGAGAGAAAGAAATGAGGCAGGGGGATCTCAGACTTCCATGTGGCCAAGTCTGTGATACGTATCGCTCCATATTTGGGTAACGTTTCAGCCTGTCAATTGACTTCCATTATAAAATGTAACTGCAAGCTTGTAGAGCAGCTACTTTTGGCAAAGAGATTTGCTGTAGAGGGGGAAAAACATTAGGTGGCCATGTACAGAGTACAGACCATTGTTTGCTTCTAAGATAAATGCTCTCAAATATATAGGGCCTACTCTAATACAATGTATGTTTTTCAAAATGACAATAAAGCTAATTTTTTGACTAAACTTTAATCAAACATTGGTCCTCTCAGATGTTTCTGTTGCCAGGAACAACACATTGCTGCAGTATGTAGAGAAGTCAGAAGCTGTGGGAGATGTGGTAAGAACAACTGCAATGTGAAGGGTTTGCACTATATATGCAGGGTCATCACACAGTGTCCAAAAAGAATTCAGGAAGTGAAAGTTCAGAGCAGAAAAGGCATTGTCTCACGCTGAGAGAGAAATAACGAAATGGTGGCACCGTGGCAGTGGTCACAGCCCAGCTCCTAGACTGAGACAAACATGGCCTCCACACTAGCCATGAATGGCATAAAACCACTATTAACCAGGCTGATGTGGCAAACTGAGCTGAGCTCAAACTGTCCAAACTCACAGCCGAAACATCACCTCAACCATGTTCTTCCATAACTTTCCAAAAACTAGCAAATATTTCCCCTAGTCTATTTGTGATGGGTATTTATTTACACACTAGTCTGGTTAAAGCAACCATAAAATGGCACTCCACCTGCAGCTTTGGATGGGCCCCCAAACACTAACAGCCTCATAAATTAATTCAAAAGGCAATGTACTATATTATCGCTGGGCATGAGATCCAAATAATTTAGTGCCACTAATCACCCACATAACACAACTTGACTACACCAACACCCCATCAAAACAAATGAGCGACTTGAACCAGTAGCCTACACTACGAGCAGAGCTACATTAACCCGAAACAGCCCACTATGTCTATCAACAATCAGATTTCACAATTCATTCACAAAAGCAGCATGCGCAGCACAACTCCTACTGTACGTCAAGCCGCGAACCGCATGCCGACATGCACTAAAACGAAATGAGCTCCCATTTGTATTTTGTATCACCCCGGTCCCTTGGCTGTGCAAAAAAAGGGAGACGAGACAAGTTTGCAGGTGTGAAATAAAGAAGAAAGAAAGAAAGAAAGAAAGAACTTGAACGTCAATCAGTCATGTTTGCGTGTGTGTGTGTGCGTGCGTGCGTGAAATGTGAAATGTGAATGGTTACAGCAAAAAACAACAGCCACACCCGCAAGAGGAAGAGATAGCCTCTGTGGTGATCGAGCTTGTATCATAAACCACATTGGGCCCAGGTGTGGTGGTTAACAATCTGAGTTCCCAGAGGTAATTTTTTTCGTAGGTGGTTAATGGTGACAAATAACAGGTTTTAGGTTTTAAAATGAAACAGTGCTAGTTGTAATGTCTGCAATGTGTATTTCCACAGGTATCAAGCATGGCTTGCCAAAATTGGATTGGCTTCATGTTACTAATTACTTGAAGTGTGTACAGTGCAGCTGTAGAATCTTTCTTTTTTTAATACTTTTTATCCTACGATTTTGTAACCCATTTTTTCACTCAGTGCCAATTGCCTAAGCTATGTAATCCTGGGCTCTGCTCTCCCTCTGCCGTGCCTGGGGAGACAACAGACTGACCTCATGCCTCCTTCAATGCATGAGTAGTCCAAGTTGTTTCTTTTCACCTGACAGGGGGGATTTCCCCGGTATGGACGTAGCACGTGGAAGGAACACGTTATTCCAACCAGTTCCTTTCCCCTCCATCAGGCGCCCCGGCTGGCCAGGAAAATATGGCTAAGTTTGGCTAAGGAAATATATAGGCTACAGTATATGAGTCACTCAAAGGTTTCCCAAAGCTTGCAGCAATCTGATCATTCTCAAGTGGCATGACATAGCAAGGCAATTTTATTTGTATAGCAAGCACATTTCACGCGTTGCCATGTGACCCTTTCATGCCCATATATGGATATCTCTGTATCTGTCTGTCCTTGTCCCTATTTGAGTGGCGCTAACCATTCCGTCTTTGTCCCTTTTATGCCCATACCTGTATATGGAGATCCCGTATCCATTATAGAAAAATGCAAGAAGACGATGAAGCCGGTCGATTTGACATACTAGCCCTTACCCGTTCAAAGATATGAGCTCCGAAATGATGTGCAGTGTGTGGGTTATGGGATGTGCACTGTGCACACAGTATATGAGGGATGGAAAGTAACTTTAACTGGTGCTTGCATGCTAATATGTAGGAGCATCAATGTAAGAAATACCCGTTCCATTTAACGGCTACAGAGATACTGTGTAACGATCTGCATGATTTTTGGACAACATCTGTAACAGGGCCAGAACCCCCCCCCCGCCCGCCCGCCCGCCTGCCCGCCTGCACACACACACACTCCCCCCCCCCCCCCCCCCCCCCCCCGTGTGTGTGTGTGTGTGTGTGTGTGTGGGTTTGTGTGTGATTGTGCATGGCCTGAACAACAGCGCCCCTCCCTTAACATGTGTGGTCACAAAAGGTACTGTAGGCTAATATAGATACACCATAAAAATGCTAATATACAGCATACGATTTGTGAAAGTGACAAACGGGCTTCACAGTTATGTTAGGTGTGTTCATATGCTAATGGTGATGCGATTTCAGATCAATTGCTCCAGCCACTGAGGAGAAACGCTGTTTCAGACAGACAGACAGACAGACAGACACTCACTCACTCACTCACTCACTCACTCACTCAGACATTCGCAAAATTATAGTATAGATGGCCCAAGTGCGTGCCACCAAAACTGTGGGATATGTGAGTGCATAAAAACTGATCTGTAAAGACAGCATAAGTCTACTGAA
>NC_137830.1:20656191-21236191 GCF_963921795.1 Nannobrachium achirus
CATTGTCAAACAACCAATAGGTCTAAAATGTCTCAATGGAAAAGAAGGGAGACCACCTCCAACCACTGCAGATGTGCTAGTTATATTTCTTTAACATACTGAATCACACAGATTCGTTAAAATAGCATTTTATTTTATTTGTATTTATTTAATTCATTCAAACAAGTCTGAACCAAACGAGACAGGCTTGGCTTGTATTTCTCTCCAATAGATTGTATTGTATTTTTGGGGGAGCGTAGGGACCTTTGGATCCTTTAAGTAAAAAGGCAACAATACCTTAACACCACCAGTGACAGAATAAGCCTTCTTGTCTTCATCTCTCCATGAGTTGACAACTAAATGATTTCGATCCTGTTCACGTGCGATTTCTTAAAAGCTTAACAGACACTCGTGTGAAGCTTTGTTTCTTTGTTTCTCATTTTATTGTCTCTGCTAAAGTGAGGATGTCTTTGTAAATCCCAGTTATTCCTTTATCGGCAGTTTGACATTTGATATTACTTCTGTGTTGTTTCATTGTGTTTTATTATCATGACTTACTGTAATCACTCCCACGTTTTTTTCAGTAATCAAACATTCAGTACAGGTCTCATCAGAGCATATTGAGGAAGTATTGTATGTACTGTGGAACTAATCCATTTGGGGCTTTAAAAAACAAAAAGTCACATTCTATATTTCAACTGGTAGCCAGTGTTATTGGGAAGGAAGAGCAGTTTTGTAACTTATTGTGATATCAAAGACAGAGGAAGCACAGATTTTGTGGGCCAAACTATCGCGATATCAATGCATGAGTTCCACATTGTGTCCCATCACAAGTTGCACAAAAGAAGTGTCAAAACACAGATTTGATGTGGCTCAATGGTACAGAGAAACCAGTGGCTTTTTGAACACACTGTATTTAAAGCAAACAAAGAGAACGTAGAGAATGTAGAGAATGTACCTGATAAATTCTGCCTATGCAGCTTTCAAGTTAGTTTTACTTTCAGTTATTGAAGTGATTTATCGTTCTATATAAAATATATATATATAATAGTTTTGTACAATCCCATTACGTATTGGTCTTATGACAAGTGATATATCATTATATATAAAATATATACATGTACTAGTAAGACACCTGAGGGTGGAATGCGACCTCAGGGTGACATGCGACCTCGCCCTAAAGGGCGAGGTCGCGTCAATTCTTGACCATCTGGCCAACCACAGCGTTTCTCTGACGATTCTAGTTGTTGTCATTCTGGGGGGAGTTTGTTCATGTTTTGTGAGGGTATCAACCCTAGGAGACACGGGGAGAACATGCAAACTCCACACAGAAAGGCCCTATCGCCCACACCCTAGGTGGGGTTGGCGATGGGGCCTTTCTGTGTGGAGTTTGCCTAAACATGGAGATGTGGTATGAATGACTCATATATGGGCTTAAAAAGTATGTCATGTGACATCACTTCCTGTACAGACAGTCAGACAGACAGACAGCCATTGACTCCGGCCTAACAATGGCTACTGTCTATGACGGTAGTCCCATATGACATGATGGACTGGACTATCTCCATATATAGTGTTCTCCACATCTCCATGTTTAGGCCAAACAGGTTTTCTCCATTTCTCCATTTATAGGTCCAAAAGCCCAACATTGAGCTTGACAACGAAACGTTCTTAACACAGCCGCCCCCAGATTTACTTTAGAAAATGTGTTAAATTCTAAGAACGTTTCGAGTACCGGTTTGATACAAGAGCGAATAAGCGCTACACTTCTGGAATCCTGTGCGTCGACTTAAAGTCGGATCCAGGCCTAATAACTTTATCTGACGCCCGTTGCCACCTCCTATTTACATTTTCTTTTCTGAGACTGCCGACTGCACATTGTACCTCATCCACCCTTTCTTCTCTCTCCTTTTGGTATCTTTATCCTCCTCCTCCTTTTTTTCTTTTTTATTCTTCTCTTTTTTTTGTCTTTCTTAGTCTTGTGTATCCTTCTCTTTTTTTTTCTTTCTTAGTCTTGTGTAGCCACCCCGTACAGGAAGTGATGTCACAACTCGCTGACATCACACTGACATCACAGAGGTTAAGGAAGGAAGGAAGGAAGGAAGGAAGGAAGGAAGGGAGGAAGGAAGGAAGGAAGGAAGGAAGGAAGGTCACTCAAGCGACAAGGTTTTTCAGGGTAAATGCGACCTTCGGTCGCAATAATAATGTTGTACAATCCCATAACGTATTGGTCTTATGACAAGACTAGAATGACAAGAATCAAAATGTTCTAATGGAGCTGGAGCTGCATTTCAATGTATGAACATTGCTACATATCAGCGCATTATCTATTCATTCATTTTTCATTAATTCATTCCACATTCATTCATTCATTCGATATGAAATGTAAGCAAAACTATATCTTTTCTTGTTCCGAGCTAGCAAGAAACCTCCATGGGAAAGCTACATAATATGTTCCTGTTTTGCTTTCTTTGCTGGTCGTGTAGTGAATATAAGACCGAGAGGGAACCTCTTGTTTTTGTCAAGGAGACTGCAGCTGGCTGAGGACCCATTGTCCGACTCCCACCTGGAATAATGGCCGGTCAGTCGTCTGGCTGGGTGACTGACCCGGTGGCTGTTTGCCTGGCAAGTTTTCTGCTTGGCCTATTGCAGTGGTTCTCAATTTATTTCATATCAAGGTCCATTATTTTTTCAGCATTTGAGCCTCAGACCACCATTTGACGAGATTCAGCCTCTCAGACTCAAAATAGATTTTGTTATCGTTGGATACGATTTTGTCCACAATACCATGCTGCAGTGATGTGATACTAGGAGAGTTAAACAGGAAAACGTTGATACAAGTAAATACTATTCTTCTATTCTTCTTCAAATGGACCTGTATGGGTCCATTTGTTTTCATTTTACGCTCTCAAGAGTTAAAGATCTATAAGGGTCCATTTGGATACCAACCTTCGATCATTTAGCTGGGGACCACCTGGAACCCCCTCAAGGACCACTGGTGGTCCCCAGAATACTGGTTGAGAACCACTGGCCTATTGGACTGCATTGGTGGCTTGACGGAGGTTTACAGGTCAGAGCAAATTCTGCCGTCCTGTAACAAAGAGTTCCCAACAGCTTGCAGGTCACTTCTGTGTCGTTTGGTTCATTTGCTTATTTTGCACTAGGGGTGCAATGGTTAATCCAACTCATTGATGTAACACAAAGCCAGACGTAGGAGCGGTTAGCACCGCTCAAAAATGCTATTCTAAAAGCATTCTAAAATGTTGAGAGATTGAATTAACACTTTTACAGTAAGTCTCTCTCTCTCCCTCCCGTATTCTCTGAGTGTTTCCTTCCTCTTATAGAGCATCGCAGTTGAAGCCCCACCCCATCCTCACTCTGGTGTCGGAAGCGTTTTCCGCATTCATTTCTTCCATAGACATTTCATAAAGTATTTATTTAAACGTTTTTAAGCCTTGGACAAAGCCACCTCGGCTGGAGAGGAATCATGACAATATTCACATTCTTTTGAATGCAGCCAAAGATTAATTAGAAAGCTGAAAAAAGGGCAGGGTACAAGCCTGTGTACATCATTATTTTTTAAATTGCGGAAACTACACTCCCAGAATGCATTGCGAATGACACTTGTTTCCTGAAATATAGCCCTTAAATCACGCTCAGTTTAGTTATCCAGGCCAGCATATGGCCTGAAATGTAGTGATTGTCATCTATGTGGACGCTCTTATCGTCATCCTTAACATAGTGCATCATATTTGTAAAAGAAAGACGATCGCTCACGGAGTTCTGCTGAAGTGCACTAATCTGCCGGGAAGACAGGGGGCAGTAGCTACTTCCGCGGTAACCGCAAGATATGTGAAAGAAGAAGAAGCTAGACCAATCACAGACGTCGATTTCACGGGATGTGCATGTTTAGCAGTATGGGAAATGCAGTTCTTCTCCTTGCGATCTTGATTAAAATGTGTTTTTACTAAAACTAGAGTGATACATACTCGGGGGTTCTACAGGAGCATATAGAACCATTTTACAACCACCAGCCTAGTGGTAAGTGTACATTGAATTGCTACGACTTTGTGGCTGATAATGAAAAACCCTATGGTAAGAATGAATGGCGAGCTTGCTTCCGACACCTCACTGCGATGCTCTATAGATTCAGATCCTGCCACTAACACAGTGTTTTAGGAAGCACTGCTCTCTGCTGTGTGTGTGTGTGTGTGTGTGTGTGTGTGTGTGTGTGTGTGTGTGTGTGTGTGTGTGTGTGTGTGTGTGTGTGTGTGTGTGTGTGTGTGTGTGTGTGTGTGTGTGTGTGTGTGTGTGCGCGCGCGTGCGTGCGTGCGTGCGTGCGTGCGTGCGTGCGTGTACGCGCGCGCGTGTGTGTGTGTGTGTGTGTGTGTGTGTGTGTGTGTGTGTGTGTCCATGTGTGTGCGTGTGTGTGTGTGTGTGTGCGCGTGTGCGTGTGTTAGAGACAGTGTAATGTGGGAGAGATCAATGCTTTGTAGCCTATTGACCCTATTTCACCGCAGTCTCTTTGATCAGCTGTGCTCTTGTATTAACATAGCACTGGTAACAAACATACAACAAAAAATGCATCTACCGGTATTTTTTTAGGATAGTTCCTTAGTATTTAGTAAACATGCGACTTGCACATCGCGTTATTAAAGTGATCCCTGACTAATACGACAAATATGCCTTAATACATTATAATTGTCCTCTATAACTACAATGTAAAATTAAAAACACCTTCAATATTTTATTTCTTCTAGAAATAGCTAATCTTTCACTCAATAGGGGAAATGCATGTCGCAAGTTGATGATGTCATAAATGTCATGTGTGATCTATCCCTATGGAATTTATGGAATGCATGTGCAAAAAACACATTTGAAATATTGAGTTGATGCTCATATTAACCATATGAAGTATTAAGTTTGTTTTTATTTGCACATACATGCCATAAATTCCATAGGGATAGATCACACATGACATTTATGACATCATCAACTTGCGACAGGCATTTCCCCTGTTGAGTGAAAGATTAGCTATTTCTAGAAGAAATAAAATAATTAAGGTGTTTTTAATTTTACATTGTAGTTATAGAGGACAATTATAATGTATTAAGGCATATTTGTCGTATTAGTCAGGGATCACTTTAAACATCAAAGATATATATGCTCTGAATTTTTTTCTTTTCTTTTTTTTCTCCACCATGTTCAGCACTTTGGTCAATTCAATTCAATTAAACAAATAGGATTTGATTTGATTTGATTTGATTTGATTTGATTTGATTTGATTTACAAGTTGGTTTCAGTTGCAACTGTTGTTTTATTTTATTATTCTATTCTTTTATTTTTTGGCAATTTGCAAATTATACTAAGAGTTGACGAAGATGTATTGACATCGAAAACGTTGCCTGCACCCTGTAACTAAAAAGGCCTAAACAGTCTGTGTTTGCTTCAGTAGCCTACCTACCTTCAATATACTATGAGTTATGTTTATTCATAGGCAGAATATTCAAGTGCCGTGGTTTAAACTGACTTTTACTGACAACATTACTTCCCTACTGTTTCTTCTAACACAACATTTTGGTTCAGGTTAAAAATGAAAAAAAAAAAAAAAAAAAAAAAGAACACAACAATATCATGAGAGGAGAATCGTTGTGGATGATCCTTCCCCTCCCCCTCCTCATGTATAAATAATATCAGATATGAATCAATGTTCCCTCACTCTGTCGGGTCTCCAGAGATTTTACGCCCCCCGCCCCTCCCCATCACCACCACCTCCACCTCCAAAGTGCTTTGACGATGTAACGAAAAAATGCAGTACAACAGGGACGTGCAGAGAATGTTAGAGAGGCAGGGGCTGGAATTTCCAAAAGGGCCTTTTGGTGGAAGCACCGAAAATAGCCGACCTCCAAGTGAGCTTGGAGGTTGGCTATTTCCGGAACTAAGCATAACCAAGTCAATACATGGATTTCTACACAGAGAGATTTCAACATAAGATGCTGCATTCAAGTTCAGGAGTTTGGACAGGGCAATTCTATTGAATGCTGCCTTCAGGTATGGCATGGAAAGAGGGCATTTGCAATTCTTTCACCATAGTAAAAACTGCATTCGTGGTCTGGAGAGGAGAGGGCACTTTTACCGACAGATAAAAGGGTAGGGGCTCAAGCCCCCTTTGATGTCTATGTGTGCACGTGCCTGCAGTACAACACGCAGGACGGGGGGAGGGCGGTTGTTATCGGGGGGGATGATGAGAGATCAAACACACGCAGGCCTACTGATCATATCTCCCCGTGACCGTTATGTGTGTGCGAGCGCGGTGCATGCGTGACTTCAAAGGCAGTGGTGGAAGAAGTATTGAGGTTTTATTTTACTTAAGTAGCAGAACCGCATTACAAAAATACACACATTTAACTGAGTAAAGGTATAAACTTATTGGCATCAAAATGTGATTATTACAGTAAGAATTCCAAAGCAAAAAAGTACTGCGCTTTTTCAGAAATTGGGGCCAGGAGTCGTGAGCGCCAGAGACAGGAGAAACACCTGTGTTCTACAAATTCTTCAACACACAATGCCACGTTTTGGTTCATTTCCTACACTTGACGCGGATTGCATTCACACCAACAGTGAACCACACTTTGGTGCGCTTGTAAGCGAAGCGAGACCACTGTTTTTTTGTGGATTAGAATTCTTCTGTTCGTTCCGCAAAACAGAATTCAGATGAGCCTTCACACCAGCCCAAACAAAGCACACTTTCCGATAATACAGTCCAGGATTCGTTTTAATTAAATACTTAGTGGTGTGAATGTGTCTTAAGGGCGTGGTCGCGCCATGTCTTGGCCATCTGGCCAGTGATGTATATCGGACCAGTTGGTACCCATAGATCTTACATGGGCAACTGGCGGCCCGGGGGCCACATGCGGCCCCCACCTTCACTTAATGCGGCCCACAGGTTAATACCGGAATACTAATATATTATTGATTTCAGCTGTTACAATACCAAACATGACCTGCTACTATCTTAGTGGTAATGACTGGTATAGTAGTATAAAATATATAAAAATATATTTTTTATATATTTTATATTTTTTGTGTATGTCCAATGTATTTGTTCATAAGTTCATAAAGTTAACATAAGTATACAACTAAATGCGTTGGAAATTAAATAAAAATGTTAGATTTCAGGATTCCAATTAAAAAATAACCAACAAATATTCAGGATTCCAATTCAAAAGAAGCAAAAATAGCCGATCTACAAGCTCAAAACCCATCGCAGCGTTTTGAAGTTGCAGATCGGCTATTTTTTTCTTCTTTTGTATGAGATACTAGAATGACAAAGTAGAATGTAGCAATGTGCAATGTGGAAATATAGTGATCAAAGTTGCCCACCCCTGCCATAGATATTCACAGATATGGGCTTAATATTATAGGGATCTCCATTTATGGGCATAAAAGGGATTTGGTTCCCCTGGCATCACAGGGATCTCAATATCTCCATATATGTCAGAGCGTGAGAGTCAATCAACAAAAAAGACAATCATTATTACCCATACAGACAGACAGACAGATACGGTCAAGATGTGACGGTTCTCATAGTAAACTGCCTGGGGGCAGGAGCAGGATGAAGGGAGAGCCGGGTTAACGCGTAGCGGCTTGTTTTTCTCTGTCAGACGCTGCCACAGTGCGTCGTCTCTGCCTTCACGCAGCCGTGAAACATCACATGTGACATCTGGGTGGCGCCTGCGGTTTGAGCCCAGTGACCTTGAACTTAGAACGCAGGCAGCTTCTAACCGGCATGCTGCAATAGAGCCCTGTGGGGCTGTAATGTCTAGCCTAGGTAATAGGCACTGTGACATGTAGACCTATGTATAGCAATGTTATATTATACATGTCTGTGAGCAGTGGTGGAAAGTAACTAAGTAGATGTACTTAAGTACTGTACTTAAGTACAATTTTGAGG
This sequence comes from Nannobrachium achirus, assembly GCF_963921795.1. NCBI lineage: Eukaryota > Metazoa > Chordata > Actinopteri > Myctophiformes > Myctophidae > Nannobrachium > Nannobrachium achirus. The sequence continues at coordinate 20,664,125 of NC_137830.1, forward strand.
TATTTGTACTCTACTTGAGTATTTCCAATTTGCACTACCTTTACTCCTACTCCACTACATCTCGGATCAAAATGTTGTACTTTTACTCCACTACATTTATTTGAAAATTTAGTTACTAGTTACTTTGTAGATTTGGATCATTACTGCAAAACCTAGAGTACATTAACAACTTCAGCCCTATATATATATTTCGGACTTTTGAAAATAGCTGATCTACAAGCTCCCGATGTGTGAGCTTGTAGATATGCTGTTTGTCCATTTGAAAACTTGAAATGGGACATTCTGCATACTGCTGGGTACTTTTACTTTTGGTAGGCTATAAAGTACATTTTGATGGCAATACTTTTGTACATTTACTCAAGCACATTTTGAATTCCGGACTTTTAGTTTAACAGACTATTTCTATATTGCAGTATTGCTATTTTTAATACTTAAATAAAATATTTGAGAACTTTTTCCACCACTGTCTGTGACGTTGATACTGTGAAACCTACTAGGTCAGTGGTTCTCATCTTTTTTAGGCCGCGACCCTCACCCCCCCAAATAAGCTAATCATGTTTTAACAGGGGACCCCACCAAGAAATGTTCATATTTGAACCTGGGACCCCCCGCCCTGACAAACACTTGGATAGGAGTTGAGGCATTAGATGTATTAGTTTGACTCGGTTCCACATATATAGCTGGTAAATATAGCTGATCTACAAGCTCTCGTTGCGAGGCGTTCGAATCTTTTGACTCTTTCTTATATTATTTGACAATTTGGCCATTGTTTGAGCAATGGTCTTTTTTCTTTACTTTTTAAAAAAAATGAAATTGTCACTTCACTGTCATCACCGAGTGCCGCGCTGCAAGCTTGTAGATCTGCTATTTTTGAAAAGTCATGAAAATGATTGCAAATCATTGAATATATTATGTATTTTTTAAGCGAACATTTGTAACTCAAATTTTGCTTCTGGGGGGTCCCTGGAACCAAATATCTTGAGATGGGGGTCCGTGGCCAAATACAAATACATATCATTTTGTGGGTCCTTCACATGAAAAGGTTTGAGCACCACTGACAAAGAAACATAGGTTTTTCAAAACACCTTTGAAATGTTCAAAGACTAAAAAATAGCAGATCTACAACCTCACTTTATCTGCTATTTTTCAATAGTTAAAGTACTCATGCAGGGCCCAGAATTTGGTGTGACACCCCTGACCGTGGCTGACCAATCAGTGCAGGCTAGAGACCTCGCTAGTTAACTCTCCATGTGGACACACAAGGGCAGTACAGTAAGTCATGGGAGCTGACTGTCTGTGACAGTCGTTGGCACAGTATTAGTCAGACGCGGGGCGGCCTGGTGTAAGGAAGCAAGGTTTTTAAAGGTTATGTCATATCTACGACAGTTGGAGGAGACAAGAATACCCACTGGGACTTGGCTGTGCACCGTCTGCCATGCCATAGATAGGCTTAATTTACACTCTGTCGCGTGGTCTTGTTGTCGCGCGCCAAAAATAGGAGATCTACAAGCTCACGACGCGTCACGAGCTTGCAGATCTCCTAGTTGTCGGGCTGCAGAGGGAGGGAGAGAGAAGGAAAGAGGCTGAAAGGGAGCGACAGGCTGATGGACCAACGCACTCAGTTTTAGACAGAGCGAGAAAGAGAGACACAGACAGATAGAAATGCAGACAGATGGGCAAGAAAGGCTGACCTTCAGAAAGAGGAATAGAGCGCGCACAAGAGAGAGACACAGGCAGACGAAAATCGAAGAAAAGAGTGCGTGCGTGCGTGCGTGCGTGCGTGCGTGCGTGCGTGCATGCATGCGTACCTGTGTGCTTGTTTGTGTGTGATGTGTGTGTGTGTGCTTAACGACGTGAGGGCCAAACCTCTCAGGTGCTATAGTAAAATACTAGACTTACAGAGAAAGATCATTTTCATGGATAAGAAAGACTTACCCATTTAGGCCTAAACTAAGTTTTCTGAAAAACGTCAAATATTATTCAAATTTTCCAAAAGCAAATATGTACTACACAAAAATGTGTTCCCGGCCAAGAGGTTGGCGACAAGGTTACAACTAGTAAAGTGTTGAGGTTGGTGTGTGGGTTAGGATTAGACATTTAAGGGTCAGGGGTCAGGGTTGGGGATGAGATTAGGTTGAGGGTTAAATACGCAAAGAAAGTCTAGAAATATAGTACAATAAGCGTGCATGCTTACGTACGTGCGTGTGTTTGAGAGAGAGAGAGAGAGATTAAAAGAGGGTGGCAGAGACAGAGCCATTCGAGTGACTATACCGACAGCCAAAAAAAAAGAGGAAGTCCTCCCCTCACTCCATCTCCCGGTGTTTTGAAGGTCGCTCCGTCATCCCCGGCACATGGCTGCCGATGCTACTACTGTGTCATTTTATTTCCACGTTGACGTTGAGCCCTGCTATTTTCCGCACCGGGGAGCAGATCGAGTAAACGCCAGGAGCCACGGCGACGTCCCAAATAAATTAAAGTCAACGTGGCCCACTCACCACCGACTGTACTGTGTAGCTACTACAACACTTTGCTCGGCCTCATTGAGCAGAATCTATATTATCCTCTCTCTCTCTCTCTCTCTCTCTCTCTCTCTCTCTCTCTCTCTCTCTCTGTCTGTCTGTCTCTTTCTCTCTGTCTCTGTCTCTCTCTGTGAGGGATGAGTATTTCAGAGACAGAGGGAGATGGAGATGATTGCTCTGTCTGGGTTGAACATACAGCATATGCCACCTGCGGTCATAAATCGCTGTGATGGAAAACCTGTTTTTTATTTGTTCACCACCGTCGCTATGCGCTCGTCCGCACCACCCAGGTTTTTTTTACACTCTCAAGAGTACTGTCTGTCTGTCTGTCTGTCTGTCTGTCTGTCTGACTGTCTGTCTGTCTGTCTGTCTCGTCTGTCTGTCTGTCCCTCCTGCCTGCCCCCAACCCGTATACCATACATGCATCCACCCACCTGTCCACAAGTGCGGATTCCATGCATTCACCCTCAGCCACCCGTGTCCCTCAAACAGCCCCGGCCGTCTGCGGACGGTGACGCGCGCTACGGCCTGTCCTTGCCCTCTTTAGTACACACAGCTGTGGTATGTGACACGTGACCTTGTAAAGGACCGCAGAGGTGGCGCCGTCAACACACGACGGGGTCACGACACTGACCTTCTGACCAGCTCCTTTCGGAACCTCTTCCTCCGCTATACAGCTCCGAGATGAGGTTCCTGCTCATTACAAGCCCATATGAAGTTTTTCCAGGGATAGTTTGCCACGTTTTTGACCATTATTACCTTCACCAAACATTATATCCAAAAAGTAAAGGTCCTATACCCCTCTCTCACATGTCTACTTTTTTAACGGCGGGGGTAATCCTAGCGATGTGTTGAAACAATACTTTAAACCACTCGTTTTGTCAGCCAGTTCCATGTTTTTCCCCAGTGAAGTTACGGAAGCAGTAATGTGCACACGTGACTCGCCATCAATCTGTGTTGCAGCCACCAAGCGGTCGGGGCGAGAAATGGCCACAGGCTGACAAAAACATGGAACTGGCTGACAAAATGAGAGATTTAAAAGTATTGTTTCAAAACATCACTTAGATTACCCCCGCCGTAAAAAAGTAGACATGTGAGAGACGGGTATAGGACCTTTACTTTTTGGATACAATGTTTGGTGAAGGTAAGAATGGTCAAAAATGTGGCGAACGATCCCTGGAAAAATGGGCTTGTAATGAGCAGGAACCTCGTCTCTGAGCTGTATAGCGGAGGAAGAAGTGGTTCAGCGCGTCAGGAGGATGAAGGCAGCGGTGGACAATACACAAGTAAATTTACTTGAGTACTGTACTTAATTACAGATTCTGGGGATTTGTACTTTACTTGAGTATTAGATATCTTTGATACTTATTACTCTTACTCGTGTACATTTCCAAGAAAAATATTTGTACTCTTACTCGAGTAAATTTCTAGGAAGGCTGAAAAGTACTGAGTACTTTTAGGTTGTCTGTTTTGTGTTTTGTTTTTGTTTTTCCCCTAAAATGCAGTTGGCCACATGCTGTGTTCGTCAAAGTAGGAAACCTATCACAGTAGGCTACATGTTCTCCACTGGGATCTACATAAGAGCGGAGATACGTAACCCCCTAGCCATATAAGGATAACGCCAAGATAGCCACGCTCTCTCTTGTTTATCAACTCAAAACAAGACCGCGGCATTGCGGCAATGACCTTATCTTAAGGCCATGTTTGATTTTGCGGGAGTGAAAAAGAAAGATGCGAACACAGACAAAACGGTATATATTTTCAAATGCTTATTGTGTTTGCCAAAGAAAAACTACATCTCTGCTTCCAACAACTCCACGTCCAAGGTCCTATAAATTAAATGTGTAGGTAATTGTACTGGAGTACATTTTGAGTTGACTCAAGTACTGGGGTCGAGAACTCTGTCCGCCTCTGGATGAATGTTGTTATTGGAGAGCAGGAGGCGCGGTGGGGCCTGACCCCAGAGCCTCGCTCCGACGCCCTCCCGGCCGCTCTGACATTTGGAAGAGAGAGGGGGGGCTTTTGATGTTGTTTGATGTTTGATGTTTGAGGATAGAGAGACCACGTGTGTCAGAACACTGCTCTGTCTTTCTGTCTCCTACAGCGGTGGTTTTCAACCCTTTTCATATCAAGGTCCGTTCTTTATTCGGCATTTGAGTCACGGACCACCATTTGATGAGATTCAGCCTCTCAGACCAAAAAATATACACACAATTCCATGCTGTACAGATGTGGTAGCATGGGACTGATAACAGGTCAATCAAAAATCGACAATTCTTCTACGTTCTGTACTAAGGCTGGGCGATATTCCATAACATTGTTGAATACCTCGATATCGATATTACTCACAATATTAGTAAAACACTATTGCATTATATATATTTGAATGATTTATTCTGCTTTAGGTCCACTGCCTGCCTAAACCCAGATAATGAATAGCATATCCATGCATGCACATTGCACAGTACACATAGAATAAAGACATTAAATGCCTTATTTCCATTTTCCAACAATGGTTTTATTGAAATAATGCATGTGCTATGTGCACGCATAGTGTGTCTGTTAATTCATTTGACACATACACCAATACCTCATTTCGCCATCTTCGTCGATATGTATACCTTGCATGATATCGATATATTTTCTATGTATTGACCAGCCTTATTCTGTACTTGTGTGGACTTAAAGTTAAGTAATGCAGGTGTTTAACAATAATGTAACTCTTGACAGCCTAAAATGAAACGGTTTCATTTTACGCTCTCAAGAGTTAAAGATCTATAGGGGTCCATTTGGTTACCAACTCTCCATCATTTAGCTGGGTGCCACCTGGAACCCCCTCAAGGACCACTGGTTGAAAACATTGCCTTGCAGCATGTCCCTCACTGTCTACTACGGCGTGTCTGTGTGACTACTCTGTGTTTTGTGTCCCTCGTGTGTCCACAGTGTGTCTTATGTCTCTGTGTGTGTCTACTACAGTGTGGTGGCCTTATATGTCTTCGGTGTACCTTATGTCCCTGTACGTCCACAGTCGTGTCTTACAGTATGTCGCCCATATGTCTTCAGAGTGTCTTATGTCCTTCTCTGTGTCTACAGTGTGTCCTAATCCCCCTCAGTCTCTCTGTCTGGTTTTTGAATGTATGTCCCTCCTCTCCATGTCTGTCTACCGGAATCTGTCTCTTGTTTCTTATTTTATTTTATTTTATTTGATAGTACAGTATACTGTATTCTGTAGGTACTAGGTAGATAGGAAACAGGGAAAGAGAGATGGGGGAATGACATGCAGCCAAGCCCGTCGGGATCGGGACTCGAACCCCGCGATACACTGTTAGGCATCAGAGCCGATGTGGTATGCGCCTGGACCAGTAGGCCTTCTGGTCTACTGGACCATGATGGAAAAAAGCCCTAAACATAACCAGATAGTGCAGTGAGATAATTTGTCAAACCCTCAGATCACACTTTTTCCGCGCATCCGTTGTATGGTGAATATAGGAGAGGACAAGAGTGTTAAAGGCAAAAATATGTATTTAATAATTAAGCATTAAGTAAAAAATATTACAGATTGAATGATAGAAATGTGATACAGAATCTCTGGGCTCAAACTATGCTTTCCTTATCAGCAACAAGTTGTGCCGAGGCCAGTTCACGAAGTCTGCGTGCCGCTATTCTATCCCTGGGTCCTATTTATGGAAAAAATATAGGTTGGTCTCAGACAGGAGGCAACTTCTCCACTTGTCGCTTGCCGATCTGACTTCTGCGTTTCTCTGGAGGAGAGTTTCGCAACATACCTGCAATGTTTCAGAATAGGGAAGAACAAAGAAAAACATTGACCACAAGTGCAGATTCAAATGCAGATAAACAGCTACTTTCACAATTCTTGTCTCACAAACTTTAAGCTATCACACTTTAACATTGAGATCTGCTTACACCCTTCCTGTCAATTCATCTCCAGTTTTGTAAGCTAAGCCTCTCTTTCTAACTTGAACCTCACACATGCCTTTCTACTAAATACAGTTTGAACTTTTCCATCGTTCTGAGATGGCCTTCTCATTAAGTAGATTCAAGTACATGACAGCAAATGAGCACAGTAATCTATATCTTAAAGAGTACAGGTTATTAATATACCGGTATTCTTTTTGTTTTTTATTAGGACAGCACTTAAACACAATAGCAATTAAACAATAATATTTAAAGTAACCGCATAATCTTTTTCAAACAACAACAGGTAACAACTAAGGCTTTTAAAGGATATCAGTGATAAAAAGGATATCAACAATCAACAACCAGTAGATCAGTAGCCCTGTCTCTTGTTTCTTTATGCTTCTGTCTCTGTCTCAGCATTTAATTTCCCTTTAAATACCGGTATTTCTACCTTCTCTCTCTCTCCTCACTCCCTCTTTGTCTATTTCAACACGCAGCATTGCCTATATGGACCCCCACTGGCATCCATCATGTACACGTCCCAGTGTGTCTCTGCACAGCGTAGTGTACCGGTTGAGCCGGGTAGCCAGTCCGACACTCAGAGAGTGTATCACCCCCCCCTCAGTCAGTAGGTTATCACAGTACAGCCACGTGTCTCTCCCACTGTGCCATGGCACAACCGTTCACAGCTGCCTTTCATCTCTGCCTCGCTGCGCACGCACGCACAAATACGCTCAGGATGCAGCACGTTGTGAGCTTGTACCGTGTCTATTTCTGATGTGCCACACCAGAAACACAAAAAGTTAATAAAAAGAATATCGTCTCTTTCGGGCAGAAACCGCACATCTCCAAGTTTCTTTTTTTTTCTCGTAAATTAAAGCCATACATCATACAAAAGTGTCGCAAAATAAATGTGAAAGTAGCAGATCTACAAGCACTACATGTACTTGTAGATTGGCTATTTTTGCATTTTTTTTATCGTTTTTTTTTTTTTAATAATAACAAAAGGTTTTGGACATACAAGGTTTCCATGCACCCGACAACGACGATATACATTAACACTTTACCCCTCTGTTCCTAGTGAACTAATACTTAGCTGACCGGGATCAGCTCAGTACTTGGCACGCTCTTTTCCCCCTCCACACACCAAATTTAAAATAGCCAATCTACCAGCTCACAGCGTGTCGCGTTTGCAACGCATCGTGAGATTATACTGTGGTGTAGATCTGTTATTTCCGTCGAATGTCCCTCCAGAATAGGGATGCTATAGGGCTCAAGTGGTTAAGCACGAGACTACCAGCAATGTTAACAGTCACTTCCATATGGCTATAGCTTTAGTTTGAACCTAAAGCAACATTCCATGTTCTATTCAACACAAGGATCAAGAGAATATCCTGACTTAGGAGGATTTTCCTCATGCATCCTTTCATCCATATGAAGAAGGGGGAAAAAAGAACATGCAGCCCAAGCAAAGAAAATAAATAAATGCTCCATCCATTCAAGGGGACTGTGAGGGTGGGGGTTACGCAATGGTCTTGTCACTGACATCTGCACGTTAGCACATCATGAAAACATGGCTTCGGGCCTGCACGGAATTGAAAATTCTCAAATGTGCACCGCAGCACTATGTCATTTCATATATTTATTCATGTGTGCCGCTAGACCTGCGAGTGTCCCCCGTCAGATCTTCGGCGGGCGGCAAATCCTGGCTGTCACATGTCCTGTGGTGATTTATAAATCCGTCGACTCGCCCGTCGCCATCCATCCTCCCCGCTGACAGGCCTCAGCCACTCGATACTCTTCCGCGCGTGTGCTGCTCACTGCTCACGCATGGATGCAGTTCAGTGGTGGACAACACATAGACATCAAGCCCCTGCCCTTTTATCCGTCTGTAAAAAGTGCCTTCTGCAGACCATGAATGCAGTTTTCACTATGGAGAAGGAAATGCAAATGCCCCCTTTCCATGCCATACCTGAAGGCAGCCTTGTCCAAACTCTCCTGAACTTGATGTTGAAAGAATTGTCCTCTCTGTGTAGAAATCAAGCATAGAAAATATCCGACCTCCAAGCTCACAACGACACGTTATGAGCTTGGAGGTCGGCTATTTCTGATATTTTCACCCAAAGGCCCTTTTAGAAATGTCAGCCCCGGCCTCTCTAACATTCTCTCCACGTCCCTGGTGGACAATGTACTCAACCTCAGTACTACAGTATGTCAAAGTATAGATCTTTGATATTGGGCAGAAACCTCTTACTTTCCACCCGACAGACGTGATACTCCTGGTCAAATATGATATGAATATTGTCACTCCCTCCAGTCATGAACGTCACCATAGTTCCGCATACTGATCCATTTATTTAAGCGCTCTCACAGCAGACTTTAGACTGCCGATTAATCATTTTCACCATGGTGAAACTTTTGGGCATGTCGTAGGTATTTCTTTTTTATTAAAACATTATATAAAATAAAATAAATAAAAATAGCACATGGTATGGGGCTGTTAAGTCTGACATCATTTTGTAGGCAGAGGAGAACTTTTGGCCCCCAGAAAAGTGAATCTTTTTACTATTTTTACTATTTACTAATTTTTCTTCTCTTTGTTGTTGAAAGGAAAGTGGTAGAATTATACTTTAGTCGTTATTTTTGTCTCGGATCTGTTGAAATAGCGAGGGACAGATATTGACAATAAATCTGCTTGGAGGTCTGACTACAAAATGATGTCACGGCTTAAAAGCCCCATAGGGGGGGCGCCCGCTGGCCTGGTGGTCAAGGCGCGTACCATATACTAGGCTATGATGCCTGCTGGCGTCGCCGGTTCGATTCCCGATCCGGACGACCTTTGCCACATGTCATTCCCCATCTCTCTCCCCATTTCCTGTCAGCCTACTATCCTGTCAAATAAAGGCATAAAAGCCCAAAAACAAATATTTAAAAATTAAAAGCCCCATAGGGCTGAAGTGGTTAACCAGTTAAAGGGATAGTTCACCCCTAAAATGACTTTTTCCCTATCGATTACTCACCCCATGGAGACTTGAATTCATGGATATTTTTGGGGGGGTTTTGTCACATTCTAAGCCAATAATTTGATGAGATTCTTTGTGTCTCCATATTAGGGAACAAAGCATGCTCTTTGTGTCTCCATAGGGAACACAGCAGGCTCTTTGTGTCTCCACTCTCCATAGGGAACAAAGCAGGCTCTTTGTGTCTCCATAGGGAAAAAAGCAGGCTCTTTGTGTCTCCATAGGGAACAAATCATGCTCTTTGTGTCTCCATAGGGAACAACTGCTGGTCATCAAATTATTGGCTTAGGAATGCGACAAAATAAAGTCTCCATGGGGTGATCTATAGAAAATTAAAAAAAATTGGGGGGTGAACTATCCCTTTAAACATTCGCCAAAAATAGCAGATATAGCATATAGATCATAGATCATATAGAGCTTATAGATCGGTTATTTTTGGCAAAGGAGGTTTGGTGTAGAGGGAACAAAGAGCAAACCAAGTAGAGAGCCCAAAGCCAGTGGCGTCAGTTCAGCAAAAGCTAAGGTATGGCAACCATGTCACCAGTCATGTTGCCTTACCTTAGCAATAGGCATGATGATGATGATTACTAGTATTATTTTACCGCAGGCACAGTAAAGTAAATAACTGCATCTTGCAGCTTAAAGGTATTTTATAACAGAATAATAAACACAGATAGACATAGAGATATTTACAAATTTATTTTAAGAAGTACATTTAATTTCTTTCCCCTGGAGCCGAGGTATAATAGCCTCTGCCCTAAGCTCATTGAGGGTTTTTAAGTGGTTGCGCCTGTGTACCGAGGCCGGGGTTATTTCAGTCCGCCAGGATGACACGGCCGCCGTGCGTTTAACGGCAGCATGATATAGGCCACAGTTAATGTGGTGCCAGCGTGTTTTTAGGGCATTAGGGTTAGCCAGTTAATCATAGCCTGCACCTTGTTGCGTCCATGCCACTGAGCACATCATATACAAACAGAAATAATTAGGGGCTCGCCAAGGCTCAAGTGAAGGTGATTGTATACTGTACACAGTGGTGTTGCAGCATTTTGTCCCATTATTACAAGAGACTCAGTGGTGTAAGGTAACTGAGTATTTGCTTAAGTACTGTGCTGAAGTGCAATTTTGAGGTATTTGTGCTTTACTTGAGTATTTCCAATTCCCAATAGTTTTACTTCTACTCCACAAAATGTATTTGAAAAATGTAATTAGTTACAAGCTCACAAAGTTGTGAGCTTGTAGATCTGCTATTTTCAAACTTAAAGGAGTAGTTCACCACTTTTCAACCTGTCTTCATATAATAGGTCCTCACTAATGTTCATGATAAAATATCACAATTTTTTTCTACTCAGTCCAAGTCTCCTAGGAGAGCTGTGGGAAGTTCAGAATCCATCGTCTTGTGACATCATCATTTTCCACAAAAAAAAATTTATCAATATTTTTGAAAAAAATATTTAGATTTTTATTATCGCGAGAACAATGGCTTCCACTTTAAAATTGCAACTTTTCAGGAATAGAAAGCCTGCAGTTTCTATAAGCTGGATTGGCAATCGATGATGTCACAAGACGATGGGTTTCTGACCTGCCCACAGCCCTCCTCTGAAAAAAAAAAGAAAACATTTTTTTTGAGTGAGGACCAATTATATGAACATAGGTTGAAAAGTGGTGGAGTGCCCCTTTAAGTAAAATATGTTTCCACCACTGCTGTACAGCGATGTTGCAGCATTTTGTCCGATTATTACAAAGAGACTATATAGGTGTGTGGCTGGCAGTTACTGGTAACGCTCGGCGGGGCAGCTGCTCTGTACGCCAACGCCCACGGAACCGCCAGTCTGATGCAGAACATCCCCTCCTCCCCCTGCCCAGAAGAGAGCCACAAAACAACACTTTAGGACGGGGTGGTGCAATTACCAGTCATCTGTGGTTCTCCTGAGATGAGTAAGACCCAAGCAGAGAAAAATAGCTGCATGTGGCTCTGTGTGTGCGTGTGTGTGTGTGTGTGTGTGTGTGTGTGTGTGTGTGTGTGTGTGTGTGTGTGTGTGTGTGTGTGTGTGTGTGTGTGTGTGTGTGTGTGCGTGCGTGCGTGCGTGCGTGCGTGCGTGCGTGCGTGCGTGCGTGCGTGCGTGCGTGCGTGCGCGCGCGTGTGCGTGCGCGTGTGCGTGCGCGTGTGCCATGAGTCTTAGGACTGCGGGTGAACATGTTTTTTTGTGCTGGTGGGTGGTGAACGAGGGCACAGATCAACAAGGATTCCTCTCAACCTGTTGACAGATACAACCATCCAGCTGGAGGATAACCTTTTTGGGGAGAGCTGCATGGTCCCATATTCCCGAAAATGCATCATAGCCATCATCCAGCGATGCTGTGCATTGCGTGAATTCCTTTTGCACAAGCACTGTGTGGCCTATATGTTTGGATAGCATGCTCAAGTTGTGTGTATTAAATGAAAGGGAGATTGGGGAATCAATTTTCAGGTTTCCATTTGTACTCTGACAAACAAAATAGTGATTAGGACTTGAATTTAGTCTGTGCCCTACAATTCTGCTTTACTGTAATTGGACCCACTATTTGGGCCCATACGTCAAGGATTACCATTCTTCTGTGCTCTCTCTCGCTCTCTATACTGTCTCTCACCTCTACGGTATGTTCCCTTACAGTAAGTGCCTTCATCACAGCTTTCCTGTCTATCTCTCCTACGGTGTCTCCCTCTCTCTGCTTTCCTACCGTCTGTCTACTCTACGCTGTCTCCCTCTCAGCTTTCTGTCTACCTTCCCTTCCCTTATCACTCAATGAAACTGGTGTCTTGAATGAGACTCTGTTTCAAGCCACGTGGGATCTCGAGGCCTTTGAGTTCCAGCAACACCAAGAATTAATATTAATATTACGTAAGACATGAAACTTTGTCACTTTGAAGGATTTGAAATGTCTTCTGATGTCACAGAGGTATTGAGAACATTAACGGCACGTTAAAGATACTCAGACGCTGCACTCCATCGGTGACTCGCGAGACTCTTGTGATGTTAAACGCTTCCCATGTATCAGAGACGCAAGTGAAGGAGATAAGCAGGGTGGAGGAGGAGGTGGAGGAGAGGGAAAACGACATGCTTTTCACTCGTCTGATTCACTGACGGCAAGCACTCGCTCTGTAGGTGACACCGTTGGTTTGAGGCGCACAGATACATAGTCTATATCCAGGTTTTTCATGTCATGCCTGTGAAAGAAACATGTCCTTGGCGTATCTGTTACGCTTAAGGAGGGAAATGTTCTATTTATACACCCAGCCAAAACAGGGTTTTTGAAGTGAAAGCCCTACGGAGAGAGGAGTAAAATAAATGAATAAGAATAAACAAAGTCACACTGATATGCTGCTATCACTGCTAAACATCTGCTATTTTAACATGACAGACTATAGACATCTTAATGCATAATCTATAATGTGGAAGTTCTATGCACTGAATAAGGAGCCAGGATTTCAAATGTGCATTTCTACATGAAATCTTCTGCTTTGGGCTGGTATAAAATACATTTAATATTAAACTATGATGGTCATATTATCCATTATGTCCATACTGCCACATACTGTATGTACTGTAGCCTAGCTATTTTACCCCATTAGGCTTTTATGCTTATCTCTCTCTCACAGACTTTGACAACAATCCATTACCGTGCATTCGTATACTCTCTATCTTGCTGATGTGTAATTCCAGCCTCTGATCTGGCAATTAATATACTGTCGGTCTTGTCCTACACAAGTCTGCATTGCAGACACATGCTTTAGTGTGTGAGTAAGCATACCGATACGTGCACATCTGTGTGTGTGCGTGCGTGTGTGTAAAAGTGGGTATATCTATCTATTCAAGTGTGGCGGAAACGTATGTACATGAAAATAACTTATGGACGGATTATATTCTAATACAGACATATCACAAGGCATATAGAAAAGAGCAAATGGCTAATCCCCTTGCTAAGCCATGTGCACATGTGCCAATGCTATAAATGTGTCGTCCAGCAACAGCAAAGTAATTAAGGCCAAGCAACCACGACCACCCAGTTTCCAAATGAAAGTCCCTCATAGGCAACATGGGAACCGAAAGCCAGTCCCAACAATGGCACACACACAATGCTTCGCGATGCGAGGCGTTGTGTGCTTGTAGATCGTCTATTTTCATTATTTTAAATCATTTTTTAAATGATACAAAACGAATGGTTTTGGACATACACGTTTCCACATGAAAACGACTATACTCTTTCGTCATGGCAGCAGTTTACGGCCCATATTCACATAGCTATATTTAGATGTACTGTATGGTCTCTGTCTGCAGGAGAGGATATTGGCCTGCTGCGTGAGAGTGGGCGGATATCGATGCGTGCGAAACAGTCCCCCCCCCCCCCCACCACCACCACTTCCTGGTGCGAACTAAACCAAAACTGGAGCACTGAGAAGATGAGATGGATGACGGCTCCCCAGAGTTAGAGAGGCATGGTGTCCAGTTATATTTCAATGGATCTCAAAAGTGGGACCCAGGAACCTACATGGGTCCTAGATGGGGTTTCCAGGGGCTCCCCCCTCCCCCAGGCCCAGCTAAATTAGTTAATATAGCATTAAAGGAGAAGTTCACCCCCCAAATTACTTAGTTTCTATCGATCACTCACCCCATGCAGACTTGAATTGGATATGTTTTAGTTCTTGTCGCATTCCTAGGCCAATCATGAGGAGACTCTTTGGGCTCTATTTTGATTGTCTTCAGTACCAGCTCTTAGGCCTTAAAGGAGTAGTTCACCCCCAAAATGACTTTTTTTCTATTGATTATTCACGCCATGGAGACTAGAGTTCAATAATTTTTTTTGGTTTTTGTCACATTCCTAAGACAAAAATGTGATAACAATAAATGTACCCCCATTCATTCCGGATGGTGACCCGTTTCGATACGATGGGGGTAAATTTACTCGAATCAATTTTTGTCTTAGGAATGTGACAAAAAACAAAAAATATTATTGAACTCTACTCTCCATGGCATGACTAATCAATAGAAAAAAAGTCATTTTGGGGGTGAACTACTCCTTTAAGACCTAGAGGCGTGGTAAATGCTGTTTGGCCAGTTAAAACAGACAATCAAAATAGAGCCCTTTGTGTCTTCATAGGGTTGTATTAGGAATGTGACAAAAAACTAAAAATATCCAAGTCTCCATACATGGGGTGAGTAGCCAATCTACAAGCTCAAAACGCTGTGATGTGACACGCTGTGAGCTTGCAGGTTGGCTATTCTTTTACTATTCTGAAATATTTTGAAAATGTATATAATTTTGAAACATTTCAACACAACTCTTCTCTTATGGGGGTCCCTGGCCCAACCAACATAGATGGGGGTCCCCTGCCAAATCAGTTTCGGGGTCTTGAAATGAAAATGCTAACTGGTTAACTGTGTTTTGGTGCACTCTCCAACCACACCAGAGCTGCTGGTTTCGATTCATACACTCTGCAGATGTTCTGTGGCCAGAGATGAAAAGAGGCTATGGGTGGGTGGGTGGCGGTGGTGGGTGCCGCGTCGGAAAAGCTGAGCGATCTCCCGGGCCACCATCTGGCCTGACCGGGCCTCGACTGTCTGTGGCAGTGACCATCTCTTCTGCACCTCCTCTCTCTCCGCCATCCTCTCCGTCCTGCCAGCCTGACATATGGCCTCTTCTGATGAAACCCGCCGCAAACGCACGGAGGAGGAGGAGGAAGACGCACAAAAGGCAACGTGGTGGATGAGGAGGGAGGGAAGGAAGGAAGGAAGGGGAAGGGAGCTAAAGATGGAGACAGAGAGAGTAAAGGGAAAAGGTTTCAAGGAAGGGAGGGGGGATGTCATCAGTCTATGAATGCACAGATTGTGCGTGCGTGTGTTCGTATGTGCGTGCATGTCACGCATAACTAGAGAACCGTGCATCAATCGGAGGAGACACATGGTTGTCTGTGCTCTAAGACCAACTGTAGGAGTACCAGTAAGACTCCCTAATCGGGAGATAAGCGACCGTTGGTCGCTTATCTCCACAAATATCACAACCTCCACCTCTCACGTCATACGGGTAGCCATAGTTACACCTGGAATGTTGAATCTCCATATATGGAGATAACCTACGCATCACACAAAGTCTGACCTCACCAGCCCATACTTGGGCATGGACGACTTATATCTCCATATACGGAGATGGCCATATATGGAGATACGATGACATCACAGAGTCCACAGCTGATGATGTGGCGTGATGTCATACAATACACAAACAAGCCCTATATAAAGGGGCAATTCTCACCAGGGAAGAGAGCATTGCCTGGAATGTTGAATCTCCATATATGGAGATAACCTACGCATCACACAAAGTCTGACCTCACCAGCCCATACTTGGGCATGGACGACTTATATCTCCATATACGGAGATGGCCATATATGGAGATACGATGACATCACAGAGTCCACAGCTGATGATGTGGCGTGATGTCATACAATAAACAAACAAGCCCTATATACTGATGCGATACGATGACATCACAGAGTCCACAGCTGATGATGTGGCGTGATGTCATACAATAAACAAACAAGCCCTATATACTGATGCGGAGATATGAGCAGGGCAAAGGTGTGACGTGTGACGTGTGACCGACCGACCGACCGACCGACCGACCGACCGACCGACCGACGGACGGCCGGTGGAGGTTTTCATAGTAAACTGCTCCCTGACGGTCGCAATCAGGAGAAAGAAAGAAAGAAAGAAAGAAAGAAAGAACATCCAGCTCTATGGTACAGACAGCAGATACAGTATGCTAGCCTGGGTGACTCACTACACCGTCCCCCCTATACTGTAGCACGGTAATCCATTCCCAGCATGGCTGGCGAACAGATATGTCACCTCTGACCCTGTCTCCAGTCACACATCCCTTCACATCAAATCACCCCTTTCCATCACTCGTCCTCAAAGACCCCCACGACCCCCCCGGCATAGCGCATCAACCAGGATCCCGCGGTACAGGCGGAGAGTTTCGTCCTTGAAAGGTTGGAGTTGGGGAAGTGATGCATCCTTCCCCGGAAAACTGTTTCACCTACATGGACAATGTGGGTGTGAACAATAGCTGGTTAACTCCACCTCTCACCACAGATTAACCGCCATCTGTCAGTTATGCGTGATTTGGGAGTGGTTGGCAAACCCCGCCCCTATACAGCAGAGTGGCTGTAGTCTATCCACAAGTTTCCGCAGGAGTTTACTGGAGACTATCCGGACCAAACTTCCGGGTTTAACAGCAGACATACAAGCTCACGTCGCGTCGCAGATGCAACCTGTTGAGAGCTTGTAAATCGGCGCCGGAAGATCGATGCAAACGTTTGCGCGATGCACTATGGGGCGTAGGAAACTCGTGGATATAACTGTTAAAATATGTTAATAGTTTGGCGCGTGAGAAAAGGACAACCAAGGACAAATTACTCTATTGTCTATTGCTGTGTTAAGTGGAGCCAGATCCGATTTCGAGTCATTTTGATATAGCACTTCGATAGCAAAACAGTGGAAGTATTAATTCCATAATGCGGATCATGTACTCAGCAAAACAACTAGCCTACTTGAACCGTACAGATGAAACAAACAGATCTATGAGTTCACACCATTACATGTGTTTTGTCTTGTGAGACTTGCGATGCATTGTGAGCTTGTAGCTGTGACCTTGTAGATCGGCTTTAGTGTAGAGCGAAAACTGGAGGGGGCCGAGGCTAGTATAGTGCCCTTGGGAATTCGGTCAACTAACTATAGAGTAGTGGTTACAAACAGTGAAAACACATTAAATCAAAACTTAAAACAAGGCGTGCCGATGAGCAAGGCGCTATGTGAGCAAGTGCCCACGCAGATTGGTGCTGTTCGGGTTGCATACCCATAGGCAGAGTAGAGTAAGTGTTCTGTCCTCATCAATGTGGGTCACAAAAGACATACGTTGACCATGGGTAAATTTAGGATGGCTTGCCAGTGGGAACTGGGAAGAATGAATTGGTGTGAAATACACTTACGACAACAACTATGATGTGACGCATTTCTTTGTTTATTTGACTATTTATTTGCCTATCGTCGCAGGGACGCAGGCATCCAGGCATCCATGGCGTTTCCCTCCCTTCCCTTTGCTCTCCTCCTGGCTTATAATTAATTCATACATATAGAGAGCAGAGAGCATTATGACGTTTCCCACTGCCCCCCAACCCCCACCAAAACCCCATTATCCCCGTCGTTCTATTGAGAGAAAACATGTCTTTATGGGAATGGGGGTGGGGGTGGGGCTGGGGATGGTGAAGTGGACCACTTTCATCATGAAGTCAATATTTTCACAGATCACCGGGTACGAAGGGGGGTGGGGGGTGGATGACAGTCGACAGCCACCAATTGCTATTGAATATGTAAATATCCAATTTATTATTTGTTATCTTTATAATTATTTCCACTTTTTCTCGACTCTAACCTTCTTCATCTCTTTCCCCCTTTAGTGTACAGTGTGTGTCTAATTTTGTAATTAATGCATTGATTGGGGGATGGATGACAGACGCCAGTTGCTTTTAAATAAATATCCAATTTATTATTCTTTATCTTTATAATTATTTCCACTTTTTTCCCGACTCTAACCTTCTTCATCTCTTCCCCTTTTAGCAGAGTACAGTGTGTGCCTAATTGTTTAATTAATGCATTGATTTCCTCGTCATATCAAGTGATTAGACAAATCTTCATTCATTGATTATGAGTGCATTACTCTCACAATATTTTGCATTCATAGTTGTGTTCCTTTCACTGCATTTACAACTGATTTCCATTATTTAGTACTTAGTGGGTAGATTTTGATAGGGTATTTGCTTGTTTGTTTAATAAAATAATGTATTTGATTAAGAAGTTGTCAATATTTTTGACAGTGAACAGAACACATCCCTGTCTCACAAATAATTATTGTTTTATAAAGTACATGTCCTTTGGATACAGTATTGACATGTTTATTATTACAATTATTATCATCTAACCAGATATATCTGTGACAGGTGTGTTGGTGGAGCATAGACATATACCACTGCAACAGCCACCATGTGGGCCACAACTGCCTGCCAGTTATAATAACTGTAAAAAAAAATAAGAAAATGTTTCACATGCCTTAAACCAGGGGTCTTCACCGTTTTCAGGCCAAGGACCCCTTAGTTGAAAGATTCCATATAGTTTTTGACAACACAATCGTCAGTGTATTTTGGATTCATGTCAATTTGTGTTTTCTGATAATTTACCCACTTGAACCGTCAATACTTAATAAACTTGACCTTTCACTCTGTACTTAGTCTGCTCTTTTCCCCTCCCCCTACACCAAACCCTGACCTGAAACATGAAAGAGCTCTTGTTTGAAAAGGATTATCACTGTCTGACTGCAGATCAAATGTTTTAAGCAACTAAATATATGTTTTTGAGGATGAAGATCCCAGCGAGGTACAAGATCAGAGAGCAACTACTGGCTGAGCCCACAATCTTCACAGCTTCGCCCAGGATGACTTCGGGGTACAAGCTTGTAGATCTGCTATTTTCACTAAATTTGAAATAAGGCTTAAGTGGCTAATTAATACTTCTTGAGAAATGTTTTAGTACAAAATTACAACGTATACTGTAACTAGAAAGGTGCAATTCTGGGAAATTGCAAGTGTGGTTGTGCTGAAGCGCGTCGTGAGGAATCCACAGGGAAATGATTTCGATTTTACCATTTATATTATATAGTATGATGTCATGTGAAGCATGAACACAGTGTGTGAAGCATGACCAACGCTTCACTGTTACATTTGTGCAAATGTTTACAAAAAGCAGGTTCAATATGCAGGCAAAATATTCTCGGTCCAAGAACAATAGTGTGTTGCCTAATAGCAACCACACTATATGTCTTTGAAGTATAGCGGAGGGAAAGTCTCCAAGAGTCTAAAAAATTCAAATACTCAAGTACAGATACTAAAAAACATGGTCATCATGACATCATTAATATGGTGTCATAAGTATGATGTCAGTCTTGCCCAAATATGAAATTGGAGGCATATATAAAATTAAGCATTATAAATTGGAAACAGATAACTAAACGGAAATTTAGAAAGTTATTTTTGCGATTGGGTTTAAATAATTATTGTCTTTCACAAACATAGATCAACATAGCTGTCTGTCAAATACGGATCAGGACTTGAGATTGGAGTGTGACCTCCTTCCAGAACCATGCGTTTCTACCCGCGCTGGCGGATGTCCTCCCTGAAGAGGCTTTTTCTCTTGGGATCGACTCTGTGCATAATTGCAGTGGTCTTTCTCCTGAGGCTTACGGACCGAGAGCAGACCGAAATCAAAGGCTGCCCCCATGGGTTCTACAGCCAGGACGAGCTGAAGCCCGCGCTGGAGAGGCCACCGCAGGACCCCCAGAGGCCTGGGGCCGGCGGCGAGGCTTTCCACAAGGAACACGTGACCCCGGAGGAGATGACGGCGAAAGAACAAGGCATGACCAGACACTGCTTCAACCAGTTCGCCAGCGACAGCATCTCCCTGAGCCGCAGCCTTGGCGATGACACCCGGGCTCCGGAGTGTGTGGCGCAAAAGTTCTGTTATCCTTTACCCACCACCAGCGTGATTATTGTCTTTCACAACGAGGCCTGGTCCACCCTCCTCAGGACGGTCTTCAGTGTTCTGCACACATCCCCTGCTACCTTGCTCAAAGAGATCATCCTGGTGGATGATGCAAGCGACGCCGAGCACCTCAAGAGGCCTTTGGAGGAGTTTGTGCGCCAGCTTAAGATCGTCCGTGTGGTGAGACAGCCAGAGAGGAAAGGTCTCATCACAGCCAGGCTGCTGGGGGCCAGTGTGGCCAGGGGTCAAGTCCTCACCTTCCTGGATTCACACTGTGAGTGTTTCCATGGCTGGCTGGAGCCCCTGCTGGCTCGTATTGTGGAAGAGCCCACTGCAGTGGTCAGTCCACATATCTCCACTATAGACCAAGACACATTCCAATTCAAAAAGCCTGAGGTCTCTGGCGATGTCTTCCGTGGCAACTTTGACTGGAGTCTGTCCTTTGGCTGGGAGTTGATCCCTGATGACAAGAAACCCAAGGATAAGACCTACCCTATCAAAACACCTACTTTCGCCGGTGGACTCTTCGCCATCTCCAAGAAGTATTTTGAGCAAATTGGAACCTATGACGACCAGATGGAGATCTGGGGTGGTGAGAATGTGGAGATGTCATTCAGGGTGTGGCAGTGTGGGGGTCAACTAGAGATCATTCCTTGTTCCGTGGTGGGCCATGTCTTCCGCTCCAAGAGCCCCCACACTTTCCCCAAGGGCACAGAGGTCACTCGCAACCAGGTGCGTCTGGCCGAGGTCTGGATGGATGACTATAAGAATATCTTCTACCGTCGTAACAATAATGCTGCCAAGATGGCCAGAGAGAAAGAGTTTGGCGACATCTCTGAACGTGTACAACTGAGAGAGAGATTGCAGTGCAATAACTTCGCCTGGTACCTCAACACAGTTTACCCAGAAGCCTTTGTTCCAGATCTTTCTGTTAAATTTGGAGCAATTAAGAACTCAGGATCCCAAACCTGCTTGGATGTGGGCGAGAAGAATGAGGGAGGCAAACCATTGATCATGTACCCGTGTCACAACATGGGAGGAAATCAGTACTTTGAATACACGTCTCACAAGGAGCTACGTCACAACATTGGGAAGCAGTTGTGTGTCCATGCGACACCCCAGCCGGAGCAGGTGAAGATCGAGCTCTGCCAGCAGAAGGGAATGGGTACCAGTGTGGCACCACAACAGGAGTGGGTCTTTACAGAGGAGCAGCTTCTGAAGAACCCCAGCAGTGGAAGATGTTTACAGCTGAAAGGAGGCCAGATTCAGATGGACAACTGTAATGTTGCTGACCCGAACCAGCACTGGTCCTTCAGCTGACCGCCCAGTCTGCCAAACCATGGACCAACAGCTCATTGTCCCCCTCAGTCACAGATCACTTTTACTGTATAACATTAGTCAGGCAGTCAATGGGACTTGCATTCTCCACATTTTGGCACAGATGGGATTATTAACTAGACTCTTTCAGAGCCAAGAAATGAGGAAGTGCAAGGCACTGTAACAATGTCATTTGGGCTGAATCCTTGCCAAAATATGCAGTCCGTTATGCTTGTGTGGATACACCCACTTATCATTTTACAACATACTATCTGCTAAGATGTGTTGGACAATGACCTTAAGGTCCAATGGTGTTCTTCAAGGCCGGGTCCGGGGACTACAAGGGTACAAATGGACCCTTACTGGTTTGTAACTCTGAGGGTGTACCTCTGTACATGTTAAATCAACACTAGATTTTACAGTGCGAGTGTTAATTGGTTCCCATTTAGAGATAACCCCTGTACACTCTTGGATTTATAGACCCGTAATTGTCCATTTGAACAGCTGGCGGTCCCTGGACTCGACATTGAGAACCACAAACCAGTGATGTAACAAAGAGCAATGCGGGGTTCTTTAAAACTGTGGATCTCAACCTTTTTCATTTCAAAGACTCACACTGTTTTATGAGCATCAGGCCACAACCCCCATTTGATATATATATATATATATATATATATATATATATATATATATATATATAGTATATCTCTGGAACCCCAATATACACTGTAAAATCAGTTGCGGGGCGATACCTTTTTAAATACTCTGTGGATGTATTAATTTCTCTTTTTTCTTTTTTACAGAAAATGTTTTTTTTTTCTTTTTTTACTGAAATGTTATCTCATTTAACATTTACTGTGCTGGATGCTTTGTCTTACAGGTTTGCACTGTGTGAACCTCGCACTCAGAAATAAATGAGTTCAGGACCATACATAGAAAATATTAATGCCTGGCATTTAGTGGCTGCATATTTGTGTGGGGGTGCACACAAAATGTGCACCCCCACACACGCTCATGCCGTACTTTGTACTTTCTTGGGTTTGCTGTGGAACACCCTCTAGTCCTTAGAGCCCCCCGCCACGCGCTCATGTATTTTTCATGAAATCGTCCCAGTAGATTAGAACATGTGTGTGTCTCCCTTTGCTTTCGTGTACCCCAGTTTCAAGCAGCCACTGTCTGCTTAACATAGCTCAAGTAGGCTATAATATAATTCCACAGTAAAATATCTACATGCATCCCCTTCATCTTTCTCTATATTAGGCTGTCAGCTTAGTCTATGGCTGCCCCTCCCTTACATTTCTTTTAACCAAATGATGTGCCACATACTGTCCAGTGTTGATTTTGTCGACTAAAACTATGACGAAAAATGTTTGTCGACTGCATTTTTTTCACTGACGAAAACGAAATAAAAAGAAATAAAAACTAAGCTGTGATGACTAAAATTAAGACTAAATATATTGACAATTTCGTCAACAAAATAAAAACTAGACTAAAACATTAGGGAGGAACTAGTGGAGAAGAGAGTCATTTTATGTTTGGTTGCTTTCAGGTGTTGCATGCTGAAAATAGCAGATCTAACAACGCGTCGCGCTGCGACGCGTTGTGAGCTTGTAGATCGGCTATTTTCAGCACGCAACCAAGAGTAAAATCAGTTATTACGATGCCATCAAGGCCTGCAAAAATACATTTCAGTTGACTAAATCAACTGTAGATTTAGTCAACTGAAATCGTATGATATTTAGTCGACTAAAATTTGACTAAAACTAAAACTTTCCAGGTGACAAAAATATGACTAAAACTAAAAGACATTTTATTCAAAAGTGCCTTTGAGCAAGACACTGTCTGAGCCCTCAATTATGCTTGATAATTGTGGGCTCGCTGAAAGCAGGCACACGTATGTTCTTTCTTTATCTATCAGAGTAAGTTTATTCTCCTCAAAACTTTGGCACGTAGCCCTGGAATGGCTGGGAATGTATGTATGTACCGGTATGTAGGTGACTGGGATTTTTGAAGACCGTAGCCCTAGGCTGGGGATGTATGAATGTATGAAGGTGTCCCCCCCCCCCCCCCTACAGCCAATGAGGGACCAGCATTCCTGGTGATGAATTTATATGGTATATAAGAACGTTCTTGATAATGTCTTCATTAACAGCCAATGAGGCCAGCAGGGCACACCTCGTGCAGCGCTCTGCTTGCACACAAGTGGGCCATGTGTGGCCTGCTTGAGCCTTAGGTGCAAGTTGGCACCTGCTTGTCTGCATTGTAGTACCATTACCATTCAGTAAAATGAAAGAGAGCATTGCCTGGGACCGTGACACTTTTACACTATTATTTTCTGGCTTGGAGCAAGCCCACACTGTTTTGTAGGAACAGTATTTCTAGTTGTAATTGATGTGTGGTATAGGTACAATACAAACATACGAATAGACATTTTAATTACAAGTAACACGCCATAATGGCAAGTGGCAACCGTCAGGTCAGAGCTTCTAAATACGGCACAAAATAATTTCTTTGGCCAACGACCATGGTGATTTTGAGGCAATGCAAAGTGATCCACCTTTCGCTAATTGAGTTCTCGAGAGGCGGCAGAGCAGACGTTACCGCAGTGGCGATGTGTGCGAGAATGTGTTCCCCGCTTGGTAATACTTAGCCCCATATAGAACCTCACCCGTCGCTGCATACTGTTGTGCTCGGAGCACAACAGTATGCAGCGACGGGTGAGGTTCTATATGGGGCTAGGTAATACTCTACGAGGGTACAGATCACCGGCATAGCCAGCGTGGATGCCTCCCCAAGTGTGATCTCGCTTCCCTTAGAAAAACGTTGATTGAAAAACAAACCCCCAACTCGTCCATAGGTTCCTTCACAGACAGGCAGTCCACACCACCATTTCCATTCAATAGAGCGACCCTCGCCCATAGGGATGCAAATTTCTTTGAGGATTTCTATGAGTGTATGTGGAAATATAGTGGCCCTTTCCACCATCAAAGTTGCCCACCTCTGAGCTGGTCAGATGGCTGGGCAGACCAGCAAAAGCCCAGCTGATAAGCTGGTCAAGTTGGTAGATGGTTGGTTGGCCAGCCTAACTGCCCTGGCTGAAAATGCGATTTTCCATCACTGTCTGTCCCTATATGCTTTTGATCCATTCCCCTCATGTTTCCTCTACACAGGGTCAGAACTGTTGTTTTCTTGTGATGTAACATAAATTATAATATTTAACAGTATAAATATTCCTGCTGGGGACACTGTTGGCACTGGGGGGCGTGTTCTCTCCTCCGCTACATCAGAGCCCATACCCTTGGTGGGGTTGGCATGTTCTCCCCGTGTCCCCAAGGGTAATACCCTCACAAAAAAACTGGTTGGAATAACGCGTTTCTTCCACGTGTGACGCGTTATGTCCTACCAGGGGGTAAGGGTCGATTCACACTCTTATAGTGAGCCTAACTAATTTCGGTTCGGCACTGGCCAGACCCAAATATGGGTTTCCCCTCCCTGTTCGGGGGGGGCGTCAACCGACTAAATTCGGCTCCACGGTGCTGGCGAAATGTTGTAACTTCCCGACTTAATTTCGGTACTCAACGGTGTCTTCTCATTCATTCATCCCGGCTCCAAGTTCATATGCTCGGCTGTGAAGCCAATGAAACAGCGGTCGTTTGGGAGGGAGGCACGCCGACTTCCAATGCTTGTCTGGCCGTGTATTGATCGTCGCAGAGCGGATACATTGACAGCTAGTTCTCGCTGGGAGGCGCGCGCGCGAGACACACTGACACACACATAGCTTTGCTGCGTGTATCGCTAACGCGTCGCCGACCGTTTTAAAGACAAAAGAAGAGCTTAAACACAACTTTGCT
This sequence comes from Nannobrachium achirus, assembly GCF_963921795.1. Classification (NCBI taxonomy): domain Eukaryota; kingdom Metazoa; phylum Chordata; class Actinopteri; order Myctophiformes; family Myctophidae; genus Nannobrachium; species Nannobrachium achirus. The sequence continues at coordinate 20,689,376 of NC_137830.1, forward strand.
AATTGCTAGTGTTCCGTGTTGATAGGTTTTCCACGACGAGTTGTGACTGTGTGATGACATGCATGCAGCAAGGGAGGCGGCCGCGGCACGTCTATAATGTGAGCTTGTAGATTAAATGTTTTTGACAGAGCTCGATCGAGCGTTTGTGAGTGTGAGTGAGAGAGAGAGAAGAGACCCCGCTGGTGCTGCTGCCTACTGGAGCTGCTACTCACTGGATCTCCAGTCATTCAGCGTGCAGCGCGAGGGCAAGTCAAATATGTATCCGCCCTGCAATGCTCATTCATCGGCCACAAACGTTGTCATGCCACGGACCTCCAATATTTACAAGCGACTTCGGCACTAGCCGTTAAGGAAGTATGGATGAACTCCCCCGAACCTAAATAATTTCGGGTCGGGGAGCCCTCCCGAACCGAAATTAGTTAGGTTCCTTATTAAAGTGTGAAACGACCCTAACTCCCCCCTGTCAGGTGATAAGAAGCGGTTTGGATTCTCATTGGATCCTCATGCATAGAAGCGAAGGAAGCATGAGGTCAGTCTGTTATTATATATATATATATGGGTCAGTGACGTGACGCCCCAAAAAATGTGTTTTTAAAAAAACTTTAAATTGCAGGCATAAAAGTTATTTACTTTTGTTCTACTCACTCTCAACCTTATGGAAATACATTTTGTTTTTAGATATTTTATTGGAATCAGACTTTATTCAGCAGTTTGTTGTACTTGTGCCTAAAATCGTCATATGGTGTGACATGAAAATAATTGTTCATAAAATGAAAATGGAGTACATCTTTCTTAAGTTACTCACTTTATCAAAGTCCTTTATCATAACTAACCAGTGATCCACTATAGTTTTTTGAAAATTAATTATATCTGTATATTTTTTTCATAATCGACACTCTGTGTGAGGCCCATGTTCATGATCTTACAACATATTTTAAATGTATTCTGTCAAAACTTTCTCTAAAATTACACAAATATTTGTGACTCTTCCTGATAATATTCTCTATGTAATCCATAAACATTTTTTTGGTTTAATCATTAATAAAGGTATGATTTCTCACTATTTGGAATGTCACACCAAATGATTTAGTGTCACACCGTATGATCATATCTTCATGTGTCAAAGCAAACTGTGTTTTAACCTACCTATTAGTGAGTACTGAACTTTACTGATTGATTAAACAATTACCCAGGATAACATGGCCTTAATATTTCTGAACAGGATATTATTGTAGGGCTTTAACATGGGATAAGAAAGAATTGTAGTAGTAGATGGATGATGAGGATGTGCACAGGAATGCTACGCACACCTAAGTCTTCTGCCGGCCCACGGCAGAAGGATCCTAAAGGGACAATAAGGCGCATAGCCACACTTGGAGCCAAGGCATTGAAGGCAACATTTTATTAACACCAATTAGTGGAAACAGAACTCAGCATTCAGGTAAATTGCTTTTTTCCGAAGTCTCCTGAACTTGAACACAGCATTTTGTGTTGAACAAATGTAATTAGGAATCATGACATTACACCACATCTCCACTAGCTAAAGAGTGCTGGGTTGCGCAACTCCGAAAATAGCTGATCTACAAGCTCTCGCAGCACAACGTGTTGAGAGCTTGTAGATCAGCTATTTTCGCTAGTTTTGTCTCGGGTCCTACCTTAACACTGTCCACTGTCCAGTCCAGTGAGTGAAAGTACAAAAGTATTAGATCAGATTAGATTATACATTTAGACTGTATTGTACATCAGCCAGTCGTATTTGGTGAGGGTAGCAAACCGGCTGCTTGTTGCGGTTCTGCTATGCCACAGACAACCTCCTGCTCTTCGTAGAAAATGCAGTCTCGCCCCTTTGGCTCCTCTCTCCTTGCTGGGTCATTGTTTAGTTTCTCCCTGTACTTTCTCGTTCTCTCAGCACTTGTCATTTTCCAGCTGACAAAAGAAAATGGAATGTATAGTTTAAGACAAAGAGAAAATATTGTTTAGATTGAAACAATATGTTAAGGTTTCTGTGAAGGGGTTTCTGCTCCTTCTGATGAATTTGAAGTATCACTGAATGAAGCTAAATTACATTTTATGTAAAAATGTTTAAAACAAATGTTTAAATGTACAAAAGAAACATGGAACTTTGTTATTTGTTGTTATATCTGTAGTTAAATACAGTATAAATCATATGGTGTGACAGTCAAGTCATATGGTGTGACAAGCAGACATGTCACACCATATGATTAAGTGTCACACCATATTACTGTTTTCTCCATTTAGGTTTACCTTGAGGCTACTATGTACACATTAGCATGCTAACAGCATGCTAGCTATAACAAAGCAGCCTAGATCTACATGGAAATATGACCAAAACTTCAAATAACTTAAGCTTTTTTAAAGAAAAGGTGTCACACCAAAAGACATCCAGAATGGTGAGTTTGTCAACGTTTCAACAAGATGGCATTTCATGAAAATGTTAAAATCATAACTCACCTCAGACACCTGTCTTGCAGTTGTGCTGGGAGTGCTGAATAGCCTTACAGAAGAAGGACCTCTCTAGCCAATAGGTGTCCAAATAATTGCCTGTTTAATTTTTCCAAACTAGTGTCACACCAAATGATTTTGGGTTGGGGGACAAAATGTTTTTGATCAGAAATGACTGAAAACATTATGCTTTGACTTTGAAAAGATATAGGCTCAAAATAGACATTGTTTTTAGCCTAAATTCATTTTCAAATGATTTTTAGCAATTCTTTTTCTTAGTTTTATTCAAGTTCCCACTTTGAGAAACAAGGTCAGGACAGTCACACCATATGAGTTTTGCCATGTTTGGTTGAAGATTCTGAAGAAATGAGGAATGAAATGTTTTAATCTTGAGTAAGTTCACATAAAGCTTAATGTCCTGCACAATATTCAGAAGGTTTTTGACAAATATATTTTTTATTTATACATGTTTGACACCGAGGACAGCGAAAACGTTACGTCACGTCACCCACCCATATATATATATATATATATATATATGTTACAGTATGTTCAAGAAACCAGTAAAAGTTGTCAAGGAGCACTCGTTTTGACGTTCACCACACACTAATCACCACCAGATGGCGACGTCAGCCACTGCTCTGCCATTCACCAGAGTGTATATAAGAGAGTTACGTCACGCTTTGAACTCGCCGCAGACCGGAAGTGTTTACTCTTTATTTACTAGCCTAGCCTAGCCTAGCCTAGCCATTAGCTCCATTGTAGTCACTTGGACAGGGCGTTTAACGTGCGCTTGCCCAGGCCGTTTCACCACGGCTTCGTAACTCGCGCGGCGCTCCGCCGGCCGCGCGGCCCTGGCCCGCTCTTCGCGGCCACTCGCGCCTGCGGCGCTCGGGGGCGAAGAGCAGGACCAAGGTCCGCTGGCCTTCGCGCCGCTTGGGGCTTCGTGGACCCAGGGGGGCCTCGTAACTCGTTTGGGCTTCGTGGATACAGGGGGGCTTCGGTAGCCGCTCGCAGTGTCGTGGACAATAGAGCGGCGCACCGCCTGGAGTACGTTGTTGTGGCGACCGCTTGCTCCGCCCCGTGCCGCACCACGAGTGCTCCGCGTCTCGAATGTGCTGTTTCTCTAATATACTATGACATATATATATATAATTATGTATTAATAGCCTACAATTATTTAGTATTATTTCTGAATGATATGTAAGTATGGCATTTGGAAGCGTCATCATGACCAGAGAGAGATGTTAGGGTTGGGGTTACGTCACAGACACAGTTTTACTACTACAAACCCCAGAATGCGTTGCGGCACTGTGAATGTGTGTGTATGTGTGTGTTGCGCTCTGCTACGCTGGCGCTCCTCCGTGTCTCTGTGCCACTACAGAGCACAGACAGCCAGCCAAGCAGCGCTGCTTTTCTCCCTCTGTATCACAGCTAAACAATGACTACTACAATAACACCACCACCGCAGCAGATACGGAGCCCGAACGGAATCCAATAGAATGCGTTTCACGGATCCTACCAACGAACCACTTATTGCTTCCATTGAACCCATCGTAAAAACATGTGGATACCTACCGAAAACGAGAAATACGGCGTCGGTGAGTTCATTCATTGCCTTTTTTTCCCTTTACGGCGTTAAAACTGTGTGTGAGTGTGATGATCCTCTCCGCGGCGACTGTATGGAGGGTAGGTTGTAGCGGATCTAAAAAGGAGCGTGTACTGTCTGTACACATCATTGTTATTACAGTGAGCGATATTAGGGTATTCTCTTCAGATCACAGGTCTGGGGGTTGTTATTTATTTTTATTTTATAGTTTTGTCTTGTTTTAAATCAGCACATGGATTTTGGATTCAATCTCGGAATCGGATGGATGCCACATTGCATAGGACTGAGCGACTCTCTCTCTCTCTCTCTCTCTCTCTCTCTCTCTTTCTGACCCCCTGTGATTCGTTAATTGCACACATTTTTTATTTTGCACTTCTCAGTTCTCTCTCCCCCAATCCATAGCTGATTTGTTTTTGCACGTCTGTGATATTATTGTGCGCTCCAGTCCGTGCGCCCATGCACGGCTAGATCGTGGCATTTTTTGTTATTAGTGCGTGTGTGAAAGAAAAACAAATACCTCTCACCTTCAGTCATCAGTGTCTGACTGTCATGGGCTGAAATATGTCTACATATGTCTACATGCAGTGCACATTCTCTGTGGTTTCTTCTTCGAAAGAAACGATAACCGTAGAAATCGTTTCAGAATCGTTTTGGAAATGGACAGTGTTTCCGTTATTTTGTGAGGACATTGGGTTAGAGTGGTTATCTCCCGGTGGAGGTGAGTGCTCTTACCGCGCATTGTTTCCAGTCATAGCCTATGGCTGTAGTAGATCATTGGTTCTCAAAGTAGGGTCCGGGGACCCCCTGCGGTCCTTGAGGGAGTTCCAGGGGGTCTCCAGCTAAATGATAACTTGGAACCAAATGGACCCTTATTATGGGTATGTATTTCAGAGAGTGTGTAGCCTACAACATTTGCTCTCTGAGTTAAATTAACATTGGTTTTACAATATAAATTGGGGTCCCAGAGATAGAAATACTATCAAATGGGGGTCCGTAGACTATAATACATTTGAAACTGGGGCTCCTCGAAATTAAAATGTTTGGGGATCACTGCTATAGAGGCGTACAAATCTTCTCTAATATGAGTCCCTGCATATCTTTTCAAATGGGGGTCCGTGGGGCCGCGGGCTAAGTGTTAATTTGGGGGTCCTCAGATGCCTGAAGAAGGTCTTTTTTACAGAAACGTTGCATTTCTAATAAAAATAGTTTTTTTGGCAAGTGGAAGATGGTGTGCGGGTCATTGGTACATCTTGTAATGTACATGTTTGAAATTTGGGGTGTCCTTAACATGGCCTATGGCCTATGGTTGTAAATGAAAACGGTCAAGTGAAACAAAAACAATAACAACGACACTTGCCAAACGTGTGGAATAGCCTACATGTTCTTGGGTAGAAATTCCTCAGTGCGTTCCTCTCCACCAGAAAAACATAGACTCACTGAGATGCGACCACAGAGGGGCGGATTAAATTTCTCATATATTCCTTAGAGATGCTCTCTCTCTCTCTCTCTCTCTCTCTCTCTCTCTCTCTCTCTCTCTCTCTCTCTCTCTCTCTCTCTCTCTCTCTCTCTGTCTCTCTGTCTCTCTCTCCCCCAATGGATCTTTATTGGCATGAGAAAACATATGTTTACATTGTCAGCAGGTGTCAAATAAGACAATCAAAACTGACAAATTATGTATAGGCTACAATTTCTCTCTCTCTCTCTCTCTCTCTCTCTCTCTCTCTCTCTCTCTCTCTCTCTCTCTCTCTCTCTCTCTCTGTCTCTCTCTCTCTCTCTGTCTGTCTCTCTGTGATGGTCCCTATCCAACCCCTGACACGCTCTAATAGCCAAACCCTGCTTACTTCTCGTTTTCTCTGCTGCTGAGAAAACATATTTGTCAGTAGTAGTAGTAGCCTGACGCAAGCGCCTGTAAATGTTGTTTATTATCCATTACTGTGGGCCACTACCTCACCGCCACCATGACCTGAGGAGACTGGAACACAACACTGTACAAGTCCTGTGTGTTAATTTAACTCTGGAAAGTACAAATGAAACCATAATGGTCCCCGTAAGTCCTCCCTCGCAGAGGACTTTACTGTGCAGTGAACCAGAATTGAGCCTCCGGTTCAATTCTGCTCCGCGTCACCATTCTTCTGACTTCTGCACAGCTTCTGGCAGTGGTGTAAAGTAACTAAGTACATTTACTTACTGTACTGAAGTACAATGCTGAGGCATTTGAGCATTTCTAGTTTCCAATACGCCACGACATCTCAGATCCAAATATTGTACTTTCACTCCGCTACATTTATTTGACAGCGTTGCTAGTTATTTTGCAGATTTAGATTATTATTACAAAACTTACATTATCCACTTCAGACCATTTGAAAATGTATACAAGCTCACAATGTGTCGCATCGCGATGCCTCATGAACTTGTAGATCGTCTATTTTCAAACGGTCAAAATGTATATAGGGCTGAAGTGGACACTTTATGTTTTGTAATAATAATTGTAGATCTGCTATTTTCAGAAGATTTTTATACATTTGAAAACTTGTGAAACAGGACATTCCGCATAACAAGTACATTACGTACATTTTGATGTCAGTACTTTACCAATTTTGAATTCGAACTTTTACTCGCAAGAGAGTATTTCTACATTACAGTGAAGTAAAAACATATACTACTATACTTTTTCCAACACTCACCAGAATTGACCAGCCCCCTGCTCTGTGTCACAATTCTTCTGACTTCTGCTCAGCTTCTGGGTTGGCTAATTTCTTTTCCCTCTGCAATGGCTTGTTTCCCTTCCCCCTGTCAAGCTGAGTGCTAAAACCCAACCTTTGATCTTGTTAAATAACTTGTTATTTTAAATAGTACGAGAGCTCATAGAGGCAAGCCTAAGATCCGTGGCAATTTGATTTGGTTTGGAATTCATTAATTCGGGGCTGAGGTCCGTCCCGTCAAAGTTCACTTTGCAATGCAAAATGACCAGATCTGCCAATCGAACCCCCAAAGTATTAGAGGGACTTTGTTAATTGGATTAAGGGCCTTTAATCCCTTTTCTCAATGAGAACAATAAGACCCTTAATTGGCTGTGATATAGAGAGGGTTGTGAGTTTTGTGACATCACCTGACCTGGCAGTACAGAGGAAGCCTGCTTTTCCCTTGTTGTGCAATCCAGGCTATTAAAGGAGGCAGACATGCACGTGTGCACACACACACGCACACACGCGCGTACACACACACTCACACACTCTATTAAGGAAGTAACTGATTTAGGACGTCGGTGTTGGGCGGATGGGTCTTTGAGTGTCTGAGTGATTGGTATAGCGTCCCTATTCCCGGCGCAAACATTTTGGTGAAGATATTCGGTGTGTGGAGAGGGAAGAAAAAGAGCGGGCCAAGTATAGAGCCCTGGGGGACCCCCGCAGTAAACAAGTTCAACCCCCACGCCGTGAGAGATTCACCCTCTGTCATCATGACTCATGATCATGCTTTCTCTGCGTCTCGGGGAGTGGCGTGCTACCTTCCATCGCTTCATGCATAGGGGTGGGATCCGGAACCGGAACCGCTTCCAGACCGGTTTTATCACACTGTCAGAGCTGGTATGTGGACTTCACGTCTGCTATACAAATACACTACCGGTGAATCTCAAACGGTTTTAATTTCAAGGACCACCATAACTAGGCCTGTCACAATTATTACATAATCGTCTGATCTCAATTATTTGACATAATCTCAATTATTTTGTCACAATCGTCATAATCCTTTACCATCTTGAAAGATCATATATTTATTTACAAACATTTAAAACATAGTGGAAATAGCAGATCTACAAGCTTGCGACGCGTTGTGAGCTTGTAGATCGGCTATTTCCACTATCAATGTTCTTTCTAAAGGATAAAGTTGTCAATTTTCATTTCTTTGTATATTTAGGTTATGTGTCATATCTGCCATGTGCATCTTCAAAGCCTAAAAGCGAAACAGAAATGTAATTGTCAATGACAAAAACACAATGAAATCGTTAATCGCAATTATTTTAGTGATAATTAACATGTAAATGTCATAATCGTGGCAGCCCTAACCATAATAATAATAATAGCTGGAATGTATATAGCGCTTTTCTGAGTACTCAAAGTCACTTTACAAGACTGCGTGTTTGTGTGTGTGTGTGTGTGTGTGCGGCAGGAGATCGGAGAGGTAGGGGGGAGCCAGGGTGTGCAGTGCCTTGGAGGTGGTGAGGAGTATTTTGAAGTGGTGAGGAGTATTTTGAAGTGGTGGATCAGTTGTTTCACAATATGGGTTATTTACTATTCTGTCCATAACGGCACATAACTCGGTAACGGCGCTGAATCTGCTCATGCGACTGCCGCAACGCTCGACACAGCGACTTGCTCGCTACCGCTCGCTCGGTGGTGTCTCACGTGGCTCAAGGTCGCCTGAGACGGCGCGCCTCTGTCATCTCCACCGAAAACAAGCGCTCTGCCCTTGGAACCGGAACAGTGTTTTGATTCACGCGCCTCTGATACACCAGCCTCGTCTTTCCTGCTGGCAGGGAGGAGTTTCACCATGGAGAGTGTAACACTGTGCAGAGGAACACTCTATTCTTCCCCTCCCCACTGAACAGGGCAAACAGTAGTAGTTTCTATTTCAGCAATCTGGGGGAAAAGAATTAAGGAAAGCTGCTGCTGGCTGCTGAATCTGTCTTGAGAGATTACTATTGCAGTAACAAGGACACAACGGCCTGCCGGCTTGGCGGCTTCCCACCTGCGAACACCGCCAGTTGTGTGTGTTGGTGTGCCGGTGCCTGTCACATTGGAGACAGATCTGTGTGGCTAATGTATGTAGTGTTTTGGAGCGGTGTGTTTTCTTTTTTGTGGTGCCTTATATCTGGGAGCCTAGAAGTCATCTGTGGCAGCTGTGCATAATTGATTTGCTGTTCAAAAAGGTAGACATAATGTAAACACACTTTGCTCCGGCACTGCTGTGATTAATGTGTTTAGTTAATAAGTAATTCATGTTATATCGTAACTACTAGCCATGTGTAAGACCAGTGTTCGGTTAATTGGCACCAACATAGCAGTCCCGAAGGCATGCTTTACACCTTGAGATTCCTTACAAATTACATGTTTATAAAATGAATTATTTTATTATTATTATTATTATTACCCCTATCGTTAAATCGGTCCACGAAGCCGAGGTCCTAGGGCTGGTGTACACGACAAATTTCCAAACCCCGCTGTGTGTTCCCTGGGGGCGTGAAAAATAAGGGGGTGGGCTCTACATGTCCTCTGGGACCCCATCTACGTATGGACACCACTTGTTCGCCCATCCGTCTTACGGATGCTTTTTTATTCCATTTTATTTGTTTTAGGGTCCTATCTTGCAGTTCAAGCCTATTTCCACAGGGTGGCAGGCTACTTTCCCAACCTACTGGAGGTGAACATGCAGGGGCGTCAATTGGGTATGGCAAGCTATGGCAGCTGCCATACCTTGGCTACAGGGGGGAAATAATTAAATGTACTTTTCATCGTGCCTGTTGCTAAGGTATGGCAACATGATTGGTGTCTTGCAAGACACCAGTCATGTTGCCATACCTTAGCCTTTCCTGAACTGACGCCGCTGTGAACATGTGTACACAGCCAGCATATTACTCAATGCCAAACTTTGCACACACACTCCTTGCCTGCCAATCCACAACCTCCACCCCTCCAGGGACCCCCAGGGCTTATCTCCCGATTAGGACACTTTCCAGCATAGTGACATGCAGAACAAACTGTCCATATAGTATGGTTTACATAAAAGTCAGTTGTCTTTCACACACACACACACACACACACACACACACACACACACACACACATATATATATATATATATATATACACATATATATATATATATATATATATATATTTCATTTATTTATTTCATAAATATTTTTCATCACAATTGGGTTTGTGGGGAGCCATCCCTGCTTCAAGCTGTCACAGCACGGCACCAACACTTCAAACTAGTTAAAAAACCCAATACAGCAGATCTACAAGCACCTCACAGATCTACAAGCACCTCGCACATGCCAGGGACAGAGTAGGTTGGCCTGCATAAGCCTTGCTGTCAACACACTATACTACACCACTCAGGCCACCAAGCCAGGTGTGGTCAATTAGTGCCTTCTTTTGATCAGTGGCTTCTGCTTGATGAGTGGCACCAGTCTGTCTTTGTTCCCTGGTCAGTCAAGTTCACTGGGAGAGAATGTTTCAGATCAGTGCAAGTGTATTTGTTTTCCATTTGGACTTACTGTGTTTTGTTGGTACAGTATGCGTGCGACTAACTAATATTTCTGATAATTCCAATTTGTTTGTTGTTTAATTAGCCGGATTGTGAATGCCCTGCATTTTTCTTTCATCTTTAGAACCACACGTGTGTAACAAAACAGAGTGGTGATCATTTGGTGTGGGTGAAGAGAAGAAAAACATTTCATTAAAGGAGTAGTTCACCCCCAAAGTGACTTTTTTTCTATTGAACTCAAGTCTCCATGGCGTGAGTAATACATTGAAAAAATAAGTCATTTTGGGGGTGAACTACTCCTTGAATGTCAGTTTTGTGGTGTTTTGACTGGACACCCTGAACATATTGCCAGATAGATAGACAGACAGACAGACAGACAGACAGACAGACAGACAGACAGACAGACAGAGAATTGTAGGCCTTGCATTTATTTGACTTGGTTCCAACAGATGGCGAAAATAGCTAATCTTCAAGCTCACAATGCCTCACTGTTTGGACAAAGAGTTGAGGCGTTACATTTTGTAAAACACGGCCTTGTGAAAATAGCAGATCTACATGCTCACAACACCTCACAACGCAGGGCGGCGTGAGCATGTAGATCTGATATTTTCACAATTTCTGCCCCTAATATTTAATTTATCATTTTAAAAGTATTAAAAAGTCCTTAAATTGTCTCTTTAGAAATGTGCAGATAGCCTCTGTATACTGTTGAGTGGAAAAACAATGTTTCACATTAAGCTAAACATTTGGGACCACCCAAGATCATTTGGAGACCCCTCTAGGGGTCCCATAGTTGAACCACTGACTTATAAGGGGAGTATGGAGACCCCTCTAGGGGTCCCATAGTTGAACCACTGACTTATAAGGGGAGTATATGAGGCTGGATCCGTCTGGAACACTGCACTAGGCTCTCGCCAGCTCTGTAGCTCTCCACACTTGAACAGTTGTGTCCTTAAATTCAATTATAATAATTAACCCCTGTATATACGGGCAATAGTTTTACATGACTTTGTGTACACAGCCAATAGTTTTACATGAACATGTCTAGGCTTTAGTACTGTACTGCCTCGTATAGCCCAACAGAGCCCAGCACAGAACAGCACAGCCCACCAGAGCCCAATACAGCCCCCCAGAGCCCAACAGAGTCCAGCAAACCTAAGTCCAGCCCAGCCGAGTAGGAGTATAGACCGGGGAAAGGGGGTAGTTAGATGACTCCACCAGGCCATTACTGTCCAGATCTGGCTTGAATAGGCCAGACTAGGGTAGACAGGACTGCACCAGACAACACCAGGCTGCTCCAGCCTGGTGGGACACTCAGAGACTTTGTAAACGCCTGTGTACATTTCCCATAGATTCTATGGGACTTGAACACTTGCTCCTGCCCTTCGTGTACACAATCTGTGCCGTGTCCCCTCAGAGGGACATTGTGGGCCCCCCGACCTCACTTTGAGAACCGGCCATGGACCACTTGATAAGCCCACAGTGTCCCTCTGAGGGTCCCCCGACCTCACTTTGAGAACCGACCATGGACCACTTGATAAGCCCACAGTGTCCCTCTGAGGGTTCATGTAAAACTACTGGTGACTTTGTACACGCCTGTGTACATTTCCCATAGATTCTATGGGACTTGAACACTTGCTCCTGCCCTTCGTGTACACGGTCTGTGCCGTGTCCCCTCAGAGGGACACTGTGGGCCCCCGACCTCACTTTGAGAACCGACCATGGACCACTTGATAAGCCCACAGTGTCCCTCTGAGGGTCCCCCGACCTCACTTTGAGGACCGACCATGGACCACTTGATAAGCCCACAGTGTCCCTCTGAGGGTCCCCGACCTCACTTTGAGAACCGACCATGGACCACTTGATAAGCCCACAGTGTCCCTCTGAGGGTTCATGTAAAACTACTGGTGACTTTGTACATGCCTGTGTACATTTCCCATAGATTCTATGGGACTTGAACACTTGCTCCTGCCCTTCGTGTACACGGTCTGTGCCGTGTCCCCTCAGAGGGACACTGTGGGCCCCCCGACCTCACTTTGAGAACCGGCCATGGACCACTTGATAAGCCCACAGTGTCCCTCTGAGGGTTCATGTAAAACTTAAAACTAATGCCCGTGTACACAGTGGTTAATCGCATGTGCAAGGATCTACAGAGCTGGCTGGAGCAGCCTGGTGGAGTCTGGTGCAGTCCTGTCTACCCTGGTCTGGCCTATTCAAGCCAGATCTGGACAGTAATGGCCTGGTGGAGTCATCTAACTACCCCCTTTCCCCGGTCTATACTCCTACTCGGCAGGACTGGGCTGGACTTAGGTTTGCTGGACTCTGTTGGGCTCTGGGGGGCTGTATTGGGCTCTGGTGGGCTGTGCTGTTCTGTGCTGGGCTCTGTTGGGCTATACGAGGCAGTACAGTACTAAAGCCTAGACATGTTCATGTAAAACTATTGGCCGTGTACACAAAGTCATGTAAAACTATTGCCTGTGTACACAGTGGCTTTTTCCTTGACCTTTCGAGTTAGGAGTGTCGTAGAGACACGAGACCGGGTTTGTTGGATTCAGCGTCAAAAAGTAAGTCAGAATAAGTGTCTTTTATCCGAAAGAATGTGTAATCGTGTTGGTGGCGTGCAAATTTCGTGTCTTTTTCGCAATCATAAAGGGTTCAAAGTGTCGGAGAGACACGAAACCCATTCCATCGGATCAGGCATCCTTCAAATATGAAAAGTGTTTCCTGCGTAAAACAAACAGATTTTTTTAGATTTTTTTATTGATTTTAAGGACAAAAATCCGGGTTTCGGTGTCTTTTTCGCAATCGTAAAGGGTCATGAGAACCTAAGTCCAGCCCAGCCGAGTAGGAGTATAGACCGGGGAAAGGGGGTAGTTAGATGACTCCACCAGGCCATTACTGTCCAGATCTGGCTTGAATAGGCCAGACTAGGGTAGACAGGACTGCACCAGACAACACCAGGCTGCTCCAGCCTGGTGGGACACTCAGAGACTTTGTAAACGCCTGTGTACATTTCCCATAGATTCTATGGGACTTGAACACTTGCTCCTGCCCTTCGTGTACACAATCTGTGCCGTGTCCCCTCAGAGGGACATTGTGGGCCCCCCGACCTCACTTTGAGAACCGGCCATGGACCAGATCGGGCATGCTTCAAATATGAAACGTGTGTCCTGCCTGAAACAAAACATATTTCTTTGATTTTTTTATTCATTTTAAGGACAAAGGGCCTGTTTTGACGCCTAAAACGACCCTTTTCCTTGACCTTTCGAGTTAGGAGTGCCGTGTACACAGGATCTACAGAGCTGGCTGGAGCATGGAGCAGCCTGGTGGAGTCTGGTGCAGTCATCTAACTACCCCCCTTCCCTGGTCTATACTCCTATTGGGCAGGACTGGGCTGGACTTAGGTTTGCTGGAGTCTATTGGGCTCTGGTAGGCTGTATTGGGCTCTGGTGGGCCGTGTTGTGCTGTGATGGGCTCTGTTGGGCTACACGAGACAGTACAGTACTAAAGCCTGAACATGTTCATGTAAAACTATTGGCTGTGTACACAAAGTCATGTGAAACTATTGCCCGTATATACAGGGGTTAATTATTATAATTGAATTTAAGGACACAACTGTTCAAGTGTGGAGAGCTACAGAGCTGGCGAGAGCCTAGTGCAGTGTTCCAGACGGATCCAGCCTCATATACTCCCCTTATAAGTCAGTGGTTCAACTATGGGACCCCTAGAGGGGTCTCCATACTCCCCTTATAAGTCAGTGGTTCAACTATGGGACCCCTAGAGGGGTCTCCAAATGATCTTGGGTGGTCCCAAATGTTTAGCTTAATGTGAAACATTGTTTTTCCACTCAACAGTATACAGAGGCTATCTGCACATTTCTAAAGAGACAATTTAAGGACTTTTTAATACTTTTAAAATGATAAATTAAATATTAGGGGCAGAAATTGTGAAAATATCAGATCTACATGCTCACGCCGCCCTGCGTTGTGAGGTGTTGTGAGCATGTAGATCTGCTATTTTCACAAGGCCGTGTTTTACAAAATGTAACGCCTCAACTCTTTGTCCAAACAGTGAGGCATTGTGAGCTTGAAGATTAGCTATTTTCGCCATCTGTTGGAACCAAGTCAAATAAATGCAAGGCCTACAATTCTCTGTCTGTCTGTCTGTCTGTCTGTCTGTCTGTCTGTCTGTCTATCTGGCAATATCCTCAGGGTGTCCAGTCAAAACACCACAAAACTGACATTCAAGGAGTAGTTCACCCCCAAAATGACTTATTTTTTCAATGTATTACTCACGCCATGGAGACTTGAGTTCAATAGAAAAAAAGTCACTTTGGGGGTGAACTACTCCTTTAATGAAATGTTTTTCTTCTCTTCACCCACACCAAATGATCACCACTCTGTTTTGTTACACACGTGTGGTTCTAAAGATGAAAGAAAAATGCAGGGCATTCACAATCCGGCTAATTAAACAACAAACAAATTGGAATTATCAGAAATATTAGTTAGTCGCACGCATACTGTACCAACAAAACACAGTAAGTCCAAATGGAAAACAAATACACTTGCACTGATCTGAAACATTCTCTCCCAGTGAACTTGACTGACCAGGGAACAAAGACAGACTGGTGCCACTCATCAAGCAGAAGCCACTGATCAGAAGAAGGCACTAATTGACCACACCTGGCTTGGTGGCCTGAGTGGTGTAGTATAGTGTGTTGACAGCAAGGCTTATACAGGCCAACCTACTCTGTCCCTGGCATGTGCGAGGTGCTTGTAGATCTGTGAGGTGCTTGTAGATCTGCTGTATTGGGTTTTTTAACTAGTTTGAAGTGTTGGTGCCATGCTGTGACAGCTTGAAGCAGGGATGGCTCCCCACAAACCCAATTGTGATGAAAAATATTTATGAAATAAATAAATGAAATATATATATATATATATATATATGTATATATATATATATATATATATATATATATATATATATATATATATATATATGTATATATATATATATATGTGTGTGTGTGTGTGTGTGTGTGTGTGTGTGTGTGTGTGTGTGTGTGTGTGTGTGTGTGTGAAAGACAACTGACTTTTATGTAAACCATACTATATGGACAGTTTGTTCTGCATGTCACTATGCTGGAAAGTGTCCTAATCGGGAGATAAGCCCTGGGGGTCCCTGGAGGGGTGGAGGTTGTGGATTGGCAGGCAAGGAGTGTGTGTGCAAAGTTTGGCATTGAGTAATATGCTGGCTGTGTACACATGTTCACAGCTGCGTCAGTTCAGGAAAGGCTAAGGTATGGCAACATGACTGGTGTCTTGCAAGACACCAATCATGTTGCCATACCTTAGCAACAGGCACGATGAAAAGTACATTTAATTATTTCCCCCCTGTAGCCAAGGTATGGATAAGCCCACAGTGTCCCTCTGAGGGTCCCCCGACCTCACTTTGAGAACCACCACGGACCACTTGATAAGCCCACAGTGTCCCTCTGAGGGTCCCCTGACCTCACTTTGAGAACCGACCACGGACCACTTGATAAGCTCACAGTGTCCCTCTGAGGGTCCCCCGACCTCACTTTGAGAACCGACCACGGACCACTTGATAAGCCCACAGTGTCCCTCTGAGGGTCCCCCGACCTCACTTTGAGAACCGACCATGGACCACTTGATAAGCCCACAGTGTCCCTCTGAGGGTCCCCCGACCTCACTTTGAGAACCACCACGGACCACTTGTTAAGCCCACAGTGTCCCTCTGAGGGTTCATGTAAAACTACTGGTCGTGGACACCACCTAGGGCCTGTGTACATATGGCTCTCTGCTGCCCCCCATTAAGAAACTATAGACGGCACAGACCGTGTACACGAAGGGCAGGAGCAAGTGGTCAAGTCCCATAGAATCTATGGGAAATGTACGAAGTCGTGTACAAAGTCACCGGTTGGTCCACGAGCCATAGTTTTTTCCATTGTAGCTCCCTACAGTGTACACGAATATGATTATTATGTAAATTAATAATCATAATCAATCATATTCATAATCACACTCGAATATCCTTTTGGCAAAATAAATAACCATAGTCTGCTAATGATCTTTAAAATGACCATTGATCTGTCAGATGGGGTCAGAGTTCAACCTGAATTAGTCATGCTCACGGGGAACAGCTGTTGCCCTCACAGAAACCTGGAGAAGAGAAAGAAAGAAGACTCTTGAAATGGTCATTAAAACGGGGCTAAATCTTCTCTCTAGCAACAAGAACTTTGAGACCATTCACACATGGTTTCTCACTCCACTGTGTGGATGTGTGCGCATATTGGGTGTGTTAATGAGCGTGCCCATAGCAATATTGATGTAATACTGTACCCAATTATTGATATGACCGTTACCCTTTGTCGGCCATTTTAAATGCGTTCTCGGGGTGCTTTCAAGTGAATATTTCACCCCCTGCTTTCTAACGATGTGCGTGGGGGCCTGGTGAGCTAATAGGCCTCAGAATTCCTTTTGGATTGTGCTGAGAACATTTGATCTCTGGCCAAAGACTCCCGAGATGAGACGCTGTCTTAATTGGTAGGTCCAGGCGTTTGATGTTTAGTTTGCCTTACACATCGACAGAGCAGAGCAGAGCCAAGGACAAGGCTGGGTCCCCCAGTGCCATTTGATGAAATATGAATATGTTGCCGAGTAGGTGTTAAGGCGCCCATTAGCTCCAGCTGCTGGAGTGATTACACAGGGGTTTAACCTGAAGTGAGAGGAGGATGAGGCGGGGAGATTGATTTACTGATGTTAATATTAATATCTTGATTCCTTGGCTCCGCTGGTAGCCGATTTAGATAGATAGATAGATAGATACCTTTATTATCCCAAGGGGGAAATTCAGTTGTCCAGTAGAAGCACAGCAGTATACAGTTATTTACAAAGTTACAGAGACATAAGAAAAGATAGATAAGAGGGGGGGAAAAACAAAACAAAGACAAGAGCAGTACAGTACCAATAAAGAGAAGGTGCATCAATAGAGGGGGCGAATAATATATAAGTATATATACATAAAGTGTCTTGCAAAAGAGACCATAGCAGTCAATGCTAGTTAGTGCAAACAAGTATCTCACTGTCATTGTTAAATAAAGCAAAAATACTCAGAAACTACCAACACAACCTAATAGTGCAATGTCAAAAATAAGTGCGAAAAAAGAAGAAACTAGGAAGCGTGTCACCGCAAGACGCACATGAGCACTCTTCCTGGACGGTCCTTAGAGGTCAAAGTCAATACAGCAATAGTTCCTTACAGGTCAAAGTCAATACAGCAATGGTTCCGTCAGTCTAAGTTAGGAAGGGAGACCTTTTCAAGCGTCCGTTATGTGTCTCGTTGTACAGCTTAAGGGCAGCCGGTACAAAAGATTTTCCTAATCTCTCACATCTCCGTCCTGGGTAGGTAAAGCGATTTGACACTGCAGTGACCACATAACCTCAACGTCCCCCGTTAGATTTTGTCTGGAGACCCGTGTTGCTTGTCCTTACCTTCTCTGAGCTCAGTCCCTCTCTACACTACGCAAAAGAAATCTAATCTTAATGTCTCGTTACATCCCTAATGGGCTTGTTGGTGGGGAGGTTGGATAGAGGCAGGGGGACAGGGGGACGACAACAGGGGAGCGTTTCAGGCTGATACTCGTCCAGGCTGATACTCGTCATATCATATTGAAGTAATTTTCTGTACGATCAAAGCCGAGCTAAAGGGCCCTTGGGAGAATGAAGAAAAAAAAAGAGAGAGATGAGATTAGCAGAGAGAGAGAGAGGGAGAGAGAGAGACATTGATGGAGGCATGATAAGATAGAGCTGCAGAGATGTGAGTGACACAGCAGAAGAAGACAGAAATGACACACCTACACGAGGGAGTCTGTTCGGAGGTCCAGAAATAGACTGCTGGCTAATCTGTTGCGAAAGCCACTCCAGGCCCCGGGCCGCTGAACAGGGAAGGCAGGCCACGATTTGTCCCTGTGTTTATAGTAAATAATAGTTTTAAGTCATTAACCACCACCACAGGGAGAGAGAGACGGAGAGGGACCTTTGATTCTCCCTCATTACGGCGTCTTTGATACAGCCAATCAACCGTGTCATTGCCTGTCATCACTTCGACACATAATTAAACTGCATTAATGAGCTCGAATTTGGGCGAGGGTGCACTCTGAATTCTCCAAATAAGCATCAGATGAGTTTGATTAAGCGGCACCTTCTCTCCCCCCCCCCCCCCCACCACCACCCTCCCATTTAACCAAAGTGGAAAATAGCCTTGATCAGCATCAGATCATTTGCGGAACAGAACAAAATGCCCCGATGGAATGTTCCATCTCTCCGCTGGAACTGCACAGGCTGAGTGACGGTGCAGGGCCTGCTCTTTGCTCGGTAGACTGATGTGCTTTTCGGCCCCCACCCCCACAGCCCATTCTCTCCTGGGGGTTTGGGATGGATGTCGCTCGGGGTTGGGGGTGGGGGTGATCGCCACGGTTGGTTGTAGTGGTACGGGGGGCTGCTGGCGTGTGTCAGAGACGGGGGTGGGGGGGGGGGTGGGGGGTCATTGCCGGGGCGGTACGTGCGCCCCCTCCGCAGGGGATTAGCAGGTTGTTTTGGGGTGGGTGGGTGGCTGGCCGGGTTTGTGGCTCATTCCACCATTATACCCCCCGATTCACTGATGCATTAAGCCCCCCTGCCCCCCAGGGTAATGTATAGGGGAGGACAGCACAGGGGGGGAGGGCGGAGGAAGGAGGAGTTAAGTGGGCGTGGCGATCCGACGCCTACCAGCTTACGATTCTTCACGTGCTCGTCGCACGCACATTCACCTATGGCGAGCTTGCTCACACGCACATGCATGTAAATAGGCGCATAATATGCAGACTCACATGCACAAAGGCATGCACAGTAGAGTACATAGATAGTATGTACTTGTACTGTACACAAAGGCCCCCGACATTTGTGCAGTTAGAGACTGGGGCGGCAGTGGCTCAGGGGTAGAGTTGCCGTCTTAGAACACGGAGGGTTCCCGAAGGGTTCCCAGTTCGATCCCGGGCTCCCCCAGAGTTGGTGTCAAAGAGTCCTTGAGCAAGACTCTGAACCCCTAGTTGCTCCCGGTGAGCAGGTTGGCGCCTTGTATGGTTTCCTCCGCCATCGGTGTATGCATGTGTGTGAATGGGTGAATGTAATGCACAATCTCAAAGTGCCTTGGATAAATGCACCATTTACCATTTAGAGAGAGCAAGAGAGAAAGCAAGAAAGAGTGCGACCGACTGACTGACTGACTGACTGACTGTCTGTGAGTGAGTGAAAATCCCTCTCATCCGCATTGCTGTTTCCAGGCACGTTCGTCTTGTTGGGATTGAATAAATCTACACGGACACGTGACATACTGTATGATGACTGTCCTCCTCTGCAGTGAATGATTCACGCTGACAATAATAGCCACTGTTATGACAAGAAAACAGGCTCTGAGACCTGATCCTGAGGACCAGAGAAACCGTCTGGCGGCGACGGCACGTCTGTTTGGTCGATCGCATCATGCTCTATTTACCGTGGAACACTAAATGATGGAAGAAAGCCATTGACTCACAAAACAACATGGGGGCAACCTTGCATAGGGATAAAAAGTGTTAAATGGGTATTTTTCTTTCACAGTACCTACTTTGCCTAAACCTTCCCAACTCACAACAGCAGATGTTATACAAAGATACACATGCGTTCAAACACAGGCACGTTAGTTTGATTCATTGTCTTGGCCAGGTCGACAACGGCCTGAAAAGGCAAAAAAGACCCATTGACGCATAGGGGGCACAACAAATGCTACAACCTGTTTGTTGCTCCAAATGAAGTACAATGAATGGTCTTGTGAGTCTTGTGACAATGACTGTCAAACGGCCTTTTGATATTCCATCCTGTAATTGGTGTCAAAGATTTGTGGTTGGGACTGACAGCCCTAAATGATGGCGTTGTGGACACGTGCAGCTGGCTGCCTGACAGTATCCCAAATCTTTCCTGTTGTTTCCTACAGTGCATCGCAGTGCAACACATAAGTAAGCTATTTCCACACGACATTGTGATTGTGATGGTACGTTTAAAATAGGTGGGTGTTTGTTAATCAACAGTCTCCGATCTTCATCAATAGAACATCATTGGTAAGCTATAGACCTTTAGGGCTGTCACGATATGACATTTTACATGACGATTAATTGTCACTCAAATAATTGGCGATTAACGATTTAATTGTGTTTTTGTCATTGACAATTACATTTCTGTTTGGCTTTTAGGCTTTGAAGTTGCACATGGCAGATATGACACAAAACCTAAATACATGAAGAAATTACTGACATATTTGACAACTTACTACTAAAAGAATAACATTGAAAGTGAGCTTGTAAATCTGCTATTTCCACTATTTCTGACATTTTTCAACATTCACGATTATGACGATTATGACAAAATAATTGCGATAATGTCAAATAATCACGATTAGACGTTTATGTAATAATTGTGACAGCCCGAGTGTTTGTTAATCAACAGTCTCCGATCTTCATCAATAGAACGTCATTGGGAAGCTGTAGACCTTGCCTTCATACTGTCCTAATTTCAATACGTTTTATTTCCAAAATGAGATTGGGTGGACTGGACGGTGAACCCCGGATGACGATCTGTTTTCCATAATGGATGTGGAATGTGTTTTGTCCCAACCCTGTGGTGTGGTGTGACTGTGGGTTCCCCATGGCCGTAATCAATCTGTGATCCCGGAGAGGGAGAGGGGGAGAGAGAGAGAGGTTAATGGGATGCGTCCTATTAGGAATTCAGCAGACACAATGATCAGTAGCACCACTGCAGCAGGGAAGGCTGTGTGTGTGTGTGTGTGTGTGTGTGTGTGTGTGTGTGTGTGTGTGTGTGTGTGTGTGTGTGTGTGTGTGTGTGTGTGTGTGTGTGTGTGTGTGTGTGTGTGTGTGTGTGTGTGTGTGTGTGTGTGTGTGTGTGTGTGTGTGTGTGTGTGCGGGAGGTAGTTAAAAAAAAAAAAAGGAATATGACTGACATGCCGTTTTCATAAACAGAGGCCATTCTCAGGTGACAATGGCTGTGATTGGCGGGTGAAAGAGCCTGTTCACTGGTGCAGCGACAGTCACTTTGTTGTGATAGCTCATGGAAAAGAAGAAAATAAAACCGGTCCCTTTTGAGTGACGCAGCCACGGAGCTTCTCCGATGCAGCTTTTGTGAGCAAAACAAGCAACCAGGTCTACGACCAAAAGAAGAGAGACACGCTCACACAATTAGTTAATATAGCATCGAGATCAGTTTACCCACTTTAAACCTACGGTATATGCATCGGCTATTTAAATAGCTTATCTACTGTACGTCCTCTAAAAGCATCTGCTATTTTCAACGCAATTCTACATTAGAAACGAGGCCCCAAAAAAAAAGACAACCACCAATATTTAGCGACTGTAAGCCCAAAGTCGCTTAAAATAAGCAGAATGGCAACGCTGGCCCTGACCACATTTATCTGTGTATCCTGCAGTTGTAATCTAGGCCTGCCCGCACGCATCGATAATATACGGGAAGTGTAGAATTGATTGTGCTTGTGTTTGTGACCCAGTGTGATGTGATGACCCCAAACCCCCCCGCTATAAACATTAGTGCATCAATAGTGTCCTCTGCTCACCCCGTTTATCCAGGTTGATAAAAGCAGACAATGTCCTTAATTCATTATTAATGACGAGCCAATAAAGGGGCCGGTTATAGTTGCTCTCTCGGACGTGAAGCCCGGTGATGTCATTAATGTATTATTGATGGATAATGAAGTGTGAGGAATGTTGGACACATGGCGAGGAACCTTGATGCATTATTCATGATCGTTTTAACCACTTGAAAGCAAAATGGCATGCACTGTGGGTGAGGTTTAGGGTTGTAACTCCAAATATTGCCACAATTGTGAGGAAAAAGTGACAATTTTAAACATTTTAACAACCCAAATCTGATGTGGTTCTCTGGCACGATATATTTTCTGTATAAAAAAAATAATATATACACATAATACAGGGCTATACGCTAATACTTGGGGACTTGTAGCAGTGTTTCTGTGTGCTGTCAATTTCAGGTCAAAAACGCCAATATTCACCCAAATCTGCAAAAAAAAAAATGTGCAGATGTACAAATGGACAAATACATATTAATCGGGGGGTC
Source organism: Nannobrachium achirus (assembly GCF_963921795.1). Lineage (NCBI taxonomy): Eukaryota > Metazoa > Chordata > Actinopteri > Myctophiformes > Myctophidae > Nannobrachium > Nannobrachium achirus. The sequence continues at coordinate 20,711,918 of NC_137830.1, forward strand.
CTTTACATGAAAATGTTTGAGAACGACTGATTTAAACAACATTAGACCGCAAGCCCAAATAAGCAACCACACTTTAGAAACAAGCCCATGAAAATCGCAACTCTTGGTCTGCTTGCAAAAAGGTGCTTGTGTTGTTTTTTTGGTCAGGTGTCAGAGTGTGACCAGACTTGGTGTACAAAGGGCTTTTGGTTCCATTCCGGTTCACAGTGTAACATGACCTCCCTTGTGGGTTGTGGACCCCGTCCAGGTTCAAAAACTTCAATTTATCCCTGAATTGGGGTGACTGGTTTCCTTTAGACCACCCCAAACCCCCTTGTAGATTAAACATAACTCTGTGTTGTTGAGCTGACTGCCATAATGCTGTTTGGTACTCAGTGAAGTGTGAATTGTGCATGTTGACAGAACAACAGCACAGCGAAGGCCACGGCAGAAAGGTAGCGGTTGAAGGTGCTGTAAGTCAGTGGTTCCCAAATTATTTTTGGGGGTCCCCAGATGATTAACTTAATACTGTATGTGCAACATTGTTTTCTCACTCAACTGTAAACAAACCAACAAGGTTTAAGTGTATAGAGCGTATCTACACATTTCTAAAGTGACAATTTAAGGACCTCTAAAATTACATATTAAATATTGTCCAAATTGTCAAATATTAGAGGCAGAAATTGTGAAAATAGCTCACGCGCTGCGAGGTCGTTGTGAGCATGTGCCATTTCAAAACTTCACAAGTCCTGCCATTGGCAAGACAGTACATTTTCAGGGGATTTGCAGAAAATGTCATTGATTCTGACAAAGTTACACCTATTAAGAGCACTGTTAACACTTTGAGTGCCAGCCCCCCCTGCCCCCCGTCCCTTACCAGTGCCACCATTAGGTCCCATTCATTTCTGCCCCAATTCCAGGGAATAAATTGGAAATGATCCGATATTCACATCGGAACAAAAATGGGAGGTTTGGTAAAAGAGGATTTTTTTTTTACCAAAAATTTTTTGGAGTGATTTCGGTGAGCGGTTTTGGAGATAGGTGCTCGAGAGTGCGCACTGCGCAAACCAGTCAATAACCTCAGAAATCTAGATTCTGAGATATTTGAGTTCAAAGAAAAAAAACTTTAGGAAGCCATAGCAACAAATTGGTAAATGGTAACGGAACACAAGTACCCTTGACAGAAAGAATGACATGCCTACTTTCATTATGTGCAAAAAAAGTTAAAAAAATATTGTACCATCGTCTAGTTTCAAGGGGGCAAAGTGAAAAAGTATGAAATGACTCAGAAGGTAGAAATTGCCTTACATTTTGATAGAACTATGCACTGTGAATTCACTGTGTTTTTACCTGGTCTAGAAGGTCAGGAAGACAAAAAGTCAGAAAAGCGATGTCAACCTTTTATTTTATGGCAACATCGAACCCTAACCCTGGTGAGTACCTCACACATCCAGCATGAACATATTTATGTTCAACAATATTTACAAATATTTCCAAAAAAAAAGAAATCACAAATATGACTAAACAAAAATAAAATATAACTGGATAAAAGTAAAATAAAATAAATGTGCAGCAAGTAAAGAATAAATAAAATAATATAAAAGTCAGTACTGTACTGTACTGTATTCTCAAAAAAAGGCATTCAACAAGCCAACATTCAGGAGTCAAAGGCACCACAAATAAAGGTCAAAGATGGTACTGTTCACCGTGTGTGTGTGTGTGTGTGTGTGTGTGTGTGTGTGTGTGTGTGTGTGTGTGTGTGTGTGTGTGTGTGTGTGTGTGTGTGTGTGTGTGTGTGTGTGTGTGTGTGTGTGTGTGTGTGTGTGTGTGTGTGTGTGTGTGTGCGCCTCAGGTACCTCAAAATGGCCTGGTACCTGTTTCTTGCCATTGTTCTGGGAAAGTACGGCATGCAATGACAGGGTTTTTTGACCAGTGCATGGCAATCTCCGCCTTGTGAACGATAGCTGTGAGGAAGAGAAGTCCCAGAAAGTTCTTCAGCTCCCCTAGAGTGACATTGGTCCAGGCAGCGAACCTACAGTGTGTATGACCTATGCCTGACTCCTCCGCTCTCGCTATCTCAGCCATCATACTGTCCTCTCCATCCTTCCTCCATCCAGTCAGACTCCACGGGCCCTGTATATGATAGAAATAAATAAAAAATACTAAATGATCGTGCTTCTGTATAATTTGTATGTTCTTTAGCAAAGGCTGTCGCACAAAAGTAGTGAAAACAGCAGATCTACAAGCACATAACGCCTCGCGGTGCGAGGCGTTGTGTGCTTGTAGATTGCACATACAGTATGAAACAGAGCCGATACCTTTATGTAGGAAAATAATGCTGCTATGTGTACCCTGTATATATATAAAATGTCACAATGCGACATAGCTCTGTAAAATGAACAATGCTGTACCCCCTCCAACTGTATATATGTTCCCCATTTTCAACTGGTTTTTATATTGTATTTGTTATACTTGCTTTGGCAATGTAAACATATGTTTTCTCATGCCAATAAAGCTCCTTTGAATTGAATTGAATTGTATAATATGGACCCAAAAAAATGCACAAAAAAAAAAAAAAACAATAGCAGGTCAGGCTTATTGATTGATTGAAGAATGTATTAGAAAGAGGTGGTAAAAAAAAGAACCTAGCCCCACCCTACCCTCCCCTTCTTTGTATATACTGTTTGTTTAGACTTACTGTCTTTTTTTGTTTTTCTTTACATATCTACTGCATAGTACTGTGTTCTATCTGTCTGTCATTCAATGTTATATGAGATACTTCAATGGTTTCCACTTTCCAGTGGAAATAAGCTTAGTCTTTTCATGGATCTCCTTTTAGTAGACCTTGTACCAGTGAACTGTACCGTCATGAAACTGTACCTTTTCCTATGCAAACTTCTAATAAAGTCTTCAATCAATCAATCAAAGTAGGCTACAGATGCATGGCTCATTTCAACAGGAACCACACTTTATGCAGCTCATACAGTGGTGTGTTCTAGACTCATATTTTATTGTTAGTTACTAGTTAGTGCCTAAAAAGGAGATCGGCTGTTGTTGTAGATCGGCTGTTTTCACTAGTCTAAATAATTTCAAATGATAAATGCAAAACGAGCGGTTTTGGACATAAAAAGTTTTCACTCCCTCCATCACGGAGGTATAGAGGCCGACGCCGAGCGGCGCCATGCCCAGGAGGGTCTCCCAAATCGGGCTTGAGTTGTGGAGGGTGGTCGCTAGTGCTTTGGAGGTTCCAGGGCGAGCGCCCCCACCCCGGGGCTCGCGATCAAACCTTTTGGGAACCACTGTTCTATACTAGGCTGTGATGTGATGTCCTTGGCTCATTATCGCCAAAATAAACAATGTTCTACTTCTAACGTGAGTGGCACGTAGTATGCAGTGAAGAATATAGCCTAAAATCAGCGTTTCTGAATGTCGACTTTACAATGAAATGGATGCTTCTCTCGTTTGGGTCGGGACCCATTTGTGAGTCGCGGAGACAGTTTTATGGTTTATGGGCCATATATTTCATACATTTTGATACATTATACAGCACTTATCTCATATAACATTGAAAGACAGACGTATAACAAAGTGAAACGTAGAGAACATACCGCAGCACAGCTCAGCAGTGCATCCTACAGGGCGCGCGGAGAAACCGTAGCAATCGGTGGTCTGTCCCTGGCAGCATGCATGCCTCGCCGTAGAAGGAGCCCTTCTGGCCGCCAGAACCAAAATCGAGGCCGTGGATGTACCAGCGGAGGTCCTCGCTGATGAACCGATCGCCCGTAGAAGGAGCTCTTCTGGCCGCCAGAACCAAAATCGAGGCCGTGGATGTACCAGCGGAGGTCCTCGCTGATGAACCGATCGCCCGTAGAAGGAGCTCTTCTGGCCGCCAGAACCAAAATCGAGGCCGTGGATGTTCCAGCCGAGGCCTTCGCTGATGAACCGATCGCCCGTAGAAGGAGCTTTTCTGGCCGCCAGAACCAAAATCGAGGCCGTGGCCCGTGGGTGTAGCAGCCGAGTACCTCCGTGATATCTCTATCTCTCTAAATAATACTAAATCTAATGATTTTATAACTAATTCTAGCTCATTCTCTCAATATATCTCTCTCTCCCTCTGATTGCTGTGTCCCCGGTACGATAAAAGTCACTGAACTCTTTGAGACTCTTGTTTCTGGGGGGAACCGGCCAACCAGCATGCTTGAATTTGGTCACATAAGCGTGTGATGTCATGCAGGGGCGTCAATTGGGTATGGCAGGGGTATGCAGCTGCCATACCTTGACAGGGGGAAATAATAAAAATGTACTTTTCATCGTGCCTGTTGCTAAGGTATGGCAACATGACTGGTGTCTTCACCAGACACCAGTCATGTTGCCATACCTTAGCTTGTTCTGAACTGACGCCACTGAATTGTCATGCATGACGACCGTCCCATCGTCCAAAAGGGCTGTATCTTGGTTACCGCATAGATCCAACACTGTACTACTGTAATATGAAAAAAAAGCATCTGGCGTCATATGACGCCAATATTATTTTCTGGCATCATTGCCAAGGTCGTGTCGGACGTCATATGACGCCCTGGCACTGAAAGTGTTAAGGCAACGCACAGTGCAGGTTGCTCCCAGCGTGGGGTTTAAAGGAGTCATTCAGACCAAAACACATATAGGGTTAAATCTGCCTTTTATCATACCACTTCATACCTGCTTTAGTCAATTTTAGTCAATTTCATAGCTGCCCCTGTTGCTAGATTTCGGCTGCCCATGTTGCTAGATTTCACGGACCCTCTCATAACTAACAGAGTAGATAGTCCTTAGGCTAGTGCGGTTATTTCTTTAGCTTCAAAGTTAGTATTCTTTTTATTGGATTGTGTTTACACAACGTCCTGAGACCAACCAAACCGCTGTTTTGACCTCACAGGCACCCTTACTACAGATGAGAAGATCCTCTGCTCCTCCCCTCCCTTTCTAGGCTCTCCTCTCCCTGCTCTGGTGCAGAGCAGAAGCCGTTTGACAAGTTGGACTATATACTCTGTTAGTTATGAGAGGGCCTGCGAAATCTAGCAACATGGGCAGCCGAAATCTAGCAACAGGGGCAGCTATGAAAAAAATCGACTAAAGCAGGTATGAAGGGGTATGATAAAAGGCAGATTTAACCCTATATGTGTTTTGGTCTGAAGGACTCCTTTAAGTGTCTTGCTCAGTGACCCTTCGGCACATAGAGTAGATGTGGGGGCGAGCTGGGAGGCAAACTGGCACGGTACCTTTCTGATTACCAGACAGCGCCTCTACCCACTAGTAAGCTATGGCTGCCTAGGCCATTCTCATGATGCTTCGATAGTGAGGTCAAGACAGAGAGACAGAGAGACAAAGAAAGAGAATGAGATATCACAGTAGAGAGAGTCGAGAGGGAGAGAAAATACAAACAGGTTCTCCTATCCTGTATCCTCTTCAGCCAACCCCTTCCTTGTTTCCTATCTTTCTTGAATATAATTCATTTTTCTCATTATCTCTCTCTCTCTCTCTCTGGATGTTGCACTCGGTCTCTCCTTATCTCATCCCATCCGTTCCACTCGGTCTTCGTCTACGTATCTCTCTCACTTTTTCCATCTCTTCTTGCCCTTTTTCCCTCCTGTTGCCCTCTCTCTCTGTGACCCCCTCTCCCTTTATCTCTCTCTCCCTGTCTCTCTCCTCTTTTTCTACCACTTTTTCGAGTCACGTGTTCAAATACTGGATTCTGATTGGCTAAATTCCGGAGGTTATCAGAGGACAACTGCCGCAAAGTTGTGTGTCCGAGATCAATGCGCCTCAGTGTACATCCGGGGACTTCCCCCAACCAACAAATGACGGTGGCAACGGTCCTATGTTTACTAACGTGCATGCTATAGTCGCCGATTTATTTGGATCCAATGCAATCCGCCAACTTTAAAGCCCCTTTTCTCTGAACCTATGCCTTTCTGGAAGCGAACAGCCTCTATTTACGGCCGGAACGGTACTTCTAACTGACGTTAGCTTAGCTGTAAGCTAGACGCATGGATTAGTATGGAGTTGGCGCCATCTGTTGGTGAGTAGAAGATGTTGTTTGTGGAACTATCTGCTGTCTCGCGGAAGTTTTATAGGCAATAATGATTGTAACTTAAGATCCTTGCAAGTTACAACTATGTGTTTTCTTTCATGTATACGGGAAAAAGTGGTAGAAAAGCTATTTACCACTCGGGGTCGGACATTATGCTCTCATAATGTCCTGAGTGAGGTTGTTATCGGACTCGGCTGCGCCTCGTCCGATAACAACCTCACTGCGGACATTATGAGAGCATAATGTCCTCTCACTCGGGGTAAATTGCTTACATCTCCTCTGCCTGTTTGTCTGTGAATTGCACCCCACCCTCCTCTACTTCCATAGTCACCTGTCCTAGATATCACCTGATGTGTGTGTGTGTGTGTGTGTGTGTGTGTGTGTGTGTGTGTGTGTGTGTGTGTGTGTGTGTGTGTGTGTGTGTGTGTGTGTGTGTGTGTGTGTGTGTGTGTGTGTGTGTGTGTGTGTGTTTGTGTGTGTGCATACAGTGCCTTGAAACATGTGTGTGTGGGTGTACACTGTACAGTTTGTCCTATCTTCTACTGGAGGACGAGGTAGGTTTGTGCGCACCCGTGTGTGTGCGTGTGTGTCGTTGTCTCTCTTCATCTGTGCGTGTGTGTGTGTGTGTGTGTGTGTTTGTGTGTGTGTGTGTGTGTGCATCAAGTCCTCAATATCAATTTAACTCGGAGAGCGTACAAATTGACACAAATGTACCCACAAGGAACTGTGCGTGTGTCCAAATCTAGCTCCATTACGCTTGTGTGTAGTGTATTCTGTCTTTCTGTATGTGTATTCTGTCTTTCTCTGTGTGTGTGTGTGTGTGTGTGTGTGTGTGTGTGTGTGTGTGTGTGTGTGTGTGTGTGTGTGTGTGTGTGTGTGTGTGTGTGTGTGTGTGTGTGTGTGTGTGTGTGTGTGTGTGTGTGTGTGTGTGTGTGTGTGCCTCAGTGGGGCCCCGAGTAGACAGGAAGTATGATAAAGCGCTACCGATGACCCTCTGACTCAGAGTATAACAGAGGACAGCTACTGTAGCTCTCTGTTCCGTGCCTGCCGGCTCCTATAGCCAACAGTGGTAGACCCACTCCCAGGTCCCACCGAAAACATGCCACACAAGCCACAGAAAAACAACAAGACGGGGTCTAATAATGGCCCGACATCCCTGTGCAGCGAGCGTGAGCTATGATTGGCCAAGCAGTGTCAGTGTCAGCAGCTGGTACGCTGAGATTGGTTTAATTACTTGCGCGCAAGTAGGGTGATGATAGCTGTGTGCGGGTTTGTGGGTATTGTGGGTATGTATTAGGCCCAGCCTCATTGGCTGGGCATTTAGCCAATGAGGGAGCAGCGTTCTCCGTGACGTCACCACCAACCAACAAGATATACCCACATACCAACAGACAACTATCAGCGCCCTACTTGCGCCCTCTGCTGGTCACGCTTGTCATTTTCTTCGGAAAGTGACGCAACTTACCAGCCATGTTTGGCTATGAGTGCACAAGACGCAAGTTGGCACTTGCGAGAGAGTGCCGCCTAGTTATTTTGGGTGACTGTTCTCTTCTAAAGTCATTAATAACGCTAGATTAAAACATGACGTGATTAATAACTTTGAAAGTTATTAATGAGGCTAAATTAAAACGTCATGTTAACTTTTTTTTCCTCCAGAAAGGACAGTACGGTACATTAAAACCCGGGTGGACTCATTAAGTACACCCACAATGATAATAGTTTGGGATCATGCTTTAGATAAATTGCACGATGAAAATAAAATTACATGTATTTGGCCACAGGCCCCCATCTAAAAATATGTTGTTCCAGGGACCCCCAGAAGCAGAGATTTGAGTTGAAAAGGTTTGCTTTGAAAAAAATGATATTCAAAGATTTGCAAACATTTTCACGATTCTTCAAAAATAGCAAATCCATATATCTGCTGTTTTTCAATAGCTAAAGTATAAAATAATGGGTTAAATTAGTTAGACTCACCTCTGGTCCTGGGGACAGGGCAGAACCAGTGGTCATTTCAATGGTCTAATCAGGGACTAATTAAGAAGAACCAGATGAACAGTTCCCTGGAATTAGTTCTTCTGGACCAGAACTGAGAACCACAACATTAATTTAAACATCCTCGTGTCATTAAAGGTGAGACCATAGGGAGTAATAGCTCGGGAAAACCTGCTAATTGGCGTCATAATAACCGTGAAATCTTATGTTCTTCCTTGTGACCTACCCTGTTTAATTTCTGTCTTTTAAAGACCCAGTGAAATGGATTTTTGGGCATTTTATTTTGAAGTTTCAGTCTGAAATGCAAGCCTGTCTGTTTCTGAACCAATCAGAAGGGACCAGCCCTTCAGGCGCTGGGACGGCTCACGTGTACCCAATATTTGTGTTTGTAGCTTCCATTAGCCTTCAAATGGCAGGCAGAGGGACAAGGCCAGTGGGACAGTTGTGTTTGGAGGAATGTACAAATGCAGCAAATGCAGCAATGGGAATCAAACAGGTGAATGTAATCAAGGTTCATTTATATTCAAGAAGACCTGTCTATGTCATCACGCAGCACGTTTTCTGTTCACAGGAAATAATTAAGAATGGTCTATTTAGGGACTTTTGATATAAAATTACACATTTCTTTTTTATTTTCTTGGCATCTAGTGTTAGGAATGCCGATTACCATGGATAAGCTCTAAAAGTGTGAAAAACATATTTTTCATTTCACTATGTCTTGTCTCTAGTGGGACAGACAACACAGTGTTTTCATGTTTGTTGTGTTTCTGTGCCATCACAAAGACCTCTCCTCCTGCACTGCCCTCGTCTACTCGGTTTTCTGGTGTTAATGTTTTATTGTCATTGGAAGCTGGTGTTGTTTGCTGTAGCCGGCTGTGCATGGGAAAGTGTTCTGTGTTGTGATGGAGACATTAGGGTGTTGATCGGTGATGTCTAGGTGCTTGCAGTTTATGGTCCGCGATTATGTCTGGCTCCATGGTTGCCGTTTTCTCAAAAAAGAGATTGTGAGGTGGTTGTTCTCCCCCCCCCCCCCCCTTTTCTTTCTTCTCTGGTCTGTCTGAGGTCTGCAACGACCTTTATCTCTGCAGGGGTTTTCAAATGTTGCCATGTCCCGGGTGCCCAAATGGACCGCCGTTTCAAATTATTCTGTCCTAGGGGCATGGGAATATGAAAAGGTGTTATGGATTAAGTTGAGTACAAAAATCATAATAGTACATGATATTGAAACATGTTTTGTACTATAAAAATACAGTACACACTACCCAGACCCCGATTTAAAGACCACTGTCTTAGACAGTCATAGAAATTGATCTGTCTTATTGCATTGTTGATATAGTGTCACCATGTACAAACCTGCCATATCGTATGCAGCCTAACGTATACGGCATAACAAGGCCTATATCATGTCTGCACTGAGTGCACTTGAGTACGAGCTAGTCGAGGCCCCCCAAGGTAGGCTTGTTGATTTAACTGCAGCAGCGGCCATTGATCAGTTGACATCACCCAGGGGCTGTCTGTTATCTCTGACATACTGTAAAGAGCTGTCTTGTCTTATATGCTGGGCCTTAGCATCGCTGTCCCACTGTCTCTATTACTCTTCCTATCGTTAGATCACACAGTGTGGATCATCTGCTGCCTGGATGTTCCCGGGCACATCTCTGACCTTGCTAGCTGCTAGCTGGCTCATTACCTGATATATATATATGTGTGTGCGTGCGTGCGTGCGTGCGTGTGCGTGCGTGTGTGCGTGCGTGGCTGCGTGCATACGAGGCCGAGGGCGTGTTTAAATTACACAATATTGTGTGTGTGTGTGTGTGTGTGTGTGTGTTTCTATACTGTATGTGTGCATGGCTGCATGTTTAGTTTTGTGTAACCTTGGTAAGTGTGTGTGTGTGTGTGTGTGTGTGTGTGTGTGTGTGTGTGTGTGTGTGTGTGTGTGTGTGTGTGTGTGTGTGTGTGTGTGTGTGTGTGTGTGTGTGTGTGTGTGTGTGTGTGTGTGTGTGTGTTTGGGCCCGAGTGAATGTCTAGATGTCTGTGGTTTTCTGTCGGTTGAAGCTTTGACCTTATGCATACCGCTGAAGGTGCATTGTGTAGATTATACTTGTGTGTGTGTTAGGGGTGTCTTCTAAAAATCGATGAATCGACGCGTCGGAAAATGAGCCTGACGTCGACTCACATTCCCTGCGTCGATTCCTAATTTTCTTTTATTTTTTTGGGGGGTGCGCATGCTCGGTAAACTAGCAGGAAGGCCATGCGTGCAGGAGCGTTTGTATCGCACAGTCGCAGCTATAAGGTCAACTAAAAAGCAAACATGTCTCAAAAAAAGTCTAAGGTTTGGAAGCATTTTGAGCTTATGAAGGACAAGGCCCCTAAAAAGGTCCAGTGTTTACTTTGTAATCAAGAATTTGCGTTCCACTCGTCAACAACATCCATGGCAAAACATTTGGAACGGGTGAGTTTGTTAGTTGCACAGCTGTCATTGGCTATGATTAATTAGGCTATTATTATATAGGCTCGTTGTAGCCTAATATTTTAATTATGACTACTACAATAATAAGTCTAATTACTTAAAACATTCTGCCACAGGCCCATGCAGTAGAGGCGAGCAGTGATGACAGTACTGACTCCCCGAAGTTAACACAGAGAAAGCTGGACTTCAAACCGCCGTTCACAGAGGCTCGGAGGAGGGCTATTACCAACGCTATTGCAGAATTCATTGCTCTTGATATGAGGCCCGTGAACATTGTAGAGGGTATGGGATTCAAAAATCTAATTGAACTGCTGGAACCAGAATACACGATGCCCACAAGAGAGACTGTAATGGAGCATGTTGTGAAGAAATATGACGAAACAAAAGAGGTGATTAAGGAGAAAATCAATGACAGCGCAGCTACAAGTTTCTCTTCTGACATGTGGACGTCGCTGCAAATGGAAGCGTACATGACAGTGACGGCACATACGCTCTCTGCTGACTGGGAACCGGGGTCGTATGTTTTGGAAACTAAAGAGATGACTGAGAGTCACACGGCAGAAAACATCGCGAACAGACTCAGCGAAGTCATGGATGAATATGAGATTCCAGGAGAGAAGCGGGTTGCTATTGCGCACGATAATGCATCAAATATGACTCTCTGCATGAGCAAGTTAGCCGACGATCCATCCTGGGGAAGAGTACAATCGGTTCGTTGCGCTGGGCATACGCTGCAACTGTGCATTAACGCAGCTTTAAAGGAGGAACCGGTCTGCCGCGCCATCGCAGCTGCTAGGCGACTCGTCAGTCATTTTAAAAAAAGTGCGAAGGCCACTGCAGCACTTACAGATAAACAAAAAACACAGAAAGTGAAAGAGAACAGCCTAATCCAAGACGTGCAAACACGATGGAACTCCACGTACTCAATGCTCGATCGCCTTGTCGAGCAGCGATGGCCAGTTACTGCAGTGCTCTCTGACCCCCTCATCACCAAGAAGGCACATCGTGACCTAGACTTGACATCGGTACAGTGGAGAGTAGCAGAAGACCTCGTTTCAGTTCTGAAGCCCATGATTACTCTTACTGAGTTGCTGTCACAGGAACTGAATGCATCCTTGTCTGCTACTGTACCTATGCTCATCAATATGAAAACACGCCACCTGAAAGTGTGCGAGGACGACAGTGCGGTCATCAAAACCCTGAAGAGAAAGATTACTGCACAGTTCGAAGAGAGATGGGGATTAACAGGGCCACAACGACAGAGCAGCCTCTATGTGCAAGCCGCAGTGCTCGACCCACGTTTCAAAAAGTTGACATTCCTATCGGATGCTCAACGAGATGAGGCATATGTAACGGTGACTAATCTGGCTGCATTCTTGTCTCAGGAGAAACAAGACGCGACACCGGCAACGGTACGTGAAGAGGTCGAAAGTTCCGAAGAGGAAAGTCAGCCGACTCAAAAAAAGAAAAAGGAGGAAAAGGAGAAAGAGATTGCCATGCTAATGTCAATGTCAACAGAAGAAGATGGACAAGAAGAGGAGTCTATTCAGAATGAAATGAGAGCCTACTTGCAGAACCAAACGAAAGCTGACGACTGCGGACCCCTGCGCTGGTGGAAAAAAAACGAGGACCACTATCCCAGGCTGGCTTTGGCAGCCAGACGGCTGCACTGCGTCCCCTCCACATCCACGCCGTCCGAGCGAATATTCTCAAAGGCTGGCTTTATTGTTAACAAATCCCGATGCTCACTTCTTCCAAAGAACGTTGACAAACTTGTGTTTCTCGCCCACAACCTACGACAGCTAAACCCAAAGCTACGGATTAAGGAGAAGAAGGATAAATAGAACAATGGACTCACTGGACTCACTGTAACAATCTGTCTTTTTCTCTTTTCGCGTTTTCTTTTTTTTTGTTTTGGGTGGGGGGGATACAAGCCAAGGTCAGTAGCCTGTGTTATTTTTTCTATGTATGAATGAATACACTCATAGCCTAGTGTAGGCTGGTGAGGCTTTATTTATTAATCATTTTGTTTACAACGATAGGTCAGAATTGAGTATTCGTTTTCTTTTAACCACTGAACAGTGTGAAGTGAATTTGAACACTTGGATTTTATTTTAATATAAAAGAAAAGAGGCTACTGTGTGATGTGTGTACTACTAAGGCCTCCGATCTGAAAAAGAAAGCTTCAGCCGTTCGGCGCGGTGCGCACCGTTATGACACTGTTGTCATATTGTCATTTAATTTGTTCTTAAATAATGCTGTTTACAGAAAAGAAACATTTCGTTTGATTTTTTTGCACAAAAAAAGCAGAGGTACAGATGTATAGGCTATTATTACTTATTTTATTTACATTGAGGTCCTGTAGGCCTAACTGTTCTGTGTCAAAGAAAATAGTTACAACCTGAGGCTGTGAAAATAATAAATGACACGCATTTGTGTTGTCAAAGAGATACATTATTCTCGTCTCTGTTCTTTCTCTGCCCCGCGATTGATGATTCACAATTCACAATTAGGCCTGACGCAATCTTTTCATCAATCATTTAATGTCCGCCCGCAGGTTAAGTGTCTCATATGCACGGCAATAGGCCTAACGGCCGTCAAGTTCATGGATTTAGTTCGCTTTGAAAACAAGTTTGAATGCTTAAAACAATGTTCATGTTACTGTTTTATTGTAGGCCTATTGGCGTGGTTTAAAGCAACACTTTTTTTTCCTTTTTTTTTTCTTTTTTTTTATAAAACGATTCGTCGACACGTCGGATTAACCCCCGCGACTCGAATCGACTTCATAAATTCCGAGTCGAAGACAGCCCTAGTGTGTGTGTGTGTGTGCGCGCGTGCGCTGTTGTCTTGTTGCTGTCCAGATGACGGCAGGGCTCTCCTCTCAGTGTCAGCCCTGCGGTGTGAGGTGCTAGCCAGGTGATGGCTCATCGCCCGAACCACCTCGCCTCTCCTCTCTGTCAACTTCGCTACGCTTCCCTGCCTGCCCGCTCAGCAGAAGAGCCCAGTTTAGTGTCGGCTTGACTTTGAAAGCTTGCGACTTCTTTTCTTTTTTCACTGACGCACTCTCACTCGCCAGCCCGCCCACCCGCCAGTCCGTCCGCTCGCTTCCACAGTCAACTCACTCGACCTCGTCACAGCTGCTTTTCCCCAGCCTTTTGAAAAACGCCAAAGTGTTCAGTCCGACTGCAATTGATCTTAATACGCAAGGCTGCCCGCCTGATTGAAATTGCTTTATTCTGCAACAGGGTGAGGCTACGGCAGCCATACCAATGTGGGGACTATACTTTCCCTTATGTCCCACCTGCACGTGGGACTGTTTGCACATAGACCCGTGGTCCTATATCTGTTTACTGCTCTAGTGCTGCACCTTCATGTACACATCTGAATCTGCTGCTATTTATAACCCACCTGCGACTGTATGCCTTACTGTATCTTTTCACTCTACTCATATTGGAACATTTGTAAGGTACTGATACACTTGATGCCGTGGCCATCAACTAATTTATCAGATAGACTGACGCCTATGTGTACGTGATGAGTCTGTTGTGTTCCTACTCATTCTGTTACTTTACATGTCTCGTATCTTCTGGTCACGTCTAGGGGTGGGACCATGTGAAAATGTCATGTCACGATTATTGTCACCAAAAGAATTGCGATTTACAATAGTATTGCTATACATATATGTAGTCAAAATATCACCCAACATCCATTATCCTGGGGCGGAACATTTGCCCAAAAATAGCAGATCTACAAGTTCACAGCGCGTCACAACGCGTCACGTGTTGCGATGCTTCTTTACAATTTACAATTTAGGCATTTAGCAGACACTCTTAATCCACAGTGATTTACAATAAACAGGTAATACATAAATACATAAAAAATGCTATCTAGCTTTCATGTATGGTCATTGAGGGTAGGCGAGTGCTACGGTAAGTGCTATGGGCTTAGGTGGAGTCTGAAGAGGTGAGTCTTCAGACCACGGCGGACGCTAGGCAATGAGTCTGTTGTTCCAAGTGCAACAGGGAGTTTATTCCACACTTTACACCTGTAAACCTGTCATGTGACAAATCGAGTGGCTGCAAGTGAAAATATCGTGACAAAACTACAAGCGTGGTTGAAGGCGTGTCTGAAAATGCGAGTACTGTAGTCCTGTTTGCCAGCGGCTTTGAATCTGTATGTTCGTCATTCAAGGATGACGAACATAGAGGTCTTTCATTTGGTCGCAAAATCTTTCAAAAGGATGTCTGCGTGCGTCCGACAGATTCTTGCAAACCATTACATCAGCTTGACTAGACCCCCAACCGTGCCTTGCTCTACTTTCATTCACCTCCATCTCTAAGAGAAACCCCATTCCCCCCCCCCCCCCCCCCCCCCTTCTATTCAGCCCCCTAACCGGCCTACTGGGACTGCGGAATAGATTTTGCACATTTATAGTAGGTTGTTTATCCGGCTTTAAAAGTGCCCCGAAACCGAGACGCAAGTTCTTAGATTAAATACGAATGGATCACTTGAAGTTGGAGGAGAAGAAGCATTGGTACCCCCTTTCACACACACACACACACACACACACACACACACACACACACACACACACACACACACACACACACACACACACACACACACGCGTGCGCGCATGCACACACACATTTTTACTTTGCTCTCGGCATTGATTGAATGGGGCCTTTTCAGCATTCTACCAGCACAGCTACCAAAAAGGTTGGGACCGCAGGGCATTGTGGGTGCTGATTTCCCTTTTTGTTGTGTGTGTTTGTGTGTGTATGTGTGTCTGTGTGTTGGGTTGTGTGTATGTGTGTCTGTGTGTTTACTTACATACATTGTGAGAAGTTAGTTTTAGGGATTAGGGCCTCATTTACACTTGGTTGTGTACCAAAGATGACTTGTTGTGAGCTTGTAGATCGTCTCTTTTGCAGTGCGTTGCGCAAGCGAGCAACGGATATTTTCATTTGGATGTACTCGCAATTATAGTAATACCAACGTGTGTGTGTGTGTGTGTGTGTGTGTGTGTGTGTGTGTGTGTGTGTGTGTGTGTGTGTGTGTGTGTGTGTGTGTGTGTGTGTGTGTGTGTGTGTGTGTGTGTGTGTGTGTGTGTGTGTGTGTGTGCGTGTGTGTTGTTGTCCTCTTCCCACATGCAGCCTGAAGGATTCCCTGTGTCAGTTCACAGCCACAGTTTATTCTCCTCCTGTCATTAGGCAGTCTCTGTGAGACAAAGCCTTGACTTATTAAGGGCAAAGACGGAGCAGCGGGCCTCTTTAGGGCCGAGGCTTTACACAGTGTTTCATGTTGTTTGCGTGTTTGTCTCACCCTGTCTGTGCTGCTGAGACGCTTTGCTCGACAGTTGATGCGCTGTAAAAGTTTAATTTATCTCTCGCCTGTCACCCGCTGAAGCCGTAAACATGAGTTCGTGTTTGTGCGCCACGAGCTACTGCATGAGTGCTCCGGGCGACGAATGTTGTCATTTGGTGTAGCTGTAACTAAATTGTAGCCTAAGCCTACAACATTACTTAACAACATGGTTTGTTTGAATACTTTATTAGTCATACATGTAAACAGTACATTGTGGCAGAGTCATCTTGTGTTTTGCACGAAAATCCTTCAGCTGAGGTTACACATTGTGCATAATGTACATGTCTCTCAACTCAACTCAAGATTCAAATGTTATTCGTAAACATTGACGGCAAACCAAATCAACTCAACTCCGCTCAACTGAAATGTATTGTCACATCACAGTTTAGGTGTACAAATGTGGGCGAAATTCGTTGTTGTACAAGCTCCATCATTTGCAGTTTCAATAAAGGGAGAAAGAAATGTATAAAATAAATCACACCTGTGTGAACTGAGCGGTGGAGGTTGCGCAACAGCACCGCTGGGTGGAGCAGTGAATTTGAGCAGCTATACCCTGTGTGTGTGTGTGTGTGTGTGTGTGTGTGTGTGTGTGTGTGTGTGTGTGTGTGTGTGTGTGTGTGTGTGTGTGTGTGTGTGTGTGTGTGTGTGTGTGTGTGTGTGTGTGTGTGTGTGTGTGTGTGTGTGTGTGTGTGTGTGTGTGTGCGTGCGTCTAGGCTGCGCAACAGTGGCCTTCTCAATCTGTTCCTGTTTTTATAGTTAAAAAATCCGGCCACGCACCGTTGTACTAATGAAAGATAACTCCGGCCACGCACCGTTGTACTAATGAAAGATAACTCCGGCCACGCACCGTTGTACTAATGCAACATAACAGCGCCACTTGGTCACCAGCGGTATTGCAGTTCATGCTACGGACTAACTAACACACAAAGCCATGGACATAGCCACTCTAAGGAGCGGTTTTCCATCACTCAAAAATCTAAATACATGGTGCATGATACAGTACATATATTGCATGGTTAAAAGTAGTAATGGAATAAGAAAGTTAAAATATCAGCAGATAAGTAAGCTGTACATAAGCATGGTTTAAAAGAAAAAGATGGTGATTTCAGCCGTTGTCGGACAGCTCAGTGTGTGACATTCCTGCTGGCCTGCAGACTTCGCACGCGTGAGCACATGTTTCTCTATATTTCTGTGTTTCTGTGTGTGCTTAATCGGGCTGTCGCGATTATGACATTTTACATGAGGATTAATTGTCACTCAAATAATTGCGATTCAATTGTGTTTTTGTCGTTGACAATTACATTTCTGTTTGGCTGGTAGGCTTTGAAGTTTCACATGGCAGATATGACACATAACCTAAATATAGGCCTACAGAGAAATGACTGACATACAGTATTTGACGACTTTATACTTAAAAAAGAACATTGATAGTGGAAATAGCCGATCTTCAAGCTCACAATGCGACGCGTTTAAGTCCTCAAGTTCAACCAATAGCTTGTAACCTCTCCCACTCTCCACAGACCCATCCACCTGCTGTCTTTTATCTATAGGCCTCGTCTCCTCTACCTTCTCTTTCTCTGGGGGTGGGGGGGGCTCTGTTAGGGGGCCTACACTGCAAAAAATACCCTGATTAAATTAAGAAAAAAAAAATTAAATCTAGAATTAATTTTCTCATATCAAGCAAATAAATCTGCCAATGGGGTAAGCATTTTTTCCTTGCTTAGAATTCCTAAAACTAGCAAAACATTTCTAGCCACTGAACGAGCATATCGATTCTCAAAACTAGGAAAAAAATGCTTGCTTCTAAAGCAAAGGTTAGCTTAATATAAGCAATGAAGACTATGTTATTTAGGAAATACCTTCTCAAAATGGGCATTTTGTTCTCTTGATAGGATTGTTTCTTGCTTAATCTAACAGCAATAATAAGACCCAAATTCTTAAATTAAGAAGCAATTTCTTCAAATAAGCATAATGAAAAGTCTTAAATGAAGACACCAGAAGCACTTTTCCAGCATTTATTTTCTTCAAAGCCTGGTTGGGAGGGGGGACACTTGCAGCATACAGAAATTGTTTGTTTTAAACACATGAAACAAAACAAAACTCAAGTGCAGTGACATGCCAGCAGCATCAGAGATTAGATTAGGACTACAAGCTCGCACCGCCTCAAACAACAGCGCCCCATACAGTGCTCTGACCTATAGGGCAATGGTTCGCAAACCTTTCTGGTCGGAACTCAAAAGAGAGATTAGATTAGGACTACAACCTCACACCGCCTCAAACAACATCGCCCCATACAAAGCTCTGACCTATTGGGCAATGGTTCCCAAACTTGGTCGGAACCAAAAAGAGATTAGATTAGGACTACAAGCTCACACTGCCTCAAACAACAGTGCCCCATACAGCGCTCTGAACTATAGGGCAATGGTTCCCAAACTTGGTCGGAACCCAAAAGAGAGATTAGGTAAGGACTACAAGCTCACACCGACCCGCTTTGCGCCACATGAGGTTGTAGATCTGCTGTTCACAGCACACAACAAAAGGAATAATACTAAAACAAAAATAACAAAAGTGCATGTAAAATGTAAACACAGGCGCAGTTACAGTACATGTCACTATCTGGGATGGAGCTTGAAAAACTAGCAAGTCAACTGACCGATAAAATATTATCGTGTGACGTAATTCCACAAATTAGAAATGCTCAATAGTGGGCTCAATAAGCAGGATCGATAAGGTGCTAGTTATGAAAATGTACGAGCTCCTTCCCCAATCAGTAACACCGCCACAAACAACACTGCCCAGAACAACATCGCCCTCGAACAACGTCGCTCCCGAACAAAGTTCCCCAGAACTATATAGTGCAATGCAGGTTGCCAAACTTTTCTGGTCGGAAAACCCCAAATAGATTAGTTTGCACTCGGGACCCAAGTGAAAACAGCAGATCCTTTACTCAAGTACATTTTTAATTATTGACTTTTACTTGTAACAGAGTACTTCTATATTGCAGTATAAATCAGATTTGAATCCATAGCCATCTCCAGACTGCATTAAAAAAAAAACATTTTGACTCCAATCTGGATAGGAAATTAGATTTGGGCTGGATTTGGGCCGCCAGTCTGAACAAGGCCCAACTTAGGGGGAGTTAAGGAAGCATTCACTGATCACATTATCTAGCACAGTGGTTCTCAACCTGTGAGTTAGGACCCCCAGAGGGGTCCCCAAATTAGTTGTGGGGGTCCCCAGATGATTATCATAATGTGCAATGTGTGTTTTCTCACTCAACTGTAAAGAAACCAACAAAGTTTAAGTGTATAAAGTGTATATGCAGATTTCTAAAGTGACAATTTAAAGACTTTTTTGATTTTAAATGACAAATTAAACATTGGCCAAATTGAGTCAAGAATTGTGAAAATAGCACTACATGCTCACAGCGCCTCGCAGTGAGACGTTGTGAGCATGTAGATCTGCTATTTCCTCAATAGAACCGTGTTATACAAAATGCAACGTCTCCACTCTTAGTGCTCATCAGGGTGGGGGGTCCCAAATCAAAATATGATTATTTGGGGGGTCGCGGCCTGAAAAGGTTGAGAACCACTGAGTTAGGGTAACATTCACTGAAGTGAAAACAGCAGATCTAGTAGCTCACAACGATCCACTTTGCGCTGTGTTATGAGATTGTAGATCTGCTGTTTTGAGCTTGTAGATCTGCACACTCACTGACTGATGTAGTCCTTCCATTCAGCTTAGGACGTTGTATGCGTGGGTGGTATCTCCCTAATGCATGGCATCATGGAGGACTTCAGTTTGCAGTACTGAGAGCACTGTAGACGCACACTTGGGGTACGCCAGATGAAGGGCATAGTAATATGCCATGAGTTAGATGAGTCCCTTTTGAAAGTCCTCCTCCCAAAGGTCATCACCGGCAGAGTCCCAATGCAGAGCAGGCAGTTGTCCTCACCGACAAGGACGACAGGACTGGCCAGAGGACGCTGACGAAGGAAGCCATTGGGGTCTTCAGTAGGCTGGTCAAAGGACAAGTCAATGAAAAAGATTAGAAAACCAGTGCAAACATGTTTAATAGCATACATGACCAAATTAAACCACACTACAGTATCTTTCAATAAACAAGGTTCCAACATTATTCTGACAATATAATATATAGTTTTTGCAGAATATCAAGGACTAGTTTATTAACTATTTAAAAAAAAAGTACTCTTAAAACAAAGTGATCACTTTTGTCACTCCACCTTATGCATTTTGAGATTGAACAAAAATAAAATGTACTGTACAGGCATTACTAACTTACAGTATATGCACACTCTCACCTTAAGGATGTGAAACATGGCCTCTCTGCCATCTCCCGGGGGGGGGGGGCACTGAAGATGGGGAAAGCTGTGGCAGGATTCCCAACAGCGAGATGGACTGCTCCACTGGGTTTCACTGAAAAGACAACATATGGCAGTCAATGCATGAAGAAGACCATGCACCTTAAAGGAGTAGTTCACCCCCAAAATGTCTTTTTTTCTATTGATTACTCACACCATGTATATTTATGTATAATATTTACCCCCATTGATTCCGGATATACCCGAATCCATTTGGGTCCCCATCCGGAACGAATGGGGGTAAATTTACTTTTTTAAAATATTATTGAACTCAAGTCTCCATGGGTGAATAATCAATAGGGGGAAAAAAGTAATTTGGGGGGTGAACTACTCCTTTAAATCAAGGACAGGCGCTGTACAAGCAATCTAAAATAGCATAATGATGGTCAATATTCCACGCACAGTTATCAATGACAACGGAAGTGTATATAAATGCCTGTCTGTACAAGCAATCTAAAATAGCATAATGATGGTCAATTTTCCACGCACAGTTATCAATGACAACGGAAGTGTATATAAATGCCTGTCCACAGCATCTCCAATGTTTGGTGAGTCACGACTTTCCGACATGCAGATCAGAACACAAACTGCACATTAACGTTGCTTCCCATAGTCAGATATTATTTACTAATCTGCGCTGTGTATAAAAAGAAACTGGCAGAATGCACAGGGAGTCACATTAATATTGCTTCCCATGGTAAAGAAAATAAAGTCACCATATTAGATATCGTCACTGTCTGGCCAAAACCTTTTAACTCCATTTTGAGGTTTTTGATTTTTGTGGCATAAATCAGGGCTATTGAACACCCTTTAAATCTGAGTGTTGGTTAAATAAAATTGAACCAATGGAAAGTAGTAAAAAGTGCATGGGACAAAACCTCCTAACTCCCCACTTTCTGCCAAATCAGCCGATTGGCCCTCTCTTTTTTTCATAAATATGTGCTACTGAACACCCTTTACGTCTGTGTGTTGGTTTAAATAACATTGAAACAATGAAAAGTAGTAAAAAGCCCTTCGGTCAAAACCTCCTAACTCCACTTGAGCTAATTTTCCCGAAAATGAACATTTCGGCCCAGCAGCAGAGATATTAAACATTAAATAGAACGCATATTTAAGACAGGACTGAGGTGCATGGTACTATAGGTCAAACAGCTCTAGGAGTATACAAAAAGGGATTGGAACTAGATTAATATCCATTCATTAGGAAATCTCCAAATAGAACTGGGGCGACCTCACCTTTGCCGATCTTCTGGTTCTTTAGGATGGCATAAAACTGGTAGTCCCCGACGAAGCTGTGTCGTCACTGCATGACTTCCTCGACGTACAGGGTATTGTAGGGATGCACAATTCTCCTCATCTCATCCAGGGCCTGAAAATACATTGCAAAACAGGTGAAATAAAATATCTTATATTGCAACGAACAATACATTGAAATAATTAGCAGGAAAAAAACTTTAAAAAAAAAGATACAAGCTCACAGCGCAACACAGAATCCCACGCTGCAAGTTTGTAGATCTGCTATTTCTTTTAAATCATGAAAATAATTGCAAATCTTTGAGTATATATTTTTCAAAGCAAACCCTGGCTTGGACCAGGTGAGCCTGTGGGACGTCGTACACATACAAAACAGCAGTTCCTGCCTTTGCAAAGATCCTGAAAAATGTCTTGTATTTGTACAAACTCCAAAATCAATCCTCTAGGCAACACAGAAAGGGGGTAACTTATTTCCACACTCCTCTAAGGTATATTAAAGGACCACCTTACCTCTGGGACAACCAGATCTTATTTTATTGTTGTTTGGGACAGGATCAATGCAATTGTTATTTTAGTTTGTGTTCAAACTGTGTTTTTATATATTTTAGTATTTCAGCATGCTACAACTGGTCATATTTGACTGGTTGTCCTGAGGTGGTGAGGTGGTCCTTATGGCATAGTTCAATATTGAAAATGGGGTCAGTTCTCCATTCCTAAAAGTGCCATTCCTACCCACTGCCATTCCTACTGAGGTTAGGGTTAGGGTTAGGGTTAGGGATGGCAGTAGGAATGGCAGTGGGTAGGAATGGCACTTTTAGTTTTCCCCTTTAACACCTTCCAAGCCAAGGGGAGCCCCTTAATGTTAAAACCGTACCATATCGCACTTCCCCCCAGGTCCCCTCAGCCACGTCGTACTTAATCGGACTTTGTCTTTAAAACCGTTATAAAAGATTTTGATCCGAAAATCGGCGATCGTCTAGCCTTCCCTGGCCCTCACTCGAGCATTCATAGCTCACCCAGGCCGTACATGAAGCAGAGGTGACGTCATGGTCCTATCCTTGTCCAAGCAGCTCTCCCAGCCATTTGTTTGCTGTTTGCAGACTCTAGCTTCTACTGCAGCCATAGTTGCAGCTATGCAGGCGAAACTTCTCAGTGTTGTTCTTCAATCACACATGGATTATTTGCGGGGACATTTACGTGAATGGATCGCGCACGCGAAACGCACGGAGACATCGTTGATCGGCCAAAACGCCCATTCTATCCCAACGGAGATCGAGAAAAACATGGTGAGTTACTGCCCTGGGGAAAAAAAAAAAAAAAAAAACAACGCCGCTGTCCAAGATGGAGGGGCGGCGGGCTCGTGTTTATAAACATAATATTATGTCTCAGATCACAATACAATAATAGAAATGTCATGGCTAATCCACCAACCACCATTCTATTTCGGACTGCAACGTGTTAATGTTGCCCATTAATGACATGCCAAACCATATCGAAGTGTATACTATGAGACATCTGACTAGCAAGAACCAAAATAATAATAATAATAATAATAATAATAATGTAATGTCATTTGTACAACTCTAAGAATTTACCCCTTTGTCTCCGGTCACCCAGGAAAGAGCACCAAAGCCTCTTCTCAAGAGAAGGTGTAAGAAGCATCTCAATATCATTAATGGCAGCTGGAACCTGGAACAGAAATTAGATTTAATAAATCACAAAACTAATTCGGCCCGATGTTTGCATTAGTGGTTTTCAAAGTGGGTCGGTTCCCAGCCAATCTGTGTGTACATAGTTAATTCTATACATTGGACACTTGAAATCAGTCGATCTACAAGCTCCCAAGTAAGGTATTGTAAATGTAATATCAAATTAATTTGGGGATCATTGACATGAACACCAGTGGTGCAAACTAATTCTGTACTGTACTGTACACTTGAGTTAATTTTACTTCAGTTGAGTATTTCCAATTTTCAATACTTTGACTTCTACTCCACTACATCTGGACTCAAAATATTAAAATTTTAATGGGTGCATCTCTCCTTTCAAACATGTTTCCTTTCTGACAGACACTAGCCGTCTCTCTTAAGGCCCATTCCCACTGGGTCAGATAACAGATAAAAAATGGTGGATGGTAGATACAGATTAAACAAAAAATCTGCCACAGAGATGGCAGAGATTTTTTTTTTTTTTCTGTATCTACCAACCACTTTGAATGGAAAAATATCTGGAGAAAGATTTTTTTTATCTGTTATCTGGCCCAGTGGGAATGGGCCTTTTACCTTACCCTAACCGTAACCTCTATGGAAGTGTTGCTGTCGGAGTGGCGACAATTGTCGCCACCCCCCCCCCCCCCCCCCACAATTGTAAGCCACCCCCCCCCCCCCCCCCCCCCCCAATTGTAATCCACTGCATTCATTTTAAAACTTACGTTACTTTGTAGATTTCAATTATTCCAAGAGGATGATACAAGAACCACTTCAACCCTACAGTATATAGACATTATCTGTATGACGTGTCACAACACACTGTGAGGTTGTAGATTGTCCATTTCATAACATGAAATGAAAGCACTTTTGGTTCTTTAGGTCACGGTCAGTTTAGGCTTATATATTTAGTATAATTTTAAACTTGAAGTACAAAGTTATTTTCAGTCAGTTCAAACCAAAATGGCTGTTATCCCAATGTTTTCCTCACAAATAATGG
Organism: Nannobrachium achirus; assembly: GCF_963921795.1. Classification (NCBI taxonomy): domain Eukaryota; kingdom Metazoa; phylum Chordata; class Actinopteri; order Myctophiformes; family Myctophidae; genus Nannobrachium; species Nannobrachium achirus. The sequence continues at coordinate 20,736,138 of NC_137830.1, forward strand.
CTAAAATATGCTATAAATATAAGGTGCTGGGAGTGAAAATGATCAATATCGTAACTGTCAGGCAAAAACCTTGTATCTGTAGTTTCAAATGTGTATGTTTTTTGGTAAAATAAAAGCCCTACTTCATCATACAAAAGTGTCACACAAGTAGTGAAAATAGCAGATCTACAAGCAAGCACACAACGCCTCGCATCATCGGCTATTTTCACTACTTTAAATCGTTTTTTAAATAATAACACAAAAAGAGAAGGTTTTGGACATACAAGGTTTCCACCCAACAACGACGATCTAGGCGATGGCTACACGGAGCTGGATATTTCATATATCCCGTTTTTTTCAGATATCCACATAGAAAAATATCTAGGTCCACACGACAGAGATATCTAGGTTTAACAAGCACACACACAGTAAAGTCTTCAGAGATATCCGGGTATCATGACTACACAGATCCAGTGAAGCGGATATTTTTCAGTGTCTCCACTTATTTATCCGTATTGAAAAATATCCAGATTCACGGCCAAAATATCCAGCTTCGTGTGGCTACAAGCCCCAACAGCACCAATGGCTACAAGCCCCAACAGCACAAAATGTCTAGATTCACAAATATCCAGCTCCGTGTAGCCTTGGCCTTAATGTAGGGGTGCCTCGGATGAAAAATAATATTCATGGGGTGCCCTGAGACAAAAGAAGTTTGGGAACCCCTGCTTTAGGTAGCCTACACTTTTATGGCAGTACTTTTCTCACTTAACACATTTGAGAATCTCTCAATCATTTTACATTGTTACATTTCCTGTACAATCTTTAGGAACACATTTTTAAATTCTAGTAAAAGATAGCCATGTACAAAATTGCGTTGTTGAGCTGGTATGTTGACAGGCTTGAGAACATGTTATATCCAGAATGTGCATTAAAACCCTTACATTATGATGAAAACCTTACATGATACTATACCAAAGTGGGGTCTGGGGAGCCCCAGGGGTCATTGAGAGAGTTCCTGGGGGTCCCCAGCTAAATGATAATTAGGAACCAAATGGACGCTTATGGGTATGTAACTCAGAGTGTACAAATTTACACTCTGAGTTAAATTACCATTGATTTCACAGCAATGGTCTTCAACAGGGTGTCTGGGACCACTAGGGGGTCCTCAGAGTTACTAGAAGGGGGTCCTCCAAATCTTTGTGTGATAGAAACTTTTTTCCTCCTATATTTTATATTAACCACTTGAACCCTAGTATCCATATTCTGAGAACTTTAGACAAAAATAGCAGATCTACAAGCTCACAATGCCACAAAGAGGTTGGACATGAATCCAAAATACACTGATGATTGTGCTGTCAAACAATGAAACTATATGGAATCTATGAACAGATTGTGGGGGTCCCTGCTTCATCTCTCTCTCAACTAAGGGGTCCTTGGGCTGAAAACGTTGAAGACCCACTGTTTAGATGTGGCAAGTCAAATGCTGCCACCTAGCTGCTGGTTGTATGTTTGCTAACCAGGCGATAACATTATGCATTCGACCTACACAATACAGACATGCTAGCGCCTAGCCCTGACATTAGTAATGTCAATACACAAAAACGTTTTGTCTGTCCGCAATAAGCACAACCTTGAAACATTAAATGTGTTTTACAGAAGCTACAGCCCAGTGAGCCCACAGGCAGCTAGCGTTAGCAGCTATGCTAAGCATGGCCAATAACACATGAAACACAAGTTACACAACGTAAGATTTACACATGTCTAGACACATACCTGCGAGCGTGCTGGCGATCACGTCGTCCACTTCCATGATGCGGAGACTGCGGAGTAGACTTTTAGTATTTTATTTATCCAACTTTGACGAAATGAAAAAGATGAATGAAATTCTGCAGCCGTTACCACTGCACTGTTTGAAACGAGCAGGCGGGGGATGGGAGGAGACTACGTCACCTCCTGTGTTTCTTTGGACCATACCATCTCCTCTGAGGGGGTGTTTCAGTAATAAATATATTTTATATTTGCTAATAACTGTTTCCTCTAAATACACGTTTTGGATTATGCACGTAAAACAGTGTATAATGTAGATTCACTTGTATTATAACATTAATAAATTGCGCTAAGTTGATATTGTGAAAGCACAGAATTATGAGGACTACCCCTTAACTTCAGGTCTTCCAACAAGTGAAAGTGAATCAAGAAAACCTGATAATTATAGGCTATTTGCCATAACATCTATGGCGAAAATGATAAAAGAAAGATTATCATATATGGAGAGGAAATTATAGGAAAAGGAAGAAACACAATGGTTCAAACCACATCTGGAATATGATTAGGAAGTAGAGTTGTAGAAGTATTTTTTTTCTTCTTTTATTATTATTATTAATAATAATATTATTATTGTTACCCATATTAAATGCTGCTAAGATGGTGATAATACCATGGATACTTCTGTTAGATAATTTTTAGGGCTTTTTCTATTGATACATCGTGATATGAGACTAGATATCCTCCGGGATATTATGCTCATATTGATTTGGTAATAACATAATAAAACCAAACTTTACATTATACTTCCAATGATGTTCAAAAGTAGCAGTTCGACAAGCTCACAACCAGTGGCCCTCATTTCAGGCGGTGACACACCAAAATAATCATATTTGAACTGGAGACCCCCCAAAATAATCATGGAATTTAGGAGTTAAAGGAGTAGTTCACCCCCAAAATGACTTTCTGGCTACCCCCCCCCCCTAAATCACATGTGCTGAGTCAGAATATGCAGGTTTTGTTTCAGTGCGCCAACAGGAAGTGCCTTAAACCGGCCACTTCCTGGTCTGTTTTGGGTGTTACGGGTTGGTAGGTGCTCCGATATATTTTTTTCTCAAGTCTGCACATAATTCTAAGCCTCAGGTTGACATTCAATAATCCTAATATCCTATCACGATTTTATTGTAATTCAAGGGAGGCTAACCGTAGTTTTACCTTAGGAATGTTGCACAGAAATACAACACACCTCCACGCGTTCGTCTCGGTGAGCTATACAACATACTAAAAGATCGACCCTTGACACATGATGGTTTTCGACTTATAATGCGAAATAGCTAGAGATATGTTGTAGAGCTCTCCGAGACGAACACGTGGATGTCTTGGTTGTCCTCCTACGACCTTTATTCCCTGGGAACTCCAATTTGACCAAGGGTCATAGAGTCTATAACCGTTAGAGCACATTGAACTGCAGGCCAGAGAAAGCTATCTCCTCACAGGAGTTTCCGTGTGGGATGAACCTTATACTGGCGTGTTAATTTATAGAGAGACTATGGGTCGATTCACACCGTTATAAGGAGCCTAACTAATTTCGGCTCGGCAGTGTCCAGAGTCCAGACCCAAATATGGGTTTCCCCTCCCGGTTCGGGGGGGGGGGGGGGGGGGGGGGGGGGCGTCAACCGACTTTAGTCGGCTCCACGGTGCTGCCAAAATGTTGTGACCTCCCGACATAATTTCGGTCTTCACATTCATTCAGCCCTGCTTCAAGTGCATATTCTCGGCTGTGAATCCAAGGAAACAGCGGTCGTTTGGGAGGGAGACACGCCGACTTCCAAATGATTGTGGACGCCGTGTATTGAGTGTTTCATAGCGAATACAGACAGCAGCTGGGTCTCGCTCTGAGTGATGGCAGGCAGGCGCGTGACACACACACACACACACACACACACACACACACACACACACACACACACACACACACAGAGAGAGAGAGCTTTGGTGCATGTCTCGCTACTCGCCGACCGTTTTAAAGAGAAAAGAAAAGCATAGACACAACTTTGCTAATGTTCCGTGTTGGTTTTCCACGACGAGTTGTGACTGCGTGATGATATGCATGCAGCAAATGAGGCAGCCGCGGCACGTCTATAATGTGAGCTTGTAGATTAAATGTTTTGCTCGAGCGTTTGTGAGAGTGAGTGAGAGAGAGAGAAGAGACCTATGGAAGAGATAGCGGGGCAGATAAATGCATTTTTGCACTAAAATACTTCAGAAGTGGAAAGAAACCTAAAACTTTTCACAAGTACTCCTTAGGGGTTGTTCCTATGATAAAACACATTAGACACTGAAAAATCAAAATGGCTGCCATGTTTCCAAGATGGCTGCCTCTGAACAGTACGCCAGCCAGTTAATGTCCGATTTTCATAATATTAGAGTTGTTTTGTAGGTTTTAAAACATCCTGAGTTCATTTATTACACTTTTAAAGCAGCCAGAATAACCTTTCTGACTTTTGGTTGGGGTCTTTCCTCACCTGGGACCCCCCAAACTGACCCCTGAGCCTATCTCAGTAATCGCATTGCTCCTGCTCCAGAGCAATGTTAAATTAGATCATAACTGAAGCATTAAAGTTGTTGTAACTGGGCTCTGAAAGCAAAAATGAGTAGTAGCAAATACCCAGGGGTCTTCCACAGGGGGTCCGGGACCCCTAGGGGGTCCTCAGAGTTACTACAGGGGGCCTGCCGAATCTTGATGGGGAAGTTCTTTTCTTTTTTTTAACTGTTTTTATTTTCTCAGTATTATTTATTACATTTTTGTGTTAGACAGTTCACAGGTGTTACTGCAGGGATTGCAATAATTAAGGTATTGCAACTTCTCACTTTGGGCGCGCAGTCTAACATGTCCATTTATTGCGCTGCACTCACACTGACAACACAACACACACACACCTCTTTGTTATCGTCACCCCAAAACCCGCACCCTATCCTCTTAAAGAGCTCACGGTCAATTGTACCCAAAGAAATTCACTACTATACATGTCCTCCCTTGGCTCCCTAATAGTGTTGACAGTTTCCACTATAGCATTTGCAGGGAGGAGAGTGCAAGGCAGGTTATTGTTTGAGCAGCTGCACCGTCCCTTGTAACCTGCTTTGCAGCCACATTTGATGAGCTCAAGTACTGCCTTTGCAGCAGGGAGGGCAAGAAACCTGACTGGACATACCCTCCACTCTCTGAATTCCATCTATTTTTTTTTTCAATTGATGGAAGCTCAGGGCAATTTGTCAGGTATGACAAAGTAGGCATCATAATAGGATACCTTCATCAAGGGACATGATTTTGAGGAAGTGCAAACACATGAAGAGGCTGATACCCCGATTCCTTATCAAGTCCTTGCCTCCGGTACAAAAAAAGGAAATTTATATATTCAAGTGAGTTCAAGTTATTGGATGTTACAAATGTCAAGGGTTCCTTTGCGTACATAGTTTTTCAGGTGCTGACTGGGGATGAACATTTGTTGGAATCACCAAAAAGACATGGGTCAATGCCTACTTGATGATGATGATGATGACCAAGCCATTAACCGCTTCAAGGACTTTGTCAAGGTCATTGGCCATTCCTCCTGAGCTTATAAATGGTGAGCTTCCATCAACATTGCAGTCGGAACATTTTGCATGCCATGTTTACAGTTCAAAAGGTCCAACAACCCTGGGATTACTCAGATGGGAACTATTTCTGTCAAAGAACTTGGAGGGTGAGATGCTACATCCAACTCGTGCTGCACTGCTACCACATTACCTCCGCGCCAACTCTGTCACAATGCAGGATAAATCATACCTGACCATACCATACCCTGTGCTTCCACCAATCAAAGAAAATAGATGGAATTCAGAGAGTGGAGGGTATATTCCAGTCAGGTTTCTTGCTCTCCCTGCTCCAAAGGCAGTACTTGAGCTCATCAAATGTGTCTGCAAAGCAGGTTGTAAGGGACGGTGCAGCTGCTTAAATAACCTGCCTTTCACTCTATGCTATGGTGGAGACTGTGTCAACACTATTAGGTTGGACATTGAAGATGATGATGATGAAGACGAATATATCCTGCATGTCTGAAATTACTGTATTGTAGTGAATCTCTTTGGGCGTAATTGACCATGGGCTCTAATAAGGTGAGGGTTTTGGGGTGACAATAACAAAGAGGTGTGTGTGTGTGTGTGTGTGTGTGTGTGTGTGTGTGTGTGTGTGTGTGTGTGTGTGTGTGTGTGTGTGTGTGTGTGTGTGTGTGTGTGTGTGTGTGTGTGTGTGTGGTCAGTGTGAGTGCAGTGCAATAAATGGAATAAATTGTTCTGCGCCCAAAGTGAAAAGTTGCAATACCTTCATTATTGCAATCCCTGCAGTAACAGCTGTCAACCATAACTGTTTAACACAAAAAAAACATTATAAATAATACTGAGAATACTAATAAACCATCAAAGTACAATACATAAAACTAGGATACATAAAAACATTCAAAGTTTCAAAAAAAAAAAATGAGATTTGGCAGGCCCCCTGTAGTAGCTCTGAGGATCCCCCCAGGGGTCCCGGACCCCCCGTGGAAGACCTCTGTTATTTGCTACTAGTCATTTTTTATTTCAGAGCATATTTCAGATCTAATTTAACATTGTTCTGGAGCAGGAGCAGAGCGATTACTGAAATAGGCTCAGGGGTCTGTCTGGGGGGTCCCAGGTGAGGAAAGACCCCAACCAAAAGTCAGAAAGGTTATTCTGGCTGCTTTAAAAGTGTAATAAATGAACTCAGGATGTTTTAAAACCTACAAAACAACTTTAATATTATGAAAATTCGATATTAACTGGCTGGCGTCCTGTAAAACATATCCGAAAAGGCGGCCATCTTTAAAACTGGCAGCCATTTTGAAAATTAAGTGTCTAATGTGATTTTTCTAAAGAATGACCCAAGAGGTACACTCTGTAAAATTTTGGTGCTTCTTTCCAGAACTGAAGTATCGTTCTCCTTAACTGCGCCGCTAAGACCCTGTGTCCCCATCACTGGTGCTGCTGCCAGCTGGAGCTGCCTGCTACTCAATGGACTTCCAGTCATTCAGCGTGCAGCGCGAGGGTCAGTCAGATATGTATCCGCCCTGCAACGCTCATGTATCGGCCACAAACGTCGTCATGCCATGGACCTCCAATATTTACAAGCGACTAAGGCACTCGCCGCCCTGACTAATACGACAAATATGCCTTAATACATTATAATTGTCCTCTATAACTACAATGTAAAATTAAAAACACCTTAAATATTTTATTTCTTCTATAAATAGCTAATCTTTCACTCAATAGGGGACCTACCCGTCGCACGTTGATGATGTCATAAATGTCATGTGTAATCTATCCCTATGGAATTTATGGCATGCATGTGAAAATAAAAACAAACGTAATACTTCCTATGTTTAATATGAGCATCAAATCAATATTTCAAATGTGTTTTTTGCAGGTTATATCACACATGACATTTATGACATCATCAACTTGCGACAGGTATTTCTCCTATTGAGTGAAAGATTAGCTATTTCTAGAAGAAATATAATATTTAAGGTGTTTTTAATTTTACATTGTAGTTATAGAGGATAATGATAATGTATTAAGGCATATTTGTCGTATTAGTCAGGGATCACTTTAAGAAAGTATGGATGAACTCCCCCCGAACCTAAATAATTTCGGGTCGGGGAGCCCTCCCGAACCGGAATTAGTTAGGTTCCTTAGAGTGTGAAATGACCCTATGATCCTGGCCAAAAGAAAAAAGTCAGTGAGTGACCAGTAATTATAATCATGAAGCATTATGAGTGCAAGCATATAAAATTGCATATACAGTAAGCATTATCATAGAATGCTTTATAATGGGATTGATGTAATCAATATTAAGCTCATACCTAACAGGACTTCATATTGGAATGCCCATATATGGAGGAAGACAGCCCATATCTGTGTGGCTGAGTATAACTGAGTAAGCATGATTGGGGTGTCACAGCATATATCCATTCCATAATACAGAATATGAATCTCCATATATGGGTACCAGGAGTCTCTGGTCCGATATACATCACCGGCCAGACAGCCAAGACATGGCGCGACCTCGCCTTTTAGGGCCGGGTTTATTTGGAATATTCCAAATAAAACTCAATCAAATTGAGTTGCAAGTGCAATAGGCCAGCTGCAAGGCAATGCAAGCCAGCTGACGAATAGGAGAGACTGGGGTGGGACTATGTTTAACATCAGTCCATCCTCTTCTTTGATCTTCTGGTGTGAATGCTTCTACAGAACTTCAGCATGAGGAACTCAAGCGAACAACTCTGAGGTGGAATGGCGAGTTTATGAAAGAAAAAAACCCTAAGTAACACAAATGTTTTGGCGCTGTGTAATTTGTAGTGTTTTTGTGGCTTTAAAGCTCAACACGTTTTTGAGCATATTAACACATCACATTAACAAAGCACACAGTCGCAGCCCATGAAGTAAAACAAATAAAACTATGATGCATTAATCATTTCTTATATTGAGAAGTTGTTCAAACTGGTCTTAGTCTTGAAGTAAGGAAATATGATCTAGTGCCTCTGCTGGGATATGCATGGAAATCACTGTTGTAGCTTGTTACTGGTTAAATATTGCTCAATATTTGATCAAATTCCCTATTAAGAAAATTCAAGTCATATTTTCCTTAAAATTAGGAAAATATTCTGGTGCGAAATATGCTTGACAAGCAATATTTTTCTTTTTACGAAGAAAATAAGACTTAAATGCTACAAACAAGGATTTATTTACTTTCTTGAAAATCAGTTTTTGCAGTGTACCAGAAGTGGAGAGTCGCAGCGACTCAGTCGCTGAGCTAAAAGTGGCTGTAATGGATCCCCTTTGTGTGGGCATAGAAGCTAGGGGGAAATGCTAAGGAAGACGCCCCCCCTCCACCCCAGCCACGGGTGCCTTTGTAGTGAGGGGCCAGGCAGGGAAGGGGGGGCAGTCCAACGCACTCCGCCTGGGTCATGATAGATGGACCCCTCAGGCCATTTGTTCAGCACAGCACAGGAAATGGTTGGGGACAAATGAATGAATGAATGAAGTAGGAAGTTTGCTATAAATACATGTAGGATGTATACAAAACAAGTGCTAAGCCCCGGACCCTCTTGTAGCAGCTGCCAGACTCCCAAAAGACCGCTGAGGCTCTTGCCTAGAGGCCCCTGGCTGTCCCTGCAAACAAGTGACTACTAACTCTCAGACATAGGATTAGGATACAACGATATGTAATGGAGGAAGGACATTTTACAGTTTAGATAAATGTAGGGGTGTTCTATTGTGACTAAAAGGATAATCCTCATTAGTTTGCTGACTATTGAATGAATATATATAGAATATTTGAATAATTTCTATGATTGATTAATTTGACGTTTATTTATTTTCGGTTAATCAGTCCTAAATGGATAATGATACATTTTTATGTACCTCTCCTCCATCCCTATAAGGCACAAGCTCAATAACTTAATTTGGTGGTTCTCAACCTGTGGGTCGGTACCCGCAGGGGGGTCCCCAAATTATTTTGGTGGGTCCCCAGATGATTAACTTAATGTGCCATGTTATTTTCTATCTAAACAGTAAACAAATCAACATAAAGTTAAAGTGTATAGAGGGTATCTACACATTTCTAAGGTGACAGTTTAATACCTCTAAAAAGACACATTAAACATTGGCCAAAGAGGAAGAAATTGTGAAAATAGCCGATCTACATGCTCACAACGCCTCGCAACTGTGAGCATGTTGATCTGCTATTTTCACAATAGAACCGTGTTATACAAAATGTAATGCCTCAACTTTAGTGCTTGTCAGGGTCGGTTGGTCCCCAGTTAAAATATGAATATTTTGGGGGTCACAGCCTGAAAAGGTTGAGAACCACTGACTTAATTAACACAAAAGAAATGCATATTGTGTCTTTAAGAGACAAAATGTGACACACTCTTCAAAGCTGTGAGCCTGGGCATTTCCAAGGTCATCTGACGGGGCCACAAATAGCAGCACTAACCCACAAGGGGATTTTCGCCTATGGAATAATTTCCTGCTGACAATGGATCAATGGTGGACGTCCCCGACCCGTTGGGATCAAGTATCTTCCACCCCCCGCGTCTATTCATCTAGAGGTCTAATAACCTGCCACTGTGACCGCTCTGATCCTAACGGTCATCCCCAGAATCGGGTTCTCCTAGCCTCTTTGAGGACTTTTCTGTTTGAAGTAAGATACTCACTTTCATGTGGATCCGCCACTTAAAGATATAAACAGGAGGGTGCACAGAGTGATTGAAATTTGTACTTGATCGATATTCCGGACATTATTCACCTTTTTTGATGACATCGGTCATTACCAGGAATTGATGGAAAAGATTTTATAACCACTTTCAACTTGATGTCCTTATTTCTGATCTTCAAGCTCTTGTGAGCTTGCCAAAAATATTGTTAAAAACATCTGTAATCGGTGGTTTAGGGTGATCGGGATCGGCACCGGGCCAAAACATCTGCCGTTAGTCGTACTTTTGTTGTAGGTTGGTGCCGTGCGCCATGCGACATGTTGTGAGCTTGTAGATTGGCTATTTCTGGCACGGCACACATTCCGGCGCGCAGTGAGTCACAAATCAGTCTAAAGCAGACATCTGCGGTCCTTATTTCTCATCTCTAAGCAAGGCAAACCATAAAATAAATAAACGCCCGTGAAACAATGTCGTGCCACTTTAGCACCAGCCACAACACACGTAGGGCGCAACGAGGCGCCTTTTGTTTTGTAACGCTGTTAAAAATAAACTTTATGGCCCTGGCGCAATAAGACAAACACATTCTCCGCAGTCAGCGCAGCCGCATGTGAAAAGATTCAAATGCCTTAGCGGATGCCCGGGTTGAACCGAAACCAATTTTTGCTGCATTGTCTTTCTTCCTTCCTCTCCCTCTCTCTCTCTCTCTCTCTCTCTCTCTCTCTCTCTCTCTCTCTCTCTCTCTCTCTCTCTCTCGCTCTCTGTCTTTCTCCCACTTCTCCTTCTCTCCCTCTCTTTGTGTCTCTGAGTTCACTGTAGCACAGCTTAGGCCCTTCTGCTGTGGCGCGCTGACATAATGAGTGTGGGGATGCTAAAAATACTAGCCGCACAAGTGGAGCGTGCTGCACACAGGCACACACATGTGTATGACATATGTTTTTGCAGCATCCCGGTCCCTGATGCTGCCGTCGGCTTTCTGAGGCGGAGGGGGAGGAGGAGGAGGTAGTCTAACTAGTTCTGATGCTGAACAATGTGGCAGTGGGTCTTGTTTTGGCCCGGCAAATAAGTGACGGACTATAGTTAATTGTGCACTCTGCAGCTGTGCACTCTGCAGCTGTATAGGGTCAGGTGTAGTGGCTAATGTCCGTTGGTTGGTCCTGGCTTTTGGTGTTAAATGTGCCTCACCCTCTGTTTGTCAAATCTTGCTGTTTTCTGGTTCATGAGTCGGCACATACAGACAAACTGGTAACATCCCCTGAACCATGTAAGAAACATACTTTTGAATTGTGAAATCGAAGACTTTTTTGGAACCAGGCCATTGATATTCAAGGGGAGTCATTTCCAGGCATCATCAGCGGTGATGTGCCACCCATGTGGTCCCGCTCCGCTTTCTCTCTCTCTCTCTCTCTCTCTCTCTCTCCCTACCACCGGAATCTCATATGGACTGGGGCCATAATCTTCTTTCCAGTGCGCTGGCTGGCCTAATGCACTGTGGCTGCCACTGACTTGCACCGCTCACTCCCCATGACAGACTCCCAAATCCTCTCTGCTTACCCAACCCACTCAACCACCAACACCTTGGAATACACTTTGTGCCGTTTCCGTTTGGCAGTGTAAGCTAGTGGTTGAAACATTCAAACATGCCCTTCCTCTGCTGTTAAGCTTTCAGCTTTCCTACTATCTCTCTCCTACAATGTCTCTCTCTCAGCTTTCTTACTGTCTCTCCTCCACTGTCTCTGTCTCAGCTTTCTTACTGTCTCTCCTACACTGTCTCCCTCTCAGCTTTCCTGCTGTTGTCTCTCCTATACTGTCTGTCTTTCAGCTTTCCTACTGTGTCTCTCAGCTTTCTTATTGTCTCTCATACACCAGTCGTTCTCAACCTTTTCAGGCCGTGACCCCCAAAATAATCATAGATGAACTGGGGACCCTCCACCCTTACGAGCACTACTTGGAGTTGGAAGAGTTGAGGCATTACAATTTGTTTAACACCGTCCTTTCGTGAAAATAGCTGATCTACATGTTCACAACGCCTCGCAACGCAATTTCTGCCTCTAATATTTGACACTTTGGCCAATGTTTAATTTTTCATTTTTTAGGTGTTAGAAAAGGTCTTAAAAGTCCTTAAATTGTCACTTTAGAAATGTGCAGATACCCTCTATACACTTAAACTTGGTTTGTTTACTGTTGAGTGAGAAAACAATGTTGTACCTTACGTTAATCCTACCCACAGGTTGAGAACCACTGTCCTACACTGCCTCCCTCTCAGCTCTCCTAATGTCTGTCTGTCTCCCCTACACTGTCTACCTCTCAGCCTGTCTCTCCTTCCCTCTCAGCTTTCTTATTCTCTGTCTCTCCTTCACAATCTCAGTCTCAGCTTTCCTAACATCTTTGTCTAAACTAACTGCCACTCTTTCAGCTTTCCTGCTGTCCCATCTCTCCTATAATGAGTCCAGTTGCTCTAGATTAAGAGCGTCTGCAAAATGCCTAATTTGTAAAGTTGTATAATGTCTCTCAGCTTTCAAACTGTCGTTCCTGAAATGTATTTCTCTCATCTTGTCTGTCTCTCCTACACTGTCTCTCCGCCCAGCTGTCCTATACAGTATCCTCTCAAAACCGGATGGCTAGAAAAGTGCACAATGGGTAGCAATGCAAGTGACAAGCCATCTTAATATAAATGAATTAGATAAATAGCCTAAGCGGCCGTCCGAACGTTTTAATTAACATCCGGCAATATAACGAACGGAACTTCGGCGGTTTGGGGACAGCCCTAACACACACGCGCGCACACGCACACGCACACACACACACACACACACACACACACACACACACACACACACACACACACACACACACACACACTGCAAGGCCATACACAATACCCATAGGACTCCTTCTAGCAGAGAGCGGACAGGACAGCAGAATGTGACTATAGAGTTGTGACTTGAAGGATAGAGGGGGAGATGAGAGAGAGAGCACACAAAGGACACGGAAAGCTGTGAAGGACAGATGCAGAGTGAGAGAGAGAGAGATACAGCCAGTTGATGGACTGTCAATTGACTGTCCCCATGGGACTCTTTCCCTGATCCGTGTGTGTGCATGTGCGCATGCACGTACGTGCGTGAGGCATGGTATTCCCCTTGGGGGAAAAACAACGTTTTCATTGTGAAACCGATAAGTTTAAAGCACACTACGTAAGCTCCATTGATCCAAGCCGGAACGCAATCCATTGATTGATCATTAAAATGAACATGCTCTGAAAATACACGTGGCCCACTCATCTGACCATGTAACACAGTTACGTGGTGAAATAGGTGGGCCACGGACGGTCGGACGCTTTGTCACTCCAGAAAAGGTTGGCAACCAGTGACCACTGGTGGGTTCATGCATGTCAGTATGTTGTGTAACACCTTTTTTTTTATATTTTTGGGGCTTTTTTTGCCTTTATTGATAGTACATTAGATAGACAGGAAATCGGGAGAGAGAGAGAGACGGGGAGCGACATGCAGCAAAGGCTGTCGGGATCAGGACTTGAACCCGCAACGTGCTGTCAGGCATCAGAGTTTATGTGGTATGCACCTTGACAGCTAGGCCAGTGGGCACCCCTGTGTAACACTTTTTGAATCTGATTTGCATCCTACTCTCTCTACAAACCCCCGTACCCCCCCAGGGGGGAAAAGTATGACTGAGGTACTATGGCCCAAGGTGGAGGGGGGCCTTAATTATTTTATACTTTAGCTATTGTAAAATACCAGATATACAAGATCACAGTGCTATTTTTGAAAAGTCGTGAAAATGTGTGCAAATCTTTTAATATATGTATTTTTTTGTAACTCAAATGTTGCTTCCGCTGGTTTTTTTTGGACTGAGACAGTGCGTTCGCTCGCTCACAGCGGCAGGGAGGAGGAAAAACTGGGATTAAATTAATCACGCTAACTAAGCGAGCGAGCACCCAACCCCCTCACATCTTCAGACGACTCCTCCCTGACAGCTTCATGTTAGGAGCACGGCCCACAGATGTGTTTCTAGTTTTATATAATTACAGGACCACTGTCGACCTAATTTCCATGAAACCGGGGCATTTTTTGAGTGGGGTCTCAGTCCCCCTCCCCAGCACCTGTCCTGAAATGAGCCAGGCCACAGCTTTGACATGGTGTGGGTGTGTGTGTGTGTGTGCGTGTGTTTGTCTCTCTCTTTCTCTTTGTTTCTAATTGTGTCTGTCTTTCATATTGACTTGTTTCTTACCACACGTCACTTGGGCTCACTGCCTCTGGCTTTCTGTGTCTGTGTCCCTTTGTCACCGTCTCTTTTGGGGCGGCAGTGTCTCCGGAGGTAGTGAGGCTCTCTGAGAATCGGAAGACGGAAGGGCCCGTTTGATCCCAGGGTTGGTGTCGATTTGTCTTTGAGCAAGACACTTAGCGCCTAATTGCTCCAGATGAGCGGGTTGGTGCCTTCATGGTTTCCTCGACTGCTGTTGTTAAATGTGTGTGAATGAATGGGCGAATATAATATATCGGATAAAGGCACTATATAAATGCACCATTTACCATTTTTCTCTCTGACTCTCTCCCCTTGCCTCTATCCAAATTACCCAACTATGGCTTTAACGTGTCTCTTTTTCTCTCCGTTTCCCCATCGGTCAATGTCTCTCTTTCTTTCTCTCTTTGGTGCAAGCAATACATCAGCAATGCAGTCATTAAATCTCGGTCTTTTCCTCTCTCCCTGTATTTTTCTCTCTGCCTCCTACTGCTTAATTAGCTGAGCACACAATCTCTTTGACATTCTCTCTCTCTCTCTCTCTCTCTCCCTCTCTCTCTCTCTCTCTCTCTCTCTCTCTCTCCCCCCCCCCCCCCCCCATCATTCCCACTCGGCCTCCTTCCCCTCCTCAGTTTAATATGGAGGAGACAGAGAGACTATTGCAAACATCATTCATGTTGGCCCTTGACAAAGACGAAGGGCCTTTATGAAACACATTGGAGAGTGGGGCCCTTATTTGTCCTTCTCTGTGGCAATCTCAGTAACAGAAAAAATGATGACAACACGGCCCCTCCCAGAGCAAGCTCCCGCAAAACTTTATCTACCTTACTCAGCACAACAAAAGTCTACAAAGTGTGATTATTTTTAGCCCTGCTACTGTAGGTGAAGGGGCTCCAAGGATGGTGATGTCCAGGGGCGTCACAAGGTGGGGGAAAGTGTGACTGAGTTACTAGGGCTGCGCTTGCGAGCTTGTAGATCTGCTATTTTTGAAAAGTCGTGAAAATGTGTGCAAATGTTTGAATATGTATTTTTTAAGCGAACGTTTGTAACTCAAATTTTGCTTCCCAAGGGGTTCCTGTAACTAAGTATTTTGAGATCGAGGTCCGTGGCCAAATACATATCATTTTGGGGGTCCTTCACACTTAAAGGTTTGAGCACCACTGACATAGAAACACAGGTTTTTCAAAAAACCTCAGAAGGAAGACTTGCACACATTTTCCAAAAAATAGCAGATCTACAAGCTCGCAGCGCAGCACTCGGTGCCACGCTGTGAGCTTGTTATTTTTCAATAGTCAAAGCACAAAATAATGCGTAATAATGCGTTCCCAGTCTAAATGGGTTCTTCCCCCTATGAAGAACGTTCATGGAGGGCCCCCAGTGAATCCAATTGTACCCAGGGCCCAGAATTAGGTGCGACACCCCTGGTGATGTCGGCCCGTCTGTCCATCCAAAACTGTGGTCGTAAACAAAACATCTCAAAGACTACCGGCTGGACTGCCATGGCCTTGTTGCTCCCCTGCGGAGGGACCCTGATTCTGTAGTGAACTCGTGGACTTTGGAATTGGTCTCTGTGTGCTCACTCTCATTCTCTGTCAGTGTTATGATTGGCCGTGTGATTCTTCTTTTGGGTTGCTTGGACGAATCTTCCATTCTTCAGTTTCATACCTCTCCCCTCTGAATTCCATTTCTGGAAGGAATGGTTGCAAACCATCTTTCTCTCTCTGTCTGTCTCTCTCTCTCTCTCTCTCTCTCTCTCTCTCTCTCGCTCCCTCCATCCTGCACATCTCCATCCCTTATTTCACATCTTTCTTTCCCACCTCTATCTGTCTCTCAATTTCTTTTTCTGTCCCTTCATCTCTCTCTCTCTCTCTCTCTCTCTCTCTCTCTCTCCCATCTCTTTCTTTTTCCCCTCAGTCTTTGGACCGTGGCAGTAATCCACAGTGATCCTACAAAGGCATGCAGCGGTCGGGAAAATAACCGCCGCAACAGCTGAACCCCTTAGCCTCACAGGAATGTTTGACCACGTGCACACACACACACACACACACACACACACACACACACACACACACACACACACACACACACACACACACACACACACACACACACACACACACACACGGCCAATACATTCAACTGGTTATCACACTACAGGAAAGAGAGAACACAGCGATACATTATAATGGCTGTTGTAAAGCCAAAGCATGGCCACCATGTGCATGTTTATTTTAGCATTATTGAGCCACTTGGCTGTGATACAGTTCTGAACGTGACAATAGAGCACCATCTGTCTCTCAGTAGTAGCACGGTATCGTTAGCGTGCCGACGTGTGATGGTACTGTACTTGTATGTTATATGTTATGTATATTATATGTTTGCTGTCTTTGTTTTACGGCCATCTATAATAATGAAATGGCACATGTGTTTATGGACAAATTGCACGTGAGATCGTGGCACCATGGCAGTGCCGGTCAGTATTACTGTACATATACTGTATTATGTAATTAGAGGCAGGATATTTTACAGCTTAACAACACGTTTTATTATCCAAAATGATATCGGCGCACTGAACCGGCAAACGTAATGGGGAATTTCATAATAAAAAATATCCATAGATAAAAATGGAATATCACAAAGAGAACGATTTCCCAATTACCCAAGGCATGTCCCTGTAATAAAATGCATATTATAAAAAATATATAGTGTGCATATAACGGATAAATCAGTCATGCTCTATATATCAGGACTTTTGACGTCTGCTTATAGCAATTTTGATTGTTCAATTATATTTTGTGTGCTACGGTAGTTCTAGATAGCACTCTATGGACGTCGCTGCGAAACCTCGCTCAAATAGAGGATCCGCGAGCGAAAACAGGAGTGGTGGACGACGTCGCAGCACGACACGTTGTCGTTCGCGGTAGGTCAGGACATCCTTATTGAAACAAATGTATTTTAATGAGATTTAATCGCTCGCATCGCGCAGCTCGCGGCGCATCGCGAGCAGTGCGGGTGAGCTGTAAGCATGTTTGGGCTCTCACAGCATACAGTATATGGATCTCCAATATATGGGTACCAGGGGTCTCCATACTGTACAAGGGTAACTGGTCCGATATACATCACTGGCCAGATGGCCAAGACATGGCACGATCTCGCCCTGAGCATACTGGTCTATATCTTCATTTATACATACTGTGCGTGTGCGTGTGCGTGTGTAAGAGAGAGGGACTGACTGTATTATTGATCTAAGCTGAAGCAGATGTCTATATAACTGACATACCAGCAGGCTACAGATATCAAACCTCATACCCGCATTCTCCTCTTTTCACTATGCAACTCATCTCCATTATAGGAAAGAATGAAAATCACTGCCAGGGTAGACACTGATACACTCGTGTTGCACACTGAAAATAGCTGATCTACAAGCTTGTAGATATGCAGTGTTCGGTGCCCGGCACTGGCGTGCAACTAGTATAAATCAGGCCTAACTCTATTACCCTAACCTCTAAACCCAACCTCCAAATGCCTAATCTAACCCTAACCTCACAATGTCCATTTCTCAAATTCTACTCCTACTTGTGGGGACATTTGCACAGCGACACGTTGTGGGCTTGTAGATTGGATGGGATAGATTAGAATATGAATGCTAGGGATCATGAGGTTTATTGAACTTCTGTACTTTGCAGTTTGGCTCAACATCATGGAAAAGGGGGCTGAGTGTAAACTTTATCACAAACATGTACCACAGGGTTTCTCAAAGTGGCTGCCGTGACGAAGTCCAGGGGTCATATTTAGAATTCATCAGTATATCACATCAGTTTAACCACTTAACGACCCTCTAGAGTAGACTTAGCAAAACACATGAGTTGCACTGTACTTGGTGCGTTCTTACCATCTGCACCAACTCTCTTCACCGAAAATAGCAGATCTACAAGCTCACAATGCGTTGTGACACGTTGTGAGCTTTTGGATCGGCAGAATAGGGATGCTGGGGTTCAAGTTGTTAAGCGTATATGAAGTTATTTAAAGTGTTCTAATGGAAACAGATATTCTCAGTTTTCAGTGGAAAGATTTGCATATTTGCGTACCGTAATATGACATGAGATAAAAAAAAACTGTAATTCAGGGGTGCCGTGGATGATAGTCATTTACAGACAAATGTTTGAAAACCACTGGTGTACCATTTACCATTTCACAGAAATGCGATTCCATGGCAGTAGGAGAAAAATAATCAACCTGCATGCACGCACGCACGCACGCACGCACGCACGCACGCACGCACGCACGCACTCTCACATTCAATCTCGGATGCTTTCATAAACTGTGGCATCGGATAATGATAGCCCAGATCACAGCGGACGTTAGCATGAGACTGGCCAATGCCCAGCTCTCCATCTGCAACCCATTTATCTCATTTCCTCTCTGTATCTCTATATGCCATTTTCTCTCTCGCTGTATCCTCTCTCTCTTTCTCTCTCTCTCTCTCTCTCTCTCTCTCTCTCTCTCTCTCTCTCTCTGCATGACCCTCTATTTCTAGACCTCTCTTCCTTCCTCTTTCGATCTCTCGCCTCTCTCTAGCAGAGCGTTGATGGGGGCAAATATATCCTGTCTGCCTGAGTGACTTTCATTACATTAAGGCGGCAGGTCTTTGGAGATTTCTCACCAGATCGCTCACTAATGTCTTCACTGCAGACGGTGTGAGTGGATAATACTTCCCCTTTTGTTCAAGTGGGGAATTATTAACCACTCACGGCTCACTTAAAGCCGCATTGACACCGGACGTGCTAAAAACAAGCGCGGGCCTTATTGATTCCATGAGAATGTCAGACTTCATGCGTCCTTTCATCTATGATAGTGGTTCTATAACTTGGGGTCAGGACCCCATGTGGGGTCAACAAATTATTTTGTGGGGTCCCCAGATGATGATTAGCTTAATGTAATTTCTTTCTCACTCAACGGTAAATAAACCAACATACCTTACAGTATAAGTGTATAAAGGGTATCTGCACATTTATTAAGTGACAATTTAAGGACTTTCAAGACCATTTTAATACGAACTGGACAAACTGTGAGTGTAAAATATTAAAGGAGTAGTTCAACCCCAAAATGACATGTTTTCTATTGATTAGTCATGCCATGGAGATTTTTTTTTGTATTTGTCGCATTCCTAAGACAAAAGATTATAGTAAATTTACCCCCATTGATTCTCACCCAAATGCATGTGGGTCCCCATCCAGTGGCTAGTATTTGGGTCCCCATCCAGACCCATGCATTTGGGTCCCCATTCAGAATTAATGGGGGTAAATTTACTATAATATTTTTTTTGTCTTAGGAATGCGACAAATACAACAAAATATTATTGAACTCAAGTCTCCATGGCATGACTAATCAATAGAAAAAAGTCATTTTGGGGATGAACTACTCCTTTAAGTAAGCAAGAAGCGAACATTGTGAAAATAGCCGATCTACAGTAGAACGGCTATTTTCACAACGGTTATCTGTAGAACCGAGTCACATTAAATGTAATACCTACAATTCCAAGTGCTTGTCATGGTGGGGGTCCCCAGTTCAAATATGTTTTGAGAACCCCTGATCTATGACATAAACGTACCTGTGTACAACCCAACAACAATTATTTGTCAATGAAAAGGTTGTGATCGTGAGCCGTGACTGCCCTGTACTCGCGTGCACTGTGTGGCTTGCATGTCATCGAGGGAGGGAACCAACAATTCAGTGTGTGTGTACGTGGAGGAGTGCGCATGCAGTCTCTGCTTAGCATTTGTGTGCTTACAAGCACTAATGATGCAAGCTATCTGTCTCTGGATCTATCCCAGAGACATCTATTTCCTCCACTCTCCATCCATTTATCCATTCATCTGTCTGTCTATTTGTTATCTATCTATCTGTCTGTCTGTCTGTCCATCGCTCCATCCATCTGCCTCTTTTTTTCTTAGCCACTTAACTGCCAGTCTGTCTCCTTCCATCCATTCATCCTTACATCTTGGGGTAGATCCAATTGGTTGGCCAATGATCCATGGGTCGGCGGTTCAAATCCCGGCTCCCCCTGTACACATGTCTAAGTGTCCTTGGGCAAGACACTGAACCCCTAGCTGCTCCTGGTGAGCAGGTTGGTCCCTTGCATGGTTTCCTCCGCCATTGGTGTATGAATTTTTTTGAATGGGTGAATGTAATGCACATTGTAAAGCGCCTTGGATAAAGGCTGCTATACAAATGCACCATTTATCTTCATCTTGTGGCTCTGTCCTCTGTCCTCCCCTCACTGTAAAAGTGTTATTACACCTAAAAAAATCTAAGTGTTATTGTAGTTAACCCCATGTATCTCAGAGTTAACGGTAGGGTAAATCCAATTTTTTGGTTAAAAAAGGAAAAAAGTTAACACATAATTTAATAGTAATCATGACTGTGAAGTGTTTGTTCAGTAGCAAGGGTCTCTCCTGTCTCTCCAGCTCTTTAATTGTTACTCTCAAAACCCCCACCGGCTGTCAGTCAGTCTGTCCGTCACGTCACACTTTTCCCCTATATCTCCGCAACCGTTGCCCTGATCCATGCCAAACTTTGCACCCCTCATTTCTCACATGGCCCCCTTCTAGCGCCACCATGAGGCCGATTCTTGCAAAACACATTTTTGGACACTGCTCCTACCGATTTTGCCCTAAAGTCACGCAAAGCAGTACACAGTATCTCTAAAGTCATGTCATCCAGTGATGTTAATAGGTTTTCAATGTAATGGGTCCCAGACAAAATGTATGGGTCCCCAATTTGGGTCCCCATTTTCTTTTTTTTTTTGCATTGTGAGCTTTTAGATCGGCTATTTATAAAATGTTTGCCTCTTTCTTATATTATTTTACAATTTGACTAATGTTTGGACATTTTTGATAGTATAGTTTTAGTTTGTTGATTACTTTGGTGCAATAATGGTATTTTATTTTATTTTCTTGGGGTAATAAAAAGGTAATTTTCTCAAGTACTGTACTTATAAGTACAATTTAAGGTACTTTTACTTTACTGGAGTATTTCCAATTTTCATTACTTTTACTTCTACTCCACTACATCTGAGGCAAATATTGTTCTTATTCCACTACAATTATTTGAAAACTTTACTAGTTACTTTGAAAAGTATAGCCTACATAACCACTTCAGCCATGGCTATTTTCAAAGGATATTATTTGGTAACACGTGAAACAGAATAATTGTGCATAATGAGTACTTTTACTTTTAGTCCTAAGTGTATACTTTTACTCAAGTACGATGAGAACGTGTAGAGCACTCGGGAGAGCGGCTGTTGTAAATCACAGATAATTAGTTTCTCCGCTTTGAAAATCAGACGTCTTTTTATGACTTAATGAGTTTATGACCCTCTGCCAGTCTCATCTGTGCCTCAGACGAGCAGCCAGAAACGGCAGTAGCTTTAGCATGTAGCTAAACGTAGCATCACATCACAGTGACAGAGCACGTTCATGTACCCGGGAGCGAGCGAGCAGTGGCCAGTCTGTTCACTGCGTTGAAGTTCAGTGCCTCTGCTCTGCTGCAGAGCGCGTGGCTCCACTGCATGCAGAAAGAGACAGACGGCAGGCACTTTCTGGCGAGGATATTAATGAAATGAAATGCTGTTTGCAACACGTTCATTCCGCGGGGACCCTGACCGCGACGCTGTAAATTATTTTAACATGTACTCCAATGAGGGCGCGTCCCTGGGACCATGGCGTGAATGCGTCTCTGGGCGACGTGAACGCGTCTCTGACGCGGAACGCGCACGTAATGACGTCTCTGGTCATCAACATGGATCTGTCCTATTTCCCATATTCCCTCCTCATTGCCTACCATTGCCTTCTAAAGTTTGTGTATGCGACCTGACGGTCGCTTATCTCCCGATTAGGCAGTCTTACTGGTAAACAGAAAATACATTTTCAGTCGGTGGGTCCAATAGTGTTCTCACCTCATCGTTATTTTCTTTGGCGTCATCTCTTCCAATTTCACTTGTTCATCCTCCACCCCGCGTGAGCTCTCACTCCCGAGTCCTGATTGTCTAAAAACCGTTTACCCCAACCTTATTTTAACCAAGAAATGGCACTTGCCCTGTATACCTTTTTTTTTAAAAGTGTGATTGTTTGCGGATTTGCTTGTTTAACTGAGATTCACACAGATGTGGGCCTTAGCCTCCCTCTCTGTTGTATGGATGGAGAGGTGAGGTGTTGCAGATTGGATCCTATTGTGTGCTGATGGCCGGACGGCCGCGGGGCTCAGTTGATAATAAGGTATGCTCCACTGGCCTGTGTTTGTGTAGCACCTGCCATCTGTGTGCCCTTGAATGTGAAGCAACCATGTGTGTGAGCGTGTGTGTGCGTGTGCGTGTGTGTGCGTGCGCGCGCACACGCGTGTTTGTGTGTGAGTGTTACTGAGTTACCGGTACTACTTGCCCCCACAAGTACAGTAGAAATAGACATTGTGAGGTGGACCATTTTCCTTGTCTATTTTTTGAAGAGTTAAGCTTACACTTAGCAACTGATTCAGGTTGGGATTAGGATTGGGCATTTCGAGGCTAGATTTAGGTTTTGGGCTTGGAGTTTTACCTCATTTAAATGTAGTTTAAAATCACCCTGCAATAGCAGCATCTACAGTAGGCCTATATCGGCTCACAACAGCGCGTCACGTCACAACGCGTTGTTGTGAGCTTGTATTTTCAGCTTTAAGATCAGGGTTATAAATGCCAGAAATGAAATCAATGTTTCATTAATAAAATCACCTTCCTAAAATGTTGATGTCCTCGAGTATTGTGCGTGCTTGCGTGTGTGAGTGCGTGCACGTGTGTCAGAGCCCTCTGGCTCTGACTTCCTTTGCCCTGGCTGTGCTCAAAAGCGATTGCCATCTGTGTGTGTGTGTGTGTGTGTGTGTGTGTGTGTGTGTGTGTGTGTGTGTGTGTGAGTGTGAGTGTGTCCAGTCATGCAAATGTGCAGTCCAGTATGCACCTGAATAGATACATATTCCCCGGCATGTGTGTGCGTGCACGCGAGGTGGCACGCAAAGACACATACATGTTGGGGCTCCCCGTGTGAGTGTGAGTCACTCAGGGGTTGTTGGTGTGTGCGTGGCCCCTGTGCAGTGACCCTCAGCAGATGTCTAATGACCAGCGGCTCCCCACAGTTCCTGGGCTGGGCGATGTAAGACTTCAAGTCAATATCATGATTATTTCAACGTTTTTCCTGCAATTATGATTAATGAACGATTAAAAACAAAAAAGGGGTTATAAATATATTGGTTCTAAATTTCGGTTTCGATATATTTTGCGTTAATAAAATGATCGAAAAGCATGTTGTTCTTTGTATGCCTTTATTGATAGGACAGTAGACTGACAGGAACTGGGGAGAGAGATGGGGAGTGACACGCAGCAAAGGTCGTCAGGATTGGGAATCGAACCGGCGACACACTGTCAAGCATCAGAGCCTATGTGGTATGCGCCTGGACCAGTAGGCCAGCGGACGCCCCGAGAAGCATGTTTTTTATCGCTATATTATACTTTGTGCAAAAATAGTGATATGGCAAGTATTGTCACTATTATTATAGACGACAAGTTCACAACGCGTTGCGACCTTGTGGATTGAGCTTGCAGATTGAGCTTGCAGCCTAAATAAAAACTCTGTTTGTTTATTTGGGAAGTTTCATTTTGTTCAATGTTGCGTCCTTAATTAACATTGAAGAACACATGAGTCTGAACACTGAAGGCTATGTATTAATAATTCAACAGATTGAGGTGTAACGGGGAAAGTCGGGGATAATATAGAAGTCAGCCAACCCACTCCAATGTCAACCCCCTCCATGTCTCTCTGTCCGTCTGTGTCCTCCCTTAATCCCTCTGTCTTCATTGATGCTAAGTAGCTCTCCATCTTTGGCTCTCGTGCCCAAGGGGTCATCATTTATCTTTGACATTCGTGTGATCAGCCTCGTCGCTAGCGGAGGACTTGATGTTGGTCTGGTAATGAGATGGAGATGACTTCCGGGGGTTAAACTACATCTTAACCTCGCTGCTACCCTGTCTCGTTACGGCCAGCCTCCCATAATCCCATGAGGTCGACCCTGTTTCACTCGGCCAGCTTTCATTATTTTAATGTATTTTCCTGACTTGTGGCTGTGTGTGCTGTGCTAGGGACGGGTATTTGGAGTCGGTTAGATTTTTCCCATCTCCAAAAAGCCATCTGGCTCAGTGCGTGTGTCGTGTTCAAAGTGCCTTTCTGTGGACATGGTCCCTTATTCACTAAAACAAGTTCCGGACTGTGGCTTTAATTAAACCATTAATTAAACCAATATACATAAATGACTATAACTGTGTTTCACAGGGGTCATCATCGCCATGTTGGCTTTTGGTGGACATTTTTGGTCAAAATTAATATTTTTTGCCACGGATATACAAAATGAGCGTGTGATACATATTCTGAAGAAATCTTGGAGACTCCGTACTTCTACTTGTAACAGAGTATTTCTACATTTCAGTATTGATACTTTTACTTAAGTAAAACATTTGAATACTTTTTCCACCACTGGATAATGTATTATTGGAATATACCTGTGCCTGGTACATTATACCGTAGCTGTCCATGCTCTCTGCAGTGGTTCTCAAAGAGGATTCCAGGGACTCTGTGGGTTCCTTTAAGGCAGTGTTTCTCAAATGGGGGTACGTGTACCCCTGGGGGTACGTGGAGGTACTGCAGGGGGTACTCAAAAATGCCCCCAAAAAATTGAAATAGAAGTTTAAATCATGCTAATATAGTTCATAGTTAAGGAATTAACTCAAATTGAATTAGGAGGGGGAAAACCTGTACTGTTATGTTTAATGATGACACATGGAGAAACTTGAGTTGCCCAAATTACATGGTACCAAGAAACTGGATGAAGTTATTGACATGAAAACTTCTTATTTATATATTTTATATTCTTGAAATGGGGGTTATCACAGCATCATATACCATCATTTATGGGTAGCACTTTATAATAACTATACACTATAAAGCATTAGTTAAGCATTAGTAACTAATGAATTCATCATGAATTCATCATGAGTTCATAGTTTATTAATCATGAATTCATCATTAGTAAGGCATTATTTATACATTAACTGAACATTAGTAAACACAGTAGTTAAGCATTAGTAACTACTGAATTCATCATGAGTTCATACTTTAGTAAGGCATTATTTATACATTTACTGTACATTATATAACCCAGGTTCCAAATAAGGGTCAATTATATGGTGATAAAAAGTCAAATAAATGACTACCTGGTTATGCATACTGGTTTAAATAACTCATGGTTAATTCATTGCATCATATGATTTTGCTTAAAAACAACAATAAATAGTTGGTTCATCTACAGCAGGGGTGCCCAACCAGTCGATCGCGGTCGACCGGTAGATCGCGGGCTGGTTACCAGTGGACCGCGAGATGATTTCAAATAAATCATTTATTAATTCGGGGGGGGAGGACATATATCGGGCGTTTCAGTGAAACGACTCCGAGCGAGTGGATGATGTTGACTGAACTCAACTCAACGTGTAGTAGTCAGAGCATGTGAGCGGAGTGGAGCGGCAACTAAAGCCGCTCCGCACTCCAGAGGGCTCTTGTCCCGCTCGCTCATCGCTCTGGTCGGCCACCGCACCGCTCCGCTCCCCGCCGCTCCGTCGCTCACGTTGATTTTCGCATTTCTCGCTCCACGCTCCGCTCAGGGTCGTCAATCAGAGTCACCAGCCAAAATAAAAAAAGGATTTTGCTACCATATGCGAAACACTTTCTCCTTTGCTTTGCACAACAAGTGTTCCCAACACAAATGCCTGCGGTAACGTTACGTGAGCCTCGGCTTGATGGAGACCTGCGTTCACTGTTACAAAAGACGCCATCTAATCTAAGGCATTGTATTTTTTAATAAGACGGGCAATATTAAATCCAGCTGGTTATTGATTAATCACCACAACCGAGAGACGGAGGCGAGTCGTGGCGTGTGTTTTTCAATCAGTCTCACTTGAATTCGTATCCGTTGACTGGCTGGTGATATATAACTTAACTGACACAAGGTAGGCTATGTATTATAAACATAGCCTACGTGTGTGGATGAGTGAAATCGTGATAAAGGGAATTCTCTGTCTGTTCTCCTCTCCGTCTCCGCGGTGCCAACAAGGCTTCACTGCACTAGTAGGCTACTGCGCACGGCTCTGTTTTGTTGGAAACATGCGGCGCGCGGCCCCAATAGGGTCGGCTTGGAGCGGAGCGGAGCGGAGGAATGGAGCGGAGGAAATTCCTCGCTCCAAAACCGCTCAGACCCATTTGAATTTGGATCAACCTACCTGTGTGAGTCTGCTTTTTCTCACATGAAGTTCATCAAGTCAAAGTACAGAGCCACAATGACAGATGAGCACCTTGTGGCCTGCCTAAAACTTGCAACCAGCTCATACAACCCTGACTTTGACAAGCTAGCCTCCTCTTCCCAGTGCCAGGTTTCCCACTAAGGTAGAGAGACTGACATGGAATAAAGGACAAAAAAAAAACCTATTAAAAAACTATTAAAAAAAACTATAAAAAAAGAAAAAAAAATAGAAAAACTATATAAAAAAGAGAACTATCAGTGACTTGACATAAATCCACAGGTTTTGTGTGAGTGTGTTGTCAGTGCATAATATGCAGAGTGTGCAATAAATGGTCATGCTGTCTGTATGCCCAATGTGAGAAGTTGCAATCGTTTCATTCAATTACAATTCCTACTATACAGTATGATTACAGTACAGTATTTTCTGTTTTTTACATGTATATTGAATGGGTGTTACGGTACATTTTGGGCTGGTAGCCCTCAGCTAGGTGGCACATTTTCAAAGTAGACCTTGGGTCAAAAAAGGTTGGGCACCCCTGATCTACAGTAATAAATATGCTTAAAAAGGTTGAAAACTCATGCTGTATTGTGTAAAATGTGCCAACAACATTTTATATGTGAGGTTAAAAAATCGGGCTTTGAACAAATCCCTTTAACTCATTGAGTGCCAGCCTATCACCACTAGAGGGCGCCCAGTGACCAGAGAATAATAGAGATATGCTGGTAATGCATGCCCAAGCCCTGGAGCCATGACTTTTTTTACAAAGGAAAGGACACTTTCCTTTGTGCATGTACAGGAAGAGGATGAAGTTAGCTTGAAGTTAGCTATTGGCTACCAAGCATTTTAGAAGCCTTATTTTCGTCAACTTAGCCATGATTAAACCTTGCACACCTCATGCATGGGAAAAAAACAGAGAAGAATGAGCTCTAAAAAATCCAATGCAATCCTGGATTGCATTGGAGTGGATTTGTGCAGTTTGTTCACAGCTTTCAAACAAAAAACTCCGATTGGAAATCCGTTCAGGCATTCTTGAGATAATCGCCATTATGTTTTACATGTAATGTAAACAAAAATGGCTGCCCTGTATGTTAGATGGGGTTGTATGGGGGTGGAACATGCAAAATCGCGATTGAAATCATGTTCACCAGATTTGATGGGGTCCCAAAAAAAAAAAAAAAAATTCAAAAAAAAATTTTTCTAAAAAAAAAAAAAAAATTTTTTTTTTTTTTTTTTTTTTTTTTTTTAAAAGCCGAACTTGTTCGGGATCGGCACACTACGATACGCTAATAAAGCCGAACTAGTTCGGGATTGGCACTCAATGAGTTAAGTGCACTCCACTATAAAAGGAGCACTGCCCCTTTAAGAGTCTCTTCCTGATACAGACAGAGTGTATGATCAACAGAACAGTGAGTGAACAGAGAGAAAAAACGTCAGGACAAAAAGACAGTTTTGAGCATTTATTTTCGAGAGTTTAAGTGTTATTTTTGTACAATATGAGTGTTTAAAGGCCTAGCCAAGTTAGCAGGAGTTTGAGCCAACAGAATCCAGTGCTTCAGTCAGCAAAAACGAACTTTGTGGCTAACAGCTAAGCTAACTGGCTGCTGCTCATCAACAAGCCTGACCAGCAGCTGAAGAAAGACAGGAGAGATAGTTTTGAACTGAGTGGGTTCCTCTCCATGTGAGGCAACACACAGACATCGGATGTCAAGCTATTGGAGACCCAGGAACTGAATCTACAAAAACATCTATTGGACCAACTGCATGGTTTGACCAAGTGACTTGAACAGAGCTCTGACTGACTATTTTTTGGAACTGAGATTTGACTTTGAACAGAACTCTGACTAACTAATATTTTTGAACTGAGACTTTGGACCGAGCAACTGAACTGTTTTGATCATCCACTGAGTTAACTGAACACAGATCTAAGGAAGAGGAAAAGACAGTGACATTTCATTTGGAAGTTAGATATTGACAATATTGCACTGTTTTGTTACTAAAATTGATATTGCACTATTTTTGATAATTGATTGTTTTTGATATTTTATTTTATTATTTTCTGTAAAGGTTGAACTTAAAGGTCATATTAAGGTTAAAGGTGAGTTTAAAGGTACTTGCCTGCACGTTTTATTTTGAAAGCATACTTAACCTGCTGAAAATAGCTCAAATAAATAGGTCTTACCTGTTTAAATAGGCTGAAAATATAATAAAGATTGACCGGTCCTAAATAGAAAACTATCTTTAGTTTGAATTAATTGGGTTAAATATTTAGTTGGTAAACTAAATAGAAAAACTGGCCTAAGAACCTGCTCTAAAAAAGAAAGGTGTTGAATGGTTTTTGAGAATTTTGTCTACCTACCTCCATCATTGTAAATAGTTTATTGTATGCATACTATTTTTGCTTCATTATTTCATTCAGTAAACTTGACGTCTTTATTATTCACATTTAAGCTCTTGTCTCTGGTCTATTCTTTTAGTCACCTCACCTCCTCACGAACCTAGAAATACGGTCATTTTCTACATCACTGCTTCTATCTCATTTATAAATGCTTTATAAGGCATGAATAGTCCTCACTTTAGATGGGCTCACGGAACATACTTAACTAACGAGTAGTAACTACCTTAATAAATCATTAATTGATGATGAATTCATGATTAATAAAGTATGAACTCATGATGAATTCAGCAGTTACTAATGCTTATTAATCATGAATGTTTTGTTTTATTATTACTATGTTGTTTCAGGTGTCCGCTTTTGTAATAAATACTGTCATTTTCTACATCACTGCTTCTATCTCATTTATAAATGCTTTATAAGGCATGAATAGTCCTCACTTTAGATGGGCTCACGGAACATACTTAACTAACGAGTAGTAACTACCTTAATAAATCATTAATTGATGATGAATTCATGATTAATAAAGTATGAACTCATGATGAATTCAGCAGTTACTAATGCTTAACTACTGTGTTTACTACTGTGTTTACTAATGTACAGTAAATGTATAAATAATGCCTTACTAATGATGAATTCATGATTAATAAAGTATGAACTCATGATGAATTCAGTAGTTACTAATGCTTAACTACTGTGTTAACTAATGTTCAGTTAATGTATAAATGATGCCTTACTAATGATGAATTCATGATTAATAAACTATGAACTCATGATGAATTCATGATGAATTCATTAGTTACTAATGCTTAACTAATGCTTTATAGTGTATAGTTATTATAAAGTGCTACCCATTTATGTATATTTCAATTGCAGTTTTATAAGCAAAATGTTGTTGTCGGGTAAAGGGGGTACTTGGATTCAGAAATCAGGGAAAGGGGGTACTCAAGCCAAAAAAGATTGAGAAACACTGCTTTAAGGGGTCTAAATTGGCCCATATAAATCTGTAACTTTGACAACATACCCTGACAGGTTCATTTGGTTCCATTTGTACACTGTCAGAGTTAAGGGGAAACCTTGAAATGTGAAAGTTTGAGAAACACTTGCTCTTTGGACCTCGCTGCCTGCCTATTGTCAATTGTTTTAGTCTGAAAACAGTATGTATACCCGATCTAGAACCTCACAGTCGCAACGCGGCGCTGCACGTTGATTGCCTATTTCCGGCACGCGTCAGAGCCGGCGAGACAAACGTGCATGCTGAAACGCCAGTTCTGCTAAAACACCCGACTGGCACTTCTCTTGTTCGCTGCTAAATTTAAAGAACCACATTTTATTAGATTTATCTTTTTTCACGATTTGTTTTGTTTGCTCCCATCCTCTCTTCACATCCCCCCATCTGTTGCCCCATCTGTCTTTTTTACTCTCCGTTTCGTCGCTCTCTGTTTATCCGCTCTCTGTGCTCTTCTCCTCCTCTTTCTCTCTACTGCATTGGTTCTCCAGGGGTCCTTGAGGGAGTTCTAGGGGGTCCCCAGCTAAACGATAGTTAGGAACCAAATGGAAATGCCATTAAATGGGGGTCCGTCGCCGATAATGCATGTCAAACTGGGGGCCCTTGAAATGAAAATGGTTGAGAATCACTGCTAGAGCTGTGAAGAACTTCTCTTATGGGGGTCCCTGGCATATCTTTTCAAATGGGGGTCCGCGGGCTAACAAGTGTCAATTTAGGGGTCCTTGACATGAAAAAGTTTGAGAACCACTGCTCTACCGGATCATTCATCCCTTCTTCTAAGACTAGCTCTGTCTCCCTCCCATCTATCCACTATAGATGCCTCCCTGCCACCACCATCACCGCCCCCCTTCCATCTCCCTGCCTAGCATCCCCCTGTGTGTGTGTGTGTGTGTGTGTGTGTGTGTGTGTGTGTGTGTGTGTGTGTGTGTGTGTGTGTGTGTGTGTGTGTGTGTGTGTGTGTGTGTGTGTGTGTGTGTGTGTGTGTGTGTGTGTGTGTGCGTGTGCGCGCCCCAAGGTTGGTAATCAGAGGAGGCAGAGAGACAGAGTGGCCAGCCCAGAGGGACCCTGTGTTAGCAGTCACTTGTTTAGGCTTGTTTAAGTAACACTGGCATGAAGGGACACACACTGTACACACACACACACACACATCATGCATATTCACAGAGGGATTGATGCAAAGCCATCCGCACATACTGTACTGTACACAGTGTGTACAGTATGTGTGGATGGTCTTGGTCTATTGATAAATGTGTGTAATCTCTGTGTTCATGTCAAAGTTGTCCATATAATGTCCATGTATTTGCTAGATAATCACAGCGTTTACTTCCATAATAATGGATTTTTTACACGTTTTACAGAGATTTAATTTCTTTGCTAAATAGTTACTATATCGATTTTAAAGCATTGAATCGAATCGTATCGTATCGCCATGAATGAACCAATATTGTCCATGTATCGTATCGTCAAAATAATCGTTGTTAAAATGTATCGTTACACCCCTAGTACACACCATTTATGTGCACATACCAACCAACGGGCTGGCCTGTGGTTCACGCCGCAGTGAAACAGGGATGGTACATGCTTTTCGATGCCTCTCCGCGCAGCAACAATGGCATCAGTGTAGCCTTCAGCTCCATCGGGGCACCACCCACATGGCATGATAGATGAGCCTTTGTCAACCCCATGTCTATGTTTATTCAAACAGCCCCTGGAAAGAAAAAGAAAAAAAAAAAACACTGGTGAAAGCATCACGTCCCCCCACCACCGGCGACAAACAACAGCATTCATTTTAGCGCGGAGGGCGCGTGTGTTTCTTGCGCGAGCCGGCGTCTGATGCAGAAACCGGCTCGGTCGGCCGTGACTCGAAACCCAGCAATTAAATGTCTGCCGTGGGGTGAAATCACTCCAGGCTCGCTCCCAGAAAAGTGCTAATCAGCTGGCCAATCATCAGTGTGCGGTGTGCAGCTACTACAGTACATGCACGAGTTGGTGCGGCGATGCTACCAGGCTACTGTTCACCGCGCCATAAGAAAAGAGCATCCATATGGCTGTTCATGCTTGAAGGAGATTCACCCACACACCAGGCTCTATCCTGTGTGTGTTTCTTCCATTTGTGTTGTGGTTGTGTATGGTGCGAGTGCACATGCAGTGGCATGTTTATTCATATGTATCCAATTGTGCTAGTGCAATTCTCAGGAGTGCGTTCGCATGCCTATTCCATATGTGCGTATAGATATCTATCTATATATAGCGAACAATATGCTTCTCAGCAGGAGAGGGGGGGATGGAGAACTGAACAAGACCCTAATGAGGTGATGATCGCCAGCTATTCCATATGTTGTAACCGAAACAAATAGCAAAATAATGGCCCATTAAATCACAGTCATATGTACAGTACATTAACTCATTGACTGCCAAGGCCCGAGTTTCCCGAGTTATTACAGTAGTCCCAGGCTGCCACAGCCCGAGTTTCCCGAGTTGGAAGCCATTTTTTTTTTTTTTTTTTCAAAAATTGTTTTTATAAAAAAAAATCTAAAAATGCCTCAAATGTATTAGGCATGATCGCAATTGCGAAATTGCATGTTTAGCCCCATAACAAACACATCTTTCAAAATGTCAAAAATGGCTGTTTTGTCTTAGCCTGACACTTCAGTCCGCACATCACCACCCCCTGCTGGTGGGTGGTGTGTAGTGTGGACTGAAGCTGCACATATTTTATTTTATTTCGAGTGCGCCCAAAGAGCGGGCGCATTGAATGGGCCAATCAGGGTTGTATGCTTGGGGCACGTGGTGTGGCTGCTCCGGTCCCAGCCCCCTCCAAACCGAGCTCTTGAGCTCACGTGAGACTCGCTCGTGGACTCTGATTGGTGTCCTCTGCCCACGTGAGAGTCTAGTGGACTCTGATTGGTCCGTGAAAACTGTCATGGCGGAGTCAGACTCGACTCGTATTATTTTAATAAACTATGAAATAGTGCCGTTTCTTCACGTTTTAATACCATTTTGCACTAACGTAAACATGCAGACATATAATATGTTATGAGAAATAACGTATTTTTGCAATGTCACGCCACGTCGCCGTCGTGTGTGTGTGTGTGTGTGTATGTGTGTGTGTGTGTGTGTGTGTGACGTCAATAGGCTTTAGCCCCCCCCCGCCGAAATAGAATGTCTGCCCTCAATTTCAGACTCTAATCCCAAAACGAAGTGTGTGATTGAGTCGGACGCTAGCAGTCAGGCAAGTTTTGTCTGACTTTGAAGGCTTGTATCTCATGAATGCCTGAACGGATTTCCAAGCGGATTTTTTTGTTTGAAAGCTGTTAAAAAGTACTACACATATGGTGCATGATCTAGGCATGGGCGTGCACGTTCCGTGCACTAAAAATTGATCTGTGCACTAGAAATTTAGGAAGGTGGCAGTGTTTGTTTTGTCTGACTTTGAAGGCTTCTATCTCATGAATGCCTGAACGGATTTCCAAGCGGATTTTTTTTGTTTGAAAGCTGTTAAAAAGTACTACACATATGGTGCATATATGGTGCATGGGCGTGCACGATCCGTGCACTAAAAATTGATCTGTGCACTAGAAATTTAAGAACGTGGCATCCTGGTACTTGGCGGCCATCTTGAAAAGGGCATTCAATGAGTTAATACAACATAATGCATAATAACAACAACATATCACTGACAAGGTATTTAGACCGCTTTCCAGATTGAGTCACACCCTCTTTTGTACAATCCATTTGTGTTCACATGGCTTAAAATGCCTTCATTTACACATACAACCATATTACTGGTATTGAGTGTTGAGTCTATTGTTTATGAATCATAGTAACCTTTACCGGCATCATGTAGTCAGTTCTTTCCTTTGTTTTCTTCTTCTTCTATTTTTTCGTCTTTTTTTTTTTTTTTTTTTTTTACAATTTTCAACCTGGTGTCCCTATTTTGGGCATGTGTGCATAAATGAGAAATATCAAAAAATATCCAGAATCGGGTCAAAATTCTAATTTTCACGATTAAAAAAAAAAATAGCAGACCTACAAGCTCGCAGCGCGGCACTCGGTGCCGCGCTGCGAGCTTGTATATCTGCTATTTTTCAATAGTTAAATCATAAAATAATGATACACAAAATATGTTCCCGTTCTGAATGGGTTAAACAGGCCGTGTGATCCGGTCTAGGCGTGGCCTAAACCGGAAAGAGGAAGAACACTTTCTATTCTATTGTGAAAATAGCAGATCTACATGCTTTGTGAGCATGTAGATCTGCTATTTTCACAATTTCTTTCTCTAATATTTGACATTTTTGCTAATGTTTAATTTGTCATTTTTAGAGGTATTAAAAAGTCCTCAAATTGTCACTTTAGAAATGTGCAGATACCCTCTAGTCTATGCACTTAAACTTAATGTTGGTTTGTTTACTGTTGAGTGAGAAAACAATGTTGCACGTTAAGTTAATCATCTGGGAACTCCCCCCAAATAATTTGGGGACCCTTCTGGGGGTCCCAACCCACAGGTTGAGAACCACTGGTTTAAAAAGTCTCCTGCTGTGTTTGGACCACCAGCAGAAAAGCTATAAAAAAAAACAGGGCGGCAGTTAGGGGTTAAGTGTCTTGCTCAGGGACACTTTGACCGGGGCCGGGAGGTGAACCGCTGACCAGATGACCTCTCGCTACCCCAGTGGTTTTCAACCAGTGGTCCTTGAGGGGGTTCCAGGTGGTCCCCAGCTAAATGATGGAGAGTTGGTAACCAAATGGACCCTTAGAGATCTTTAAAATGAAACCGAATGGAAAACCAAATGGTTTCATTTTACGCTCTCAAGAGTTAAATTAAACACCTGCATTGCTCACTTTACAAGAAGTCTACAAAATTAGAATTTTTATTTTGAACAACGTTTGCCTGTCATCTCTCCTATGGTACCAATATCAATACAGCATGGAATTGTGGACAAACTGATCCAACAACACAATATTCTAAGTTTTGGGTACTCTGAGAGGCTAAATTACATCAAATGTTGGTCCGTGGCTCAAATACCGAATAAATAATGGACCTTGATATGAAAAGGGTTGAAAACCACTGCTCCTACTCACTAAGCTACGGACGCCAAAGGGTGGCCAGTTATGTTGCCGCTGAGTCACTGTTGAAGTGATGCTCAAGCGCTCGTGATTACGCGTTGTTGTTGTTAGTGTTGTGATAAATGAAAAACGGTTGCGTTAAATAGCGCGGGGAACTGCAGAATGGCAAGAGTGAGCTTTTCTTCTGTTAATGGAACACAATTTTGTTATGTTTATTAAGTTTTTTCTTTTCCTTTTTAATAATTCTATGTTAAATCAAAGTGACTTTCTTGTTTTCTAAAGCTTGACGTTTCTTTTAGTCTGAGCTGTCAAGTCCAATGAAACGTCTGATGTATGTTTCAAAAGAACTGCGTTTCAGACAGTTTCATCACCCGTGAGAATGGCAGCACCATCACTTCATGTTTGGATTGGATTTTCTTTTTCAAGTCATGTATAAGTAGAAGAGATTTGTAACAGTAGACGGCAGTCGTTGACATTATGTCTGTGTGTGTGTGTGTGTTCACGCATGTGTGTGTGTGTGTGTGTGTGTGTGTGTGTGTGTGTGTGTGTGTGTGTGTGCGTGTGCGTGTGTGCGTGCGTGCGTGCGTGTGTGTCTTCACCATGGTATAAAGACCAGAAATCCTTCAGAGTGAGCAGACTACGACTATTTTCTGGCTATTTAGCTTGAGGACATTCAAGGGAGTTCAACGGACAGGTGGCGCCATCTTGGGAGGTTTTCAGCTATTACTTTCAATGGGGTAACATCACGTTCTCTTTCTATATAGGTTAAGGTTAGACTGATGGAAGGAATGCACTCTATGGAACATCCTCACTGCTTGTGTGTGTGTGTGTGTGTGTGTGTGTGTGTGTGTGTGTGTGTGTGTGTGTGTGTGTGTGTGTGTGTGTGTGTGTGTGTGTGTGTGTGTGTGTGTGTGTGTGTGTGTGTGTGTGTGTGTGTGTGTGTGTGTGTGTGTGTGTGTGTGTGTGTGTGTGCGCGCCCCCCAAGACATGTTATATCTCCATGACCCTGTTAGATGGTGGTGTTGACAACGAAACATGGCACCTGCCACTTCAGTCATAAATGCCAGGGCAGTGCTTGTGTGTGCACGCACGTGTACCTCGTATATGTATTTATGTATATTGTGTTGTGCTTGTATTTCCTGGGAACTTTCTCTGTATGTGTGATGAAGTGTTCATAGCTGTGTGTGTGTGTGTGTGTGTGTGTGTGTGTGTGTGTGTGTGTGTGTGTGTGTGGATAGATACATACATTCATACCTTCCTTTAATATTACACAAGGGAAAATCAGTCGCCCAGAGGTGGCGCAGCAGTTAAGGTTACAAAAATCAGAAGCATAAACAATACAGAGCAATCATAAACGGAGGAAAGAAACAAATAAAGTGTCCATAACAGTTAGTGCTACATAAGTGTCTCACATCTTGGCATAACACAAATAATAATACTTATTGCGAATTTGCGACTATAGGTCGCAGTTTACTATCAGAACCGTCACATCTTGTCCGTGTCTGTCCGGACGGCCGGACGGACGGGTAACGTTTGTCTTTTTTGTTGATTAACTCTCACACTCTGACATCACACTCTGTCATCACTGTGATGTCATGGGAACCAAATCCCTTTTTTTGTCGTATATGGAGATCCCTGTGATGCCAGGGAACCAAATCCCTTTTAGATCCATATATGGAGATCCCTGATGTCATCAATATTAAGCCTGTATCTGTGTCCCTTTTATGCCCATATATGGAGATATGGAGATCCCTGTTATGCCAGGGGAACCCAATCCCTTTTATGCCCATATATATGATGTAATCAATATTAAGCCCATATCTGTGAATGCCAATATATAATCACTGTGATGTCAAGGGAACCAAATCCCTTTTATTGCCATAAATGGAGATCCCTGTGATGCCAGGGGAACCAAATCCCTCCGGCCAGATGGCCCAAGACATGGCGTTTTACTGGTAATACTACTTAGTACTCAATGCAGTACCAAACAAAAAGTGACACTAACCAAAAAAGGTGTCCATGTTTATGTGTGCGCGTGCGTGCTTGCGTGTGTACATGCAGGAAAGTGCATTTGGAGGTCAGCCCCACCTCCTCTATGAAGCAGAGCGAGACAGAGAGAGTGTGTGTCAAAGTGAAAGTGCTCGCTGCTCACCAGCCTCCCACCACACCACATTTTACCTTACGTTAGGAAGACATCCTCCTATTGTGTCTGTTGCTTTCTCTCTCTCAGTTTTTTTCAAGCAGCTTTTCGTTTGTCATATGCTTCATACATCCCTCCATCTCTCTCTCTCACCATGTGTGTATTGTCTCTCCCTACAGTACCTTTCTCTTTCTTTAATTTTATCATTCTGTTATACTCTGTTATCATTCTGTTCATCCTCTGTCGCTCTCATTGACTCTTCTTACTTTCTTTCTTTCTTTCTTGAACTTAAGAGTGTAAATATCGACTCTTAACTAGAGTTAGGCTAAATTATCTTCAAATAAAGATTTTCTGTGGGAAACTAGGGGGCAAAGGCACTTTAAGCGAACATAGCAGCAGCCTTAATGTGCGTGTATGGCAAATACCTTCAAGCTAACATTTAACATCCGGTGTGAACTCTGCTTCCCACGATTCACGTTACGTGGTTATTTCTGTCACGTCCGGTGTGAATGCACTTTAGAGTGTCAACATGTACAGTAGGTGAGAATAACCCAACACTACTACTAAAACACAGGTTTGGTTTGCTTAGCTCTATGTATGGTACAGTAGCATCGGCTATATAGCTTAAAAACACACACACACACACACGCACACGCACACACACACACACGTACAGCCAGATGGCAGGGAGTGAGGCGATGCAGGGCCGTAACGTTAGCTTTAGCACGGTGACCTATATTTGGGTTTAATCTGAGTCATTTCTGATCTGTCCCGCTACAGCTTGTCAGCCACTCAGCCGAACCAGCCAGACACTTTGTTCCGTTCTCTGTCAGCCTGAGGCCTGCCACGTTGACCCCATGACCCCCACAAACACACTCATGCAAACAAACAAACAAGCCAACAGACAGTGGTGGAAAGTAGCTGAGTACCTGGCACGTGCACACATAGACATTAAAGGGGGCTAGAGCCCCTGCCCCTTTACCCGCCTGTAAAAAGTGCCCTCTCCAGACCATGAATAAGTACCGACCTCCAAGTTCATGGAGGTCTGCTATTTTCGATATTTTCACCAAAAGGCCTATTTCAGCCCCTGCTATCAAAAAACGGCCAGCTCACGTAAGAGGGTAAGAGGGTAGTATGAGTCGGCTCGGCGGAAAAAGAAGAACAGTGTTTTCAGTAACTATCGTGGTTAAAATGGAGTTTACAATGGGTTTGTATACAGTAGGAAGCTGGCGTGTCTGACAAAATTAATATTAAATATCTAAATACTGAATCAAGGAACTTAAAATCTGTCCAGGGTGGTCACACATAGCCTAGCTGAGCTAGACATCCCAGCCATGTTAAAACAAGGAGGGAATGTTAGTTAGCTAGATGCATTAGTATAGCGCTGGCCCCAGGCTAGGTCACACATGCCTGCAGACGATAAAATGTCCAAAAGTTTTTTTGAAAGTGAAATATCCCTACAATTTTGAGGTACTTTGAGCTTGTAGATCTGCAGTGTTCAAAAGTCACGCAACCAAGTATAAATGAAGATTAATATTGCGGAAGGGGTGTGTGTCTGTGCACACGTGTGTGTGACTGAATGTGTGATTTGAGGTGTGGTGTCGTCGATGCTAATCATGCCAGAAGAGACGGTGACAGCAAATCAGCGGGAATCCAATAACCTGCTCCCCCAACACCTCCCTTTTTAATAATGTCGTTGATTAGTGGCTCTACACGCACGCACACATGCACCAATACACACACACACTCGCATGCACGCACGCACACTCGCATGCACGCACACACACAAACACACGCGCACGCACACACACACACACACACACACACACACACACACACACACACACACACACACACACACACACACACACACACACACACACACATGCACACACACACACACACATTCAAATGTATCAGTAACGGCATGACACATTTTGAGGTTTCCTCCAATACCAAACTCCCGATCCATGACCCACCTGCCGAAAATCAAAGCCAACATCTTGGTTTCCTTTATCCAAAGGACAGATCAGGTCCCATCTATGGAGATAATCGGATGTGTTTGTCTTTTAATTTCAAGGACCCGCATAACTCTGAGAGTGTACAAATGGAACTGGTCCATTTGGTTCCATTGCTACGCTCAGAGGTACAGACCTGTAAGGGTCCATTTGGAACCCCCTCAAGGACCTCTGAGGGTCCCTGGACCACACTTTGAGAACCACTGGTCTAATCTTGTGTTGCAAGTGATGCAATAACCTGGAGTGGTACTGTATATTGAGTGTGAGCTCCTTCCCAAATGTAAACACATCCCTGTGTTCTCCTTTTTAGCATTACAATGTTGAAGTTTTTGGCAAGATTTTCACTTGTAAGATATTTAGTCTGGAATACATCCACTGAGAATCGATTGCATGACGACAACGGTATTTGAATTAGTAGAATGTATTTCAATTGATTGAAGGCCTCTGTAGACCGGTTGCAGTAATAGTTTGATTTACCCTCCGACTTAGCTTCGTCGAGGCTGTTTGCCTCTCTAACTGGTTGAAATTAGCCGAGGCAAAGTCATTTTGCTTTATGCCCACAACCGAAGCGAAGCGCCTGTTGAACATATTTGCCCTCGCTGTCCCTTGTTGGTTTGCTTGGATAAAAGTTGATTCTATCCATATTCCTCCTGTGCAGTGCTGGTGTCTGAGCTAACACAGTCCCATTCCAACCACGAGCATTGACACGGAAAGCTAGTGGCAGAGCGTCAGTGATCTGAGGTGCTGGATTATTGTACAGCACGCGAAGGGTTCTGCGGTGGGCCCGGGTTGTCTTCTCCTGATGTGAGCACAAAGGCGGTGAAAGGGCGAGGGAGCCTGCCGGCGGCAAAGGTGAAATGAAAGCCGTTCCTGCTGGGTGATTCTGCCAGCCGGCCTTTTGTGTGCTCTGCCTATCACGGTTCTCTTCTGTGTGCGAGCATGCTCGTGTGGCTATCTTCCAAGCCTTTGTCTTCGCTGTCTAAGTATCATCACTGCTGGCATTTGTGTGTGTGTGTGTGTGTGTGTCACAGTGTGCGACTGTGTGGGTATGTGTGCATGTCTTCATGCACTTCTTCCACCCAACCCAGGCAGGTACTACTCTATATAGTATTCAAGGCCTTCTCTTTCCTCTTCTTCTGCTTACCCGCTCCCCTCCCTCCTTGCTCTCTGCCTCTCATAACTCTTTCCTCTGGTACCGTCTCCTCAGATCTCCCTCTCTCCCTCGCTCCTCATCTCCTCCTCCCTGTCGACTCCACAACCTTGCTTTCTTGGGATCATCGGTTCTTAGTCTGTTGCCCAGCTGCAGGCGAGGCAGCGACTCGGTGCGCACGCTTCCTTCCGCGATCAGTCCCCTCCTCACATCGGCGCTGTCAGACACCCCCAGTGCTCGCCACCGCACGCGCTGCACGGTCCCAGACAGAAGGTGTTTGTGTGTGTGTCTGTCTCCGCTGCCCTCCAAGCATTTCTTAGCACGGGTCAGGATTATACTTGCAGAGACAGTATTATGCATAAGCACAGCCCGGTGGTTACAAACGGCTTAGTGTACGGCGGGCCTGACTAAGGCCTTGTGTTTGCCCCCCAGACCGCACTCCACTGGCTGACTCACTGCCTGCCATTCAGACTCAAAGCCTAGCTGTATGTTTGGAGGGGCCGCTGAAATATGCATGCCTCTCAGCCCACTCCTCACCGCATAGGAAGGAAGGCCTACACTAACGCAGCCACGGGAGTTGAAGAAGCCCTTCTCTGTCTCTTTTCCAACGCTTTCTCTTAGCCAAGACAAAGCACACGTCAGGTTAAAGTGTCGGAATGTTTATTCACATTGCAGTGAGGGTGGTTTTGGTCCAGCCCAAAAGCATGTACACTACATGCACTCACTTAGACTCTCTCTCACACACACACACACACACACACACACACACACACACACACACACACACACACACACACACACACACACACACACACACACACACACACACACACACGGAGAGACAGTCATTAACCCCATTAACCCTGTTGTCCCTACACTGTACAATGGGCATGACATTCTAGGCAAACATTCTCAAAAATAGCTCAGTAGGGGTTGGCAAGTAAGTTTGGCCTCTGTCCATTTTCTCTCTAAGCCATTAGATGGTGTGCCAGAACACCATCAATGCCCTAATTGAGGACCTGGAACGGGTAACAAACCACATCATATACTAACAATATATTGCACAAGCATTTCTGTAGATGTAACATTTGATTCCAATAATATTACTAAAAAGAAGAACACAATAAGCTCTGAGGGCTTGTTTCCATTGTGGTCCTGTGTATTCAATTTAACAAGAGCATTTATTTCAGTAGTATTTCGAACATCTTTCATGTTTCAAGGTCTCTTCTAGACCAGAACAGTATTGTTTAAGACAGTGTTTCTCCTGGGTTCGATTCCCGCCGGGGGACGCTGTGGGCACTGGCGGCGTGTTCCTCCCTCCGCGTCATCAGTGCCCACACCCTAGGTGGGGTTGGCGATAGGGCCTTTCTGTGTGGAGTTTGCATGTTCTCCCCGTGTCTCCTAGGGTTGATACCCTCACAAAAACATTTTTATGCCCATAATGGAGATCCCTGATGTCATCAATATTAAGCCCATATCTAACA
This sequence comes from Nannobrachium achirus, assembly GCF_963921795.1. Classification (NCBI taxonomy): domain Eukaryota; kingdom Metazoa; phylum Chordata; class Actinopteri; order Myctophiformes; family Myctophidae; genus Nannobrachium; species Nannobrachium achirus. Next base: position 20,778,032 of record NC_137830.1, read on the forward strand.
GGACTTCATATGGGAATGCCCGTATACTGTATAGAGGAAGACAGCCCATATATGTGTGGCTGGTTCAGACAGGGATCTCCATGTATGGGCATAAAAGGGATGTACCATATACAGTACATGGATCTCCATATATGTGTACCAGGGGTCTCCATATATGGGTAACTGGTCCGATACATCACTAAGAATTGGCGCGACCTTGCCCTTTAGGGCGAGGTCGCATGTCGCCCTGAGGCGTCTTACTAGTACTATTCTTTACAAAATAATTGAGTTATCTCTTACACTACTCGTTACTGGGTAAAGTAATAATATTACAGTAATATAGGCCTATTACTAGTAACTAGTTACTGCTCAACACTTTTTTTGCTGGTATTTCTGTTATTTTGGTTCTATGACGGTGTCAGGCTAGTGGTAAAGACGTACACATGCACAGCCTTCCGTGTGCAGCGATGCACACAGTTCATCCTCACCAGAGTGACACGGTGACATGCAGGTCACAGCCAGGGCTCTCAACACCATTACTTTTTACCAGACCAGGGGTTCCCAAACTTTTTTGTCTCAGGGCACCCCATGAATATTTGTTTTTAATCCGAGGCACCCCTACATTATAAGTTTCACTCCCAGCAACTTATATTTATAGCACATCGTCGTTGTCGGGTGGAAACCTTGTATGTCCAAAACTGTTCGTTTTGTATTTATCATCTATACAATTAACTAAACTAGTGAAAACAGCAGATCTACAAGCACACAACGCCTCGCATCTAGTTTTGTGCGACAGTCTTGTATGATGAAGCAGGGCTATTTGCTTTACCAAAAGACGTACACATTTGAAACTTGGAGATACAAGGTTTCTGCCCGACAGTGACGATATTGTAGTGATTATTTTGCGAGGAAAACGTTGAGATAATAGCCATTTTGGTTAGAACTGACTGAATATAACTTTGTACTTCAAGTTTAAAATGATACTAAATATTTTTTCAAGTGTCCAAATAGATTCCAAATATTATCAAATGATCTCACGGCACCCCTGGACTGCTGTCACGGCATTACCATTACCACTCAAACCTCAGCATCAGTATTTTGGGGCAAGCTTCTGCTGAAAATAGCTGATCGACAAGCTCACGGTGCGCTCTGAGCTTGTCGATGGCGTGTTGTGAGCTTGTCGATCGGCTATTTTCCGTGGAAGATTTCTCTGATAACAGAAAACAGAAAAGACCTTATGGGGCTTAACTGGTTAATTGTGACTCAAATAATTGCGATTAACACATTTAATTGTGTTTTGGGCTTTGAACATTGGAACATATAAATAAAAAAATAATTTCTGTTTGGCCTTTGGGCTTCATAAACAAATACATTGCTTCTGTTCCGATTCAGATTTAGTATTCAAAATCTAAATAAATATACCATTAAATTAGAGCTTGTGGGAAATGTGTGTGACAGAGAGAGAGAGAGAGAAGTGTGTGTGTGTGCGCTCGCGTGCGTGTGCGTGCATGCGCATGTGTGTGTTGTGTTCAAACACATAGCCCAATTAAGCATTGACGACCTGTCGTCTTTTTGGCAGCGGCCGCGTATGTCAACACGCCGCGGAATTAGCATATTAATGACATATAGCGTTGAATAATTAACGCAGTGGGAGTGGATTATAGGCACATGAGGCCATTGTCGGCTCACTAATCGTGGAAAGAAAAGAAGAGGAAGTGAAGCTAAAGAGGTTAAAAGCACGGTAACAAGCCTTTTGAACTCCCGTTTGTTCACAAAAACAAAGAGAGCGGAGCGCGCCTCAAGGCTTTTTAGGCAATGTGTGTGTGTGTTTGTGCGCGTGTGTCCGTGTGTGTGTGTTTGGTTGCTTCCTGTGGCTTGTCCCCCACTCACCTGAATGTCAACACGCCGCTTGAAAAGGGGCCTATTTCTCAAGCGAAAGTGGCAGAGGTCGTCAACGGCAGGAAGAGGAGCGGAAGTGGAAGTGTTGTTGTCACTCGGCTCACTGCCCTGGAAGGAGCTTAGCAGAGGAGGGAGGGAAGGAGGGAGGGAGGGAGGGAGGAGGTAAACGACGGGCCCTGACTCCCAAGTGGCATCCCAAAATACATAAGCCTGGTAGTAATGCATCCATTGCCTGTGGGCATTCTAGGCATCGCAGACGCGGTCGCACACACGCGCGCACGCGTACACGCATCGGTGGAAAAAAAAGCACTCAAATGTTTTACTAAAAGTATCTATACTGCAATGTAGAAATACTATGTTACAAGTAAAAGTCGTGAATACAAAATGTACTTGCGTAAAAGTACGGAAGTATTGGTACCAAAATGTACTTTAAAGTAACAAAAGTAGAAAGCACTCATTGTGCAGAATATCACATTTCACAAGTTTTCAAATTTATAACATTTGAAAATATCTATCTACAAGCTCACAATGCGTCGCGATGGGACGCATTGTGAGCTTGTAGATCTGCTATTTTCAAATGGCCGAAATGTTTAGGGTTGAATAGATTAATTGTTTCGTAATACAAATACATTTAAAAAATCTAGTAGTAGTAGCTAAAGTTGTCAAATAAATGTAGTGGAGTAAAAGTACAATATTTGGATCCGAGGAGCAGAAGTAAAAGTATTTGAAATTGGAAATACTTAAGTAAAATACAAATACCTAAAAATTCTACTTAAGTACAGTATTTTACTCCACTACACAGTACACACACATGCACGCACACACGTACAGGGTCGCTCGTACTCTCCAAGTGGATTACAGAGGGGGGAGGGGGGGGTGTGAAAGTGCTTTAACCACCACTTTGTTGCATGATAAATAGCGAAAATAGCCGATCTGCAAGCTCTCCGAGGGCTCGTAGATCAGCTTGTCAGCGGATGAGCAGATTAGTGACTATCACTACGATTCTTTGGCCTTAATCTTACGTCTCCATCTTTAGCTTCGACGCCGACTGTAAATAAAAAAAATCACACTCGGTTGTGTGTGTGTGTGTGTGTGTGTGTGTGTGTGTGTGTGTGTGTGTGTGTGTGTGTGTGTGTGTGTGTGTGTGTGTGTGTGTGTGTGTGTGTGTGTGTGTGTGTGTGTGTGTGTGTGTGTGTGTGTGTGTGTGCGTGCGCGCCCCTCCCTTAACATGTGTGGTCAGAAAAGGTTACTGCAGGCTACGGACACGGAGACAGACAGACATACAGACAGACAGACCCACACACACGGCCACGTATAGGAGTGTTGTGACCACCGCTCAAAAAACACTTGTCAATGTCGTAAACTTTGTTTTACATCTCCAACACCTGTACTGGGAAATGGTTATCAAGAAAAAACGCAAATGAAATAATCACCCCCCCCCCCCCCCCCCATGGGGGACAGATAGTGAAGATTATTCATTTTCTAACACCGCTCATCATGTAATCACTCCCCTGTATGTGTCTCTCTATCCCTCTCTCTCTCTCTCTCTCTCTCTCTCTCTCTCTCTCTCTCTCTCTCTCTCTCCCTCTCTGTGAAATGTGCTTGACTTGTTGAGATGCTAGGCTTAACTAGACATTGTAGAGGTCAGTAGTTGACATTTGTAGAGTGTGTGTTGAAACCTACACTAACTTGGGCCCCTCAAAACTGAAGTTTATAACAACTGAAACACGAATGTGTGAGAGCAAAATAATGACTCATCTGGTTTAAAGGCTAATAACTGTGGTGCACAAACACATGTTCAACCCGATACACTCTTTGTGTGAGTGTCTTGTGTACCTGGGAATTGTTGTTGCAAGAAAGAGTTGCTGTGTTCTTCTGTCTGTCTGTGTCTGTCTCTCTCTCTGTCAATCCCTGTCTGTCTCTGTCTCTCTATGTAAAAACACCAGTTCACCGGACACCGCATGGCAACCACTTGCTGTTCAATTCTCTGTCATCCATTATGTCCTCTATCTCTGTTTCTATACACGGTGCATACTTCTGTGATTTCCATCCGTTTGTCTTGATTCTGTTCTTTCTCACACTCTACCTCTTTTCACCTCTCTCTCTCTACCCCTCCTGTCTTTTTCCCTCTCTTGGGGGTGTGCACACGTCGTGCATGCGTTCTCCCTCGCTGCCATCTGTGTGTAATGTCTAGTCTGGGACCAGCAGTTTGGTCAAGAATAGCAGTGCCTGTCACACAACATCTGTGTATGCGCACGCGTGTGTGTGTGCATGTGTCTGTTTGTGTGTGGAGCAGGTTTTGCCCTGCAACAGCTGGATAGTGTTTGGTGCATTTAAGCAATTGGATGTCCATGCACAAACCGTAGCCTAATGCATGGCAAACTGGGGCTCCTTGAAAGTAAAATGGATTCAGAATCACTGCTCTAGCCGTAAAAAAATCTTCTCTTATGGTGGTCCCTGGCATATCTTTTCAAATGGGGGTCCGTGGGCTAATTTCGTGTCAATTTGGGGGTCCTTGACATACAGTATACGGTATGTGGACTGTGGAGTAAGGGTTTCTGCACATGTAGCCCATGGTGTGTGCGTGCGCGTGTGTGTGCGTGTGTGTGTGGGTGTGTGTGTGTCAGTTTATGAGCTTTCTTCCTCCTCTGTACTGTTTTTTGAGCGGTGGTCACACCGTCTCCATAGCGTGGCCGTGTGTGTATGTGTGTCTGTCTGTATGTAGCCGGTGTAGCCTGAGTACCCTGGGTGACCAGAGAGGTGCTGTTGAGTCTAGGCTGCCCTGAGCATCATCTGCAATACCAGTGGCGGCCTGAGTGACATGCATGGATGGATGGATGGATGGCGCTCTCTCTCTCTCGCACGCAAACAAGCACCCCCCCCCCCCCCCATATTATTATTATTTTTATTATTAATATGTTTTTAATATTTTATTTTAATATTTTTTATTATTATTATTATTATTACCCATATATATATATATATATATATATATTTTTTTTTTTGCTGTTGCGCAGCCTCCACGACCACCGCTCAGTTCACACGGGTGTGATTTTTTGCACTCTGTGAGGCAGGCAGCGTTGTGCACGCAAGTGGTTAGGTGTGTCTCGGGGCCCCCCGCGTTTGAGCTCTGCTCTTGCTTCCCCCTGCTCTCTTGTGGAGTCATACAGCACTTCCTGTCCCTCGGCCCATCTCACCCCATCCCCGATGCTCAATTGAGCGTCAAATTAAATTACAAAAGAATTCCCCCGAAACAACAGCCGAAGACTTTCCCATCTCGACAGCTCCTCTCTGTGGAGGTTGAGCTGTGACAGATATAGGTAGAGAGATGGACTTACGGAGACAGAAGAGCTGATGCCATGATTGACAGAGGGCAGGCCAGGTCAGGCCTCTAGAGCCAGGCCGATGTCTGAAGACGACATAGAGAGAGATGTATATCTGTTTGACCGATATATCGGCAATATATTTAAGTTTTTTTTGAAGACTTTGTTATCTGCAATTATGCAGCCGGTAATTATTGTATGTACGTTTTTTTTACTCCCCTTTTTATGCCTTTATTGGGGGTGACACGCAGCAAAGGTCGTCGCGATCGGGACTCGAACCTGCAACACGCTGTCAGGCCGGTTTACCAGCCTAGGTGCCTGAACCAAATGGACCCTTATCTGTATCTTGGAGAGTGTACAAAATGTACAAATACATATGTACACTCTCAAAGTTAAATTAACATTGATTTTACAATATAAATTGGGGTCTCAGAGATAGAAATACCGTTAAATGGGGGTCCATAGCCTTAATGCATGTCAAACTGGGGGTCCCTGAAATTAAAATGGTTGAGAATCACTGCTAGAGCCGTAAACATCTTCTCTTATGGTGGTCCCAGACCCTTTTCAAATGGGGGTCCATGGACTAATAAGTGTCAATTTGACATGAAAAGGGTTGCAACCACTGATTAAAGACGATCGATGAATGGAAACGAAGAAGACAACGAGGTCTGACACTAAGACAATGTGAATCACACTGACAAACAGAGAGACCATGCAAAGTGACAGGGACAGACAAGATGGAGCTGAAAAGACAAACAGACAGACAGACAGACAGACAGACAGACAGACAGACAGACAGACAGACAGACAGACAGACAGACAGACAGTAGGAGGGAGGCTGTCTTTTCACCACAGTTAAAAAAAGAGTGTCTTGAAAACGGAATAATTTTGGGAGCTACAGCTGGGAAAGTCACTTGGATAATTCATGTATTGGGCACGCTTTGCACTTTGCGTTTCGCACGCGCCGCGCGTGCCTGGCATTTTTTTTCTTGTCTGCGACTGTGTGTGCTTCGTGTGGGTGTCTGTGTGTCTCTGTGCTTTTGAGTGCATGCCTGTGTGTATGTGAGTTCATGTGTGTGTGTGCAGAGAATGCAAAGATACAGTATTTTAGCATTTTTTTCCATGCAAATCGGTGACTGCCAGCTGTGTGTGTGTGTGTGTGTGTGTGTGTGTGTGTGTGTGTGTGTGTGTGTGTGTGTGTGTGTGTGTGTGTGTGTGTGTGTGTGTGTGTGTGTGTGTGTGTGTGTGTGTGTGTGTGTGTGTGTGTGTGTGTGTGTGTGTGTGTCAGTTTCCCTGTATGTGAGTGATTCAGGCTTTGAATGAATTACAAAGTCAGATGTGCTCTGGCGACAAATCCCTTGTAAAGAAAGATTGTGTTTCTGCAGCGACGAGGATAACAAGAGCCTTGGCAGAGTTTCAACTTCAAACGCAGAAGGATCACTCTCTCTGACATGCGCGCGCGCGCACACACATACACACACACTCTTTCTCACACGCAATCACTGGAAATGTGGAATGTCCCGGAGGGGCTGGCTTTGGCCGGTTGCGTTTTCGATTTCATCAGCAGACCTGACCCGATCCCTGTACCTGGGAGAAGGCCCTCTCCATGGGTTGTAATTCGTCAGGTTGAGACATGGCTCTCAGTTGTAATTCTGATTTGCGGATGATTCTTCCATTCCGTCAGGCCCATTAGGGACTTCGCTCACACCGTTTTTACCCCCGCTTAATGGATTTACTCAGTGTGCATTTGATACTGTGATCAGACACCCCGGTTTGGCCGGAATTGTCCCGGTTTCAAGCTGGGTTTCCTGAGTGAGTCCTGACCAATATCAATATCAAACCACTAAAAACTCTAAATTAGGCCCGGACAGCTAGGGCAGTGTTTCTCAAACTTTCAAATTTCAAGGTCTCCCCTTAACTTTGACAAATGGAAACAAATGAACACGTCACGGTTCATTTGGTTCCATTTGTACACTTCCAGAGTTACAGACTTGTGTGGGTCAATTAAGACCCCCCTAAAGGAACCCACAGAGTCCCTGGAATACACTTTGAGAACCACTGGGCTAGGGTAGTGGTCCGGGTGTGACTGTGACAAATTTGTGGTTCGCATTGTGCATGTGTGAGAGAGAGGATGTGCTCTCATGTCTTGGCACAGGGTGTGTCGTAATGTAACATGTGCTGCAAGTGCATGTTAAACATTGCGTGCCTTTGTGCAACAAGCATGATGTGTTTGCATGATGTTTATGTCTTCCTCGCGCGCGCCTTGTCTGTTTTTGTGTATTTTACAGTCTAATATTATTTTGTGTTCGTCCCTGTGCATGTGTGTGTGAGCTTGCGTGTATTTCTGTGACACACAGAGATGTCAGTTCCGTGGCGCTTTGCTGTGAGACTGTACTGTATGTGGGTGTCTGCTGTCTGCACTAGTGTATACAGTGTGTGCATAGCATACATTTCCTGTGTGTGCTCAATGCATCCACAACATGCATGGCTCTGCATGCGTACATATACACTTGTCTGCAGAAGTGCAAATACAATATACTAATGTGTGTGTGTGTGTGTGTGTGTGTGTGTGTGTGTGTGTGTGTGTGTGTGTGTGTGTGTGTGTGTGTGTGTGTGTGTGTGTGTGTGTGTGTGTGTGTGTGTGTGTGTGCGTGCGCGTGTGCGCGCGCGCGCGTCAGTTTAGTCTGCACGAGTCACTGTGTCTTTGATGAAAGCTAGACTGAACATAATCCCCTCCAGCGTGGGGACTGCACGTGTGTGTGTGTGTGTGTGTGTGTGTGTGTGTGTGTGTGTGTGTGTGTGTGTGTGTGTGTGTGTGTGTGGCATACTGTAGCTAGGACCTGCTGAATCTGGCAGTGAACCAGCCTTTAGCAACAGCTGTCTGAGCTATAGCTGTCCCTCTCCTTTCTACATGGCTGCAAATCTCTACTACTCGCTTATGCTTCAAATCCCTTTGTGTGCCTGTGTGTGCGTTTGTTGTGTCAAGCCATGACGAGTTACAGTTAGCCAGTATGCAGGTCTGAGTGATGTTCTCAAAGCCCTGTCTCTCAGTTTGTCTGATATTCAAAAGTACATACTTTTAGATCTGAGCTTGTAGATCAGCTATTATCACTATATTTGAAATGGGGTTTAAGTAGTTAATTCATAATGATCTTTTAGTTCTTTGGCCAGAAATGTACAGTGGAGTCAAAAGTTTCTTTGAAATGTTGTAGAGTGAACTTATGGCATCCAAAAATACATACACTCGACTCAAGTAAAGTATATTGACTTAAAGTGCAGAACTCAAATGAGTGTACTTAGCTACTGTCCACCACTACACTCAACTACAGGCCAGGGAGTGCTATGCAGTAACATCAGAGCATCAGCACCCAGCCTGAAGTGAATGAGAGCGATTGCGGGCCTGTTGCCAATTCTTCGACTCTGACAAATGATTTACGAGCCTCTCCGTGCGTTCTCTGGATTCAATGAACTGAATTGAATCGGAGCGTGTGGAGAGAGAATCTTGTTAGCTCCCCCCCCCCCTCCCCCTCCGACCAATACAGAGAAATGATTGAATCACTGATACCTTTGAAAGCAAAAACTCGTCGCGGGAGGATGTCGGAAACAAGTGTTACTGGTAGCCCTTTGTTGGCACTTGGCTCAGGACGTAGAGCAGATTGTACTGAAGTCTGGAAAGTCCCCGGTTCAATCCCTGGTACTTCCTGACCATGAGCAAAATCTACATCAGTGGTTCTCAATCCATTTTTGGCTCGGGTCATCCCTGTAAATAACTTTCATCCACGGCACCCCTGAATTACATTGTTACTTTATATTGTAAATATGCAAATCATTCCCCCCTAAGATAACAATATGTCACGAGGAAAACTTGAGAGAATATCCGTTGCCATTAGGACAGATTGAAAATAACTTAATACTTGACATAGAGCCACTTTAACCACAACATTCCTTTTCTGGGGTGTACTTTTTCCCCAAAAACCCTATCTACAAGCTGTAGATTGGTTATTTTTGGCGAAGAGATTTAGTGTATATTGAAAAAGAACACACCAAATATATCGTAACTCTATTCTGCGGCAGCGGCACCCACTTTGAGAAATCCTGATCTAAACTCCTGCAGTAACTGCTTCTGATGAGCAGTTCATATGCATCTTTGTCAACAACGTCATTACATTAATCAATCATAGCTTTGTCCTATAATGAATAGTGGAAAATAGCAGGTCTACACGCTCACAGTGCGTCACGATGTTATGCGCCGTGAGCTTGTTGATCTGCAAATTCTGTGATTTTAGCTTTTTACACACCCTAAATAGGGATGCATGGTTGAAAGCGCTTAATGTTCGCCTACGCTGTGAGGCACGCTGACGCTGCCCTCGCTCGCGGTGCCCTGGACATGGGTGGACGTTGCTCTGTCAGACTGGACTAAGCGCATAGACTCAGACTCAACATGCGTGTTGTTTGTGTTTGCGTTGCAGTGCTGGCCAGTTTCAGAGGCACCGTTCAGCATGGACTGCCGCTGGAGATCGGGGACACCGTGCAGATCCTGGAGAAATGTGAAGGTACAGCACGCACCCACACACGCACACACACAGACACGCACAGGCACAGTGCACATGTATGCACACATAGTTACACACATACTGTACATTCATGCATTTATATAATCACACACACAGACATGTACAGTATGCGAGATTTTCACTTTCACACACGCACGCACGCACGCACGCACACACACACACACGGTTACACACATAGGCCTACTGTACATTCATGCATGCATAATCACACAGACACATGTAGGGTTGAAACACACAGACAGCCTCCCACCAACACTCAGTACTACGTTTCCTACAACTCGAGAATATTGTGCCAAACATATTAAACATTAATGGCTTCAGTAGCGTGTGTGTGTGTGTGTGTGTGTGTGTGTGTGTGTGTGTGTGTGTGTGTGTGTGTGTGTGTGTGTGTGTGTGTGTGTGTGTGTGTGTGTGTGTGTGTGTGTGTGTGTGTGTGTGTGTGTGTGTCTGTGTCTGTGTCTGTGTCTGTGTGTGCGTGTGCGTGCGGGTGCGGGTGCGAGAGAGATAAATGTCTGTGGAAATTCATTATTTGCCACCGTTTCCTGTGTTTAATGGCCAATGTTCCTGCCTTCCTGTTCACATCGTCTAGATGTCTTTCTCCCCCCTTCCACTCTTTTATTCCTGTTTGGTCTCCCTCTCCCTCTCTCTCCCTTTCTCTCTCTCTCTCTCTCTCTCTCCCTCCCCCTCTGATTCCGTAGTGATTTGCTCTAGGTTACCGCACTAACGTGGTTTTCGCTGCTATGCTCTGGTTGTATTTCCTAATCGCTCCCTCTCTGCTGCTCAGATTTTAAAACACAGACACACGTGGCACGCTTCACTTCACTTCACTTCCCGTTATTCGTTCATTTCTCCCCAGACAGACAGACAGACAGACAGACAGACAGACAGACAGACAGACAGACAGACAGACAGACAGACAGACAGACAGACAGACAGACAGACAGACAGACAGACAGACAGACAGACAGACAGGCATCTATTGTATTGTGAAAGTCACAGACAGAGAAGATTATCTCCCTCAGACAACATTGTTTTGGAAGAAGGCAGGCAGACAGATAGACAGATAGACAGACAGACGGACGGACGGACGGACGGACGGACGGACGGACGGACGGACGGACGGATAGACAGATAGACAGACGGACGGACGGACGGACGGACGGACGGACGGACGGACGGACGGACGGACGGACGGACGGACGGACGGACGTCTGCCAAGTAGACGTAACAGCAGCAGAGAAGTCCAGAGGAAGACAATTGGATCTCATTTCTCATGAAGACTACTGTTACCAACCCAATACCAGTGGTGGAAAAAAATACTCAAATGTCTCACTTAAATAAAATTATCAATACTGCAATGTATACAGTACGTACTCCGTTACAATACATATATATATATATATATAGAAAATAGCAGATCTACAAGCTCACAATGCATCGCATCGTGACACATTGTGAGCTTGTAGATCGTCCATTTTCAAATGCACAAAATGTATGTAGGGTTGAAGCAGTTAATGTATGTTTAATGATAATCACAAAGTAACTAGTAACTAAAGTTCTCAAATAAATGTACTGCAGTAAAAGTACAATATTTGGATCCGAGATGTAGTGGTAGAAGTAAAAGTATTGGAAATTGGAAATACTCAAGTAAAGTACAAATATCTCAAAATTGAACTTAAGTAGGCTACAGTGCTGAAGTAAATGTACTTAGTTTACTTTACACCACTGCCCAATACCAGCCGGGAGTGGGAGACAGGCTTGTAACAGGAGAGACAACGGAAAGACAAACAGACAGACAGACAGACAGGCCTGAGGCCCAGAAGGAGAACATAGCGGGAAACAAGACAGAAGATGTAGCACAGGGGTTTCCAAACTTGTTTCAGCTCGACACACAAAAAGAGAAATTTGGTGCCTCCCTGGGACCCAAACTTACAAGAAATACATTATGAATGAATTGCTTAAGGCCTTCGAAAGAAATTGTGATATATTTTCAATACTTTTCAAAGATTTTTTGAGAATTGCAGATATTTTTTTTGGTTGTAAAAAATATAAATGTAAAAGGAGATTTACTCAACACATTTAAACGTTTGGGAAAACTGCGAGTAGATGCAGGCGGGAAGCCAAGCTCACAGAAAGGCGCGCAAGGACACGAGACGCAAGAGAGAGACGAGCGATATTAAGGCGCCGTAGACAGCCGAGAAGAACGCTCCAGAAGGATGTAATAATATGAGGCCACAGAGGGCCTCGGAGAGAGTACATCAGCGAGAGCGTCGACTTGAGAGACTGGTGACAGGAGAGTGACAGAGTAATGGCCCGGCCCTCCGCTGACAACGTTTCTCCTGTCAACATTCCTAAAACACAGGGGAGCGACACGCTCTGGAGGTGCTCTTCCTCGCCAAGACGCCAACACACAACCCCCGCGTCTCATAATGCTCGCTGCTCTGTGATTTATTTGTGGCTAGATGCCTCTCTTGGTATTTCTTTGATGTTTTTGCTTGTTCTTTCCCTAACCGCGGTGAATATATTCCGTTGCAAATTAAATCATGCATCGAGTGCCTGTTTGACGCCATTGTGTTAGAGCCTCGAAAACCACCCATGCTGGCATGGGGAGCCTACTGTCTGTCTCCCTCTTCCGCTTTCCTATTGCCTGTCTCTCCTACACTGTCTCCCTCTTAGCTGTCCTACTGTCTGTCTCCTCAACATTGTCCCCCCCTATGTTTCCTACAGTGTGTCTCTCCTACACTGTCTCCCCCCTAGCTTTCCTATTGTCTGGCTCCCCTGCATTGTTTCCCTGTCTCTTTTGCTATAGCCTAGGGTCCCTTCACTTTTCGGCGTTTGATCCGGTCGGGAGCGGAAACCACTTTACGTCATGTTTGTCCTGTAGTCCTAGACGGACTATACTTTGGCCGGAACTATCAAACTGGAAACAGTTTTAACCTTTCCTACTGTCTGTCTCTCCTACACTGCCCCCCCTCACTGTTTGACTAAATCTTCAGGTGCTATTAAAAAGAAAATTCATAATTGCAAGCAAGTCCTATTGATGTTTTAGTCTGAGCCAGGCAGGGGACATTTTAATGACATTATTTGCTGACACAGACCCTTGTCAAGAGCCGTTTCTGCATTTGACCGCTGATAAATGAATGACATATTGAGGAAATGGCCAGTGTGTGTTTTTAGAATGCGCTGACCGCCGCAAATTACCAAGATGGCATGCATTATTCATCCGCTGTTAATTATGCAATCTGTCTAGTTTCGATACCTTTTTTCAGTACCCTGTGACACATCTGTGGATGCTGTTCCCACGTGCTGTATGGAAACTATTGATATCGCCTATTTTCATTCACAACATTATTACACAGTGATGTCTTCTAATAAGCCCTTCTAGGGTTTCTTACCTCACTGGCACAACAACTATCTCTCTTAAAAAAAATACCCTCACAAAGGTGTAGGTACCCTCACAAAAAACATGCAGTAATCCTGGTCTCTATACTGCCAGACGAGGCACCCCTCGTCTGCCGGGGGCGGGGCGCCTGATGGAGGGGCAAGGAACTGGTTGGAATAACGTGTTCCTTCCTCGCGCTATGTCATACCGGGGGAAACTCCCCCGTCAGGTGAAAAGAAGTGGCTTGAACTCCTCATGCATAGAAGGAAGCATGAGGTCAGTATGTTGTAGGGGTAAAATGTTGTCAGTATAAAAATCGTGGGATAAAAAAAAAAAGAAACTTGAGTCAAAAGAATAGATGCTCCTGGTCAAATATTACTCGACTACTAGTGAAAGTTGCTCTGTCAAATTTGTACTTGAGTTAAAGTACTGGTGTACAACATGTGGCAATGTGCCATTTGTTCTGCCATTTTGTTGCTTGTAGATCTACTAGTTTCACTATATGATATGGGGCATAAGTGGTTAATTTATAATAAATGTTTTCTTTCTTGATATGTAGTGGAAAGTACAATGAAAGTCATATGTATTAAAAAACTAGAGATACTAAAAAAAAAATGGACTGCACTCAAGTAAATGTACTTAGTGTTCACCCATCACTGTTGGTGAGAAACAATCACGTGCACAAAATTACTATGAAACAACTTCAAATACACCAGGTCCTTCATGTGTTGGCAAATCCCAAACCAAATTATAGGGAACTAATACATTTAGGTTTCAGACTGATGCTGTTATCCCGGCTAATAATAATGAATGCGAGGGTAGAATGAGCTTAAATTCCACTGTTGTGCTGACGCTAAGTGGCTTTGGATAAGAGCATCAGCTGAATGAAATGTAGCCTACAACATTAAATGCAAATGCAGTACATCATTATAGTAATTAGCGCCTGCGCTTTGGCTAAAGCATCTTTCGTTAATGCTCACTGATTTGAATTGGGAATTCCCGGCCAGGCTAGAATAATCGCTTGACTACGGCTTCTTCTAAGACTTATTATTATCATTATGCTGTCTATGCTCCTGCTTTTAGCACGAGTCAAAAGCCTTTATCATTTTCACCTTGTCTGTTCAGATAGCACAGTTTTTCACACCCTCTCAGATAGTTGACAATGTGGTTTACAGTAGCCGAGCATATCGCTCCTGTTAGCTTTAAATTACTTTGGCCCACAGCCACTTGCTGCGTAACCCAGCACAGCACAGTTCTGTGATGTGCTTTCATTGTATTGTGTGCGTGTGTGCATGCGTGCGTGCGTGCGTGCGTGAGTGCATTTGTGTGTGTGTGTGTGTGTGTGCTGTGGAGCGGAACTGTTGTTGTTCATTTTTCAGAATGGAAAATTATTCAAAGTTATATCGCAGGTTCCTTGGCTGCACACTGCCCACTGGGCTGGCCCGCAGCAACAAAATACTGGGGAAACAATTTGCCTTTGCGACACCATGCGCGGAAAGGAGATTGAGTAACCTACTGCACCGCTGTGACTTGTATCATAAATGAAATGGAGACGCAATTTCTGCTGATCTTGTGTGCGTGTGTCTTTGACTGTGTGTGTGTGTGTGTGTGTGTGTGTGTGTGTGTGTGTGTGTGTGTGTGTGTGTGTGTGTGTGTGTGTGTGTGTGTGTGTGTGTGTGTGTGTGTGTGTGTCTGTGTCTGTGTCTGTGTGTGTGTGTGTGTGTGTGTGTGTCTGTGTTCTTTGAAGCTTTTATGCATGACACAGGATAAAGTTATTCACTCAGGAAAGATCTCAGACTATTTATTATCACTTGTTAGTGTGTCAGAAAATAGCCTTTTTGTTAACTTCCAACCCCCCGCACGCACGCACGCACGCACGCACGCACGCACACACGCACGCGCATACACACACACACACACACACACACACACACACACACACACACACACACACACACACACACACACACACACACACACACACACACACACACACACACAGACACGCAGATTGAACTTGCTCTCCCATCATACTCGGCAGTCTAGAGAAGATAATCTGTATCCATAAACATAATACCGTACTCATGAACATAATACTGTGTACACATAGTGTTACATACTGTTACAGTAACATGCTGGAATAACAAATTATGCTATTCTTGTCCCCCTTTAGGTTGGTACAGAGGATTCATTCTCAAAAACCCAAATACCAAGGTGAGTGAGGTGTGCGCTTGGCGCTCGCGTGTGTTACTGTTAGCATTTTACTCCTAAAATACATGAATAGATGTTTTTCTAAAGTTAACCTCAGCCTTTAGTTTAATGTATGCTTTTGTGAGCACAAATCTGTACAATCTTGTAATAGTTTCTCTGAAAATTGGTAACACTTGATGTTGTGTTAACTCATTGAATGCCCTTTTCAAGATGGCCACCAAGTACCAGGATGCCACGTTCCTAAATTTCTAGTGCACGGATCAATTTTTAGTGCACGGATCGTGCACGCCCATGCACCATATATGCACCATATGTGTAGTACTTTTTAACAGCTTTCAAACAAAAAAATCCGCTTGGAAATCCGTTCAGGCATTCATGAGATAGAAGCCTTCAAAGTCAGACAAAACAAACACTGCCACCTTCCTAAATTTCTAGTGCACGGATCAATTTTTAGTGCACGGATCGTGCACGCCCATGCCTAGATCATGCACCATATGTGTAGTACTTTTTAACAGCTTTCAAATAAAAAAATCCGCTTGGAAATCCGTTCAGGCATTCATGAGATACAAGCCTTCAAAGTCAGACAAAACAGCCATTTTTGACATTTTGAAAGATGTGTTTGTTATGGGGCTAAACATGAAATTTCGCAATTGCGATCATGCCTAATACATTTGAGGCATTTTTAGAATTTTTTTTATAAATTTTTTTTTTTTTTTTTTTTTTTCAAAATGGCTTCCAACTCGGGAAACTCGGGCTGTGGCAGCCTGGGAGTACTGTAATAACTCGTGAAACTCGTGCCTTGGCAGTTAATGAGTTAATGGTGGTGCAGAGTGATTCTGAGAGAGAAGGCCTGTTCGTGCACTCGCTAACCTTGTTGTGTTCCTTATTCACCTCAAGGGCATCTTCCCGTGCAGTTACATCCACTTGAAGAATGCCCAAGTTAAGAACAAAGGGTGAGTCGTGGACCATGTGCATTTTTTCGCTTAGTGTTCCTGCATGCACTGTAAAATCATGATGATTTTGGTTACATCTGTACACTCCAGAATTAAGGGCCATTCATTCACACACCAAGCATTACAACGGTAACTATATACCTATAGGGGTGGCAGTGGCTCAGGGGGGTAGAGTGGCCGCTTGGCAACCGGAAGGTTCCCAGTTCGATCCCGGGCTCCCTCAGACTTAGTGTCGAAGAGTCCTTGAGCAAGACTCTGAACCCCTAATTGCTCCTGATGAGCAGGTTGGTGCCTTGCATGGTTTCCTCTGCCATCGGTGTATGAATGTGTGTGTGAATGGGTGAATGTAAAGCGACTTGGATAAAGGTGCTGTATAAATTCACCATTTACTATTTAACTATAACTATAGCCTACTAGTAAGACGCCTCAGGGCGACAAGCGACCTGATGTGGACATCTGGGATGTGGACATCAGGGATGTGGACATCAGGGATCTCCATATATGGGCATGAAACGGATTGTTCCCCTGGCATCACAGGGATCTCCATATCTCCATATATGGGCATACAAGGGATTTGTTCCCCCTGGCATCACAGGGATCTCTCTAACAGGGCATCATTAATATTGATGACATCAGGGAACTCCATATATGGGCATAAAAGGGATTCTGTTAGTGTGACATCACAGTGAAGCCAGAGCGTGATGTCAGAGCCATTCTGGTAGAGTGGTTCTCCTGACATCACAGTGACATCAGAGCAGAGCAAACCCATAGACCTTAAAAATGTGTACACGTCACGGACACGGACAAGCTGTGACGTTTCTCATAGTAAACTGCGACCTTCAGTCACGATCATTCACAATTGTCTTTGTTATGGTTGTGGTGTGAACTCTACGAAGGATTTTTAAAAACGATGTCTTTATATGTTATGCTCATATTGCTTGGTGTGAGTGGCCTTTAACACCTGCCTTTATATAGTTGAGTTACATATGCATACATTACTGTTTTTGTGCATAGATACAACTTACGTGGGTGTACAGCATATGCATGTACATGTACTTGTGTGTGTCTACCTCTCATTTTGTGTGTGTGTGTGTGTGTGGGAGGGAGGGGCAGGGCTTGTGTGTTTGCGTACTGTACTTAAATCAAATATCTAGGTATTTGTATACTTTACTTGAGAATTTCCAATACTTTTACTTCTATTCCATTACATCATGGATCCAAATGTTGTACTTTTACTCCACTACATTTATTTAAAAACTTTAGTTACTAGTTACTTTGCTGATATAAATTATAATATCATATAAAACATACATAAACCACTTTAGCCCTATTTTATACCTTGGCTATTCGAACATATACTGTATGATCTACAAGCTAACAGCACATCACATTGTGACGCGTTGTGAGCGTGTAGATCTGCTATTTTCAAACATTTCGTACTTTTACTTTTGGTACTTTAAATACAACACTTTCATACTTTTACTCAAGTACATTTTGAATTCCAGCCTTTTACTTGTAACAGAGTATTTCTATATTGCAGTGTTGATACTTATCCTTAAAGGGGAAGACCACCCATTTTCAATATTGAACTATGTCATTAATATAACTTAGAGGAGTTGTGTGGAAATAGAAAAAAAGTTCTCCCCCTTCTGTGTTGCCTAGAATTGGAAGACTGATTTTGGGGTTTGTATTGTAAAGTACAACGGTGTGATGTCATCAAGTTGTACTTTACAATACAAACCCCAAAATCAATCCTCCAGGGGAACCTTTTTTCTATTTCCACACAACTCCTCTAAGGTATATTAATGACATAGTTCAATATTGAAAATGGGTGGTCTTCCCCTTTAAGTTAAATATGTGAGTACCTGTACTTTTTCCACCGCTGACACACGCACGCACGCACGCACGCACGCACGCACGCACGCACGCACGCACGCACGCACGCACACACACACACACATACACACACAGTGCAGTACGCAAACACACAAGCCCCCCCACACATACACACTAATGAGAGGTAGACACACAAGAGCACATGTGCATGCATACTGTATGCTGTACACCCACGTAAGTTGTATCTATGCACACAAACAGTAATGTATTCATATGTAACTCACTCAACTATATAAAGGTAGGTGTTAAAGGCCACTCACGCCAAGCAATATGAGCATAACTACCGTATGCTACCGTAAAGACATAATTTTTAAAAATCCTTTCGCAGAGTACACACACACACACACACGCACACGCACACACACAGACACCCATCCTTGGCATCGCCTGCCGTCTCTCATGCAAATTGCCTCTTCTTTGTCCTGTGCAGGTGTCCATCTGTCGTTGCATATCCTACTGTACCTACAGCGTAGCCACTGTACCTTTTGTCTGCATGCATGTGAATTGATGCTCTGCATAACTCTGTTTGCAGTGGGTCTGTGTGTACACAAAGGCAATTGTTTGTATGCGAGGCGGATAGGCACAGCATGCGGTCACAAACGGCTGTGTTTCTGCTCGGCATAAATGAAACATGAACTGATGAATGAAAGATGAAAGGGCCTGGTGGCAAAACGGAGACAGGGGAGGAAGCTTCATAACTCGGAAATTATACAATGCAGTCGGGGAGGAACACACAGACTTCTGTGCGTGCGTGTGTGCGTGCGTGCGTGCGTGTGTGTGTGTGTAACTGAGAGCAGTAGAAACATGGCCAGTGGCAAGCACTTTAATTAAATTCTACACATTGTCACAGCCTGGCCCTGAGAGCCAACAAAAAATGCTCTGTCCAATTCAATTCACGTTACACGTGGATTCTATATTTACGTGTGCTTGTTGTGTATGGGAGCATAATGAGGACTTCTGTCACTCGTGCGTCTGTTTATTCCACAGCCTGGGGGCCAGGAGGGAAGAAGAAGTGGGAAATGGTCATGGCGTTGTAGGGCATCGGTTCTCAAAGTGGGGTCCGCTGGACCCCCAGGGGTCCAGGCAGGGGGTCCCCAGCAAAATGAGGAACAGTTTAAACTCTTAAGAAAAAAATAATAATAAAAAGTTAATAATAATAATAATAATGCAGATCTACAAGGTCACAACACGTTGTGAGGTGATATTTTCGCAAAGGTTTGACAAATCCTCTCTTATGGGGGTCCCTGGCACAAACATTTTGAAATGGGGGTTCGCAGCTAAACCGTGACATACTTTTTTTTTTTTTGAGATGTAGAGAATGGAGGGACAGATGTGGGTTTGAAGAGGGGTTGGTAAAGGCCCATTCATACTCCACTTTTAGGTGAGTATACGTCAGAAAACTACAACATTACGTCACTCACCGCGATGAGTAGCAACTCACCTGACTGACATCACCCCATTCATTCTGGGCTATCACCCGTCTAGAAGTTAGGTGGGCGTACCCCCTTGTTTTACAAGCACTGGTTTTGCCAAAGACTTTTAATATACAAGATGGGACATCCTGGTTGGAGCCACTGGTTGGAGCCTGTAGAGTGCGACATGGTACACAAAGCCTACAAATAGCCTCCTAAGTGGGCGCCAGCATCTGATGGCAAATCTCGCGAACGTTTATTGGTTCTAGATCCAGTCCCAGCAAGACACTCTCTGTGTGTTGCTGGGACAGATAAAGGGTCATAATAAAGTTGATTTTCTCCTTATTTGTGTCGCTGAAAAAAGCCATTTTAGTATGATATTTGTGGCTTGTGCCGATCGGATCAGTGACCATGGAGCTAA
The DNA here is from genome assembly GCF_963921795.1 of Nannobrachium achirus. Lineage (NCBI taxonomy): Eukaryota > Metazoa > Chordata > Actinopteri > Myctophiformes > Myctophidae > Nannobrachium > Nannobrachium achirus. The sequence goes on from NC_137830.1 coordinate 20,798,082, forward strand.
AGAATGGTTCAGAAGCTGTGTTCACGTTCACTCTCCCATTGGAAATGAATAAACAACTTCCGCCTCCTAAAAAGGTATCCACCTACGTCACACAGATACGGGAAGTAAACCGGAATTGCCGTGTCTTGCTATTTCTGTCTTTCTGTTCTGCGCATCTGAACCAAAGGGAGGCAGGGTCAATCCTTAAGGACATCACCATGAAATATGATGGCCTCCACTTGTTATCACCGTTTAGGTGATAAGGTTATCACCTAAAAGGTCAGTTGCTACTCACCTAAAATTGAAGTATGAATGAGCATTAAGGGTCACGAGGGTAATGACCTTGAGTGCCTTGCAGGACGTCACCAGTGTGTTGAATTGAATACGAGTGGCAACCGGAATTAGAGCAGTGGTTCTCAAACGTTTTCACGTCAAGGTCCCCCAAATTGATTATATATTTGCCCTGTAGACCCCCCCATTTTTAAGGATTTTGAGCCAGGGACCCCCATAAGAGAGTCTCTGTCTGAGAACCATTGCATTAGAGTGAGCAGAGTAGTGGGCATACACGGGAGGATTTTGGGAGGCTGCAGACCCAGAGTTCTGCGGAAATTTCGGATCAGTTGTAGAGGTCAATTATTCTAATACAGAACGTACGTGTGTGTGTGTGTGTGTGTGTGTGTGTGTGTGTGTGTGTGTGTGTGTGTGTGTGTGTGTGTGTGTGTGTGTGTGTGTGTGTGTGTGTGTGTGTGTGTGTGTGTGTGTGTGTGTGTGTGTGTGTGTGTGTGTGTGTGTGTGTGTGTGTGCGTGTGTGTGCGTGCTTGCGTGTACGCGTGTGTGCGTGTCCAACCCACAGGCAGTTTGAGACGGTCATTCCGACTGAAGACTCTGTCATCACAGAGATGACCTCCACTCTGAGAGACTGGGGAGTCATGTGGAAACAACTCTATGTGGTACTACACACACACACACACACACACACACACACACACACACACACACACACACACACACACACACACACACACACACACAGAATGCAAAAATACAGTTTGTTCTGTGTTTCACAATACATCGGTGCATCGGCTATCATTGTACGCAGGCACTGGCAGATCTCGCTTGAATATTAACTACTGACAGAGTTGAGCTTCGTGTGTTTATCTGCTAAAGGGAATTAATTTGGCCTGGTACGACTCCCGGGCAGCAAACAGCCCGAAAGCCTTTCCACACACACTCATTAGTCAAATTGATTGTGTTGGTTGCCTATTAGGCCTATTCTGTAGTGCAGATTACATCGCACTGATGAACGCCCCGCCGATCAAAGAGCATAAATTGACGAGGAGAGAGAAGCAGCGGGAATCCGAGGATCATTTGCAGCAAAAAAAGAAATAAAAACATTTTGTGAAGAGTCTCTCTTCGCAGTGTGAGCTGTGGAGGCTGCGGGGGAAATATTCACAGATGACAGACGCACACAGACATGAAACGAACCCGTATCGGGCTTTCAATTCATCTCCTCTTGTTGGGAGTCTCTCTCAAGGGGGGTTTATTTGTCACTCACCCATGCAGGTACAAGCATCAGTGCAGTGTTGTCATTATGCAAGAGAATGAGTGGAATGTTGATTTCGTTGACTAAACTATGACGAAAAATTATCGTCTACTACCCTTTTTCATTGATGAAAAGTCGAAAACAAAATAAAAACTAGAAGCAGTGCTCTTCCAAGTACAGGTCTCCACCAGGTCAATCTTCCTGGTGGCGCTATAATAGGCCAATGTGAAAAGGGTGGCATGTATTCTTCGCCAATATTAGGTATTTCACGGAAATTGGATGCTGCATGCATGATTTGAGGCATTGTGTTCCAAAAATGTGTTTCGCAAAAGTCTACCTGCTGGTGGCGCTATAACAGGCCAATGTGAAAATAGAGTGAATGGCATATCGAGTGGCAAAGTGATTGGCAAAGTGAGTTTAACGTCTTTTAATGTCGTTCAATGCAATCAGATAGGACTTATCTGTTTGGATGTATGGGCCAGAAAGTATTTTTTTGCCACTCAGCAGGTGCTTCCACATAACTTCTGGGTATGATGATGATGTCACGAGCATACCCTCTATAGTGGCATTTGTTCAAGTTGTTCAAGTTGTGATATTGTAGATTAGACTAAAACTAAAACAGATGACTATAATATTAGTAAAAATAAAGACTATGACTAAAATCGACACATGTCTACCAATGAAATAAAGCCTGATCTCTCTCCTCTCCTCTCCTCTAACAGAAGAACGAGGGGGACCTGTTCCACAGGCTGTGGCATGTGATGAACGAGATCCTGGACCTCCGGAGGCAGGTGCTGGTCGGACACCTCACCCACGACCGCATGAGAGACGTCAAGCAGCACATCACCGCACGGCTGGACTGGGGCAATGAGTGAGTGGACGGTGTGGTGTGGTGGGGTGTCTTAAGTAAAAGTATCAATACTGCAATATAGAAATACTCTGTTACAAGTAAAAGTCTGGAATTCAAAATGTACTTGAGTAAAAGTATGAAAGTGTTGGCATCAACGTTTGCTGAGAGTACACAATGTTTGAAAATAGGCTAATAGCAGAGCTACAAGCTCACAATGCGCGTGAGCTAAAGTGGTTTATGTACTGATGTTTTATAATATTATAATGTATATCTGCAAAGTAACTAGTAACTAAAATTCTCAAATAAATGTAGTGGAGTAAAATTACAATATTGGAAATTGGAAATACTCAATTAAAGTGCAGTACTTAAGTAAATGTGCTTAGTTACTTTTGAAGTGGCTTTCTAGAAGGGAAATCGCTAGAGTCAAAATGATTGAGAATTGAGAATAAAAATTGAAATTAACACTCCTCGAATGTGTTTAATCACATGAGCCCTTGCGTTCGGGGAGTCACAACGTCTCGGCAGCACCGACCAGCCGACTTAATGGCGCTACCTTCCCCCCCCCAAACCTCTGAATGACATCATATTGTAGTTTGGACAGAGCCGAACGGAATTAAACTCTGCTCTAAAAGTGGAGTATGCATCGGCCCATAATGGGCGGAGAATTCTTTTTCCCAACCCCTTTGGTAGAGGGAAAAAGGTGAGCACCCACCAGTACAACTTGGGGATCTGGGTTTAAGTAGCTTGTTTCAAGTTTAGTACATTCAAGCACTCTTTCCCTCCGTATCACGTAGAAAAACGTTCAAGACAATTAAACTCGGGCACAGGCCGAGTGAGACAAGCATGACTGCAGCAGTTTAATGCGCCCGCTTGTCGCCTGTCTGATCACTCCCTCCCTACCAGCTCGCCTCTGACTTAAAATTAATTACTATGTGCGTCAATTGTTCCCTGTCTGAAAAAAACGCCTCTGCGAGCAGCTTACCAAAGCCTTCAGTATAAAAATCGGGATCGTTTATGCTGCATGGGTTCATTATGTCAGAAATTTTTTTTTTGGGGGCTTTTATGCCTTTATTGATAGGACACACTAGACTGACAGGAAACGGGGGAAAGAGATGGGGAGTGACACACGGCAAAAGTCGTCCGGATTGGGAATCGACCCGGCGCCGCCACCAGGCATCCATGCCTATGTGGCAGTGCCTAAGTGGTATGCGCCTGGACCGGTAGGCCAGCGGGCACCCCCATTGTGTCAGATTCAAAACAGAAGTACTGACATTTGTTTATTCATTGAATAGTTTGTGATTTTCAGAGAGAATTGCAAAGTTTAGTGGCAGACTTCAAAAGAAGAGTAGCATTGGTATATATATAGTTTTGTTGATTGGGATTTCAAACATACTGTAATATATTTATTTGTTTTGTTTGAAATACCGTAACTGGAAACACATGGGTTTCTGTAAAGTAAGCTAACACAGACTCATTGCCTTTACTGTCGCTAAGCAGACCAGCCATGCATAGTCAACCCCCAAAGGCCCATTCTGAGCCACGGAAAACTCTGAGGAGAGAGACGAAATATGAGAAATACGTAGACGGTAGGGATAGTACCGATAGATCATCCTATTATGGCCTGTCCTCCCATGCTATAAAATTCACAGATAATCCACCCCGATAGTGTTCTCCTGTGCAGTGTAGAAACACTGTTAACTGCATTGACTAATGTTTCAGTGGAACGGTCCTTTGTCTTCGTCTGAGGTACACAAGCTTCTTTTGGGACAGGCAGCCCCAAACCAAGCTCTGAATATTCCTGCGAGCCCAGAATGTGAAAGAAATGTATGTAAATTATGCCTTCGTGCTGTTTTAATGTTTACTGCAGGTTGGCTTACTGTACCTTTAGGCCATTCTCAGGAGAACAGAAATCACTCTGTGCTAGTTAACTTTCCCATGCTGCTGTTTTTCTTTTCCTTTTTTTAAAAACACTTTCAACCTGGCTTCCCCATTTTGGGCATGCCATTATAGATGAAAGTAAAATAGCTGATGTACTAGCTCACAATGCATTGCATCACATTGTCGGATGAAGTATACGGCTTACAATAAGTGCTTACTACAGAAACTATGGTGGATTTCCAAGCTTAGAGTTTTTATTTGTATTTATTTATTTTTTGCCATCAGCTTATTGTTAGTCCAGTTTTCCACTATTCTGTAACGAGATTACTGTAAACCTGTTGCATTCGGTTTGTTTGCTCTGAAACCCTGCTTGGATCCTTTGCCATATTCCTGTTTAGGACCATTAAAGTAAACACAATCGAGACACTGTAGCACTTGCCCGTTCTCATCAGACAGGTAACAGTGAGGTTAGACAGTAGGGAGTCCTCGGTAACAAGATAGATGGACTTAGAGAGAGCGAGAGACTTGACAGTGAGTAACACATACAGTACAGTACCAGCAGTGTTGTATTGTTAATGTTTGGGGGGACGCAATCTTAATGACATCACACGCACGTCGCTTAACACCTACAGTACAGGAGTTAACAGGTCAGACAATGGTCTAATGGTCTATATATGTATACAGGCTCATTCCTTTGTTAAATCACTTTGTGGAGTCACTGGTGTGACACTACATTGTTTATAAACGTCTAGGTGTGAACTTAAGAGTTGTTTAATACATTGTTGCATGTCCGTGCGAGTGAGAGGCGTGACTCTGCTCAAGAAGATACTGATAGGCGTCTACACGCGTGACCGAACCAACACAAACACTGCGTACCAGGAATGGATACATCCAGTATGTGCATACAAACACGTAAATACGATGACACAGGGGCACGGTGGTGCAGTGGTTAGCACTTCACCGCACAGCTAGAAGGTCCTGGGTTCGATTCCCGCCGGGGGAAGCTGTGGGCGTTGGGGGCGTGTTCCTCCACCCGCGTCATCAGCACCCACACCCTAGGTGGGGTTGGCGATAGGGCCTTTCTGTGGTGAGTTTGCATGTTCTCCCCGTGTCTCCTTGGGCATAGGCCCTCACACAAAAACATGCAGTAGTCCTGGTTGCTATACTACCTCCCCCTAGCCAGCCGGGTGCTCCCCAATGTCCCCTGGCGCGGCAGGGGGAGAGCGGAAACCAGGACTACAGGTTAGGTAGTCACCGGGTGAGTAAAATGGGTTGCAAAAAACGTGGGATAAAAAACATAAAAAATAAATAAAAAATACGATGACACAACATGTCACACAAGCACACGCACACTTGCGCGCGGCCTACACAACAGTATCTCTCCCCCGCTTGCGGTGTGTTTTAGTGTCAAGCGTTCTCCCTGTAGGCGAAGCTCTGCTCTCAATCACATCTCCTCTGCCTCAAACAGACAATGGTCTCTGACCGCAGGGATGGAGCCCAACCAAAGAAATACACACTTCACTCTGCCGTATTGCTGCCCCCCCCCCCCTCTGTCTCTCTCCATCTCCCTCTGATCCTCTCCGTTTCAGTTTCCATCTCTCTCTCTCACTTTCTCTTGCACGCCGTGCTGACTTTCTCCCCGTGCCTCGATCTCTTTCTCCACACACAATCACAGTGAGCTTGTGCTCCTGGCCATGGGGACGCTTGACTGCCTCTGTCTGTCTCTTGACTGCGGAGACCACTGCGGTGGCGGCCCCCCCTGACACCGCCCGTCCCTGGGTGTAGGAGAGGGAGAGAAGAGGGTAATGGGTAGTTGGAGGAGGAGGAGGAAGTGATGGTGACGAGCAGTGGTGGAAGAAGTACTCAAATGTTTTACTGAAGTAAAAGTGTCAATACTGCAATGTAGAAATACTCTGTTACAAGTAAAAGTCCAGAATTCTACATTTACTCGAGTAAAAGTAAAACGTATTGGCATCAAAATGTACTTAAAGTACCAAAAGTAAAAGTACTCATTATGCATTATGTCCCATTTAAAATTTTCAAATGTATACAACTCTTTTGAATTCACAATGCGTCGCATCGCGACACATTCTGAGCTTGTAGATTGGCTATTTTCAAATGGCCGAAATGTACATAGGGCTGAAGTTGTTAATGTATGTTTTGTAATAATAATCAACATCTTCAGTAAAAGTACTCATTATGCAGAATGTCCCATTTAAAGTTTTCAAATGTATACAACTCTTTTGAATTCACAATGTGTCGCATCGCGACATATTCTGAGCTTGTAGATTGGCTATTTTCAAATGGCCGAAATGTACATAGGGCTGAAGTTGTTAATGTATGTTTTGTAATAATAATCAACATCTTCAAAGTAACTAGTAACATAAGTTTTCAAATAATGGTAGTGGAGTAAAAGTACAATATTTAGGTCCAAGATGTAGTGGAGTAGAAGTAGAAGTATTGGAAATTGGAAATACTGGTACTCAATTAAGTACAAATATCTCAAAATTGTACTTAAGTACAGTACTTAAATAAATGCGCTTTACACACCACTGGTGACGATGAAGGGAAGAGGGGAGAGGCTTGTCGGCCATAGATTTTCTGACATTCATATAATGTTTGTGTGTTACAGGCACCTGTGTCTGGACCTGGTCCCCAGGAGAGAGTTCAGCATGGTGGACCCAGATGAGATCAGTGTCACTGAACTATACAGACTGGTATGTTTTTCTTTTTCTTTTTCTTTTTAACTCATACAGTGCCAAACGACTTTCAGATCAACTATCTCACTTTTTTTTCGTTTTTTTTTTTTAATTTTATTTTTGGACCCCATTAAATCTAGTAAACATGATTTCAATCGCGATTTTGCATGTTCCACCCCCCATACAACCCCGTCTTTCATACAGGGCAGCCATCTTTGCTTACATAATGTAAAACATAATGGCTATTATCTCAAGAATGCCTGAACGGATTTCCAATCTTTTTTTTTTGTTTGAAAGCTGTGAACAGCCTGCACAAACATGGTGCATGATCTGTGCATGGGCGTGCATGATCTGTGCACTATAAATTACATGGGAGTCTATGGAGATTTTATGGCAATAATGCCATTAGAAGGCATATTTAATTTGGCAGTAACTGAGTTAACGGTTCATATCACAAAGGTGTCTTTTCCACTTGACGATTAACACACCACACCTGTGTGCAAGATCCTCCCTGTTTGTTTTTTGTGTCATCGATTACATGGAGTTCCTCAAGGAAACGTCTTCCCCCTGACCTGAAGCGACGTTTGACGATTGCCATACCAGGCAGTCCTGCACATTGCATTTAAACATAAAAAACGATAAGGAACGATTCCCTTGTAACGGTCCGATACCTTAACGTTTCCCTTTAAACGATTCCTATATTTTAACACATCTGCTGCCTCTTAATCTGAAGGTTGCTTGGTGCCTCGGCGCCACGTCGTTTCCTCCGTCGGCCGCCGCTATTATTTTGAAGGGCCGGAAGGGGGTTGTTTTTGTTTTTTTGGATTATCACTTGACGGCAACGATTACGTCATCTAGTCACATGACAGTGTGCGACAAGAAGATGAAGATGGCTGCGCCCTGCCTTTTGCCTTGTTTACATTTAGATCTGCTGCAAAATGTCTCAAAATGGCTATTTTGTTTAAATGAAGTTTCTTTATGGGCCTCGCCATTGACTTAACATTGAGGAGCTTCACTTCGCGTGCACGCCCAACGTGCGTTGTAAACAAATCGCCGACATTACCGATGCGAGCGGGACCGGAGCGACATTAAGTAAGTAATAATATCTTTACTGTATATACAGTAAGATTCACAGTCCTCACCGTCAACGGCGCCATGGTATTAACCCTTTCAATGACAATCCTCACCGTCAACGGCGGCGAAAAAGTTAAAATAGCCTATTGATATAATTTTGGTCAACAATGTTGTACAGTGAAGTAGGGCTCAAATACGCTCAAAAGGCACCAAGTTATTCATTCTGACTTTTGCGAACTATTAACGGATCACTCTGCACTCAAATTTACATTTGAGAGGCCTGGACCCAGAACAGACATACTAGAAAGTGGGGGAACCCGAATGGAATGTGAGCAATGCCGGCCGAAACTGTGTCAGCATTGTGGAACTAGACCAGAGCAATCCAAGGGACATACTGACGACTGAACAGACACCACTGAACAGACACAAGCAGCAGTATTTAAGTGCGAGCCGAAAGCGGGTTCCGTAGGCAGCGCAGAAGTGCCAATAATAACGATAACACACACCCTAAAGTGTAGTGTAATATTGCGATTATACAACAGTTACCCTAAAAAATAAAAAATAAATCAAATCAACTTCATTTCATTGTAATTAAAATATTTGATTTGTCATTTTTTAATGCCACATTTAGCTAGCTATGTTCCTGAACTTCAAATGAAAACTGCTGGCATAGTATATCATTAATATGTGGTCAGATTGGGTGGGCTGCAAACGCTCTCAAGGTTGAGAACCACTGGAATAAAGAATAAGGAATTTGTTTTATATACATACAACATGTTCTTTTCTCTGCCTCCCTCTTCGTGGTCCTTGTGGGTTGTTCGCCGCATCTGTCGTTTTTCCCCCCCATGCCCCTTCTGCTGTTACCATGACAACCAGATCTCTGGCCTGACACAGCACGGAGAGGATTGTATTAGATGTGTGCGTGCACACACACACACGCACGCACGCACACACACACACCCCACAAAGGTATGAACATGACATTTAACCATAACGATAACAATGTAGAACAATAACGCATAATTATGATCCATAGTATCTATATGAAGTTTAATAAGAGGAGATTCAAAAGAAGGTAGAGAGCATCCGTTTTTAAACCAATCGCCATCGAGGGAGATCTTGAAAAAAATTGTGCCGTTTTTGGACATGAATAAAGTAAAACACAAAGACGGAAACACAAAAACTGTTTAAATGTGCCTATAGCCCAGATACGTACTTGCATGCATGCACGCACGCACGCACACCAACGTATGGTCCTTTGACGTGAAACACGTTTGAGAGCCACTGCCCAGAACCACAGTCAGACCAAAATAACTGTCATTCACCTGTACCAGGACCAGGAAGATTAATCCCTCACATGCACCGTTCCTATGGATACAAACACTCACACACGCACACGCACACACCGCCTCCAGCAGCACATATTAGATCGCTAATACTCTCTGTGGCGTTTGTTTGTGGAAAACGACCTCTTTGTTTTCCACTTGTCGTGCGGCTTAATTGAAATTAGATGGAGCTTATCCAGCGCGTGTGTGTACGGTTTCGTAAGCCTATAGTGGATGTTTGCCTCGTCTGTGCCTACCTAATGTGTGTGTGTGTGTGTGTGTGTGTGTGTGTGTGTGTGTGTGTGTGTGTGTGTGTGTGTGTGTGTGTGTGTGTGTGTGTGTGTGTGTGTGTGTGTGTGTGTGTGTGTGTGTGTGTGTGTGTGTGTGTGTGTGTGTGTGTGTGTGTGTGTGTGCGTGCGTGCGTGCGTGCGTGCGTGCGTGCGTGCGTGCGTGCGTGCGTGCGTGCGTGCGTGCGTGCGTGCGTGCGTGCGTGCGTGCGTGCGTGCGTGCGTGCGTGCGTGCGTGCGTGCGTGCGTGCGTGCGTGTCGGGAGGAAGGGTAAACATGCAACCTGCTTACTTTAGTGCACAGCCTGTACAATGGTAAATGGTGCATTTATTTAGCTCCCTTATCCAAAGTGCTTTACAAGGTGGATTACATTGACCCTGGAGGAAACCATCCATGCAAGGTTTAGTGCAAGGGTCTTCAACAGGGGGTCCTCAGTGTTACTACAGGGGGTCCTCCAAATCTTTGTGTGATGGAGACTTTTTTTCTCCTTTTTTATATTAACCACCTGAACCCTAGTGTCCATATTCTGAGAACTTTAGCCAAAAAGCGTTGTGAGCTTGTAGATCTGCCATTTTCGGCAAAGAGGTTTGGTGTAGAGGGGAAAAGGAGCAGATTAAGTACAGAGTGAAAGTGGTTAAATATCTGAAAACACAAATTGACATGAATCCAAAGTGTGACATGAACCCTAGTGACCATATTTTGAGAACTTTAGCCAAAAATAGCAGATATACAAGCTCACAACGCCTCGCGCAATGGACAGGCAGACTCTCCCAGATCCATTTCTAGACGGCTTGCCTCCTACAGAGCCATGCAGTACAAAACGCCACCTCACGCACAGGCGGTGCGTAAAAGATCCCACCTTCTTCTACTCTCTCTTAACTCCACTCTCCTCACACCACGCCAGTGTCTTTGAAGTGGGCTTTTTACCCCTCAAAAAACTTTTCTGAAGTCTTAAATTAGCTCTCCGGCTTGGCACCTCTTAGTCTCTTAGGAGCAGCGCTGTCTTCGCTTTAATGCCAGGGTTATATCCCATTGAGAGAGTGTGAGACGGGAAGGGAGAAGGAGCGAGCGGGCCGGGATGGAGATACCGGCGCAGAGAGTTCATTGACGCGGGCGGATCAGACGGCAGCGATGGACTGCTTGGGTCTGGCAGGGTCAAGTTGAAAGAGCCTCCTTAGTGCCGTTATCAATACAGAGGTTGAATGGATGAAAAGGTACATGTGCACACACACATACAGTACACATTTTAATACTATACTTGTGAGGACATCGTCATTTTAGGATTAGCGATTTTATACCCATTTCTTTGCCATTTTTTAAGTAAACCCGATTCCTGCAGCCATTATAACTGAGAATAGCTGATCTGCAAGCTCAAGATCAGCTTATTGTCGACACCGGCGTGCAACAAAGACTGGATCGGTATGATTCCTTAAACCGAACCTCTAAATGCCTAGATATTAACCATAACCCTAGCTCTGGTCCATAGCGTTAGTGGAGTTCTCCCTAACGCTATGTTCCTCTACCTCCCAAATCCTTGGCAAATCCGGAAAGACCCGTCGTCTGGTCCGAAAATAACAAAAACTATTTCGCCCCTCACCAAACCAATGGTATCAGTGGACAGTTGAAAGCTTACTCTACTTAGTGGACGCGGTCTGAGCCCCCCACCACACGATTAAAATACATTTCTAGGGCAAAATGAAAAATATTCTACTGGATGGAGACACTCTTCCTGGTTGAAGCCTGTTTTTACGAAATAGCGCTTCCAACGTCACAGAGCTGAATAACAACCAATGTATGAGACCCTAATGCTCTATGTAATTCGGTCCTCTGACCTGCACGGCAGTAGTGAGTTGGCACCTTGATGGCGACGACAAATAGTGAAAAACTAGAAGAAATGGAGTCTCCATCCGGTAGAATATTTTTCATTTTGCCCTAGAAATGTATTTTAATCGTGTGGTGGGGGGCTCAGACCGCGTCCACTAAGTAGAGTAAGCTTTCAACTGTCCACTGATACCTTTGGTTTGGCGAGGGGCGAAACAGTTTTTGTTATTTCGGACCAGACGACGGGTCTTTCCGGATTTGCCAAGGATTTGGGAGGTAGAGGAACATAGCGTTAGGGAGAACTCCTCTAACGCTATGGACCAGAGCTACCCGAACCCCAACTTCTGGAAATACTTTTTAACACTTTGCAAGCCACGGGGAGCCCCTTAATATTAAAAACCGGAATATACCGGACATCTGAGCAAGGAGTCTCAGCCGCGCCGTCTTTTACCGTACTGGGTCATTAAAAACGAAATAAATGATTTTTATCCGAAAATCGGCGATCGTCTAACCTTCCCTAGTCACCACTCGTCCATCAATAGCGCATGGCTCGTCTGACATGAAGCAGAAGTGACGTCAGGTCCATTCCTTCCAGAGGCTTCCCAGCAGCCACCCATTTTCTGTTTATACGTTTGTGCTAGTATAGCAGTAGTGCTAGGGGCTATGCGAGCGAAAATGCTCATATCTACTCTTGAGTCATCCGTGGATTATTTGAGCCTACATTTACGTGAACGGATCGCGCACGCGATAAGATGCGTCGGCCGAAACCCCCACTCTAAGCCAATGCAGATTGAAGAATTTCACTGGGAACTGTGGTGAGTATACAACGGGGATCGCGGTATGGTAATGGGGGATGAAGACCACGTGATATAGCGCTGGATGTCTGTCTGGTAAAATGAATGCGGTTCAGATCATAATATAATAATAGAAATTTCACGGCTTATCTACAACAAGCCATTCTATTTCGGCTAGCAAAGTGTTAATATACTGTACATGGGCTCACATGCTCAATTACACTCATTTCCTCACGTCCATGACATCCACATGCACACTATACTGTACTGTAAACATACTGCATGCACATTCACGTGCACACGCACGCGCGCCACAAGAACACTCAATTACACACCTCACTTCTCATTTGTGTAAGGGACGTCTCCTTTCCTCTGCAGCTTAACAGGAGCATAAAAGCAGGCTTATAGATAGGAGGAGATGGTGAAGCGAGGGATGAAAGGGAGAGCTGATGGAAGCATGGAGGAAGCCCAGGGGTGCATTGAAAGTAGTTTTCTTTGAATTAAGAAGGTTCCTAACAGAGTTAAATGACACGGAAGTACACACAGAAAAATAAAGGTATCGTACTGGACCGTCCACAACCGATTGTCTCCCACACTGGGTGAAAAGATAGATTATCGGGCCGGTATACTACATTCTATGACAGTATATTCAGTAAATAAACCGGCATAATCAGGAGTATTCAGCCAGATATTCAGGAGTATTCAGTTCGGTATATAGCCGTTTTGTACCACTACTTAAGTATTCGTGAACCCCTGCTGTGGCTGCTGTCAGAAATCACACCTCAGAAGTCCCAGGATTTCTCACTGGTGGGAGGGATTTTTTCCCCCTCCCTATACCTGCATTTTCACTGAGCATGTGCACTGAGCCAGCTGTGATTGGCTGTGATCTGTGTGTGCATTTTCACTGAGCATGTGCACTGAGCCAGCTGTGATTGGCTGTGATCTGTGTGTGTGTGTGTGTGTGTGTGGGCCCCCCCCCCCCCCCACCTCTCCACACTGGGGGGGGGTTATGGGGGGGGGGGGGGGGGTATTCGTGGAGGGGGGGGGGGGTTGGGGGGGTATGGGGGGGGGGGGGTATTCGTGGAGGGGGGGGGTTTATGGGGGGGGGGGGGTCCATTATATATTATATATATTGTATATTATTGTATATTTATATTCTAGTTAATCATTATTCAGTATTCCAATTTTTTTTTTTAAATAGCAAGCTCAAAGTGATATTCTAGTTAATCATTATTCAGTATTCCAATTAAAAATAAATAGCAAAATAGCAGATCTACAAGCTCATAATGTGTTGCACTGTGTCACATAGAATTAATTTATGAACGAATAGGCATCAGTCAGGTAAATTGTTTTTATTGAGAAACACAACAGAAAAGCATAACGTTACAAAATATTTAAATGATGCATACATGGTGTCAGTTTTCAATTACAATTGTGGGGATCCTTGACATGAAAACGCATATATATCAAAAAACAAAATAATAACAGCAAACCACATCTAAAAATAATAATAATCTAAAAAGGTGTAAATAGTAAATAGTAGTAAGACGTAAAAAATAAAGGAGTGCAAAAGGCAAAAGAGCAACAGGAAAAGAAAAGAGCATCCTCAGATGTATGTGCAAACAGTTTGACATATTCTATACGCCAACAGCATATTTTTTCCAGTAGTTGCTACTGTACTGTAGGCTACTGTACTTAACTTTTGTAAACATCTTCACAGTGTGTTCTATGTGCAACAGATTAATATTCAACTTCACAGTATGCAGCATTCAGAAAACATTTGTAGAAGAAACAACACATTGTAAAAAAAAAGGGAACTGACAACAGTTCTGCTCCCACAAAGGGGACAATAATTACAAAAATGAGCAGTTCTGTGCAGTGTATCACTGGCTGATATCGCTCCCCATTTCCTCTCCGTCCAAACTGGACAACATAACCATTTAAGTCATGGTACTGTTTAAGAGAGCCATGAATGGGCGGTGCTCTCCCAGTGCGTCTCGGTGCATGCGGTGGTGTTGATGAAGCCATCGCGGGTCACTCTTTTTCCTCTCCTGGAGCACGTTGCAGAGAGCGGAGAGTTGAGCATCTCTTTCCGGAGGAGGTGAGACGATCCACACCGCGCGCCAGTCAACTTCAGCATCCTCCTGGTCTGACATCAGCTCCCAGCATGCATGCGACCACACAGCTCTTTCTTCATCTGTCTCCAGATATGCAATCCTGGTGGTCAGCAACTGTAAAACATAGAATAGCAATTAATTGTATGTATTTAATTACCATTATTACATTGATACAACATGTAAAACATAATAACAACAGCAAAAAACAAACAGTTCCAAACTTACCTTGGTCTTTCTCTGCCGGTGATTCATTGACATAGTCAATTTCTTTTTGCGGAGAGCATTTTCTGGCTGGTCCAGTCGATGGCTCCTTTTCAAAGACTCAAAATGGGTCCTGCAGGCAGCTTAAAATACAAGGAAAATGCAATTAGGATTTATTTCGTTGTTTATCTACAAACACAATCTATTTAAAGTTCAAAGGTGTTATCACCCAATTCAAATATCCTATGTACCTAGCTAATGTGTCTTTTTACTACAATATGTGATACAGCAAAGAACAACATAGAACAAATTGTTACCTTTTCTTGTGGGGATAGTTTGTGTTTGTTGTTTTCCTAGTTGTGCAAACGTCTTACAGATTCCTTTAACAAAGAGAATGATTCACAAAGTTAGTTAAGCATAAAGGCCTCCTCGCATTTGGTGGACACATACAGGTCATATGGAGAACAGACAGACACTGTTAATGAGAACCATTAGTTGACTGGCCCAGTAAAGTCACCCCACCCCCACCTAGCAGTGACAAAGGGGACGGTCACTATCTGCTAACTGTCTAAAAGAGCTTAAGTGAGTTAAACAATTTGTTAAATTAGAATTATTACAGGAACACAAAGGTCTTACAAACAGTTCCTTTTAACTTACTCTCAATGGGCCTCATTCACCAATACGTTCTTAACTTTCTTCTTAACTTGGTGCAGAGACACAATAAAAAATTGACCCACATGCAATGCAATGTTTAAGTGGTTAAAACCCATACAAGTTGTTAAAAAGGCCAGTCCACGGTTTGAAAGAAATGGTCACTAGATAAATACAGACAATATGATGTTGAGAACAACAAGCAATACAACCTAATTTAATCTAATCTAATCAACAATGTTTGTCCCCCTTAAACAAAACAAACCGCTGCTATGCTTTGAGAAATGGTTACATGTCTCTACTATTACCTGTCTCTAACATATAATAGACTACTTACATAGAATTATATTTGTTGCAACTTACCAAACAGTTTGAAAATGATCCATTAATTTAGGTAACACTTCTCCTCTCTGTCTTCTTCAGCAAGCAGTACAGTACTACTGTCTGCCCGAGAGCCAGACTGCAAGGCAGTTTGAATTCAAAAGGTTGAAGCAAGAAACCTGATTGGTCACATTTTCACACTGATAAGGAACGTGATTGGTTAAGACAGAATAAAGGAACTGCCTGGTCTGAGCTACTGTACTTGGTGTTGGTCATGGTGTTGTCTGAACCCAGATCAGAAACAGCTTCTGTTTTATGTACAGTAGACTTTGAAATAAATAGCCGATCTACAAGCTCACAATGCGTCATGATGCAACACATTGTGAGCTTGTAGATCGGCTATTTTCAGCAAAGAGGTGTGTTGTAGAGGAGAAAAAGAACAAACTAAGTACAGAGTATAAGGTCAAATTTATTAAGTATTGACGGTTCAAGTGGTTAAATAACTTAACAGGGACGCTTCGAAGGCATTTATAGGCACGAAGAACGTTGAAGACCCCTGACTTAGACCAAATGAGGTTCCAGTCAATTTGCATGCCATTCCTGTACTATACAATACTGTACAATACTATACTGTATCTCTTATGATGTTCAAAAATAAAGACGTATTGTATCATACAACTGTTTCTAATTAGTCATCATTGAATGTCATTATAGTACATGAGATTGCAAGTTTCTACTTTTTACAACATTGTAATTACTTGAAAATGTGAGTTAAGGCAAATTAAGCCCTTTATACAAGGCAAACTAAAATGTGTCTCTTTGGGAGGGGGGCTGTTTGCCCTCCTCCCCTTTCTTTAAACAAATAGTCAATTTGTAGGTCAAAGGAATGAACCAGACCCCCTGGTGTGCCTTTGTCTAGGTGGGGGCAGTATATCACTGATTATCACTGAATACAGAGGAATATGCCAGAATATCCCTAAAAAGGTATATACCCAATAATGTCGGTATATGCCCAGTATATCTGTAAATAAACTGTGATATACTCTACCAGTATATGTCAGATTATCTCTCTTTTCACCCAGTGCCAGTGGTCTATTTTCGATAAAATGCAATGTTTTCCTTGATACGTGTATGCCCAAAATTGGGGTCACGGTAGAGTGGTTGGGGAGGCACAGAGGATGCTGTTTATGTGACTGTTGGGAGGGATGCACCCTGCAGGACTCTCCTCTCCCCTCCCCCACAGAGAGGGGCATTTAGGCTGTCACTCCACCTGGCGCTGCTGCTTCACGCTGCTCTCTGGAACAACATGCTTGAAAACATTACCGGCTGAGCAATGATAACATCGTTGGACACACGATTCCAACACTGTTCCTCTTCAGAACGGGTACACTATATTGTGTATCATTATTTTATGCTTTAACTATTGAAAAATAGCAGATATACAAGCTCACAGCGCGGCGAGCTTGTAGATCTGCTATTTTTGAAAAATCGTGAAAATTAGAATGTTGGCCGATTCTATAAGTGTCTTTTGAATCCTAAGGTTTTTTGGAAAAAACCTGTTTCTATGTTGTCAGCAATCTGGCTATAGCCATCGTCAAAGAAAAGGTCCTTTTCACTTAAATGGAGCTCAGTTAGTCTGTTCTTGAGAGATTATGTTGTCAGTGGTTCTCAAACCTTTTCATTTGAAGGACCCCCAAAATGATATTTATTTGGCCACAGACCCCCATCTCAAAATATTTAGTTCCAGGGACCCCCCAGAAGCAAAATTTGAGTTACAAACGTTCACTTGGAAAATACATATAGTCAAAGATTTGCACACATTTTCACGACTTTTTCAAAAATAGCAGATCTACAAGCTCGCAGCACGGCACTCGGTGCCGCTTGTAGATCTGCTATTTCTCAATAGCTAAAGCAGTCAATAGTTCTAGGCCTAAATGGGTTAACTCTCACCAACCCTGTTCTCCTCTCCTCTCCTCTCCTCTCCTCTCCTCTCCACCTCTCCTCTCCTCTCCTCTCGCACCAAAGCTGTTTATTTCGGACATTCCAGCATTGTTTTGGAGCTGTCATGTCTGTCCTTGGCGTCTAGTCATGCTGTAGCTGTCATATAACCCCCCCCCCCCACACACACACACACACACACACACACACACACACACACTTCAACCCCTCGAGCGGCTTCGATTACAGTCTACCACTGAACCACTAATGAAATACTACGGCTTATTATAGTGCCACGAATGCCTAGTCATTCTGAACTGAACCAGGAGCTGATCCCCTGTTACGTAAGCGAGTTCTATAAAAACAAATGACAGAGTCGGTTGGTGTGGAGGCTCCACGCTTTGATGCCTTATTTTATATTCCAGGTTCAAGTTTCAATTTCCCTTTTCATGACTGAAACCTGCTGCTCCACGACGGATGACCGTACGCCGCGCAGGCCCCCCCTTTTTTTTAATTGTTGTGAAAATCCGGATACCAAGCTCCTGACATTGTGTTCATCCATAGTGTATGAATTTTATAGTTGGTTATAGGCTGTGGGTTTGTGTCTATTATTGTCCCATGTTTCCGTTCCAACTGTATCTTAAAAGGACCTCAGTGTTTAAGGCCTCTCCTGGAACCAAAAGGCTGTACTAGTCCGAGCCCTCTCACAACTCCCCTTTGTGCAGTATCCCTCTCAGCTTTCCTACTTTGTCTCCCCTACACTGTCTCACTCTCAGCTATCCTACTGTCTGTCCCCCCTCACTCTCCCCTCTCAGCTTTCCTGTTGTCTGTCTCTCCTACACTTCCTCCCTCTCAGCTTTTCTACTGTCTGTCTCTCCTATCTCTGTCTCCCCTTTCAGCTTTCCTGCTGTCTGTCTCTCCTACACTTTCTCCATCTCAGCTTAGTTCATTGTAAATAAAGACAGGTTCCAACGGCGCTCCTCTTGGAAACTATGAAAATTATTTACGACAGACTTCCCACTCTCTTAGAAAAAAAAAAGAAAGATGAAAAAAGGACTCTTGCACCAGAAAACTCCCAGCATTTTCGTAAAACAAACCTCTTTGATGGTCTCTTTGAAAGGAGCAGTTTGGTTGCGCGTTTTGAGTATTTAATGAGCTACAGTGAGGTCTACCGCACTCCACACATACAGTGATTAGCAAGAGCAATAAAAGTTAAAAATTGTAACTAAACACACGCACGCACACAACTATAGTATAACTCACTATCTTCACCAAATTTTAAGAATTTGCCATTACATTTGGCAAATTTGTAGTACACTATTGGACAATTTCTTTTTCCTATCCTCTTCGCTTTCCTATGTCCTTACTTGCCTCCTTCTCATCTCTCTTTCCTTCCTTCTCCTTAAATGAATGCAGGGCATGTTTTGGCACGGGTTGTGACCATCTGGCGTTCTGTGTGTGTGTGTGTGTGTGTGTGTGTGTGTGTGTGTGTGTGTGTGTACCGCCTGCTTGCTCAGTTCAGCCAACGGTCCCTGTCTTTTTTGGGCAGACAACAGGATTAGTAAGAGTCTATCTCTTTTTAAAACGTGCAGTCATCTGCATAATTCCCTACCTTGTGTCGTGGCTGTGAGTGTGTGTGTGTGGCTAATACACAGATATACATCTCTATGGTTTAATTTGCGTACATAGATTTTATCATAGCTTTTAATTAGGGGCATAGATGGGTGATTTCATGCTGTATTGTAGTGTACTGTATTTTGTTACACACTCAAGCCCTATATACTTCACTGACCAGAGTACCCCTGAGGTCCACACTTGAACTAACAATTAAGTATTATTGATTTGTTAAAAAACAATTTAGTCAGGAACACTCACGTCAAAATAGATTTAACCATGTATTGCAACAAATGGAATACAGTTTAACTTGGCGTTTAAGGGCTCTGTGTTCGGAGATGTTCCCTGAATGTTGTACAGGCATGCCTGCTAAGCATAAACCGTAAAAAATATGGACGGTGGGTTTCTATGCTGTGAAAATTAAGCTTTTTTTTGCCCTTGGGTGTTGCCATCATTGTTTACTGGTACCCAATTGGAATGCTATTGGCTGCCAACGGTCACATCATCACATGCAACCGCAAGGATACTTGGGAGTTGGGACATAATCTTGAGCTTGCCGAAAATAAAGCACACGAAGAAGAATCATCACAAGCCTATGATCACAAGCCCCTCCTACAGCATACCCTGCTTTAACATCAATTATAACATAAATTGGACTGTATTTTCACAAAACACTTATCATGGTGATTGAAACGAGGCTTTAAACTAGCGACAGGAACCATAAAGTATTTATGACAATGTTTATTAAGGTAAGCAAATCAAATGTAAAAGCCATCTTAGGCTAGCAAAATGTGTGGGGAAAAAGGTGGGTCATGGGCCCCGGCAGGTCGAGAACTAGTCTAATCAGTTTGTATTGGCAGTTTTGGAGCTTAGTCTTCAGTGATTTTGATGTTGGAGTACCAGGAGGTGTTAGCATAGTCAAAGAAGGGCTGAATGAGGTCCCCCTGTCAATAGTCTTCCCTGAATAGATAAATAAATGTAGACATTAAATAAATGCAGTTACTTGCAAAGCACTGTGTTCCGCCACTTGGGAAGGATGTAGGAAACACTATGTGCATATGGAATGCATTAGTCGCCTTGTGTGTGTGTGTGTGTGTGTGTGTGTGTGTGTGTGTGTGTGTGTGTGTGTGTGTGTGTGTGTGTGTGTGTGTGTGTGTGTGTGTGTGTGTGTGTGTGTGTGTGTGTGTGTGTGTGTGTGTGTGTGTGTGTGTGTGTGTGGCGTGCGCGCGCACAGTATATAATGTCTCATCCTTGGAGCAGAAAGCATGTGATGTGAAACAAATTAGATTTAGAGCAACATAAAGGAAACACGCTGCTTCTAAAACATGTCCCCATCTCTGCTGCTGAATGGAAAATAATATGCAGAGCTTGTATCAAGGGCCTTGCTACCATGTTTATTAGCACGTGCGCGCGCGTGTGTGTGTGTGTGTGCGCGCACGTGTGCATGTGTCTTTGAAAATTGTAAAATAAGTGCATATGCAAATGGAAGTGTTTCATTCGACAAATGCTCAAATGTAAATTTTGTCCATTATGTGCTTTATATGTCCGTTCAGAAGGAAAACAAATCCAGTCTTCTAATCAGGAGATGGAACCAATATTTATAAGCTTCGCTTTTTTTTTTTTTTTTTACTTTTTTGTTTATTACTTCCAATTTCACTTGTTTTTCTTGAGTTCTCTCTCCTGATTGGATGAAATTGGTATCGCAACGTAAACATATATTTTCTATTTAATAGAAAGCTGCAGAGACAGGGAGACCCCTGTTACTGAGCAAAAGCACTATTCATGGGTTGCATTTGTAGTCCTAAACGTCCATGTTGAGGACCAACACAGGTTTTTCAATTTGTTTGATTGGCATGGAAGTAATATGCCAATCAGAACACCTGTGTTGGTCCTCAACATGGCTGGTGTAGGACTACAAATGCAACCCATGAATATCAATGATTATCAGAATATAGAGCTATTAAACACTAACATTAACAAAGTAATGTCACTTTAATACACCACCTTTATCAGTTGTATGCTCAGAATAGTAAAAATATAGACTCAAACGTGCCTCAGGGGGACGTCCTCCTGACAAATTCCGTCAAATTGGGGGTTTTATTACTTGTGTTTGACAGGAGAGGTCCCAAGTTGACTGCTGTTCCGCTGAGCTGAAGACAGTAAATTGGTCCCTTTTCTTCCTGAAACCAAGTAATGGGACGTGAAGGCTCAAATTGTCCCGGGATTCAGCAGCCAACCACCACCTGCTGGGTTCTCTCAGGCCTTTTAGAGGATTCAGTATTTAAGTGGATTTGGTGGAGTATTTCGTCGCCCCCACAGTCTCATTGGATTTCACTTCTGCGTGCACGTTGCCACTACCCGCCCTCCTGGCACAGAAGAGCATTGCCATTAACCCATTAAGAATTGAAGCCGACTGTAAAATGACAAAAAAAAAAATGTTTTCTGAAAAATGTATTTTGCTATTTCTCAACCCTTTTCGTGTCTAGGACCCCCAATATTTGGTCACCGACCCCCATCTCAAAATATATTGTTCCAGGGGCCCCCAGAAACAAAGATTTGAGTAAATATATATTTATATTTTATATTGAAAGATTTGCACAACTTTCCACGTTTTTCAAAAACTATCAGACCTACATACACTTGTATATCTACTATTGTTGAATAGCCATACTATAAAATATAGTTAAAGTGGTTAAAAGATTGTGATGGGTTAAACTTTTAAGTGTTCAACTCTATTCTAATGTTTTCGGGCCTACATTTCGTCATATGTCTATAATGTGATTTTTCCTCCACTCCTTAGAGTGTCATTATGGCACAGTGCAGGAGGTTTTCCAGGCTGTTTTTATGGAGAGTTAGCTATTTATATTTCCCCTTTAGTTTTTTATTTTATTTTCCACTTGAGATCAAGTTTTCTGTTGCAGTCAAAGACACAGAAATACAAGAATATAAATTGGTGGCTAGAGGGTAGAGAAGGTCACGTTAATTAAATAAACATATCAACTGTACAGCAAAACATCCACATTCTCCCATCTCATACTTCAGCATGTGTGTTACTCGGTGTTTTATAGGTTCGTTCTAAGCAGAGGAAGCAGAGAACATGCTATGATTAAATGGGCTTATGTTAAGTTAAGTGATATAAGTGTTAAAATAGACACTTATTTTGCTGCTGCTATAGAGTGTTTGTGCAATAACACAATCCTTACCCTCCCCTGACCCTTCTTTGTATTTACTTACTATATATATATATATATATATATATATATATATATATATATATTTTTTTTTTTTTCCCCCCTTTTTTTCCCCCTGACTATATCTACTGCATAGTACTGTGTTTTATCCGTCTGTCATTCAATGTTATATGAGATACTTCAATGGTTTCCTGTGTAAATAAGCCAAGTGCTTTTCTAGGATCTCCATTTAGTTGACCTTGTACCAGTGAACTGTGCCGTCATGGAACTGTAGCTTTTCCTATGCAAACTTCTAATAAAGTCTTCAATCAATCAATCAATCAATCAATCAATCAATCAATCAAACAAACAGGGGTTTCCAGCTTTTTAGTTAACACAAGAAAATGAATTGTCAGGAATCGGATACAGCTAAAAGGTTTGGGAACCACTGCAACAGAATGAGTGAAATGAAATAAACGCTGTTCTCCCCTTCTCGTCCTGTGTGGTAGATGGAACATAGGCATCGCAAGAAGGACACCCCGGCCCCGGCTAGCACCCACCACCTATTCGTCCACATGAAGAGTTTGATGAGTGCCAACCTGGGCGAGGAACTCGAGGTCTTTTTCCACATCTATGACGGACGAGAGAATCGCCCGCTCAGGTGCCAATCAGCTTCTTAATATTGGTTTCATCCATGTGTGTGTTGTTGTGCTTGGCTCTTGGCTAGCTTTGTCTGTGATGTCGTTGTGATTTAATAGCCTGATAATTCAACCACAGTTCAATTAATTAATACGTCCAACATCTGGACATGGGTTTCTGGCAACATAAAAAACTGTGAAACTAAGTTCTTCTTTCGTGTATCATCGTCCTTGGTGATTGGTTGGCAACATTTTATTTCACAAGATTTCTTGTTACTTCGGGGAGGCCATGAGGTGGCTGGCGTTTTCTCCCCCTTGCTGACGTCGGCCTAGGCAGGGTTTGAACCACTCAACCTTCCGCGTGAAGCACTAATCACTACACAAAGTCGCGCCCCTGAAACTAAGTATGCTAATTCCAAGCGTCGAGGCCACGGCCATGGCTGGCTATTGTTCTCTCGCCGCACATAGCAGGTAGGCTACAGTCGGCGGCGAGAGAGATGGAATAATTTGCTGAGAGTCAAGTTGGTGCCTGAAAACCTAGTTTGACACTTGGCTTAAAGGGGCCTCACCATGAATTTCACATTTTTCATTTTTTTCTTGTTTTTTGGTCTTCCCAGTGTCTCTTCCAGCCCCCAAAAACGCATTCATTAACTCTAAGCCTTGCCTTTCATTTCAGTGATTTTCTGAATGGGCATGTCTGAACGGTACTCTTTTGAAATCGGCCCCATGTTATGTCACAGGGGGCTCATTTCCTATTGGGCCCCCTCGAGAAGGGGGCGGTACTTTTTGGGAGGCTATATTCAAATGAGGGGAGAGTGTTTTTTGCAGGTTGTTCAGTCCGAGCAACTGGGTTAAGGCAGTGGAAGCTTGTGATTGGCTGCGCGGAGGTGACTAAAGTCTGGGGGACGGAGATACTGTACACCGACTAAACCTAACCTTAACCCTAACCCTAATCTCAGTAAAATTAATGCTGGTGAATGCTAATCTGGTGAATGTTAAACTGGTCGGAGCAACGGTGCTTAACCCAGTTGCTTTTTTATACACTCGGACTGAAAGACCTGCAAAAAATACTCTCCCTTCTATTGAGACTATACAGTATATACAGTATGAGATGGAACCATGAGGTAAAGTGGTACTAAAATTGGAACGATACAGAGAAGATTACGATTGGCTTTACTTGGTTCTCATCGTGGTTCTCTAATCGTTCCAATTTTAGCCCAAAGCAACAAAGGGCATTTTGGCATCTGAAACGGCTTCGAATTAGAGACAGACAGAACATGATATTTCAATATCCGAGTGTTTGTTTAGGCTAAAACCTGTATAAAACCGTATTATGGACCAATATTTATATAAAATCTATATTTTGAAAAGCCTTTAAAGGAGAATTCCGGACTAGCCGTTTTATTACGTTAATCTGATGTTATGAAATTCCAGAACGATCGGTACATAGTCAATATATTTCCTCTTAGTTTTAGTCATCATTGCTTAGTTTTTGTTTAGTTTTTTAGTTTTCGTCAGTGAAAAAAGGTAGTCGAGGAAATATTTTCGAACATTTGACGAAGGCAACTCTAGTCTCTGCATGGCACCGAGTCACTGTGAGAAGCTAAAACGGTATTCGGTGCCATGGCATTGGTCCGAAGGTTCATTAGTCCGAAGGTTCATTAGTCCGAATTTGTTAAGAATACTATGCCTAACTCTAACCCTAACCCTAACCTTAACCTCAGTAACCCTAACTAGATTCGGACTAATGAACCTTCTGACTTATGGGCAGTCCCCACGGTATTCATGGTGATTTGTCAGCAGAGGGATTTTTTTTTTTTCACAGTTTGTCACATGTACAAAAAACTCACAGGGTCAACATCATTACAACAGTTGAAATATCACATTTTAGTCCATATTAAATGTTGGTGGTGTCATTTTGTTGGGTTCCATATTCAGTCCATTTCTCCCTTTTCTCAAGGAATAGTTCTTCTTGAATCCTGAGTTTGTGTGTAAATCTCTCCATCACATATATTTCCTCCACAATGCACAGCCACTGCTCACAAGTTGGAGGGTCACCTTTATACCACAATCTTGTTATTGCTTTTTGTGCTGGCTGCCAGCAGCACCTTGACCAGATACATGTCATCTGCATGTGTGTTTTCCTGCGTCAAGTTTCCTATACCACACTTGTCTTTGGTATTTCATTCATATATATACAATATATTTCAATATCTCCTTTATTTATTACTGACCACACGTCATCCCAATACTTTATAATAATTTTTGGACAGTTCCAAAATATATGTTTGTGGTCAGCATCCATGTATCCTCACAATCTCCAGCATGGTTGTTTCTCTGCTGTGACTTTTCCTCTGATCTTTGGAGTTATGAAATATCTAATAGTGTTCTTGCAGCAAAATTCCCTCCACACTCTAGAGCTTGTGGCCGTGCACTGTGTCTTACCGATATTTTACCAGTCCTTCTCGGCAATCAGAGGGAGGTTGTTAGCTGCATCAAGTGGGCGAGGTAAAGCCTCTGTTCTTGAGAGTCTGCTGTTCCACACCGGGCACAGTGCTTATTAGATACACGTCATGCTTGTGTCGTAGATACACGCAGGGGTGTCGTACCAAATTCTGGGCCCTGGGTACAAGGATTCACTGCGTTATTTTGTGCTTGTAGATCTGCTATTTTTGAAAAATCGTGAAAATGTGTTTCTATGTCAGTGGTGCTCAAACTCTTTCATGTGAAGGACCCCCACAATGATGGCCACGGACCTCTATCTCAGAAGCAAAATTTCAGTTACAAAGCAGATCTACAAGCTCACAGCGCGGCTTGTATATCTGCTATTTTTCAATAACTAACGTATAAAATAATTAAGGCCCTTCCACCTTAGGCCCTAGTAACTCAGTCCCACTTTTCCCCCCTTGTGAGGCCCCTGCGCACACAAACACCCACACTCATGCACTCGCACACTTTTTTGTGCACACACAAGATTCTGCAAGACAACTTGCACATACAGACACCAAGCAAGGCGGCTCGCTAATTAGATATTAAATGCACACACACACAAGCCTGCGCCCACACAGCGCATGTGCGCGTGCAGACGGTGAGTGTTACTGTGGACCACATGTGAATTGGCGCGGACACACTCACACCTTGATGGTTTCACAATTCAAAGGGCAGAAATTCCATTTCAGCTCTCGAACGCGTCGATTCACCGGAACCGAGCGAGCGGAAAATGACGGGATGAAGAGATTTGAGCAGCGGCTCTAAAACTGATGCCTTTTGATGATTTGTGTTCCACTGGAGTGCCTCAGAGGAATACACAACAGATCCACAAGCTCACGCTGTGTTGTGAGCTTGCAGATTGGTTAATGAGTTGGTTTTACAGTATAACTATTTAACCAATGGCAAGTATTAACACAAACTTGTGACTAAATAATAACAATATTGGATCTAATGGAACACAGTTTTTTTTATTTCCCTATAAAGTATCAGTTTTGGACATACAAGGTTTCCACTTGACAGCAACAATATTCTTTGTTGAGTGTCTTTTGCAAGACAGACCTCTGTCTTACAACAGTTACTGTTAACAGTAGCTTGGGATTTGAATACCTCACTGGCAGTGGTGGAAAAAGTACTCACATGTTCTAATCAAGTAAAAGAATCCATACTGCAATGTAGAAGTACCTTGAAGTATCTAAGTATTGGTTTTGGTTATAGATTGGCTACTTTCAAATGGCTGAAGTGGTTAATGTATGTATATCTACAAAGTAACTAGTAACTAAAGTTTTCAAATAATGTAATGGTAGTGGAGTGGTCCCCAGGTGATTAACTTAATGTGCAACATTGTTTTCTCACTCAACAGTAAACAAACCAACATAAAGTTTAAGTGTATAGAGGGTATCTCTAAAGTGACAATTTAAGGACTTTTTAATACCTCTAAAATGACAAATTAAACATTGGCCAACTTGTCAAATATTAGAGGAGAGCTGTTGTGAGCATGTAGATCTGCTATTTTCACGATAGAAACGTGTTATACAAAATGTAATGCCTCAACTCTTAGTGCTCGTCAGGGTGGGGGGTCGCCAGTTAAAGGAGTAGTTCACCCCCAAAATTACTTTTCTTCTATTGATTACTCATGCCATAGAGACTTGAGTTCAATAATATTTTTTTGTTTTTGTTGCAGTCCTAAGACAAAAAAATGATTGCAAGAAATGTACCCCCATTGATTCCGGATGGGGATTCAAATCCATTCGGGTCCCCATCCGCAATCAATTGGGGTAAATTTACTATAATCACATTTTTGTCTTAGGAATGTGACAAATCAAAAAAAAAAAGCAAAAAAAAAAAACATTATTGAACTCAAGTCTCCATGGCATGAGTAATCAATAGAAGAAAAGTCATTTTGGCGGTGAACTACTCCTTCACGGCCTGAAAAGGTTGAGAACCACTGCTCTAAGATATAGTGGAGTATAAGTAAAAGTACCGAAAATTGGAAATACTCCAGTAAAGTAAAGAAAAAAATCTCTGAAATGTACTACGGCTAGAAAACAAGAAGTCTAGAAGAGAGGTCTGTCGTGTGTGTGTGTGTGTGTGTGTGTGTGTGTGTGTGTGTGTGTGTGTGTGTGTGTGTGTGTGTGTGTGTGTGTGTGTGTGTGTGTGTGTGTGTGTGTGTGTGTGTGTGTGTGTGTGTGTGTGTGTGTGTGTGTGTGTGTGTGTGTGTGTGTAGTGTATGTGTGTAGTGTATGTGTGAGTTAATGTCCATGACTAATCCCACAAACCACTGGACCAGTAAGCACCTTAATGTCCTGTGCACGCTGCTAGTAGACCAAATGTTAATCCTTGAATATTATTCTGTTGCTGTTGGGTGGGAAAATGAACCCATCCCAGGTCTGTTCCAATGTACCCATTATTAAGTCATCACACCAGCTCTTGTTCATACGTTTCATTTGTTCAGTATTTATAAAACCCATTGACAGGCTAAACCACTTAAATAGAAAGAAATAGCAGATCTACGTGGGATGCGTTGTGAAATGTATGTACAGACATTTTCGTATGCATATTTATACTGTTGATTATATTTTTCTATTTTTTTCAATAATAACTTGTATAATGCCCAAAGAACTGAAAATAAACTGAAACTGAACTGAACTGAACTGAGGTTTTGTAGTGGAGGATGGTACCTGGCTCTGTTTAACCATTTAGACCGTATACACTTTGTAGACTGGGGTATCCCAGGGGTCTGAGCTTGGGCCCCCCTCCTTTTTTTCCCCGCCTCTACATCAAATCTCTTCACTAAAAATAGCCGCTACAAGCTTGTTGTGTGACGATGTTTTGGCTGAATGTTTGCCTATTATGAAATGCCTATAATAAGGTTCCTGACTGTGGTCATGGTGAAGATATGCAATAGAAACCTGTCATAGATATGGGAGGTAGAGGGTCATATAGGGATGGAGCTCTTTCTTTTTAGCGAGCCCGCTATTTGAGTGTTTTCTAATATCTTGAGGTAAAATGTGAGAAGACAAATTCTGAACAGAAGTGGTATATTTTCTTATTGGCCAGTTGTTACTGTGAGTTTGTGGCTGACCAGTGTGACCACCTTCTAAAATTAAATTAAAATATTTTGTGCCGCTATGCTCGATAACAGGCTCGACAAGCCCAACGTTTATTGATACCGGGTCTCGATAAATGTGTTATCGAGTTTGTAATGGGCTCAGGTTTCGAGCTCCATCCCTAATCATAGGTCATGGGGGGATGAGTCATCAGGGATATCTGTCGCACACATTTCATATGAATTGAGGTTCGCAGTAATTTACTGGAGAAAGATCCTCTGTGAATTCTGTCAGCCTAGCCAGAACCAACCCTACATCCCCCACACTCTGTCAATGCTCTTTACTTTTACTCACCCACGCAGTATACAACTATGAGTCTATGACAACAGTAAACCATGCAATATTCACAGAGAGTGAGTTTACAGATGGAACATTAATGGACCCTTACATTCCTTTTGATTCCAAGTTCAATCTCAAACTTAACTGAACACTCAGGATTTTAGAGTATAGTCATAGAATCTGCGTTCTCTTATTCAAGTTGTAGTGTATGGAACTGTAATTTTAAAACAGATGGTTCCTTGATTATGATTGGCTGAGATGCATTCGAAGCCATTGTAAAATGCTCTAAACTAAACACATGCCTGTGACTGCATGTGTTACTCCATGTATTACTGTATTACTCCACGAAATTTCAGATTTTGTTGTGAATTTGGACAATGCAGTTGCTGAAAATGGATTCATTTCACCATTACAATAGCGTGTTTACAATATTCACAGTTTGGGACCTTCCATGGATTTGCATAGCAATGCCCTTGTTTTTGCAAGCTGTCGGGGACTACTTTCTTGTAGAAATGATTGTACTGAAGTTATTAAAACAGTTTTTATTGGGATAATGTGTGATTTTCATGTTGCCATATTTGGTAACCATTTTATAAAAGCAATAAGCCGTGCAAGGCTGTTGTTTAAAGTCATTTTAGAGTAACTAAGGGGGTTTTAGGCACCCCACAATCGTGCCTCACAACGTCCCTGTTGTGAAATCACTGTAAACCAAGGCGTCTTGGGGCTTATTGCTCTAGTGAATGTACATCGTGGATGTAGAACCGAGAATGTGGCTCTTAACTCCTCCAGGTGACTAAATAACACATGAGAGAGAAGAGCAGCTCACTATTTATACCTCCCTTGCGCGCAAACCTGTTCGTCTGCTGTTCCTTTGAGCGTCATGTGGAGGAGGTGAGAAGGACGGAGCAGATGATGGAGAGGGAGAGAGAAATAGAGCGAGAATGGAGTTCATCAACAGATACACCTCCCCTCATACACACAAATGTGCAGTCTTGCATGTACGCACACACACACACACACACACACACACACACACACACACACACACACACACACACACACACACACACACACACACACACACACACACACACACACACACACACTGTTATACTGTACTGTAGGTGCGTCACTGGCGCCCACAATTAGAGAGGTTCTATTTGAGCCTCCTCTCTCTTTTAAGTCGGGTGATAATGAACGTAATTTACTGTGCCTTTTCCCAGCATGCATTTAGCTTTGAACAGTGGAGGTTGATTAGAAAGCAACGGTATCATCTTAGTTTCTCCTACACTTTGCTCTCTCTCCCTCCCTGCCTCCCACAGTTTTGATTTCTCTGTTTTTTTTCTCCACTTCTCAACTCTCTATCCCTCTCTCGCTCTTGCTTTAAAAGAGTATTAGTACTTGCAGGGTAATTGAAGCAAGGCTTTCTGAGTGTTGCCATCTGTTTGAAGTACCGCTTTGAAACCTTTAATTGCGACCGTAGTGTCGCAGTTTACTATCAGAACCGTCACATCTTTACCGTATCTGTCTGTCTGTCTGTCTGTGCCCATATGGGTAGAGCTTTTCGCATGCCGCGCTGTGAGCTTGTATATCTGCTATTTTTCAATAGTTAAAGCATTAAATAATTCTAGGCCTATAAATGGGTTAAAATGGTTGAGAATCACTGGTCTCCATATACTGTAGAAAGGTCGCTCAGACAGCGCAGGTGAAACACAGTGATGATGATGACATACAGCAAGGTGCTAACAGCAGGTGAAAGATAAGACGTAGGCAGTCGGGGGACTAGAAAAATGCAAGAGAAACGGCCTGTAAAACACTCCCGTAAAAGACCCCAACAAATCAATAAGCACTCAGCGACCGCAGAAGTGTGCGCACGCACGCACGCACGCACGCACACACACACACACACACACACACACACCCCTTTGGCCATGTGCTCTCCTAGCCGCCGGTCACGCACAAAGACGAGTGTTTTCTCCTCCGCTGTTCATTTAGTTTCCAATCTCGGTTAATTAACTTTTCTACCAGCTGTGAGGAGAGAGGCCGTCTTAATCCTCCGCCATTGTGTCTGCCTGCTTCGCTCTGTGTGCGTGTGCTTGTTTGCGCGCGCATGTGTGTGTGTGTGTGTGTGTGTGTGTGTGCGCGCGTGTGTGTGTCCACATGGTGCGCTGATGGGACAGCTTGTCTCCTACCTCGATGTTGTCGTCAAGTTGTATCTACTGCTGGCATGCGGCCAAGGTTGTCTCCTTGTCTGCACACACGCGCGCGCACACACGCGCGCAAAGAGCCATTTTTGTGAACTACAGTGGTGGTGGTGGTGTGTGTGTGTGTGTGTGTGTGTGTGTGTGTGTGTGATACCAGATGATGGCCTGGCCTGTCATCTCAGTACGCATCCAGCACCAGCAGACCCCTTTCAGAATAGCTTCTTCTTTGTGTTCAATAAAGACCCCCTGTCTGGCTGCTTAGCGATACATACTGTACACACACACACACACACACACACACACACACACACACACACACACACACACACACACACACACACACACACACACACACACACACACACACACACACACACACTGGCTGCCTCATCCATCCCTTGAAGCAATGGCTTCCCTCCACCTTCTGTTTGCCTCTAACAAGACCGGCCATGGTTGAGTGGCGACCTCTGCTTGTGTGTGTGTGTGTGTGCGCTGTGTGTGTTTGTGTGTGTGTGTGTGCGCTCACGCGTCAGCTGGGTGCAATGGTGACAATACAGTGTGACCTGTCAGAGGTTGTTGGTTGTGTGTGCGTGTACGTGCATGTGTATAACGATGAAAACCCATACTGTCCTGTCAGAGTGTGTGTGTGTGTGTGTGTGTGTGTGTGTGTGTGTGTGTGTGTGTGTGTGTGTGTGTGTGTGTGTGTGTGTGTGTGTGTGTGTGTGTGTGTGTGTGTGTGTGTGTGTGTGTGTGTGTGTGTGTGTGTGTGTATGTAAGCGCTGTACTCTGGCCTACCTCGCTCGTCTCTGTCAGAGTGCTCTCCTGTCCGCAGAACGCATGTCCACAAAACACCCTCTGTCCAACCCGGTGACTTCTTTCAGTCCATTAAGGAGCAATTTCTTACTATGTTCCCCTCCACAGGGGAGTGTGTGTGTGTGTGTGTGTGTGTGTGTGTGTGTGTGTGTGTGTGTGTGTGTGTGTGTGTGTGTGTGTGTGTGTGTGTGGGTTCTAAATTTCTCCAGTCCTTCACACGTGGGCACTTAGTTTACCCCCCCCCCCCCCTCCTGTTGGCAGTACACCGGCCCCTAATGCAATTATCGATATTGCAGGAGAGACCGGGGCGTGAGGGGAGGGGGCTCAGCCATTCATGTTATGTTAATGCGAGCGGTGACAGAGAAAGATAGAGTGGGTGTGGGTCCAGAATGGAGAGAAGTGGGGGCACTCGTCGTCCCCTCAGACGGTCTCTTCGGCACGCTGCAGCTGTGCATGAGAGGGTGGTTGTGGACGGTTGATTGTGTGTTTGCATGCGTTAGTGAGAGAGCGAGAGCGGGTGAGCAGAGCAGGAGAACGAGGAGGAAGAGGAAAGGAGCACGGTGCACCAGATGCCCTTGTGTGTGGGTGTTTGCTGGATGGGGGTGGGGTGCGGTGGGGTGGGTGGGTCTGTTAATTGAGGTTTCAACAATGCCGCGTTAATTAGGAGTCGTGGAATGAGTGCGAGAGCCATTCTCTCATGCTTAATGCATAGGAATCCATCTCCGTAATGGCCAGATGAACGTTCTGGAAGCATCCGGAGGCCAGTCCTAATGAACGACAACCTCTGTGTACAGTAGCTCAAATCAAATGAGAGGCAGAGTGATCGCGTCCGGCTCGTTCACAGCCATGACGTATTAGACCAATGATTCCCAACCTGTTTCTACATTTTATTTTAAGGACCCCCAGTTTGAGATACATTACGTAAGGCCATTATAAGAAAGGTACGCAACACCGTAGCAGGCATCCTTCCCACAGTTGTTATTGTTACCAGTAAGACTCCCTAAATCGGGAGATAAGCGACTGTCAGGTCGCATACACAAACTTTAGAAGGCAATGGTAGGTAATGAGGAGGGAAAATGGGATTTTTGTGCAAAATCTGTAGGAGCAGTGTTCAAAAAATGTGTTTTGCAAGAATCGGCCTCATGGTGGCGCTAGAAGAGGGCGATGTGAGAAATGAGGAGTGTGTGTGCAAAGTATGGCATGGATAGGGGCAACGGTGGCGGAGATATGAGTAGGGCAAAAGTGTGACATGACTTGTGACGGACAGACATACTGACAGACTGACTGACAGCTGGTGGAAGTTTTGATAGTAACTGCGACCTAACGGTCGCAATAACATCACTTTCGTTGTGTGACACGTCACTTGACACCAGTGGTGGAAAAAGTAGCCTACTCAAATGAAATAATAAAATAAAAGTACAATATTTGGATCCAAGATGTGGTGGAGTAGAAGCAAAACTATTGGAAATTGGAAATACTCAAATGAAGTACAAATACCTCAAATGTTTAGTACAGTACTTACGTAAATGTTCTTACTGTAGTTACTTAATTCCACCACTGCTTGACATTTGCCACACTTGTACCTGCACCCCACGTTGAGAACCAGTGGTAGCCTATAGTCTGCTTTCTGCCATACAATAATACATCCATACCATATCATAACAGTTATCATAACAATATGTACATACTGTGAAGCTGTACTGTGCTGTAAGTGCACGCAGCTTCTAAATGCCCCATTTCCACAGCCAAGCGGAATTGCCCTCAAACCATGACAGGCTGGCTGTTTTAAACGTGTATCGCACCGAACACACAGCATCTTGTTAAGGCTTTAATGGGATTGTTTAATGACTCCCGGACGATTATAAAAACTGTAGAAATCCATTTTAGCTGTATGCGGTATTAAATAAAAGTTTCCTCTGTTTATTCTTGCCGTCGTTTAACATCTGTTAGGGCCATAACAAGGGCTTTCAATGACAAAATCAACCAGCACCCAGTGTAATGTTGTGCATTTGTCGCCGTCTATTCCGCTTGTGCCCGCCGGGTCCGTCCCTTTTGTTTTGCGAGTATTGCTAGCATCCTTCCATGTCGTTTAAGCCTGTAAAAAGAGCACAGCGAAATACTTGGTGTTAATTTAACTCATAAAGTTAGCAAATGTAACCAAATGGACCCTCACTTTTTTGCAACTCACAAGAGTGCGCAAATGGAACCAAACGGCGTTTGGTTCCATTTGCGCACTCTCAGAGTTAAATTAACCCTGAGGTTTTGGCGGTGTGGCTATGAACCGGCTGCCATTGGCTCATTGTGGGGTGGTGGTGCATTACAAGGCTTTCCTTCTGCTTATCGCTGGACTGTGAAAGTCACCTAACCGGATTAGCCCCCGGCTCGCCTGCCTGGATGAGACGGACCCAGCAGGAGGCCTCCGCACTCTGTTTGAATGCACATGTGTGTGTGTGTACTGGTATTACTATAGTTACTACAAAAGTCCCCACAAGTAGCATAGTCGATTTTGAGAAGCCACCATTATGAGGACAATGGTCCTGGTTGTCACAAGAAACATGGTTGTTTTATAGATAAAATATTTATTCATGAAAGGGAGCGAGAGGAGCACTAATCATCGACGAGTAGTTCACAATAATTGTGTATCGGGTGCACGGTTCTGGCAGAAAGTCTTTTTTTAGAAAGGAATACACTCACTTAGGTCTGGTTAGGATTCCTTTTTATGACGGCTTCACCCCCAGCAGCAGATCATACGGACGTGAAAATATATTCATAAATAATGTGGGCTACAGTTATCCCTGATTCATATTGAGTTGTGTGCTGGTATCGTGCACTGAAAATAGGCGATCTACAGTACATGAGCTCACAACTGCTTTGGTTTAATAATTGCAAAAAAATTGCATTCATAAAATTATATTGTTGTCCTAAAATGTCCTCTCATGTATAGCAGAGAGTGTATGTGTGTATGTGTGGCTCTCTCCGCCACTCTGGCGGAGAGAGCAAGTCAGAGTTCTAAAGAATGAAACAAAGAAAGGGATAGAATTAACAGTCAGAGGAGAGGAAACGGAGAATACAAAGAGACCTAAAAGGCAATCAACGTCAGTCCTCTTTCTTCCCATCGCACGCACGCGCACGCAAGTTCACTTTCTCTTCCTGTTTTCCATCTCTCTCTCTCTCTCTCTCTCTCTCTCTCTCTCCAATTCATATTCAAATTTCTAATTCAGATAAGCTTCATGGGCATCACAAGGATTCTCATAATTGCCAAAGCATTAATAATGCATGATGCAAAGATACTCCATGTCATAACAGACAACACAAACACGATAAGAAAAACAAAAACAGACATTATGTTTATTCACCCACTGTGCCTAATTTCTGTGGCAGGCCGCTACATATTCTGGCAAACCATGAACATTCAGCTTTCTCACCAGAGTCAAAATCTGTGTTTTTTGCTATTTTTGTCCCTACCACCCCCTGACCATAGTGAGAGCACAGCTTGTCCTCTCTGGGCAGCCATGTTCATCTCTGTCATTCAGGCTGTGCTCACTGAATCTCATTGTTAACACATCGGATGCCCACGTGATCTCTGACGTCTAATTTGCTGGTGCCCATGGCAACGCGTCATTTTACCTACCGGCGAGAGTACTGGCGAGAAAAGTAATCCGAGTAAATGTAATCCGAGTATGTCCTGTTTATTTCGCGAAAATCTTTTCTTTCAGTCAGGACCGTTTTTTATCATTTCTAAGCCACAGTGTTTGTGTTACGGCATGTAGAAGAGGCTGCCGTTTTGAGAAAAAAATGAAAAAAGGAAGGGAATCCGGAGAAAACAGCACTTTTGTGCAGCCGGTAAACAGGAAGTCAACGAGCCACACAGCACGTCCGGGTGACGTAATTGCGCGCTGCATGTTGGGAAATGGAGTTGTTTCATCACCGCGGTAGCCAAGTGCAGTAGCTACAGTACAGTCGTTGGGCACTCGTAAAGATCAAAGAGATTGACGTGTAGACACCACGTGGGCACCCGATGTGTTAAGGTTTTTCTCAGTTGGTCATCAGTCACTGTGTTCAAATATTCTGCCACAGTGTACTGCCTATCTAGGGACAGATAGAAATTAAGTTTACTTATTTTGTTGCTTTTGATCCAATAGTTTTCATATTATAGTATTTGTTTATTGATATTTTTTCAATTTATATACATGTTACATGTATGAATACATGTTCTCCATTGACTTGAAAGGGAAAATGCAAAAATTAAACTTTTCCCGAATGTGGAGATGACATCATAGATCCAGGATTGCAGGCACAAAGATCGGTGAACAAATGCTATTGACCGGAGTGATACTCGGGCTAGTGTATCCCCGTCCTTCTGAGCCATGGATTGCTAGCGCTCGCTCAGGGTACTGTTTTAGTAGTGTTAGTAGGGGCTTATGTTAGTCTCATTCAGGTTATATTATGACCAGGAGATTTTTAATATGAGCTCCGACTGATCAGGGCCACTGATTGGCATATGTCAATCAATCAATCAATCAATCAATCAATCAACCAGAAATATAGGCCCTATGTTGCAGAGTACTTGAATACTGTTATTCACATTTACTGTACCAAGTTGAAGGGTCCTGGGTGTATTTATTGTGCCCCCTCCTTATCTATCTATAAATGCGACAAATCTCTGTCTGTTTGTTTGTAATCCGCGTATCTCGAGAACCGTTCGTCCCACCGGCTTCAGATTCGGCACGCGCGTTCCCCGCCGCGGCGCGGAGTGCAGTGCCGGGCCTCGGCCCGACCCGACTCGCGGTGCGAAACGTTCGGAATCTCCTTACGCGGAGCTGATTGTTAACATCAGGCTGTTCCTGAGGAAATCGGCACAATCGCTGACTCATTGTGACATCACTTCATAAAAGGCTCTGACATCACGTACGCCAGGAGTCAACAAAGCGACAAATCTCTGTCTGTTTGTTTGTTTGTTTGTTTGTAATCCGCGTATCTCGAGAACCGTTCGTCCCACCGGCTTCAGATTCGGCACGCGCGTTCCCCGCTGCGGCGCGGAGTGCAGTGCCGGGCCTCGGCCCGACTCGGCATGCGGTTTTCCCGAAGCGGCGCGAAACGTTCGGAATCTCCTTACGCGGAGCTGATTGTTAACATCAGGCTGTTCCTGAGGAAATCGGCACAATCGCTGACTCATTGTGACATCACTTCATAAAAGGCTCTGACATCACGTACGCCAGGAGTCAACAAAAAATCTCTGTGAATGTGTATGTATGTGAATCTCGAGAACCGTTCTTCCCACCGGCACGCGCGTTCTCCAGATATGGGCATAAAATGAATCCCCGAATGCGGAGCTGATGTCTGACATCAGAGTTTTCCGCAACCGGTACTGTGTGTGCAGAGATCTCCATATATTGGGGTTTGCATTAAAGGGTGGGGACAAAGGCTAACAAAAGGCAAACAGATGGTCAAAACGGGTCCTATGACAACATGACAACAGGTATATTGGGGTTTGCATTAAAGGGTGGGGACAAAGGCTAACAGAAGGCAAACAGATGGTCAAAACGGGTCCTATGACAACAGGTATATTGGGGTTTGCATTAAAGGGTGGGGACAAAGGCTAACAGATGGTCAAAACGGGTCCTATGACAACAGGTATATTGGGGTTTGCATTAAAGGGTGGGGCAGGCATAAAATGGACGCAAATAGACAGATATCTCCATATATGGGCATATGGGCATAAAATGGACCCAGAACTATATCTGCAGTGATCTCCATATATGGACATAAAATGGACGCCGACAGACAGACAGATACAGATATCTCCATATATGGGCATAAATGGACACAGGCAAACAGATGGTCAAAACAGGTCCTATGACAACAGGTATAATGGGGTTTGCATTAAAGGGCGGGGCATTCATTCTCTATTTACATCGTTCCCGAGTTGGCCAGGTCGCCGACTAGACGCTGGGCCGCCCGAAGGGCGGCCCAGCTTCTAGTCTATCTATAAATGCGACAAATCTCTGTCTGTTTGTTTGTAATCCGCGTATCTCGAGAACCGTTCGTCCCACCGGCTTCAGATTCGGCACGCGCGTTCCCCGCCGCCGCGCGGAGTGCAGTGCCGGGCCTCGACCCGACCCGACTCGCGGTTTTCCGAAACCGGCGCGAAACGTTCGGAATCTCCTTATGCGGAGCTGATTGTTGACATCAGGCTGTTCCGGAGGAAATCGGCGCAAGCGCTGAGTCATTGTGACATCATTTCATAAAAGGCTCTGACATCACGTACGCCACATGAGTCAACACAAAATCTCTGTGAATGTGTATGTATGTATGTAATCCGCGTATCTCGAGAACCCTTCTTCCCACCGGCACGCGCGTTCTCCAGATATGGGCATAAAGTCTGACATCAGAGTTTTCTGCAACCGGTACTGTGTGTGCAGAGATCTTCATATATGGGCATAAGTGGACAAAGACAAACAGATGGTCAAAACGTGTCCTATGACAACAGGTATATTGGGGTTTGCATTAAAGGGTGGGGCATTCATGGGGTTTGCATTAAAGGGTGGGGCATTCATTCCCTATTTCAAATTCGGCACGTGCGTTCCCCACCGCAGCAGGTAGTGCAGTGCTCGGCCTCGACCCGACCCGACCCGATACACGATTTTCTGGAACCAGCACGAAAGGTTCGGATTCTGATGTCTGACATCAGGATTTTCCGGAATTGGCACTGTGTCTGCATAGATCTCCATTTATGGGCATAAAATGGATGCAGACAGACAAATACAGATATCTCCATATATGAGCATAAATGGACACAGGCAAACAGATGGTCAAAGATCTCCATATATGGGCATAAAGTGGACGCAGACAGACAGATACAGATATCTCCATATATGGGCATAAATGGACACAGGCAAACAGATGGTCAAAACGGGTCCTATGACAACAGGTATAATGGGGTTTGCATTAAGTTTGTCTCCTCCTCCATCTGTTTGTCTGTGTCCCTTTATTCCCATTATGGAGATCTCTGTATCTGTCTGTGCCTCCGACTGTGTTGCAGACACAGTGCCGGTTCCCCCTTTAATGCAAACCCCATTATACCTGTTGTCATAGGACCCGTTTTGACCATCTGTTTGAAAAAGCGACAGAAATCTCATATATGGGCATAAAATGGACGCAGATAAACAGATATCTCCATATATGGCATATATGGGCATACAATGGATGCAGAATCACAAAGATCTCCATATACGGGCATAAAAGGGACACAGACAGACAGATACAGAGATCTCCATATATGGGCATAAAATGGACGCAGATAGACAGATATCTCCATATATGGGCATATATGGGCATAAAATGGACCCAGAACTATAACTGCAGTGATCTCCATATATGGACATAAAATGGACACCGACAGACAGACAGATACAGATATCTCCATATATGGGCATAAATGGACACAGGCAGACAAATGGTCAAAACGGGTCCTATGAAAACAGGTATAATGGGGTTTGCATTAAAGGGCGGGGCATTCATTCCCTATTTACATTGTTCCGAGTTGGCCAGGTCGCCGACTAGACGCTGGGCCGCCCGAAGGGCGGCCCAGCTTCTAGTTACAATAATGGCATCACGCTAATGATTCAATGTAGTTCTTCAAACATAATAAAGTACATTTGTCTGATTTTGGTTATTTGTCCCGCCTTGGTTTTCTTTCTTCCAGTTTTTCTCTACAGTATCTCTCTCTCTCTCTCTCTATCTTAGTCTGGGCGTTTCGGGCAGTATTTTGATGGAATCGTGCACTTTACGATAGAAGCATGAAATTTGGCACAGAGTTAGAACATGCCATATTATGGATCATTTTTGGCTATAGGGACATCGCAGATTTGTCTTGGGAAACTTGTGGGAGCCAATCAAAGGAGGGGTCTCATAGACTTTACTATACAGTAATATACTTTTTTCGTGATTCTGAATCCAATGCACGAAAAACATTCCTTGGGCTAAAAACTGCCCCCATAAAACTATGGTTTTGTGATGAGTCTTCACTTTTCACAGTTTTGTGGGGGCCATTTTTCGGAAAGGAATGTTTTCGTGCAGAACAAATGCTTGCATTGGATTCAGAATCCCCCCCAAAAAACCCTAGTGTGACCCCTCACATGCTACTTATAGCATATTTATCTTTTGTATTATTTTACTGTATATTAAAGTCTATGAGACCCCAACTTTGATTGGCTCCCACAAGTTTCCCAAGACAAATCTGCGATGTCCCTATAGCCAAACATTTTCCATATGGCATGTTCGAACTGTGTGCCAAATGTCATGCTTTTATCGTAAAGTGCACGATCTTTGCCGGAAACGCTCGGACTACTCTCTCTCTCTCTCTCTATAATTTTCTTCTCATTCTCTCCTTTCTTCCCTCTATTTCCTCTATGCGTCGTTTTAAGAATCTGTCTTTTTTCGTTTGTGTGTGACCTTTTTGCTGTTTGAAGCTCCAGTATTCCTCCAGTCTCTCCCCCCCCCCCCCTCCCGCCACAGTGCAGTCTGACATTCAGTGAATTTAGCCCCGCTTGTGTTCATCTCGTTCTTGTTCTGCTCCTGCAAACAATGCATTTGATTCAGTTGTTTAATAATGACCTTTCTCCCCTATCGTGTCGAACCACACTCATCTCTGCGCTCTCTCTCTCTCTCTCTCTCTCTCTCTCTCTCTCTCTCTCTCTCTCTCTCTCTCTCTCTCCTGCAGTGAAAGGTTCTTTGTCAGGCTGAATAAGAGCGGAGTCCCCAAGTCACCGGAGAAGACAGAGAGACAATGCACACTCTTTGTGGTGAGACTTAAAAACTCTGTCTACACACAAGCACTGCCAATGAGAACCGCTGTGTAAGCTGGTGATAAGTTATGATCAAACTATATGGGTATACTGTACAATACATGCATCACAGACAGGGCATAGGCATAGATGGTGTCGAGGCAGAAAAAGAGGACGATTTGATCTTAGAAATACAAAATAAAAAGAAGGCAAAAATAATATATTTAGTAGTACATTTCAACTTTTTATGTGTTTTCTTCATTTAATGCCCTACTTCATCCTACAAGAGTGTCAAGCCAAAGTATACAAGCTTCCAACACGTCACATAGCCATTCTCACTATTCCTGAAGCATTCATTCCATTTCCTGAAAAGTCAATTTTATATATTTTTTGGGACATCGGAGGTTACCATCCGAGTTGACAGTGACAATATCAAAGACTCCGGTTGCAAGAAGTTCTTTAGAGCCGGGATAAAACA
This sequence comes from Nannobrachium achirus, assembly GCF_963921795.1. Taxonomy (NCBI): domain Eukaryota; kingdom Metazoa; phylum Chordata; class Actinopteri; order Myctophiformes; family Myctophidae; genus Nannobrachium; species Nannobrachium achirus. Next base: position 20,839,139 of record NC_137830.1, read on the forward strand.
TAAAACCATCAGCACGAAACTAGTGAAAATGGCCGATCTACAGCGTTGTGTGCTTGTAGTTTGACTATTTTCACTATTTTAAATATATTTTAAAACGATAAATGCAAAACAAACAGTTTTGGACAGACAAGGTTTCCAGCCGACAGCGGTGATATAGTGTAATTATGTACAGAATAATGATCAGTGAGACGACCATTATTGTGAATAATATTAAGCCGAAGCAGGACTGACGCGATGCTGTATATTATCCCACTGTTATTACATGGCTACTTAGGATTGCAATTAACTTTGCAACGTAAACCGAGACACAGCGGCCGCCCTCTATCGACTAATAGCGGACCGCAGAATGCGATGTAATTGACCAATCAGAATCGAGCATTCAGCCAAGCTGTGAAATAACATTGTCCTCATACCCCAAGTACTCTTTAGTTAAACCTTAGCATGAATGGTGCATTCAGGCTAGAACGGAGAATGGGTCACACTCGTATATCTACTGAGTGGGTTGAGAGTAGGGCAGCAATTATGATCAATTCATTGTCGATTCATTGATAATTGTTTTTTCATGTGTTAACCCAGTCTATTTCAACCTTTTTCATATCAAGGTCCATTTAACCTTGCGTAGCCAGGCTTACTCATCTGCGAAGAGAGAAACCTGGGGTGAGGCAGAGAGTGCATAGAACGTGGGACTTCCGCCGTGTGAATTTTACCAGATGTTTTCTTTCACAGTGCGGTGTTCCTGCAAACGTATTCCCCAAAACTGTTCTACTTCTCCCGCCCCTTCGGTTGCGCTCGCAATAAACAATATCCAAACAAAAACATGGATTCTGACGAAGTTACACCTATTAAGAGCGAGTTAAGAGCTACAATCTATTTAGGTTTGTTTTGCCGGGGGATGTAAACAGACCTGCACTGCATGATGTAACTTCCCTTAATCGTAGCATTTCCGCCACTTCCATTTATGCAACGCACAGCGCATATTGTGCCCAGGGTGAGACCTGACCATTATTTTTGGGGCATTTGAGCCACGGACCACCATTTGATGAGATTTAGCCTCTCAGACCCAAAACGTAGTATATTTTGTTATCGTGTTATCGAGGACAAGATTTTGTCCTCAAATGGTACCATAGGAGAGATGGTACAGTACATTCTCTAATTGTGTAGACATCTTGTAAATTAAGTGATGCAGATACTAATTTCACTCTTGAGAGCATAAAATGAAACCAAATGGACCTGGATTCATTTTACACCCTCAAGAGTTAAAGATCTATAAGGGTCCATTTGGTTACCAACTCTCCATCATTTAGCTGGTGACCACCTGGAACCCCCTCAAGGACCACTGGTGGTCCCCGGACCACTGGTTGAAAACCACTGTGTTAACCCATTAAAACCGGGAAAGCAATTTTGTGTCATTTTAGATTTTTGCGTTGGTTTTTCAAAAGCAGATTTACAAGCTCACTGCATGCATGTACATCTGCTCTTTTTGAACATTAAAAAAAAAATCTGTGTGCGAACTAATGATTTATTGTAGAAATAATTTGTAGAATTGGCCTGGGGGTCTTCATAATTAGGTTAAACCAACGTATATATCAATGAATGAAAATGAAACACTTAGGCATTATTCTATACTTAATATAACTTGTAGGTGGGCTGTTTTAATACATTTTCTAACAATACTTACTATACAAAAATGTTAATACTGGATTTAGTTTTAAGTATTTTCTACATTATAATTTTGTTAGTTATATTTAAGTAAGTAAAAATGTAGAGTAGGTCTTCGACCTCCTGATGAAAGCGTGCTGAAAATGCTCCTCTGTCCTGTCCTGTCCTGTCCTGTCCTGTCCTGTCCCGTCCCGTCCCGTCCCGTCCTGTCCTGTCCTGTCCTGTCCTGTCCTGTCCTGTCCTGTCCTGTCCTGTCCTGTCCTGTCCCGTCCTGTCCTGTCCTGTTGTGGTTCATTAGGATCTGGGAAGCAGTGATCTGAGGAAGGACGTTTACATCGTTGTGCACATCATACGAATAGGTATGAGATGACACTGGGGATGGGATGATATGAACATTTCGTATCACGATTATTGTGACCAAAGAAAATGCGATTTACGGTATTATCGCGATAATCAAAATATCCCCAACATCCACTATCCTGGGGTAGAACATTTGCCAAAAAAATAGGAGATCTACAAGCTCACAACTCACAAGCTCACACATTGTGAGCTTATAGATCGGAGATTTTTGGCAAAGAGATTTGGTAGAGAGTACATTTGGTATCAAGTTGATACGTATTTATTTGGTATCAAGGTACTTGATACGATTTGGTATCAAGTACGTTATTTACTGGTCCGTTTGACCAATTACAGAGGGTTTAAGTGGTTGCGGATTTGCAGCTCGGCAAATAAAAGGTGAATTCATCCCAATGCATGACGGAGGACGATTTCACGATACATTAAATCTCCACGAGGCGATTATTATGAGTGTTTTTTTTATCACATAAACGATAATAGATTATCGTCCTATCCCTAGATGACACATGTTGTTATTCCACTGAAAGCTAATGCGTTTTCTCTTTGCCTTTAATATGGATATGGATTTTTTTGGTGCAACATTGTAAGTGTATGTGTGTGTGTGTGTGTGTGTGTGTGCGTACGTGCACGTTCAGGGAGGATGGGTGCTGGGGAGAAGAAGAATGTGTGTAGCGTCCAGTACAGGAGGCCGTTTGGCTGCGCTGTGGTCAGTATCGCGGACCTCCTCACAGTCGACTCCAAGGAGGACCACCACCTCAAGGTCTACGCGTAAGTCTGGCCAGATGTCCACTCCTCCCCCGCTCACCAGGCATTCTCTGTTCTTTTTTGGAAGGTTTTACAGCAGGGGTCTTCAACGTTTTCAGGCCAAGGACCCCTTAGATGAGAGACAGATGAAGTAGGGACCCCCTATACGTGTTGTATAAAACTGTGTTGCAGATTTTCATCGATTTCATAGGTAGATTTTTAGACTTGTTTGACAGCACTGTCATCAGTCTATGTTGGATTCATGTTAATGTGTATTCTCATTACATTTAACCACTTAAATCGTCAATATTTTGTAAACTTGACCTTTCACTATGTACTTGGTCAGCTCTTTTTTACCTCTACACCAAATCTATTTGCTGAAAAATGTTAGTACTTTTTCCACCACTGAAGAGTGGGCAAATGCTGCAAACACACAGTAGCAGTGTGTAAATGATGTGTTAATAGAGTGAAAGAAAAAAAATTGCTTATAATTCACAATCACCATATTTAGAGGAAGCACGCTGCACGGAACAGTGCCAAGTCGAAAGCTCCTATTCCTTCGGTAGCACGCTGCACGGAACAGTGCCAAGTCGAAAGCTCCTATTCCTTCGGTAGATTAGAGTAACACCATTCTTCTAGCCTGTCGGCACTATTTTAGTTTTTAAATTCTACTCCAGTAGGTCAGCGTAATACTACTTCTCCAAACAGCAGGGAGAGCACTCTGTTCTGCATGCTATCCTGTGGGGACACGGAGGGATGCCGTCGACACAGTGGCCTGACCTAAATTACAGCTGGACTGTCCCAGATGGACAAATATACCTACACACTTTAGTTATAATTGCCTTAATATCATTTTGTTTGTTTGTTTGTTTGTTTGTTTGTTTGTTTGTTTGTTTGTTTGTTCTTTCTTTCTTTTATAGCGTCATTTGCAGTGTTGGGAAAGTTCACTTTCTACATGAACTAGTTCAAAGTTCAGTTCACAAATTTAAAAACCTACTTCAGTTCATAGTTCATAATTCAACATTTTGAACTAAAGTTCATGGTTCCAAAAAATTAACTAGTTTAGTTTTTTTTTTCCTTAGACTGCAATATGACAAGTTCGACGAGTTTTGGAGGCTGTCCAATACGCCAGTGATGAGTTGACGACCATTTAATTAATTAGATTAACTCTAAAACAATCCAACTTTTTGATTGCCGCGATGCGGTTCCGATTTCACCTTATAAAAAGTCAGGCTTTACATGAAGACGTAACGAGAAGGCAATGCACACACAGCGTTTCAAAGTGAATGCAAAGAAAGAAGAGACTGGGCGCGGCTGCAAACAAGTTCATGAACGATCGTTCATTGAACGCATTCAGGCAACATTGGTCATCTGTTTTGTTTTTGAAAAGCATCTCCGAGAAATATCTCTATTAGTAATTTGAGAATGGTAATTTGAGTATCAGTTTTCAAAATAATTGGAAATAAAAATAAATGGAAAGTACCACTGCCCCATGACCCTAGTACTAAACTGTACTCTGATTGGAAATGGAACGACTGCAGGTGACAAACCGAGCGGCCATTGATTTTTGTCAATCATTCTCCCTCCTTATCGCTTCCCTGAAGTCCCATTACAGCTGAAAATAGACACAGTATGTTCCAATCCGACTACTATACACCTAACAGGACCCCTGCTGTTTCTTTTCAGCGTTGTGTATTTTAGGCTTTTTAAATGTGTCCTGCATGGCAACACGTTTCCCTTGGTCCTTTCCACGTTCTCCACTCCTTTAAATCACTTTTTCCCCTGGGTCTGGACTCGGGACCCATCTGTGGGTTCGGACACATTTTTATGGGACCCTTAATTTCATGTTACCTACATTTTGTTTTTAATTTTTATTATTTCAAAATATTCCGTTAAAAGGTAAGAAAATACAGCCAGTGAAAGACACAGGGATTTTTTTGATGGTCGCGACCAATGAGTTAAAATCGAATCGTTTGGCCAATTATTTGAAGGCCCACTTGCAATATCCTCACGGCAAACGCTGCTTCAAAGGATCAAATTATGCTTAGAGAAGTGTGCTACGGTACATAAGAGCCCCGGAGAAAAGCGAGTCGTTTCCGAAAGAGAAATGCTGACGGGTGGACAACCCTGTGTGTGTTTGTGTCAGGTGTAACACGGAGACCGAGTGGTACCAGATCCACGAGAACATCATCAGGAAGGTCAACTCTAGATACAACCTGTCCGGCTCCAACACCGGTAAGACTCTCTTGCTGTTTGTTCACCCCGCCTCCCTTTACCCGCATTTTGACTTTCACATTTTTACAGCTTATTGGCACTCTAGGGCAGTGGTTCTCAACCTGTGGGTCAGGACCAGGGGGGGGGGGGGGGGGTCCCCAAATTATTTTTGGGGGTCCCCAAATGATTAGCTTAATGTGAAACATTGTTTTCTCACTCAACAGTAAACAAACCAACATAAAGTTTAAGTGTACAGAGGTTATCTGCACATTTCTAAAGTGACAATTTAAGGACTTTTTAATACCTCTAAAATGACAGATTAAACATTGGCCAAATTGTCAAATATTAGAGGCAGAAATTGTGAAAATAGAAAATAGCAGATCTACATCCTCACAACGCGTTATGAGCATGTAGATCTGCTATTTTCACAATAGAACCGTGTTATACAAAATGTAATGCCTCAACTCTTACTGATCGTCATGGTGGTGGGGGGGGACTGGGGGGGGGGTCCCCAGTTAAAATATGATTATTTTGGGGGTCGCGGCCTGAACAGGTTGAGAACCGCTGCTGTAGGGCAGGATTTCTCAACCCCTGCAAATAACCTTTTCCTCCACAGCCCCCCTGAATTACATTGTTACTTTAAAGCACCTTACATTTATTATCATACATCATATTACAGGACATAAATAATATGTACATATTTCCCCCTGATATACAGTATGTCTCGAGGAAAACTTGAGAGAATATCCGTTTCCGTTATGTCAGATTGAAAATAACTTTGTACTTGACGTTTAACCACTTGAACCCCTGCATCCCTATTCTGGGGAGAACGTTCACCAAAAATAGCAGATCTACAAGCTCACAACGTGTCACAATGTGCCGCGTTGTGAGCTTGTAGATCGTATATTTTTGGCTCTTTTTTTTTTGCTGTAGATGGAAAAATAATCCACCAAGTACATTGCAGCTCAGGTCAGGTTTGCTAAGTATTAGCTAGACGCAGGGGTCTTCAACGTTTTCAGGCCGGGGACCCCCAAACTGATGGGGAGATGGAGCAGGGACCCCCTACCACCTCGTAGGGTGGGGGGTCGGGGCTACGACATATTTTATTTTAAACATGTACAGCGAGCAGGGTGGGCCGTACCACCACCATTTCTAAACATACTACTTATTAACTGAGAACCAATGTCAATAATATCAACAATCTGTCAGTTGCATAGTAATCATGTATTCAAGCTATTCAAAATGGATAGAATCATGATTTATTTTTTAATATAAATGTAAAAAAAAAAAAAAAAAAAACATTTTTTGAAATCTTTTTTTTTTTAAGCAATAATTTCGCGGACCCCCTGCAGTACCTCCGCGGACCCCCTAGGGGTCGCGTACCCCCTGTTGAAGACCCCTAAGCTAGAGTATAGAGGGGACGAACATTTTTTGGGGGGGTGGTTTATAATTCCATTCTGAAGTGTTCAGCCATGCAAAACTCAGATTCGGCGCAACTGACAAACTTAGCTAGTCAGCACAACGGCATGCTGACAAGGACAGTGGCAAGTTTCCAGCCAATTTGCGTTACGGTGCTGGAGTGAAGCTCCTATCTGGGGGAATCGGATCAATATTGGCACAAGGCTGTCACCGCAGTAAGCCCACTGCTCAATTGTACATGCATTGAGATGGGAGGTCAGCATTGCTGTCAGGTGGAAAATTAGTATGTCCAAAACCGTTATTTTTCAGGCAATGGAAAAAATAAACCTGTGTTCCAATGGAGCCAATGTAGTTACTATTTAGTCACAAGCTCTTATTACTTTTCATTGATTAATCAGCTCTTGTAGAGGTGATTTTGCAATCAGTGCATGCCTATTTTGTAGCCAAAAACCTTTTTTTTGCGTGCACATAACAAAACATTTATTATCTACTACTACGACGCTGTGAGCTTTTAGATCAGCTATTTTCACTCTTCCTCATTCGACAAAGTATATAGGGTAAAATCGCTTATGGAGCAAGTCTCTTTTAGAAACTAGTTTGCGAGAGTGAGGATGGAATAATGTGGTTGTAAATTGCATTCTTATTCTACTTCATATTGGTTACACTTGACTTCGACTTGTACACACGTTTACACATGTTTTGCTAAAAAGAATTACAAAAAAGGAACTACCAAGCTTGCAGCTTATTTGTGGAATATTTGGAGCAACATTAAGTCGGTCTTTCCACTGGTTGCCTGTAACAGCAGACTGCAGAGCACAGCAAACATCAGGCAAGTCATCCACGATTCTCCAAAAAGTTTGCAGCTGAGTCAATTTGCATACATTTGCTCTTGGAAAAAGTTGTCGCTGCGAACTTTGCCGGAGGCTGTTGTTTTACTCACAGAAGTGACTAATTTGTTGTGTATTAGCCGAGTTCAACCTCTTCAGAGTTAAATCGTCTGTTTTCCTTCTATAATCTATGCGGCTCGTTACACAGGATGGGGTGGTAATTGGATGTGGCACGTATCAACAAAGACACACGCACGCACACACACACACACACACACACACACACACACACACACACACACACACACACACACACACACACACACACACACACACACACACACACAATCGCTCACGCACACGCACTCACACACTTGCATGGAGATTGTCTGAATCTTCAAGAGCGATCTCCTGCGTCAGCGCTGAACTAAGAAGACCCGTAATTACTTGAAGGAGAAGACACACAACTCGGAGAGATATGAAACAATCCCAACAATTGAACGAGAGTGAAACAATTGAAAGAGAGTGGAGGGATGTGGCGGTAATTACATCAGCTGACACAAAGCCATTCAGAGTAGGCGCCACGGCTTAACGCCTCCCAAGTTAATGAGAACGACAATGAAAGACCGCAGCACGCAAGCCTGAATTCCCATCTGAGAGGGAGAGAAAGAAAGAGAGAGAGCGAGAGACTCACCTTTGAATAGAGATGCAACATGCTTTAGATGGATAGATGATGGATAAATTCAGGAGAGAAAGTAGAAATGTATTTCGTTCAACATTCAAAATAAGGCGAGGGAACGGCAAAGTATTCATCCGCAGCAGATAATCAGAAGTCATTGTGTTCTCTTATCTCAAATGAAATTCCCATGAAACGGCGATACATTTTCCACATGGACATTTAAAGCGCTAAGTGGCCGGTATTCTATCAGATAATGCACTTGCTGCTACACAGATAACGCGTATAGATCAAACGTGCGGATAGTGTGATTCAGCTAATTATTGGAATAGTTCTGTGAAAGTCACAGAACATCCACAGATGGTAGATTCCCTACGTGTTGTGGAAGTTTGGTGCTATTCCCTCCGCAACAGATTTTACATTTTTCAGCTCTGGAAGATGAGGGCTTGAAGCTGCAATCCCCCCCGTCTGTGCGTCTGTACATAATACGTTTCATGGCTGCAGTTTTAACCGCTGTTAACATGTTGTAATGCCGCGTGTTATGAGCTTATCAATCTCTCGAGACAGAGTCAATGATGGCTGAAGAGAGACAGGCCGAGTGGGCGTCGCCCTTTCTTTGATGATGGGTTCCCAGATTGTGAGCTTATAGATTTGCAACATTTTGTTGACATGCCCAAAGTAGGCCTGCCAGTGTAGTCTGAAGTGTTGTTCTTTACATTTTAGTGTTAGTTAGTTGATGTACGGCAGAGCAGCTCAAGTGAGTCTTAACGAGTGGAGAGAGGTTTTTCTTTTCAGAACTTGTACTAAGACGGTCATTTTCAATGCTCTGTTTCCATGCATACATTTACTTTGCTTTAATTTGGCAGCTTTACAAACACTCTCTCCCTGACACACACAAACACATACGCGCACGCGTGCACGCACACACACACACACACACACACACACACACACACACACACACACACACACACACACACACACACACACACACATCGTAGACTCTAGAATTATGCAAATTAATGCAGTGGCATGATTATCGGAGACTCACTGTTTCCACTGCAAGTGAATAATTCCTAAGCAGGGTCCACTTCACAGCCACCTATGTCTGTTTATCAGACACATAAACGCACTACGCACGCACGCACGCACGCACGCACACACACACACACACACACACACACACACACACACACACACACTCAAACAGACACTGGGAAGCCATTAAGTACCTGTCATCCTTCAGGCTGCAGCACTAGATGAGGTTAGGTTAAGTTGCGAACACATTAAGCTCGGTCCCAAACAACATCAGAGAAACGTTGGTCTTAGGTGACCGTGAAATACTCACAGGAGTTTTGCACTCCAGCAATGTGGCATCTTCATAAAATGGTTTCTGTTGTCAAAGTGTATCCGGGTGTTTATTAATTTATTGAAGTGATCATATAAATTAGTTCAATGCTTTAACGTTAGTAAATACACAGTAGCTAGTTTGTATGTAACGCAGTGGGGAAACATGTTTTAGTATCACTTAGAAACCCCCCAGTGGGTTGTTTTTCTGTTGTTCCGTTATGAATAAATGAAAATAGACGATCTACAAGTTCTGTAGAGCAGTGGTTCTCAAAGTGGATTCCAGGGACTCTGTGGGTTCCTTTATGGGGGTCTTAATTGACCCATGCAAGTCTGTAACTCTGACAGTGTACAAATGGAACCAAATGGAACCAAATGAACCCTAACGGGTTCATTTGGTTCCATTTGTACACTGTGAGAGTTAAGGGGAGACCTTGAAATTTGAAAGTTTGAGAAACACTGCTGTAGAGAATAGAGATGCTAGAGATGTTCCTCTTGTAATGTCATTTATTTTCAGGAGACATACAGTATGCAATATCTTGAGATATCAACTTAACCACCTAAACCCCTTATGGTTGGGCTCTATACTCGTGTCTTTTCTGTTATTGTGGGGAAAGCTTTTGCAGAAAATAGCCGATTGACAAGCTCAAAGCGCATCGTAACGCAGCGCGTTGTGAGCTTATCGATCTGCTATTTTCTGCAAAATCTTTCCACAGTACTATACTAATCTCTCAAAACAGATTCTGCCGATGTGTTCCTAGATTGGCACTATACACATGCTGGGGTTTAAGTGGTTAATTATGACATTCTCATTTTCAGTAAGGTTCTTTATTTAATCCAAGGGTATTCAACAGGGGCCCGGGACCCCTAGGGGGTCCTCAGAGTTACTATAGGGGGTCCTCCAAATCTTTGAGTGATATACATTTTTTTCTTCTTTTTTATATTAACTACTTAAACCCTAGTGTCCATATTCGGAGAACTTTAGCCAAAAATAGCCGATCTACAAGCTCACAACGCCTCGCACTGCGAGGCGTTGTGAGCTTGTAGATCGGCTATTTTCGAGCTTTGGTGTAGAGGGCAAAAAGAGCAGACTAAGTACAGACTGAAAGGTCAGGTTTATTAAGTATTGACGGTTCAAGTGGTTAAATATCTGAAACGTTGAAGACCCCTGATTTAATCCATATTAAAGCCTGACAGGGACGCTCTGTGCATAAGAGCCCCAACATTGAAGTTGAAGGTGAATTGCTGTGTTGACCATAGAAACATTCTTACATGACAAGCGGTATTTAAACATATTTTCTAACAGCAATATAGTGTTGGCTACTTATCGAAATAAACTCTATAATCCTTTTCTCTCCCCATCTCTCTCTCCCTCTCTCCTACTTTGCAACAGTTTTCTTATTACTTATTAGTCCTATTCTTATTAACAGGAATAATGGAAAATCAATTGCTTGAAAAATGGTTCTGCTGCTTCCTAACATGAATATGATCTGCGAGTTTGGTGCCTCCCAGCGTGGCAAATTGGCTGGTATTGATGCATTATATAGATAATAATCTGGCCCAGATTTCTAATTATATTTTTGTTGTTGTTGTTTCAAAATGCCATTTTGAATGTGAGTCTTGATGGATTTTGCTTGGCAAGCATTGTGCATCCCTTGCGAACCCACTTATATAGGTTAATCTACTCTCTAATGCTCTGTAAAGCTATACTGGAGGACTGCACGGTGCACCAGACTTTAGACCATGTCAGAACTGGTCTAAGGCACAATCACATTCCGACGTGTTTCACTCTACCTAAGTATATATAATATAACAATATGCCGATAATAATATAACAATATTTTTTACAACATAGATTGGTGAAAACATGGGTGCTGCCTGGGCATGAAATTGACAATTGCGTTGTTTGTGAACTAGCAACGACAATTGTGCTGTACTTCGCACCGGGTGTAAGATTCAGGGCCCTCAAGAGTTAAATGAACATGTTGGATTTTAAAGTGCAGCCATCCCTTAAAACTGAGTTTGACTGCCTACCTAAATATGCTAGAAATCTTCCACGTTGCATCCAGCTTGTCAGAGTGTTCCAACAAACACAATTGCCTGTGTTCAAGGGTGGGAATCCGGTAGGGGAGGGTGATCTCTGTCGCTGCACTATAGCGACTCCTACAGGTTGGCACAAGTTTAGCAGGGAGCAGTAGCATGTCTGATAGCATATTCCTCTGTGTGTGTCACATGCTCCTGGTTAACCTCCTCGCTGTCAGGTGGACAGAAGCGGCTGGTGATTTAACACAATTACTGCCTTTTAATCTGAAGGTTGCTAGGTGCCTTGGTGCCGCGCCGTTTCCTCCGTCGGCCGCCGCTATTATTTTGAAGGGCCGGAAGGGGGTTGTTTTTGTTTTTTTGGATTATCACTTGACGGCAACGATTACGTCATCTAGTCACATGACAGTGTGAGCCCAGAAGAGAAACATGGCTGCGCCCAGCCGTGTGTATTGTTTACATTAGACCTGGCTCAAAATGGCTCAAAATGTCTCTTTTGGAGTAAATGAAGTCTCTTTATGGGCCTCTCAATGGATTTACTATGGAGGACGTTCACTTCGCGTGCACGCCCGACGTGCGTTGTAAACAAATCGTGGACATTACCGATGCGGACGGGTGCGGATCGACGTACAGTAAGTAATAATAACTTTACTGTATATACAGTAAGATTGACAGTCCTCACCGTCAACGGCGCCATGGTGTTAACCCTTTCAATGACGGTGAGGACTGTCAAGGGCAGCAGAACAGTTAATGTGTATCAAAGGTGCACACACCGTGACATGTGGGAACATGGATTCCTTCATTGTCATCAATTTAATGTCATTGTCTCTTATTGTAGACTGATACATAGCTGCTAGATTTCATGGGTCCGCATCAGAGTTCCGACGGTCCGGTATTCCGACACTAAAACTATAACCCTAACTCTACCCCCAACCATAAACCTAACCTCAGTAAACCTTACCTCAGTAACTAACCTGCCGACGCTAAGTAACTAACCTGCCTTACGCTAAGTAACTAACCTGCCTTACGCTAAGTAACTAACCTGCCGACGCTAAGTAACTAACCTGCCGACCATGTCGGAACAGCGGATAGTCGGGATAGTGAGCGCTTCCCAGATTTCATTAGCATCTACTGGTAGAACGTCATCTTTGGCAGGTTTGTCACGTCCATATAATATACCAGTGGCAACATGACTGTGCGCGTGCAAGACACCAGTCAACAGGCATGATGAAAAGTACATTTTATTATTTCCCCCTGTAGCCAAGGTATGGCAGCTGCCATAGCTTGCCATACCCAATTGACGCCTCTGTAATATACAGCAGTTGAGGTTGGTTCTGTAATACCTTGGAACAAATTGGACCTCGGAACGAATCTCACAGGTCCAATTAGGGTCTTGGTCTGTCCTTAAAAAAAAGATGCCCGCTCCACTCAGAATCTCGGCAGAGACAGGCTACACATGTGTGGAGAAATTGGGAATTATCATAACGACTGAATCGGAGAAAAGGGGAAAAGTGTGGATTCTAGGATCCACTCTGAAAGGATCACATTTTATTGTAGGTCTCTTGCTACTTTCAAAATGAGATTTACGCTGCTTATGTCCTGTCCTCTCAACTATAGGGCTTGTGATATAACTTCAAATTGATATCATGATTATTTCAAACATCTGCATGTAAAGAAAATGTAAAAATAGAGTGATTGGTTATTTTTACTCATGCACCACCATTGTACAATAAAGTAGAATACAGGGCTTAAGTTGTTACTCAGCATAATCGATTTAATTTATTAAGTCGGTCAGAGGTTCAACATTTCGGTTTAGATAGATTTTTGGTTAATTTCCCAGCCCTACTCTCAACATTGTTTTGTTGGCCTCAGTGGGCAGTGGCGCCGTGTACTTATACGCGTTGAAACTGGGAAGTCTGATTCATGTCTGCTTTCATACATTGCTGGTTCATAGTGTAGAAGCGATTCCTCTGTAGCTTATCTGTGACTATAAAAGTCACAGATAAGCTAATAGCATACACACCATAATTAGAGGTTCTCAATTCATTATATGTACTGTCAGAAGAAAAGATAAAAAAAAGAAATAAAAAAGATATGCACATCCCAATTTACAATATAATGTAATGTCAGGGGAACAATTAAAATGGAGTAGTGGAGTGTGATGGTGTGAGGTAGAGCAATGTGTGTTGGACTGTGCATATTTAGAGAGTCGTGTGTGTGTGTGTGTGTGTGTGTGTGTGTGTGTGTGTGTGTGTGTGTGTGTGTGTGTGTGTGTGTGTGTGTGTGTGTGTGTGTGTGTGTGTGTGTGTGTGTGTGTGTGCATTTCTATTCATTTCATGTCTTAGTGTGCACAGATGTGTGAATCCTGGAAGTGTATTTGTCTCTTTCTGTGGGCATGTGGCCATTTGGATCTTTATCCATTTTGGGTAAAATTTGTGTGTGTGTGAGTGTGAGTGTGTGTGTGTGTGTGTGTGTGTGTGTGTGCACACGCATGCAGTGGTCTCTCTGTGTGGTTATCCTGAGCGGACCTGGCTGTGTGCCAGAGAGGCCCTCATTAACAGCCAATTAGCCAGGGAGAGACGCAAAGAACAATGGATGTTTAGTAACAGAGAGAGTATTCAACAGACACACACACACACACACACACACACACACACACACACACACACACACACACACACACACACACACACACTCACTCTCACTCACTCACTCACTCACTCACTCACTCACTCACTCACTCACTCACTCACTCACTCACTCACTCACTCACTCACTCACTCACTCACACACACACACAACACACTCAGGGAGAGACTTGGTTTTGCTCACATGCAGCCTAGTACACTGTTTCTCCAACTTTCACATTTTAAGGTCTCCCCTTGCTGCCGACATGAAAGGATTAATTGTCCAAAGTGCCGGCCGTTTTCTCCATTCGCGGCCACCCTCTTATTTTGAAGACCGGAAGTAGATCGAGCTCACAATTCCCACTTGACGATGTTCTAGATTCACCCGTGACTAGTTCTGGTCCTGAGCGTAAACAAAGATCTAAGATGGATGCCTTCATGCTTGTGCTATTTTAGCGAGAATCCAGTGTTTTTTGGAGAAAATGGACTGTAAAGATGAGAAGGACCATTGTTTTCTATGGGATGGGATCACTATTGCGTGCACGTGGATGCGCGATGATGATGAATCGGCGACTTCACCCGTGCCAGGGTTATTCACCGGACCGAAGGTAACCAGTGCCAGCTTTACTGTATATACAGTATATTTCGCGAGACATCGCGGGATCAGCACTGTGGACACCTTTTAATATTTCGCGAGATATCGCGGGATCGGCATTAAATGAGTTAACTCTGACAGTATACAAATGGAACCAAATGAACCCGTTAGGGTCCATTTGGTTCCGTTAGGGTCCATTTGGTTCCATTTGTATACCGTCAGAGTTACAGACTTGTATGGGTCAATTTATACCCCTCTAAAGGAACCCACAGAGTCCCTGGAATCCACTTTGAGAGCCCTGGCCTAGTAGACAATTTGAGTAGTGATGAAAATTGACATTCAGAATCATCTTTATTGTCACGTCACAGGTTACAGTAAAAGTGTTGGAAATTGGAAATACTCAAATAAAGTACAAATAAGTACCATCCCAAGACGGTGGATTTGAATTTGCAAAAAAAAAGTGGCTTAAACGGATCTGTAGAAACCAATGGGTGACCTCACCGTTCCCTTTGTCCATAATATGTAAAGAAAAACATTCATTTACAGTGCTGTCAAACAAGCAATGTTCATTATTAAATCTATGAAAAGGTTTAATCTGCAACAGCATGATATACAATATGTATTTAGTACGGGTACACCTCTCTGCTTCTTTGTAGTGTCCTTGGCCTGAAAAAAGTTGAAGAACCCTGCCCTATTAGTATAGCTTAGTATAGCAGATGGGGCCAAAATAGATATACTTTTGGGGGTCCTTGACATAAAAATATTTGAGAGGCACTGGGTGAGGTAGTGTCTGAAGAGGAGAGGTGGAAAATGGGCAGAGAGTCTGCAGTCTGGAGGAGGTCATTCCACAGTATGGGAGCCAGGGACCCGGAGGGAGAAGAGTCTTGCTTGAGGTTAGGGTTGTTCGATTAATCGATTTTTAATCGTAACCCGTTTTTTTTCCTTTGGAAGATTTAAAAAAATGGAAATCGTAAAATCGATTTTCACTTTAATTAGGGAAATTCTTACTCATTGGAGCCTTGCACGCGCAAAAAGTACACAGCCCCGTCCTCCTAAAGCAGGACGACAAGGTCCGACACCAAATTAATACTACTTTCTATCTGATGTGTAATTTCTTTGATGCGCGTTTAGCGCACGTCAGACTGAGCAGAGTTCACCACCGCACGGCGCTCACTCGCGATGGTTCAAGCAGCAAACAGAACAAAACACTGCTGAGCTGGTAAACTTACTTACTTGTTGTAGTTTGAAAGAAGCTCATTAATTCTGTGTTACCCACCTACTGACTGTAGTTTACTCCTACTGTCCCTGTCACTGTGTTAATTTTGCGTCGGGAAGCGAAGCGCTTCGCCTCCGTTTACAATCAGTCAACATCTCCGTGCATGAGTGGTGCAGGGCAGGGGCGTAGCCAGGAATTACATTTTGGTAGGCGAAATGCCTACCAAAATGCCTCACCAGCCTCCAAGAGCTGGCTTGTTTTGGCTGTTTTGTCACTCACTATTGATAATGAAACACTAAGGACGCTAAGTTGTATGTGATTGTTGCACAACTAAAGTTATTATTATTAATACCCTTATTGTTTTATTGCATTTTGCTATTTGGATATATAAAAAAAATCAAAAAATGAAACAATAATGAAAAAAAAAATCATTTCCTTGCATTTTTAAATGAAAACAAAATAGTTGAAACAATGTATTATTCTTTTAACAAAAAATCGAAATCGAAAATCGGGATTTCAGAGAAAATAATCGAGATTTAATTTTTTGGCCATATCGAACAACCCTACTTGAGGTAACGTAGCTGTGGTCCAGTGCGTCAGCTAAGGTTGTGAACCTCACTAAACGTTCTGTCGGGGGCCAGTGTTTACAGCGCACGCAGAACTTTAGTGACTGCAATTAATATACTTAAGTTACAAAATCTCTCGAGACTCACACAACCTTTCCTACTGTAAGTCAAATTAGTCAAAGCTACTGTATCTAGGTTGTGGCTTAGAAATGTAAATTCGAAAATATATCATGTCCTTCCTGTGTTCTGTTTTCAGGGGGCGTACTTTCAGATTCTAATGTTGCATTTGAAGATTGTGGAATAGTTGTCTGGGGGGGAGGGATTGGATCCGTGATCCGATCTCTCACTTTAACTGACGGGAGAACAACTTTGTTCCCCCATATTTTGCGCAGAAGCACCTAATTCAAGCAGCCCATGCTTATTTCACACCCACAGCCAGCTACACAGATAAACGATGTGTATTAGCTTGTCTGGCACCTAGTTGATTCGGTTGAGAGAGTGACTGCACATAGCCAGTAACAGAACGGTCATTGCAGCGAGAAGCAAGCATGCAGCCAGTACACAACAATGATCGCGCAACACAACCACAGATCAGATTCTTTCCGCAATAGTTTCCCCAATAGTGAGGGGACATTCAGGCCCCTCCGGCACCTATGGTGGCAATGGGATTCATTTTCCAAATGTTTATTACATTTGTATTCCCTGTGGAAGATTTTGTTTCCCAAAATCAAATAATTTGATACATGTTTGTTGTTTGTTTTTCATATTTTTCAATATGAAAATTAGATCGGCCACTTTTGGCACGCGCAACACGGTGTGATGACGAAGTGTCACCCCGTGTGTAACAAGCGGTTTGTTTTGGGGGCTAACGCTATACAATGGACGTTAATTGAGTGGCGGGGGAAAGTGTTATAGGAGGACGATATGGACCAGAACGTCATCATTTATTTGCATTTATTGTCTGACCCGTTTCCATTCACAAATGCACATTTAGTTTATTCGATAAAGCCTCAAAAGCATTTTGAAGTGTTCCCATAAAAAGATTTAAGCGCAAAAGGCTTAATGCGCATTAAGAGGCTTTATGGAAACGTCACTATTTAGAACACTGTGTGGAGGACAATCTTTCATCACTTACTTCGTTGTAATTTAAAAAAAGCCCTTACTTCATTGAGTAATTAAAGTATGTTAAGTACAGCCACTAAAGCACAGACAGCGAGACATTCTCTAGAGGCTGTTAAACATGGTCTCTGACAGGACCAGAGCTACCTAATAAACCACTGCTCTGTTTTAGATGTTCCTTAACTTTCATCTATCCATTTGTAATTCTGATAGTGTGCAAATGCGACCACATTGACCTGTAAAGGTCTCTTGTGTTGCGTTTCCACATAGCAGCCCCACACCTCACCGCCTGCTTGTGCAGTTGTTTCCATATTCAAGGACTCAGTGGGGCCGAAAAGGGTGCCAATTTTGGCCCCATTCCCGAGAGGTCTGAGGCAGGCCAAACAGGGCCAAACAGGTGAGGTGTAACGCTGCTTGCTACTGATTGGCCGCGGTCATGATGTCTCCCCCCGGGACTTAAGATCATGTAGTTTGCTGCAATTTTAGTTTTTTATCAGTATTTGCCCTGGATCATTTGTGATTTGCTGTGATTTGTTTATATTTGTTGTTAAACATCCATTTGGTTAAATTTTTACCCTCTGGGTTTACAGACCTGTAAGGGTCCATTTGGTTCATACAGAGCCTGCACAGGTGATTTGCGTTTGTGCACAGGAAAATTTCCACTTTACATTGCATTGTCAGACAGGAAGCAACAATCTCCACCTATAGTATGTACGAAGGATTGTCAATAACCATAATCTGCTATGTATAGATGTGGATATTAGAGGGGTTAGGCCGCCGCCTACTACTATATATTGTGTTATAGAAACTGGAGATATTTGGGCTGGGCCATGCAAGGCTGTGCAAGACCATAAGGTGCCATGCCGTGCCGCACTGGGCTGCTATGTGAATGCAGCATAAAAGGAAATTTAAACTAGAAGCAGTGCTCTTCCGAGCACAGGTCTCCACCAGGCCACACAAATCGGCCTGTTATAGCGCCACCATGAGGCTGATTTAAAAAATGTGGGGCAGAGGTTCTGAATTAGCATCCAGGGAGTGTGTGTGCTCAGTTTGGCAGCGATCGGGCCAACGGCGCCGGAGATTAGCTGGTAACAACCAGGCCACACAAATCGGCCTGTTATAGCGCCACCATGAGGCTGATTTGAAAAATGTGGGGCAGAGGTTCTAGATTGGCATCCAGGGAGTGTGTGTGCTCAGTTTGGCAGCGATCGGGCCAACGGTGACTGAGATTAGCTGCTCACAAACTGCGAGGACGCACGCACGCACGGACGGACGGACGGACGCACGGACGGACGGACGGACGGACGGAGGGGAAAACATACTCTCCCTCAGCCTTCGGCTGGTGGAGACAATGAACAGTGAACACAATATTTGCCAAAGCCAGATGTGACGGACAGGGTCGTGTTTGTCGGTCAGGGCAGTTTAATCGTTCTACTGTGACCTCGTGTGAAAGAAGAGGGTGACAGAATGTACTGTGACAACCCAACTCTGTGTTGTTGCTGCTGAAGTCTGTTCCACCCATCTCTCTGAGAACATGAAGAGGTGCTCCCTGTGAGTGTCAAACACTGGAAGGAATAATAATGAAGTTGGTTTGGATTGTGCGTGCATGCGTGTGTGTGCGTGCATGCGTGCGTGCGTGCGTGTGTGCTTCAGATGAAAGGACAGAGAGATAGACAGTCAAAACCTGGTGGGCCTCTCTCTATCCACCCCATTGGCTCTCTTAGTCTCTTTCTTTCTGTTCAGTGTGTGTGTGTGTGTGTGTTTCTGGGGAATGCAGTTGTGTACAGTCTTGTGTAGTTTGCAGCGTAGCTGCCATTGTAATGGCATATCTTACAGTAGGTATACCTCTTTCACAACATTAAAGAGCACCAATAAATACAATTTAAACATTACAAACACATGAGGGTATAAGGCCTATAGGTAAAACTGGTGTAGCTAAAAGAAATGCTTTGTTAAAAGGTATAGGTTTTAGTCCAGACTGTGGTGCTCTCAGGTGGTCAGGGAGGGCATTCCACAGTCAAGAGTGTGACCAAGCATAAGGCCCAGTCGCTGAGGTTAGTGTTTGCACAAGTAGAGGATGTGAGTCGAGGTTTGTGGGGTGAGGGTGAGTTGCAGTGGATGCACTGATTGGGGGATGATTGAATCTGGTGTGGGAGGGGGAGGGGCACAGGCCCAGTCAGTAGTGCTGTCGCCTCACAGCTAGAAGGTCCTGGGTTCGATTCCCGCCGGGGACGCTGTGGGCGCTGGGGGCGTGTCGTCTCCTCCCCGCCATCAGTGCCCATATCCTAGGTAGGGTTGGCAAAAGGGCCTTTCTGTGTGGAGTTTGCATGTTCTCCCCGTGTCTCCTAGGGTAGGTGCCCTCACAAAAAACATGCATAATCCTGGTCTCTATACTGCCTCCCCCTGGCCAGCCGGGGCTCTATTTCCATTTTGGCCAAATAAGGCGTAGACCATCAACACACTAAGACGCCCACACAAGCAGCCATCTTGCATAGTGATGATGAAACGTTGCTTTGATGACTGCAGTCACAGAGACAGGACGGCACTGTATTTTAGATGAAGGCAGTGATGTATTGTCAGTAGTGGAAAGTAACTAAGTACTTGTACTCTAGTACTGTACCTAAAGCTATACTCTGTAACTTTTCCAATAGGACTAATCTTAAAATTGTCCTAACTATTACATCGCTAAAGTTTTAGAACACCCACTCTGTTAATTTCAGCCCCTAAAACCTTCTGTAAATATGCTTTCTATGATCCTGGCCGGGGACCGGATTTCGCGGCAAAATTACGTCATCTGCTTCATTCCGTATACGTTGTATATACGTTGGCCAATCACAGCGTGGATCATACACTACCAGCCAATCACAGCGCGTCTTGCCGTCTCTTCAGGAAGTAGCTTGCCTCAGCAACAGTGTTTACGCTGGTGTTGGAGTCTTGCCTGTTACTCCCCAACGCCTGGTCGCAGAGGGACGTGAGACCCTCTAAAGATGCATATCGGCGAGGTGAAGGCGGTCGCGGTGTTGCAGCTCCGCTCCGGTGGTCCGCGGCGACCCCGGTCGAAAAACGTCCGGAAAAAGCAATACCACTACTGACCAGTAGTTGAGTAACTTCCATAGTATAGCTTTAAGTATACTTTCGGGGTAGTTATTACTTGAGTATTTTCGTCCACAGTCTCTTTGTGGACTAACAGGAAATAGATAATGTTAAAAATAGCCTCCAAGAACTTCAAAACAGGTTGTCAATAACTGTCAAATGGTCATCACATCAAGTCACATCTATCTGTAAGGGTCACAGACTATAAGATCAATATGATGATGTATTAGTCTCTGGTACCTACTATTTTATTTTGTCTTGCAAACTAAAGTAGATGAGGTCATAGATCATTTGACTATATTTTGATACCGGATCTACAAGCTCACAATTTGTCACGATGCGACACATTGAGCTTTTAGATCTGCTATGTTCAAATATTTGTATCCATTTGAAAACTTGTGAAATGGGACATAATGAGTACTTTCTACTTTTGTACTTTAAAGGAGTAGTTCACCCTCAAACCTTTTTCTATCGATTACTCACCCCATGGAGACTTGAGTTCAATAACATGTTTTATTTTTTGTCGCATTCCTAAGCCAATAATTTTAGGAGACTCTTTGTAGGACCATTGATTCCGGATGGAGACCCAAATGCATTTGGGTCCCCCATCCGGAATCAATGGGGGTAAATTTACTATAATCACATTTTTGTGAAACATTCCCAAAAATATCTCAAGTCTCCATGGTGTGAGTAATCAATAGAGAAAAAGTCATTTTGGGGGTGAAGTACTCCTCTAAGTACTTTTACTGTAGTTCATTTAGAATTCTGGACTTACTTGTAACAGAGTAGGCTATTTCTACATATCAATATTAATTAGGGATGTCAAAAATGGACCTTTATCAAAATCGATTATTCTATAGCAATAATCGAATATTATTCGAAAATCGATAATTAATTATTATTATTTTTTTTTTATTAAAAAAAAAAAAAAAAAAAACTTCTGTTTTTTTTTTTTTTTTTACTGGATTTCAATGCATGGCTCTTCAGGTAATTGGTAGCCTAACTACTACTCTTCATCTTTCTTTTTAGTGTGCCAGTGTACTGTTCACCTAATCTCTCAAGAACAGATTCTGTGATGCTTTACAATACAGAGGACGCTGTTTTCCCTTTTCTTTGATGATGGCCACCAAGTACCAAACAATCAAGCCTGAATCAATCACACCTGTGTCTGAGACAGGGGGGCAGGGGAGTGTGTAGCAGGCAGCTGCCACTCTGCTGTGCTCCTTCACTCTGTCTAAACAGTTTACAGTTGGTGCTGGTGTGAATAATAAATCAATGGCCATTTACTATTATCATTAATACTATTGTTAGCCTATATTCTATATTTTGGTTGAAACTAACTAACTAAGCCAAAAAATAGTATAAAAAAAAAAAAAAAAAAAAAAATATTAATATTTTTTCGATTTTCGATTATGAAATATTAAAATCGAATATTGATTAATCTAACGAATATTCGAAAATCGATTATTCGGTGACATCCCTAATATTAATATGTGTGGTATCATGATGTGTTTCAGGCCTAGCCGTCTCCCTCCAGCTCCTCCATGGGGACATAGAGCAGCTGAGGAGAGAATACATGGTTCTGTTCACCAGGGGCGTCTCCATCACCAGGAAACTGGGCTTCTCTGACATCATCATGCCTGGTAAGATACATTTACAATTTAAACGTCATACTTTACTGTGTACTTTTTTTTCAATTGATATAATCTTTCCGACACGGGCACTGGAAATGTACTGGAAGGTGGAAATGTATTTATTTATGCATGTCATGTGTTTGTTTTGAACTGAAGTAGGTGTTGCTAAACGATTTCTAGTGGTACTAGGTACTGTTCAGAAAATAGCAGATCTGCAAGCTTTCTAGACGATAGCACAGGACTGGAACAGAGACAGAATTCATCCTTTGAGTGTTACTGTAACTTTACAATGACACACACTCTTAAATTGAGGGGTTACTTTTGTGTTATATGGCTAAAGATAGACTGGTCCGATATTCATCACTGGCCAGATGGCCAAGACATGGTGTGACCTCGATTGTCGCCCTTAGGCATCTTACAGGTGTATGACAGTAAAGAGACAGTGTAGAGATTTGCATCTCCTCAGCTTGAGCTAGCAGAGTTGCCCCGTAAGTATAACAGCACACGTTCAGCTCTGTCAATGCATGCCTAACACTGCTAGTTCCCCTCCACCATCCTTGTGTGCTTTCCAGCCCAAGGGCCTCACGCAAACTCCTCCACAGTCCCCTCCTCTTGTTACCCGGTTGCCTCGGTAACGCTTAGTGAAGCTCCCCCACCACCTATTGGCTGTGTACATTGTACAGAGTGACATTTGAATCTCTGCCCTGGGTGCGGCGGGAAGGGGTCGGGGGGGCACCTTCGTAAAGGTGAAATATTGGCGCTTGTCGAAGGCAGATAAGGGAAGTGACAAAGAGCGCATCGTCTCTGAATGACAACAGCCTCCCTGCTACGCTCCTTAAGTGTGTGTGTGTGTGTGTGTGTGTGTGTGTGTGTGTGTGTGTGTGTGTGTGTGTGTGTGTGTGTGTGTGTGTGTGTGTGTGTGTGTGTGTGTGTGTGTGTGCGCGCGCGTGTGTTGGGGAGGGGGGGTGGCTTCACTGTGGGGGACAATAAAATAGAGAATAGAGCATTCTAGTTGCCTCAGTAAGGCTAAACACACGGAGGCTATTGCACGTATGCATTCGATGTCATATCGATGTGTTCGTTCAGGTGTGTATTCGTGGTGCATCGTGGTACCCCAGCCTGTTGTGCAAAGATTGAAGCGGTGGACTCGGCCGAACCTGCCATTCTGGACAGGGGAATTTTCCCTATGTTCATTCATTCTTTCTTTCATTAATGTTATATGTTATACTCGACATCAGGGGGCTTTGTCTTGCACTTTTGGACACATTTGGCAAAAAATAGGTTTCTTTGTGAGTGAGGGAACAGAGAGGGAGGGGGTTGTGATTGATTGTTCATCAACCTGTCTTTGTCTCACCAGCAGACTGTAATGACCAACCCTGCTTCCTGCTAGTTTGCCCCTGGGCTCAGAGGGGAAATGCCACTCTCTGTCTCTCTCTTTGTGTGCCAAACTCACACTCTCTCACTCTCTCTCTCTGTCTCTCTCTCTCTCTCTCTCTCTCTCTCTCTCTCTCTCTCTCTGTCTGTCTGTGCTCTGTCTGTTTGTCTGGTGGTCTGTCTGGCGGTCTCTCTCTCTCTCTGGCCGTGTCCATCTCTGCTGCCTTCTCTTCTCTTTCCCTGTGTCTCACTCTTTGTCTGGCTCCGTTCATCTCTTGTCATCTCTCTCTCTCTCTCTCTCTCTCTCTCTCTCTCTCTCTCTCTCTCTCTCTCTCACTCACTCACTCACTCACTCACTCACTCACTCACTCACTCACTCACTCACTCACTCACTCACTCACTCACTCACTCACTCACTCACTCACTCACTCACTCACTCACACACACACACACACACACACACTTAATATATCGGTCTGCTCATCATTATCAACCAATACATTATTTGTGTACAAAAGGATCCCTATGTTGCACTACTCTAACAATGCATTAGTTGCGTGTAGACAGGTCAGTGGCAGGACATCAACATTGTTTTTTGTGCTCATGTCCTCCAGTGAACAAATACACTTGGAAATCGTGATTTATAGTCATAGGCCTATACAAAATAATATATAATAATTATAACCATCCATATCACACAAACCCAATCTGGTATCCCTGTTTTGGCCATGTCCTCCATGACATTTAAAAAAGTAGCATACCTACGTATAAGCTCACAACCCATTACATCGTGCCGCGTTGTGTGAGCTTGTATATTGGCTATTTTCGCTGTACACCGTATACATCGAACTATGTCGTGTTTAACAAGCAAATACGTGGTAAAGATCGAACTATGTCGAGTATGTCGTGTTTAACAAGCAAATACGTGGTAAAGATCCATGGTTTAGGCTAGTGCAGCTAAAACAAACAAACATGTACCGTACCTTCCAGGGAATATTGGATTTGGGGGGGTGGGGGACACATGTACATCTGTCTCCTTGTAGGCTTCCCTGGCTGTCTCTCTTTCTCTCTGTAATCTCTCTTTAACCACCCGTGCTTTATCATATCTATCAGTACCATTCTGACCCTCTCCACTTCCCCTTTTCTCTCTTTTGTTAGGAAACTGTGTGTGTGTGTGTGTGTGTGTGTGTGTGTGTGTGTGTGTGTGTGTGTGTGTGTGTGTGTGTGTGTGTGTGTGTGTGTGTGTGTGTGTGTGTGTGTGTGTGTGTGTGTGTGTGTGTGTGTGTGTGTGTGTGTGTGTGTGCGCGCGCACGCGCGCAAGAGGTACAGTATTGTGTCTGTGTCCTGTTTTAAAAGCCTGAGTGTTGCCATGGTAACTGTTGTTAAGCAAAGGAAAATCAATCTCGACCCCAGAGATAGAGATGTGAATGCGTTTTGCATTATGAGGTTTTCCACCTTACAGTGACGTTATGTGACTTCTCTTATGGCAGGAAGCCACGCTGTGTTCACTCCTCACCGCTTCCTGTAAGGAGGAGGCATCCTCTCCTTTCAGAGGATTCATTTCCATAGAACCTTCCTTCCTCGTAGAAGACCCCCGGTGGTGGAAAGTAACTAAACACACAATGCGTCACGCTGCAACGCATTGTGAGCTTTGGAGGTCTGCTATTTTCGATATTTTCTCCATTGACTTTAATTTAAAAAAATGAAACTTTTCCCAAATATGGAGATGGCTGACATCATAGATGTCTGACATCATAGACTTTTCAAGATATGGGCTTAACTCTTTCCCAGTCTCCGCTAAAATGGCTTGTCCTCAGATTAGCCGGGAATTTTTATTATTGTATTATGATCTAGAGTGCATTCATTCATTCAGGCCATCGGCACATCTTCACATCCCACGTGTCTCTTTTTGTTTTGTTTTCGTCGGTTAATGTTTACTTACCCAGCGAAGATTCTAGCTCCCCATTGGAATAAAGTGGCGATTTGGCGGAGCCTTCCCCCCCCCCCGGGAAGCTTCGCGTGCGCGTTTCGTGCACGTCAATGTGGTCACAATCAATGATCTCGGTATGTACCGTAACTCCAAGCATTTTCGTTTCAATCGGCTCCGTCAATGTTGCTAAGCTAGTGGCTGCTGTGTGTACAGACAAGTCCATGACAAAAAAACACCCATCCCCCTCTGGGCCCTCCCCCCTCCTCCTCGCACGCAGATGGGGTGTGCCGATACTTGGGTAAGCCGGTCTGGTGATAAAAAAGGTGTGCCGATATTTTTTTTTTAATCATTATCATTTATTGCGTTTTTAATCACCTAGTGCGTATATGTGCGACCAGGCTGGGCCAGTCTTGCGCAATAATGCGTATATGTGCGTTCAGGCTGAGAAAGAGTTGACAGGGATCAGGGATCTCCACATATGGGCATAAAAGGGACAAGGACTGACACAGAGATCTCCATGTATGGCCATTAATTTATTAGGGAATTAATAATTAAGACAACATTAATTTGCTAAATTCGTGTCATGGCAACCACACTTGCAATTTCCAATTGCATCTTTCTAGTTATTGGCCGAGTTTCCCAAAGGGTTATGATGAAATCACACATGGTCGTAGAGACCAAGCCCCGACCGTCATGTTCCCGTGTTTACATGGGTTCGGGCAGAACGACTTAATTAGCCCCCTACAACTACACCAACATTCAGATTTCACAAAGTGCTTAATAAGGTCTCACTCCTGTCTAAATACAGTACGGCATTCTATAATTACCCGTATCCTCTGTGTTCTTTAATAAGAAGCCTTTTTATCCGGTCGCGTCCTGTTTTCCCATGTATTTCCTGGCATTCCCCATGCGCACCAACCCCATTGAGATAAACAGACAGTGATCAAAAACTATATACTGGACTGTTTTTGATGGCACACAGATCAAATAAGACTGCGAGCCACACTTTTATAATTCTCTGTGGTTTAAATGTCCAAAATAAAACAGCCCAACTCTTCACAGGGACATTCACATGTTCGAGGAGTACTTCTCCTGGAGCCTGTGTCCAACTTTATATTTAGCTCCCCCTGGGCTGTTTCGATCCCATCACTCGGACGGATATCTGCGTCAGCACTCTTGATCCCATGACCTGGAGGAGCGGCTGTGTTGTAATTGGATAGTTGGTTGTCAAAACAACTGCCGGTGTGTGTTGCATGCGGTTGTATTGGTTGTAGGTGTGGCCAACTGTGGTTTTTGCGCCACCAGAACGACTGGCAGCCATAATTGACTTAAAAGGCATCTGTTGAAATAACCAGGGACATCTGCAGTCTGAGACCCGCTCTGTTTTATATCTTGATTGCCTCTTCCGCTTTTAGCCCGGTGCGGTGAATACGTTGAGTCAATAGAGTACACTCGGTCCATTCATGGGAAACTACACATGCATCACACACACTGTCCTTACATAATATCCCCTCAGTTCATAGGCAGGTCACAGCACTGTAAGAGGATCACAATCATTTCTTTTTTTTTCTTTTTTAAACAATGTGTTTATTTTGTTTTTCATTCTTTTTTTTAAAGACATACAAGACAAGTTATACATACACTCAGACAAAACAAAAATACAGTACAACATACAAAAGAAAACAAAATATCTGACACTAACACGACACATAAGAATACTAAATTATGTTTCACTGTAAAATCCAGAGTGTTCATTTGGATCTCAGAGGAACTCTCAAGAGCTAAACACTCACAATTTTAAATTGCAAAATGATGGGCATCAACTGGATGTCTTCACGGCTCCAAAATGATCAACCTAAACCTAATGGACCCGGGAAAGTTGTTCCGAGATCTGATTGGTTCTGGCGGGTGGAGGGGGGCGGGGTGTAGTTAAGTGACATTAAGATGAGACTGTATGTTAAGTAGATAATTAAGGCTACAATTGTGTGTTCCTGCGGCGATGAATTGGCCTATAACGTAGGCGTGTGGCTCTTGAAATTGAATATAAATGAATTAACAAAGAAAACCTTTTGGCACAGATTTGTTATAAGTGCATTTGTTTTTACAAGTACCCAATGATTTAAAAACAAAAGCATTATATCAGTTGATCCATCCCTACTGTGTACCTTTTCTCCACTCTGACTCAACTCACTGGCACGCAGCTCCACTCTCGCCCCCTTACTTCGTGCTGCAACAATCTGATCCCAGGTCAGCCGAATCATCACTGAAATAAAATTGCACAACAGTTCATGCATTTGAACTGTTTACTTATACTGTAAAATGTATTTGTGTTATGTAATGCAATTTATTTCTGTGTGGACCCCAGGAATGTAGCTGATGGGGATCTAAATAAACAATACATGAACAATAAACTATTTCTCTTGATCAATGCTGATCACAGCTCTTTTCGGATCCACTCAGGTACATATCGTTGTTGTCGGGTGGAAACCTTGTGTATCCAAAACCTTTCGTTTTGTATTTATCATTTTAAAAACTATTTAAAATAGTGAAAACAGCCGATCGACAAGCACACAACGCTTCGCACCGTGAGGCATTGTGTGCTTGTAGATCGGTTATTTTCACTACTTTTGTGCGACAGTCTTGTATGATGAAGGGCTTTAATTTAGGAAGAAACATACAAATTTGAAATTTGGAGATGCGAGGTTTCTGCCAAACAGTGACGATATAATGATAAACAGAACATGGTAATAGAACAGGACCCGACTTAGACCAAACAGACCACAATAAAGCATGGACCCAAACCCGACTCAGGTCTTTCTTGGGTATTATCTCAGGTTTTCGGTTTTGTAGGACTTAGCATCAACCATGTACATACAGTAGTGTGTGTGTGGGGGGGGGGTGCTGTGTAGGGGGGTGCATGTGCGGTTATCTGTTTACACATATACTTGACGTGCGTGCGTGCGTGCGTGCGTGCGTGCGTGCGTACGTGCGTGCGTGCGTTCGTGCGTAGACTGCGTACGTGCGTGCGTGCGTGCGCCTGCACACAAACAAACCTCTATGTCCTTGTGTACTATTCTGTCTCAGTGTATATTGTATGTTTTGGGTGTCCTTGTCTATGTGGCATATTTTTTTGTGTTTCCTTGTGCTGTAATAACTTTGTACTGTATGTCCTCTCTCACTGGCTCAGTGTGAAGGATAATAGTAAACACCTGCCACACGGAAAACATCTTTTTTTTCCTACTGAAAGTCTCATTACAGCAACACACACTATCAAAGCAGCAATACTGCTTAACCACTTCCAAGTCATACTGTGTATCATTCATTTTAGCCTTTTTTTGGCAACACCTCTTGTAGCTCTAGGGTTACCAACCGTCCCGTAAAATACGGGATCGTCCCTTTTTTGGAAACTAAAAGACGTGTCCCGTATTGAACTGAAACGGGACGCTCTTTGTCCCGTATTTTAAGGTTGGGGGATAAATATGAATGACGGGATGATTTAATTGAGAAATGACAGCGATTCTGCCTGTCAGAGAGCTTCCACTTCCACTCTGCTCTCCTCTGAGACGACAAGTGCTGCATCCCATTGCTGTGAGAGGCGCTGCGCTGTTTGTAAGCAGCTGATTGGCTTATTAACACAGTGTTGCTAAGACACAGTCTCCGCCCCCTACACACTCCCTTCCCAAGCATGGGCTGTAGGTTCACTCCACAAGTTGCCTGCGAGAGACGATACGAGTGCGTGCGAGCGACCATACGACAGTGCTCGGCTCAGAACATTGTTTAATGTCTTAAAAAAAAACGTGTGCCAGAAGATTGTGTACAAACATATTAGACATGAATATGATAGGTGATAGGCTAAACAAAAAGGTGAAAAAGCAGGCAAGCAACAGAAAATAAGCCATGGATATTGGTATTCCTGGGAACACTACAGTAATCTTGTCTGCCAACTAAAGCGACCCCAGACAGGCTGGTATGTGAAATAAGCATGTGTTGATTTTGTTTTTAAAATGGTTATTGCTGTATGCCAATATGATTAAACTAGTGTTGGGTAACCAGAGAGTGGGCACATTAGGACCAGGTAGACCTAGGCGATATGTTTTGGAAAATTGAGAGAAATACAATATAGGACTACACTACATGATTTTAAGGTAATAGGTTAGCTGGCCCAAAGACACCCGAATTAATATTGTGAAAGGAAAAATATAATTTAATAGAGGAAAATACCCGTTTTAGCCAATTTATAACCAAAAATATCAGATTTTTCGCCCCAAAGACACCCGAATTAATATTGTGAAAGGAAAAATATGATTTAATATAGGAAAATACCCGTTTTAGCCAACTTTATAAACGAAAATATCCGATTTTTCGGCGCCGCCTATGGCGGCGCATGTCTCCTTAGAAAGTGTCCCGTATTTGAAACTCTGGGAGTTGGCAACCCTATGTAGCTCTGTTGTCATTACAGTGTTTGTCTATACCAGGGGTCTTCAACATTTTGAGGCCAAGCACCCCTTAGTTGAGAGAGAGATGAAGCAGGGACCCACCACAACCTTATCATAGATTCCATATAGTTTGACAGCACAATCATCAGTGTATTTTGGATTCATGTCAATTTGGGTTTGCAGATATTTAACCACTTGAACTGGCGTCAACACTTAATAAACTTGACCTTTCACTCTCTACTTAGTCTGCTCTTTTTCCCCTCTACACCAAACCTATGCCGAAAATAGCAGATCTACAGATCTGATCTGATTTTGCTGTCAAACAATGAGCTTGTAGATTTGCTATTTTTGGCTAAAGTTCTCAGAATATGGACACTAGGGTTCAAGTGTTTAAAACAAAAGTTTCTATCACACAAAGATTTGGAGGACCCCCTGCAGTAACTCTGAGGACTCCCTAGGGGGTCCGGACCCCCTGTTGAAGACCCTTGGTCTATACCGAAATACAGATCAAAAAGAATGCCTTGGTCTTAGCACCTGAGGATGTTTTGGAGACAGTATTTATTAACACTAAAATACATAGTTGTAAATGAATAAATCTCTGGTACATTTCCGGCACCTAGATCATTTTGGTGCGAGTCATGGGGGGCAGACACTAGCAAATAAAAACTGTTTAATAGTGTTTCTCAACTTGCTTAAGATTGGTAATTTGCACCAATTTCTTTCTGTCAAAAGTTACATTCAATTGATGTTCTTTTTTTAATGCATTTTAAATCAGTGATTGATTTGAAATATCTGGTAGAAAATAGTTCCCTAAAAAACAGATTGATTTACTGCTGAAATTCAAACAACCATTTCTTATTAACCACAGAATGGGTTTCAGCCAATGTTGACTAAATTATTCAGGTACATTGGTGACATTTAATGATTATGAAATGCAAGCACAATTGTGTGTGTACAATATATGGCCGAAGCTGATAATATTTAGCATAAACCTGACAGTATATTCTTTGGTATATGACAGCTTGATTGCTGAGGGCATAGTTTCGTCATTTCACCTAAGAGAACAATCACATCTCTCCATGCCCTGATCTGGACCCCTGTCACCCCTGGTCAGTGTCTGCAGGGGGACACGGGTCCTGCTGACCTGGCCTGACAGCTTGACAGACGGATTGGATGTAGCGTGGTGACAGATATGTCACATTCTGATGTGCTGGGACAGTGGACAAAGCTGAGAAGGAGACACGGGCGTATAGTTTTTTTGGGTGGTATTCAATCTAAGCCTAGTGGGGACTCGTGGTGACAGTACCTGTCACACCCCCTCCCGCCCCCTCCACCTCCCCCCAGTTGCTTTGCAGGTTGATGGATATGCAGTGATCACTGGAGTGTTGTCTAGCCTTGGTAGGGAGGTCAGAATTGAACAGATCTGAGGGAGAAATGGTAGTCGGTTTAGCTGATGTTTGATATATATCCACTGTACGTCATGTTATAAAGGTCAGCTTTCAAGACTGATATTAAATCAATGCAAGAGAAAAACACAGAAAGAAGTGCAGGAGGTTCATTCGTAATTGACAGATGCAAGGTCACTGCCGTACGTGTTGTGTACAGCGAGCATCGAGTGACAGTCAGAATTTGGTCCGAATTTATTGAGAGGATAGACCCTTGAGATTCAGCATCTCATTTTAGATGGGATGCTGCATACACATAAGTAAGACATTGCATACAAAACAAATTCACATACTGTAAGTAAAACATTACATACAATACAAATACACATACTGTAAGTAAAACATTATATACAGTACAAAAACACACAATACATACATGTACAGGTACAGTTGGCTTGCTCAAAATCTCCCACCCACACCCCCATTACTAATTTTAAACAAAAGAGAATGGAGAATACAGTACTTTGACCTGTATCAAAGTTAGACATACATGTAAATACAAGCAGTATTAAAAGCATGAACAGGTTGTTTCTAGATATGAAGGGAAGGGAAGTCCTGAAGCCCGGATCATAGTCGGGTCCGCAGTGGAAGGCTTTACACCGCGGTGTAGTCTTTTCGAGTCTTTTTGAGTCATGAAACTACAACGTTACATCATTCCTCACGGTGGAGAGCTTTCCACCGTGAGTCCCAACACATCTCTCTGTTTTTACTATCAGACAGGCAGGCTCTACACCCCGTTCACTGATTGGTCGACCTGAACCGGTCTAGACGGGGTAAAGGACTTCACCGTGGGCCGTGACTATGATGGCCTGCATTTATTTTCTGACTTGAGGTGGAAAGCTTTCCACCTCAAATTTGCGGTGGATAGGTCTCCACCGTAGACTCTGATCCGGGCTTAAAGCGGCCAAGAGAGGTGATAGACTCTGAGAGTGTACAAATGGCTAACAGGCTATTTGGTTCCATTTGTACACCCTCAGAGTTACATACACATAAGGGTCCATTTGGAACTCTCTTGGAATTCTACCAATTTTCGGCATCTATGACATTAGTGACAGATTTAAATAAATTCTACTCAATAATTGAGAGCTGATTTTATTCAAACAAAATGGAGTAAAATGCAATTAATAATTCATTATAGGGGCTTCTCCCCTATAAGTAAAACTTACATTATTTCTGCATATTTGAAATTACTCAAAAATACTATTGCATTCTACTCAATGATTAGCACCTTATTTTGTTCAAAGAAAATTTAGTAAAATATAATACATTAATAGTTGAATTCAGCTCTCTTTTATTGTAAACTGCACATAGTCCTTTTTAATGTGTGTAATTTACTCTATTTATTTACTAAATATTAATTCCCTCCAGTCCCACTTTTTACAGTGTAAGCAGAAACTTGGGCGTGGCGGCCTGGACCATTGGAGTTTAATAGTCCAGTAATGTGACTAGGTGCCAATAATATGACCTTAGAAGTGCTCTGCTTGTATTCATTGTGGATGCATTTCTGCTCCTGTCCCCCTGCAGGAGAGATGAGGAACGACCTCTATATGACCCTGGAGAAAGGAGAGTTCGAGAAGGGCGGGAAGAGCGTGGCGCGCAACGTGGAAATCACCGTCTACGTGCTGGATGCGGACGGACTGCTTCTCAAGGTAAAGAAACCTATCACTTCTGTCACACCCTGTCCTTCAGCAAGCCTGACAAAAAGAAAAA
Source organism: Nannobrachium achirus (assembly GCF_963921795.1). Taxonomy (NCBI): domain Eukaryota; kingdom Metazoa; phylum Chordata; class Actinopteri; order Myctophiformes; family Myctophidae; genus Nannobrachium; species Nannobrachium achirus. The sequence goes on from NC_137830.1 coordinate 20,872,167, forward strand.
AGAGACGCACGCTCCTTTACTGATAATGTTAAGAAGTCTCTTCCTGTTTTATCATTCAGTGTCGCTCTAGAAAAATAGACACTTTTTGCTTATCTGGAATACAGTGAAATATATATACGACTTTCTTTAAACCATAAATGATCTGCAGAAGCAGGTAACAGAGTATTTCTACATTGCATTACTCTTTTCTTTCTCCTCCCTCTTCTCTCTCCCTGTCTTTCTCCATCTCTCTCCAGAGCTGCATGGCGGCGGGCTCCGGGGAGCCCGGGGCGGACCAGTACCACTCCCTGGTCCTCTACCACAACAACAGCCCGCGCTGGGCCGAACAGATCAAGCTGCCCATCCCCGTGGACGTGTTCCGCGGCTCACACGTGCGCTTCGAGTTCCGACACTGCTCCAGTAAGTTCTGCGTGGTCGCTTTGGTGCATGTGTGGGTGTGACTTGGATGGGTGTGACCAGAGCCTTGTACAGAGAGTTCTGTCAACGCGGGGTCAGAAACGGCACCGGTCACGTGGTGCATGTAACTCGAAATGTCACTTTTCCCTCATACACTCCAATGCATTCTGTAAACTTCCGGGTTCAGCGGTTTGTCACTATTCGACAATAGATGTGTATGTGGTAGACCTGACCCCATGAAGTGAACGTAAGTGGCATGACTCTCTGTGAATACAAGGCTCTGGGTGTGACATGGTGTGGAAGATGAGTGCGCGTGGGACGTGGTTGGGTGTTAGGCTTTAGTTATGGTTTGTTGTTTGCTGTTGTCTATTTTGGCAATGACATGATCAGGCTTAATTGGTTAGGTTTTTTGCGTCAATGTTTATGTGCGTGCGTGCGTGCGTTCGCAGGAGGTGAGGGAGAAACAGAGAGAGGGGTGAGGGTGAGGGAATGCTTGAGTGAGCATGTTTGTGTTTCCATAATTAGACAAGTTTGTCCACCTTCAAACCTCCTAATGAGACCAAACACAGATTGTAGCATAGATCAGTGGTTCTCAACCTGTGGGTTGAGCATGTAGATCTGCTATTTTCACAATAGAACCGTGTTATACAAAATGTAATGGCTCAACTCTTAGTGCTCGTCAGGGTGGGGGGGTCCCCAGTTAAAATATGATTATTTTGGGGGTCGCGGCCAGAAAAGGTTGTAGGGGTGTACAGGGGTGTGCGCAGTATCCGAGAGATTGAATGTAGGAGTCTCAGAAGTAATGTTGGAGTGCCCTTTGGGCAGATCTTTTGCCCATATATGGTGTTCCATGTTGGAGTGCCCATTGGGCAGATCTTTATGCCCATACATGGTGTTCCGTGTCCAGGCCAGTCTGTGATGTCAGTACTATGATGTCAGAGTATGACGTGATGTCAGCATGCAGACAGACGGTTACCATGGCGGTGAAACTGTGTAGTATCAGTGATGTTGCAGATGGTCAGACAGACATTCGCTAAATTTATAGTTAGATTATTAGATTAACACTCACAGGGGGGGGGGGGGGGGTCCTTATGATAGACATGTGGTCACACCGAAGCCCTTAAATGAGTTAGAGGGAAATTATGTTTAAAAACTGTTATCTTCTGACTTTATTTCTTAAACTTGCACTGTTATTGCACTTGTTCTGCTGTGTCAGTGCTGTTAATTTGACTTTCGGGAGTTTCTTGAGCTGCCGGCGCAAATGGAGCGAGCCTTTCGGGACTCGCCTTACACTCTGGACAGTAGTGAAAACAGGGCTGTTATGTTCATTATCGTTTTGTCACTCGGTTATGAAAAGCAGCGCTGCACAAAAAAAAGAACAGATCTTACAATGATTTATTGGCCCAAATAAACCCGCTAGCTCGACTGTGATAATGTTTAGTCTGTTTTTTCTCTCTCTCCCTGTTAAGACCCAGAAGGAGACTTATAAAATGGAACGTTATTAGACTGCAGGAAAATGTGAAGGTAAAAGCCATCGAGTGAGCCCGAGGGGAGCAACACAATGCTCGCACAAAATGCAGAGTGTTCAATTTTGTAATGGTGTTTTTCCATCCTTGTAAGTCTATTGTAAGCTAAGTATAATTTCATATGAGCTACTTACAAAGTTCTGTATCACTGAACAGATATTATACCACAGTTAGTTCCGAGCTCGCGTTTAGATTGGTTGAGAGGCCAATATTCCACAATACAGCGCTTATTTACCTCACCTATAGCAACAGTGGCCCCTACCATTTTTTCTCCCCACTCTTTTTGCTTTCTAATCATAAATATTATTGATCAAACTGTGGTTTAATCGCAATAATACACTTGAGATACCATGAATATTGACACCGGTGGGATCTATGATAGGAGGCTGAAAACCAGCGCCTCACAGTATAGCTCTCCCTCTTGTTTATTGTTGTTTAAATGAAAGTAAAACTTTTAAGCAGATTCAACAGTTAAACTAAAACATTTCAATATCCCTCCAATACTTTAAGGACAGCCTAGTTTGAAAGCCTGGCAGTGTACGCAATATAATCATAATATACACAGAAACATGCAAGGCACAGCAGAAATATGGTGCAGAAAAATACCAAAGGGGTTTACACTGCTAAGAGGAGTAACGTTATGACACAACCGCCTCTTCCAATCCGTACATTTCTTTTGGGAGGTGCATGTCCAACCTACAGTATGAGAGAAGTGACAATCAGTGTTCCGCTTGTAATGGTTTAGGTACCGTAAGTGAGGAAAGGGAGACCTTTGTTAGTCCCCACAGGGGAAACTCAGTTTCAGCTCCACTGATGGCTGTTCAGGCGGTCATGATAAGCGCTTGGGGGGGAGCAGTTAGGGGTCAAGTGTCTTGCTACGGGACAGCCGTAGCCCTAGCCGCGTCTGGGACTCGGGCATGGGACCTTCTATTTCTCAGACATGTCTCTACCCATTCAGCTATGGTATTCAGTTTCCCTGTGTTGTGTTTTTTGGCTGTAACAGCGTCCCTGTGTTGTGTGTTTTTGACAGCAAAAGACAAAGGAGAGAAGAAGCTGTTTGGATATTCCTTCGTCCCTCTCATGCAGGAGGATGGCCGGACGCTTCCTGACGGGACCCATGAGCTCATCATACACAAGGTAACACCTGCTAAAGGTCAACACTACTACACTACGCTATAATGCAATGCAATATAACATGTATCCACTGTTGGGTAGAAGCCTTATTTCAACTTTGTATTATTAACTGCCAGGGACGTAAAATGACGAGAGTGCTTACATAACCCTCCGCTTACATAACCCTCCGTGCCAAAGACGTAGTTTGACGAGAGTCCACTAGAGGGTGCTGTTCACCAAGGCATGCAGTCCGACTTGGTCTCTGCCTGTTCTACAGCACTGCAGGTGTTGTCAATGATCCTGTGTGTGTGTGTGTGTGTGTGTGTGTGTGTGTGTGTGTGTGTGTGTGTGTGTGTGTGTGTGTGTGTGTGTGTGTGTGTGTGTGTGTGTGTGTGTGTGTGTGTGTGTGTGTGTGTGTGTGTGTGTGTGTGTGTGGACACACTCACCATTGACTCTCAATAATTCATTTTGTAAAAAAATGCAGGCTGCATTAAACATGATGTAACTTTACCTAATGATTATCGAAACTGGACAATTTTCCCCCCTGATTCTATGACATCAATGTGCACCTTTTTTGGTCGGATTTGATAGATTTTTTTTATTATACTGTATATTTTTTCAAAAGTAATTAAAAACCTGGCAGAGAGAGGTTAGTTGGCATTAACTCATTGACCACCTATGACTAGTTTGACGAGTTATTTAAGTGTGTCCACTGCGCCTATGACGAGTGACGAGCTGTCAATATATTTTAATCGCTATAAAACAATTAAAGTATGATTGCCGATCCGCCATTATTTCTTCTCTATAGAGCCGCACTATCCACTGAAACCGGATACGGATGTTCACAGAACGGAAACAGAGGGCGGGACAACAACCCTCTGTATCCTGTCTCTGAACGCATTCACTTCCTTGTTACGCAACAACAGCGTGCATGCAGACACGATCGTTATGGACTATGGAGGGCTGTTGTTTTTTTGTTGCTTACCACGGCATGATCGTAGAGCGAACGCGATCCGAGAACCGTCTTGCACGATGTGCACACACGCGCCCACGTTAAAGGTATACAAAATGCCGACAGTTAGAAGGGACATTAGAAGGGGGTTCAAAATGGCAGTAAATTAGTTTAATTCCCCTTACCATTGTACAAATAACTGCAAAAAAAGAAAAACTGACAAATTCAAGCTCAAATGTTTGCTGCTTTTTGAAATACTTTGAAAGGTGCAATAATACATTGGATCCAATTTCCTGAAAAGTAACAGTTTTGGACATACAGTACGGTAAAAGACGACAGTAACAATATACAAATGTGTCCTCAGAATATCTTTTGCTTGCCCCGGCGACCACCGTTGCTGGAGACATTATGTTTATGAGTTATCTCTCCGTCTGTCTGTCCGTCCCAACTGAGATATACAGTATACACTACAGTAAGCATCATAACATGTTACGTGCTGCAATGTGCAGCATAGCATAATAGGCACCTTTGCAGTGTTGTTACAATGTAATTACAGCGTAGGTGATTGCAGCTATGGTTGACTGCCTCTGGCAGAGTGCAGCCTACACAGTATTTTGAGGCGCTGTTGAACAAGTGCAACGCCTAGAAGCAGGGACGTGCTGGCCATTGGGAAAAGCGGGACAACTCCCGAATGGCCGGTTCATTCCTGGCCGGTCCAGGTCGGCCATTAGGAAAAAAAATAAAAATAAAATGTCGGTCCATTTTGGGGGCTGGGCGGCCAACAAAGTAAATCGTCACTGAAACCTTGTATCTCCAAGTTTCACATTTATACATTTTTTCGCAAAGCAAAGCCCTGCTTCATCATACAAGGACGCCGCACAAAAGTAGTGAAAACAGCAGATCTACAAGCACACAACGCCTCGCAGTGTGAGGCGTTGTGTGCTTGTAGATCGGCTGTTTTCACTAGTTTAAATCATTTTTAAAATGATAAATACAAAACAAACGGTTTTGGACATACAAGGTTTCCACCCGACAACGACGAAATATAACTCATGTAATTGGCCCACTGGCTTGGCCTCACTTTGTCACAAATCTTTGAGTAGCAGCAGCGATATACAGAGAGATCTCTCTCTATAGCGCGCATTGAGGGGCTCTCCAACTCTTTTTCCCGGGCTGAATCAGGGGCCCAGCACGTCCCTGCAGCCTACACAGTATTTTGAGGCGCTGTTGAACAAGTGCAATGCCTAGAAGCCAAAACAAAAGACAAAATTCCCGTAAGCTTCATAAATCTCTGCCCACAGACTGCATCTCGGCGGCACCAGGTGACTCATCGTCACGCTTGACCCACAGTCGTGTGTAACAGAATTGAGACACTGTAAAGGACAGGTTTACATTTTTAACCACTCAAAACACTTAAACCCTGTTTAGAAAATAACAAAAATAAGAACTCACATCGCATCACAATGCAACACATTGTGAGGTAATTTAAAGGACAACTTTGTTTTTTTCGTGGGTTCATGTTTTGGATTGTAATTAGAAAAGATGAGTGTTATTTTTTTCTTCTTTTCATTTACTGCTTTCTATCGTTTTAGCCATTTTAGCAATGTTGATTTCACTGGGTGGGGGCATGTGAGCATTGCAGTGGGCGTGGTTTACTGGTGCCACAAAAAGATCTCCCGTTCATTTCCTCATAGACTTTCACAAAAAGATGTATAACAATTATGTTAAACCTAGAACCAAAGCCATCCAGGATGTCAGTGAATCATGACCATGAAACCTTTGTTTCTGTGTAAAGAACATTTTGAAAGTCGCTAAACAAAGGGTATTTATTAAATGTAGTATATCAAATAATTAAATATAAAAAATGTGTTTTTATATAGAATTAAAGGTTTTATGGTCATGATTCACTGAGATCCAGGATGGTTTGGTTTTAGGTTTAACATAATTGTTATAAATAAATATTTTTGTAAAAGTCCAAAACCAGGGAAATCCCCACTGTCAGGTGAAAAGAAGCAACTTGGACTACTCATGCATAGAAGGAGGCATGAGGTCAGTCCGTTGTCTCCCCAGGCGCGGCAGAGGGAGAGCAGAGCCCAGGATTACATAGGCAATTGGCACTGGGTTACAAAATTGTGGGATAAAAATTATAAAGAGAAAAAAGTCTATGGGGAAAATGAATGGGAGATTTTTAGTGGCACCAGTAAACCACTTCGGCTGCGATGCTCTATAGACACAATAAGCCGGCAATTTCTTTACTATTTACAGTAGAATAGAATAGAATAGCATCTTGGGAATGAGAAGCGGGAGGTAAACAATGAGTCTACTACCATTACTGTGTGTAGTAGAGTCATCGTTCATTCACACTGAGCACTATAACAAGTTGGCACCAAAGTAGGGATGCGGCGATACGATATATATATATCGCATATCTGCGTGATATGAGCCTATAAACGTATATCGGATCATATCGTAATTCAGCTAAAACATCCGATAGAACGCTCCGATATAAGCACTCCATTCCAGGAGTCTGCTCCACGGTCACCCACAAGTCAACGACCGCAGCAGCAGTACAACAGAGTGAACTCTGAAAGAAAGCAAAGCCAGCAGACCCAACAGCAGCACAGTGCAAAACTAGCAAAAAAGACGCGATCACACGCTCGTTCCCAAGACCAACAACAAACGTTGCCAGAGACGCCGATGCAGAGCTATCGAGTTAGCGTTAGCAGCTACAGCTTAACCACTGGAGTGTGTGTGTGTGTGTGTGTGTGTGTGTGTGTGTGTGTGTGTGTGTGTGTGTGTGTGTGTGTGTCTGTGTCTGTGTCTGTGTCTGTGTGTGTGTGTGTGTGTGTGTGTGTGTGTGTGTGTGTGTGTGTGTGTGCTTCATGTGTAGCAGGGGCCAGGGGGCGGGAAAAAAAAGACGTCATAAGGTAAAGGGAGCAGATTTACAAGCTCTCAACATGTCATGCTGCAAGGAGTGGTGGCTTGTAGATCGTCTATTTTCATAAAGATTGTAAAACTAGTGGAACAATTATAAACAAATACCCTTTTTTAACATTCCAGAGTACAAAATCAGAAATAAATAGTACATTTATAAATGTGTGCTGCCTGCTCGATATCAGACATCATAGAAAGACTTAAAATGATGTGCTATATCGTATCGGTCCATATCGGAATCGTATCGAATTAGATACTTTCATATCATATATCGTATCGAAGATGAAAAATCTATATCGCAGCATCTCTACACCAAAGGTTTTTTTTATTTCATTTTTGCAAAATGAGTTCAGCAGTTTGAAAGCGGTTAGAGTGTCTGTCCAGAGAATCAGCCATGGGGTGCGTTCGGAAATGCGCACCCCGAGCGCACTCACGTATTAGTTTGCATTGGCCAGTGCGGTCAGTGCTATATTCCCGAACGCACCCATGATGAGTCGTTTAAATAAGGGAGGGAGCTGTGTTCGTTCACAGTGGCAGGCAATACGATGACACTCAAGAGGTTCTCATGCAGACCCTCGTACATCGTAGCAATCGCGTAATTCACTTTGAGGTCTGAATAAATACATAACAATAGCGACGTGGGAAATTTACAGTCGTCCTGTTAACGTTATTTACCGTCTGTCACAGGATGACAAACAACACACATGAGTCAGTGGGCCGACAGGCCGCTTGAGCTTATGTAAATCTACACAGTAAAACCTGCAGTGTTCATTTTACTCTAAGAGTGTACAAATATATAGTCTCAGAGTTACACATTTTATTTTAAGCTTTATCTTTAAGCCAATTTGCTATGTGTTTGCGCACGTGTGCACTGTGTGTGTGCCTGCACGTATGTGCGTGACAGTTTATACTTCTCACCCCACTACACACATACACATGCCCTGTACACGTTCTCACTGTTTCCACAATTTCCAAATGTACAGTATGGCTCATGGCTTCTGTAGCGAGCGTATAATAAATAGCGTATGGTTTCATTTCCACTTTGACTGATTGCCACTGTGTTGCATCACACTGAAGTTTACTTCTGCTATGTGGAATATATTTTCATGTGTGCCAGTTGTCAGGTTGTGGTTGTATTTGTTGCACATTATGCAGCCAGAAGCACACCAAGACCTGTTCTTAATCCACCCTGCATCATAAGCAATGCTATTATCTAGCCTAGGTATAAAATAGATAATGGTTTATAATATTATAAATTATACCTGCAAAGTAACTAGTAACTTAAGTTTTCAAATAAATGTAAAGGAGTAAAAGTACAATATTTGGATTTGAAATGTAGTTGAGTAGAAGTAAAAGTATTTGAAATCGGAAATACTCAAGTAAAGTACAAATACTTCTATTGATTACTCACACCATGAGTCTTTGAGTGTTCAATATCATGTTTTTTGTTGCATTTCCAAGACTATAATTTGATTGCAAGAAATGTACCCGGGTCCCCATCCGGAATCAATGGGGGTACATTTACTATAATCAAATCTTTGTCTTATGAATGCGACAAAAACCAAACCAATATTATTGTCGAACTCAACTCTCTGTGGCGTGAGTAATCTATAGGAAAAAGAAATCATTTTGGGGGTGAACTACTCCTTTAAGGACAGTATTTAAGTTTTAATTTTACACCACTGCTTGTTAAGTATTTTTCTCCCCCCAAGTGATGTCTCTACAGATGCTTTAGAATGCCTCTACCTTTGCCCTCATTCAGTACACCAGAAGCCATGAATATGCTAATGTGGCACCCGTCCACGACCCCATTCACGCAATAAATAATAGTCACCCAATTTTTCTCCACCCGAAAGATGTCCCGACAGGAGATTTAGAATACCTTATCTTTACCCAGTACAGTAGCATGCTAAGATCTATTAATATGCTAATGTTGCAATCCCAATCATGTAATAATCAATAAGAAGAAGAAAAATAATCAGTTCTACATGATTGAGCCCCTAGAATTTGAGAACACCTGAACAGAAACACAGATTGACACCAAATGACTCATACATAATAACGACAGGGTAACAAATCATTTTAAAGGCTGGAAATGCAACTAATGTGAACAAATGGTACCTTTGTTATACAGTAGTTTACTTACTTACTTACTTAGGCCTTTAAATAGGCCAATTGATTAAACTCCTCCATCCATTCATATTGAGACGTTTTGTCTTCAGAGTGTGTGACCTCTCCAGTTCCCTTTCCTCCTGATTCGAGTTTCTATTGTTTCGTGCTTGGTGGGATCCCACAAGCTGGCATTTGTGATGGTGTTTTTGCCAGTAAATTCTAAAAAGGAGTCGGAGGCAATGGTTGAAGAATGTGCGTTGGGTGTGTTGGTGGTTGTCTTTCAGATTTCAGATCCTGTTATTGTTTGTCATTTTCATAAACAATAACTATGTCATAATCATTTTGGATGTAAATCTGACGTAATGAGTGGAAGTAGACTAGTGTTATCTTGCTGCTGCTTGACCGCACTGCTCTACCAACATAGGAGCACGTATGTCATCCATATACACATGTTATATTTAAGGCTTCCAGAGCATTGAAGACATACATACACAGTATGGTTTTGAATGCTAGACCTTAAAATGTACATTTATAGTTGGTGCCACTATTGTACCAAGTACAGTTAATGGTAGTTAGGACAGTGGTGGGCAACTTTGATGATGGAGAGGGCCACTATACTGTACTTCCAAACTCATTCCAGAGGGCCAAAACCTCTTATCTCTTGACCTTTTTTTTATCATAATTAATGCCCTACTTCGTCATTCTCTGTCACACAAAAGTAGCAAAAATAGCAGATTTAGTTAGTCATTAAACTACTAATATAGACTGAAGTAATTAAAGCGGGTCATGTTTGCATGATCCCACATAAATAATATATAAGTATTCTGATATACCTGCTGCGGGCCGCATTAAGTGAAGGTGGGGGACGCATATGGCCCCCGGGCCGTCAGTTGCCCACGGATGCGTTAGGTCCTTCGATGTAAATAAGACCGTAAAAGGACTTATTTGGGGTGTTAATTCCTTTTAGGCAGGGTGTTTAACTGTACTTGTACTGTAGGCCTACTACATTTTTTTGTATTGACTATACTTAGGGTTTGTACTGTTCTGATATCGTTGTCTAGATCAGTGGTTCTCAACCTGTGGGTCGGGACCCCCAGGTGATGATTTTGGGGGGTCCCCAGATGATAGCTTAATGTGAAACATTGTTTTCTCACAGTAAACAAACCAACATAAAGTTTAAGTGTATGGAGGGTATCTGCACATTTCTAAAGAGATAATTTAAGGACGTTTTAATTCATCTAAAATGACAAATTAAACATTGGCCAAATTGTCAATAGCCGATCTACATGCTCACACCGCCTCTTAGTGCTTGTCAGTTAAAATATGATTATTTGGGGGGTCGCGGTCTGAAAAGGTTGAGAACCACTGGTCTAGATATTCTGTAGTACCCCCTAGCTGTCGCCTTACCTTTAACACTGTGGATTTTACTGCATGATAGAGTGCACAGGTATTCACACGGCATCAAGGCCATTACAAAATCAAGTGCTACCAAAGCACGTCTTATTTTGCTCTGCTCCATGGCGGATGCCAGATTCGGTCCTTACCAACCCCATACCTGCGCCTAGCCTGATTTCAAGACTCTACGCTGGAGCTTAAGAGTCTGAGCCTGAGCCATTGTGTTGAGATTTCAAAGGGGAGGGGATTTAAAATTTGAAATTCCCAATCACAAGCGATCTGGTGGGAGGGTTGTGTTTGACTTTTGCACACAAAACAATCCCTCCTCCCCCTCCCCTCAATGACATGCACCCAACAGGTCAGTGTCTTTGATGTTTCACTGATTAGAGAGAATCACTAACGAGCTACTCGACACTTGTATGGCTCAATCAATGCCTGCAGTTCGGAGTCCTTTTGAAGTTCAAAGGGAGCAATTAAGAACTCTGGTGAGCCACGCAGCCACCCCTCCCTCCACTGTTTCTGTAGATTTTTTTCCGTCTTGCTTTGAATCCATTGGTCGGTTCGCCAAGATACGGCTTTGAACCGAATCAAGAGACTCGTCATATGACATATCCAGACCAAGAGATGCAGTTCACTCAGAGAGTGGGCGGGTCTATTGGCTGGAGCCAGGCTAACCTGCGCCTGCCAGTTTTCGAGGACAGCTTGTTGGAAGCCTGTCACAGTCCTGTGTGTTCCCATTGATGAGAGGAGAGGGCCCCTGCTAATGCCAGATGGACGTTGTGCAGAGACGCTCAATGAAGTTGGCATGGCCTAGTTTCCCCTCAAGAACCAAAATAGGCACAGAGGAATCAGTTCAAACAGTGTGGGAAACGGCCTCAGCCGTGCATTATAGAACCACAATTAATCAAACCGGAAAGCAAATGAAGTATCAATGTACAATTTTGGGGAGATCGGTGTGAAAGTGGTGTGTTTATATAAAACATTTTAAAAAAGTGCTCAGAAGGGAAAGGTGTAGGTTCCTATCACTATGCATGTCCTTCTGGCGAATTGCTTGCAGAAGATGATGAGAAAAAGCATTGTCCACCTGAATTAGCATTCATTGAAGAATTACAATATTGAGCAAATCATATTTTATCAATATCATGCAGCCCTGCTACTTTATGAGATTGGCAATTGTAATCCCCATTAAACCAACTGTAAGCCCTTTTTCCTGCTGTTCCTAATTGTTAATACAACTGCATTGAATGATACTAGTGCAATGCCTGTTCGGAATATGCAGTCGCTCCGAGTGGGGCGGTTCTGAAGAACCACCGATCGAAAAGACTTCACAATCGACACTGCACTTCCGCAGCAATACACTACAAGTGTGAAGTGGATTGGCTGAGCTGAGCGGCTCGCTCGTTTGGAGAACCACGTCATCTGATGAACTTCAGACTCGACACTGCTCTCACTTGGGTCCTCAGGGACAGCATTGCACATCCGTAAAAGCCCTGTTCACATGTAGGCTACACAGGACTGTAGTTCTTGACAGACTGTCAGTAGCCTTTTTCAAGATGACAGCATTTTAACGTGGACACTGGACAGAGATCTTTTTCTAAACATGCTCGTGCAGATTGGATTTTACAAAGTAGGAAAAATAAGTGTAAAAAACACCTGTGTACATGTGGACTTACCAGTACAGCCATACAGAGACACCTGGAAAACGCTGCACTTGTTGACAACAGCTCTACAGTCAAATATTGAACTCACAGCACTTTGATGGCAACTCATGGCGACATGGCACATGCAATTTACGATTACAGTTTAGGCATTTAGCAGATGCTTTTAATCCAAAGTGACTTATAATAAGCAGGTAATACATCAATATAATAAGCAAGATAATATGTCAGTATATCAACAACAATACAACAAATGCAAAGGAATATCAATCTAGAAAAAACAATAACATAGGTAGACCACGCACCTAATCAGTAAAAAGACTTTTCTAAAACCTAAAAATGCTATCTAGCTTCATGTGTGGTCATCGAGGGAAGGGGAGTGTTACAGTAGTGCTATGGGTTTAGGTGGAGTCTGAAGAGGTGAGCCTTCAGTCCACGGCGGAAGCTAAGGAGTGAGTCTGTAGTTCTAAGTGCAACTAGGGAGTTTATTCCACAGGAGTGGATTTTTGTCCTGGGGTTTTTAGCGAGGGTTCTGTCGGCATCCCTGTGTTGGCTGATCTGAGTGAACAGGTGGGGTTGTAGGGGTTGATCGGTTTTTGGAGGTATGGAGGAGCCGTACCTTTGGCTGCTTTGAAGGTCAGTATCAGTGTTTTGTATTCAGTGCGGACCGCAACATAACATTACCATGATCACAACGTGCCAACTCACCTGCGGTATACTCTCTCTCTCTATCTCTCTCTCTCTCTCTCTCTCTCTCTCTCTCTCTCTCTCTCTCTGCAGTGTGAGGAGAATGCCAACCTGGCGGACTGTTCGCGCTACCTCAAGCAGCCCTCCTCCAAGGCCAACAATCAGAGTTTGAAGGGAACGAAGGAGTCCTTCTGGATCACCAGCTTCCTCTGTTCCACCAAACTCACACAGAACGGTAGGTTAATAGTGGTTCGATAAGAGTGCCAGCATATGTTGGCCCAAATAGTCAACCATGGACAGTAGGTTTCAGACCTGACTATAGAGCAGTGGTTCTCAAAGTGTGGTCCGAGAACCGCCCTTGGATTGATCGATTAAATACTTTATTGTATTTTACTTATTTTTTTTAACATAATTTGTCAAAAATCTATAAAAATATTGAAAGAAAAAATGTATTCCTTCATAAAATGATTAAATCTCAGCACCCACACCCTAGGTGGGGTTGGCGATAGGGCCTTTCTGTGGTGAGTTTGCATGTTCTCCCCGTGTCTCCTTGGGCATAGGCCCTCACACAAAAACATGCAGTAGTCCTGGTTTCTATACTACCTCCCCCAGCCAGCCGGGTGCTCCCCAATGTCCCCTGGCGCGGCAGGGGGAGAGCGGAAACCAGGACTACAGGTTAGGTAGTCACCGGGTGAGAAAAATGGGTTGCAAAAAACGTGGGATAAAAAACATTAAAAAATAAATAAATAAAAAGATTAAATCAAAGAATGGTAGATTCTGTATCTATCTATAAATGCGACAAATCTCTGTCTGTCTGCGTGTGTGTCTGTATGTAATCCGCGTATCTCGAGAACCGTTCGTCCCACCGGCTTCAGACCCTACAGAGATCTCCATATATGGGCATAAAATGGACGCAGAGAGACAGATAACTCCATATATGGGCATAAATGGACACAGGCAAACAGATGGTCAAAACCGGTCCTACAGAGATCTCCATATACAGTATGGGCATAAAATGGACGTAGACAGACAGGTATCTCCATATATGGGCATAAATGGACACACGCAAACAGATGAGATGAGATGAGATGACAACAGGTATAATGGGGTTTGCATTAAAGGGCCGGGCATTCATTCCCTATTTACATTGTTCCCGAGTTGGCCAGGGCGCCGACTAGATGCTCGAAGGGCGGCCGAGCTTCTAGTATCCCTAATCAAAGAACCAGCTTACTGTACATTTCAAGCACTTATCTGACAGGTTGTACTTGAAACAACCTGTCAACCTTGTACTGCTATATTAAGGTGAGGAAAATGTTTTAGTAACATTTTCCGCAGTGGTGGGCCAATTAAAAATAATAATAAAATGAATTCACTGGCCATTGTGCTGCTAATTTAACCAACTACTTTCATGAAGTGCAGCAGAGCCAATATTGGCAGCCAACTAATTGTTAGCTTCTCGCTTAAAGGCTAATTTCATCATACACTTGGCTACTTGGATATTTGCTAGACTGAGCGCAGTCTGTTGTAAGAGCATTAGGGTATGTTTCTCTAAAAGTAGTCATCTGCAATATGTGAGAAAATTAGTGTTGTTGGGCTTTTAAGGAAAAGTGTGAGCACCCGGCGCGCGCATGCACGCACAAGACAGGCTGGCGGTTCAGTGAGTCTTCTGGGACAGCTTTAGGAATGAAGTTCCTGGTGTATGGCTGTTGTTTTATTCATACTGTTGTTTGGGGACTCTACCTCAGCAAAATGACTTTCTTTAACTGCATCCTGCTGCACTCGGAAATGTCACCATTGCTTTGTAGTTGGCACTGTTAGTGTTGGTTTGCAAATGAAGGGAGTGGGGATGTTTTTGTCTCGTACACCGGCTCACGTCCTCATACTTCTGTTTTTAGTTTTTGTTTTATTTGTTTGCCGTTTATGTTCTCCTATCAGTCTGCATCGCTCAACTTGTTCCTCTGTAAGACTTCATTGTGACATCTTGATTTAGTTTACTGTCTGAATTTCTCTATCTCTCTCTCTCTCGCTCTCTCTCTCTCTCTCTCTCTCTCTCTCTCTCTCTCTCTCTCTCTCTCTTTCTCTCTCTCTCTCTGTCAGGTGACATGTTGGACCTGTTAAAGTGGAGGGCCCATCCAGAGAGAATTAACGACAGCCTGTCCAAGCTGAAGGAAATCGATGGCTCAGAGATAGTCAAGGTAGGTTGCATGCGCATGCTGTAACACACACTTTGATTTGATTCCAGATAACATTATAAATCCAGTTGGTACGGAAAACAAAGTAGCCTATGTTGACCACTTTCAAACAAGCGTCTCTATTTTGGGCATGTTATAACGGTGTTTCTCAGACTTTTTCATGTCAAAGACCCCAAATTGACGCTTAATAGCCTGCAGACCACCATTAGAAAAGATATGCCGGCGACCCCCAATACAGAAGATTTTTTCGGCTCTAGCAGTGATTCTCAACCATTTTAATTTCAAGGTCCCCCAGTTTGACATGCATTATTAGGCTACGGACCCCCATTTAATGTTATTTTTTATCTCTGAGACCCCAATTTATATTGTAAAATCAACATCAATTTTAACTCCATGAGGGTCCATTTGATTCATAACTATCATTTAGCTGGGGACCCCCTGGAACTCCCTCAAGGAACCCTGGGGGTCCCCAGACCCCACTTTGAGAACCAAAGTGTTATAATACACAAATATGACATGACGTTCCAATAAGAATTACATGGCCTAAGTGGTTAAATGCTCATAGTCGTATGTTTTACATAATGGTTCCTATATTCTCACCCTCGCCCAGTTCCTGCAAGACACCCTGGACACACTGTTTGGGATTCTGGATGAGAGCTCACAGCGATATGGACTGAAGGTGTTCGACTCTCTGGTAAGTCTCCTGATGTTGACCTGTTAGCTCCACAGTCCACAGACAGGCAATTTTGCATTTAGCAGACGCTCTTAATGCAGTGCGACTTACAATAAGCAAGGTAATACATTAGTACCTCAATACATCAAATGGAAAGAAATAGTAGGCAAATCTAAGAAAGAAAAACAAAAAACAGCTAGACCTATTCAGTAAAAAACTTCCTAACCAATTATGACATAAAAATAAAAATAAGATGCTATCTAAATTGTATGGTCATTTGAGGGTAGGGTGAATCTTCAGACCATGGTGGAAGCTAGGGAGTGAGTCTGCAGGTATAAGTGCAACTGTGAGTTTATTCCACAGTTTGGGGGCCTGGAG
This sequence comes from Nannobrachium achirus, assembly GCF_963921795.1. NCBI lineage: Eukaryota > Metazoa > Chordata > Actinopteri > Myctophiformes > Myctophidae > Nannobrachium > Nannobrachium achirus. Next base: position 20,888,183 of record NC_137830.1, read on the forward strand.
GGCGAAGAGTCTAGGCCTAGGCGAGTGGATCGTTGTCCTGGAGTTTTTAGCGAAGGTTTTGTCAGCATCCCTGTGTTAGCTGATCTGAATGCACGGGTGGGGTTGTAGTGCTCAATCAGGCTTTGAAGGTATGGAGGTGCCATACCTTTGGCTGCTTTGAAGGCCAGCATCAGTGTTTTGTATTCTGTGCGGGCAGCAACCGGGAGCCAGTGGAGGGAGCCGAGAAGGGAGGAAATGTGAACATTTTGGCTGGTTGAAGACCAATCGTGCTGCGGCATTTTGGATCAATTGGAGAGGCTTAAAGGACAACTTTTTAGCGGTGGTCCCGCCGCTCCTGTGATTCGCTTTCAAGATGTTACTGGCTGGCTGGCTGGCTGGCTGGCTGGCTGGCCGTGTATGTCTGTCGCCTGCCATACCTCTCCTGACCACACACATAGACCACACACACACACACACGTTAAAGGAGGGGCGCTATTGAGCAGGGCAGGCAGACAACACACTCTCTCTCTCTCTCTCTCTCTCTCTCACACACACACGCGCACACACACACAGTGATGGGCAGTAGCGAGCTACAAGTAGCGACGCTACATAGCTTAACTACATTTGTCAGTAGCGTCACGGTAGCGCAGCTCCTTTTGAACCAGCGTAGCTGTAGCGTAGCGTAGCTATTTTTAGACTCCAGTAGTGACGTAGCGTGCAACAAACGCTACACGTTACCATCCCGGCGAAATTTGACTGCTAAATAAAGTTTGTGAGGAAAATAATTCCCAACAGATCCCCAAACATGTTGTTCTGCACAGCGCTGCTTTCACTTCATTTCAACGAACCTCCTCTGTGTTGAGAAGCGACAGCGTAAAGCGAGACACTTCACCCTGCAACTAGAGGGATTTATGGCTCTTTGAAGTGAGACCGAGCCAAGGATCTGTCTCACTATGCGCTCTCTACTTCGCACTCTCTACTGCGCGAACCGGATCCCATCGTTCACTTCAAAGAACCGTTCAAAAGATTCGATTCGTTCGCGAACGTCCCACCTCTGCCTGCACCGTGTTCAGGGAACGTCTGAGAACAACTGACATACAAGCTCACATCGCGTTGCAAATGCCAACATTGTGAGCTTGTAGATCTCCGGGGGCGGAGTATAAATCAGGCTTCAGCCAGAGATGGACAGTAGGCTACTTGACCCAAGTACTTGAGTAAGAGTACAGAGTACTCCTGGTCACACTCCAATCCACAGTAAACTCAGTCAAAATGTTACAAGTAAGAGTAAAAAAAAGTAGGCCTACTTAATTATATTCACTTGTAAACCTTTTGTAATAAATATCATTGCATTTATTTTGTGTGCTGAAGTCTCTTTTAAGTTGAAATATTAATGAAAGAACAATTGTTTGCCATAACCTTACTGTCTCTGTATCACACTCACCTTGCTTTTGGCCCCACTGCTATACCAGCACCATTTACTTCCAACATCTGGCTGACCTACCTTCAAGTGCCTCTGTTGAGCAATCTTGAAATGCATTTATTTGACCCATAAGTACTGCAACCCCCGCTGCACCCACCCAGTAATGCTGTTGCGCAGCCTCCACAACCACCGCTCACTTCACACGGGTGTGATTTTTTTTTACCACATGGGTTCATATTTTAGATAGTCATTAGAGAAAAGAAAAGATGAGTGTTAAAATGTTTTCATTCACTTCTTTCTATCGTTTTAGTGATTTTAACGATATGCATGCCTGCATGCATGCCCCCAGCATGCATGCAAGTGGCTAAATATGTATTTTTAGACACAATAAGCCCATTCCCAAGATGCACCGCAATTTCTCATGGGCAGATGTTACTTATAGGGGCTGGTGTAAATAGTAAAAAAATAAATTGCCGGGTTATTGTGTCTAAAAATACATATTTAGCCACTTGTACGCATGCCCCCACCCACTGAAATCAAAATACAAAAATGGCTAAAACAATAAAAAGAAGTAAATGAAAACATTTTAACGCTCATCTTTTATTTTCTCTAATTACAATCTAAAATATTAACCCTTGTTGTAAAAAACTAAAGTTGTCCTTTAAGTGCAGGCAGGCAGGCAGGCAGGCAGGCAGGCAGGCAGGCAGGCAGGCAGGCAGGCGAGATAAGGACTGGAGGTGTTTGACTCTCAGCTAACTGAATGTTGAACTGTTTACTAGAGACTCATTTCTGTTATTTATACATAGCAGGTAATCAGACACAGGGTTTAGCTTGTGAATCTGATTTGATGTGACCATCTTACATTAAGTGCATATATCATTATTCGTTTGGAAGGACACACAGACATACAGATACACACCCGTACTAAGGGTTTGATTGAATAGCAGTGTGTGGAAGAAGTTCTCTGACTTTTTACTTAAGTGGGAGTAGCAATACCACAATGTAGAAACACTCTGTATTCACACCAAGCACGAACTTTGAGGATGATTATGTGAGCATCCATGCGGATGAACGATTCTGTAAACAGTGGCATCAAGCTGTGCAAAGTTCAGCTGTGTAGGAGTCCACACACGGAGGCAGAGAGAGAAAGAGAGAGAGAGAGAGAGAGAGATCTCCACCTCAGTGGTGTTGAAAGACACATGCAATAGGCAGAGGCTTTATGGATAATCTGACTATGATTATTCATTATAATGAGACAAGATTGTCGATGGCTACCTGAGGTAATGATATATATAATCTATAATCTGAAAACAAAACTACGACTGATTGATTCTGAGGGGGAGTGAGACCGATTGCATTCCAGATGTCCTTCTGATGGATATTGATTGTCTGTGAGTCGTTAGAAATTGCTCTAAAAGTGTGATATTGTTAACACCAATATGTAGGTAAAAAACAACAACTTAACACTAGAGCTGAAAATAGCCGGTCTACAAGCTCACATCGCTATTCTATACATAGGCACACGCACATATGCACGCACGCACACACGCACACACTCATGCACACGCGCGCTCGCGCGCACATGCATCGGCTTACTGATGATGAGAAGCAGTGAGGCATTGAAGCCATCAAGTGTCCTTTTGGTGGCATTTTAAAAGTATGGACTTCACTCCTCCATCTGAACACGTCCCAACTTGGAATGAGTTTCTTTTCATAGCGTCTCACTGATGCAGACACAATGCAATTCACACTGCAGAAAAAAAAAAATCCAGAAAAATGCTTTGTGCAGTTGTGTGTGTGCGCATGCATGCGTGCCCATGCATGCGTTCGTAACTGCAATGGAATGAGAACTGATTTGTAATCTTCTGAGATGGAATTCAACATTTCACCACATTAATCAGCAGTGATTATCTTTGTAGCCTACTATACCATATCTATTTTGAACTGTAGCTATACTGTAGTTCAACAATGGTTGTAATTGTAGTTGTCTTGGAATGTAATTTTCTTTTCTTGGGTGTATTCTATGAAATGTAATTATTTGTATAACTTTGTAATGTACAGCCACACAGACTGAACATACAGAAGCTTTAAAACCCAAGACAAAACGCATTGAATCTAGATAAAAACATTGTGTTAAATTAAAGCAGAGAAATTAAAGAATATCAAGACTGGCCTCTGCTGTTACAGAGGCCATCAAATAATGAATTATTCATCACAATATAACTTTACAGGTTTCACTTAATTAATCGCGAACTTCAGCCTTTTGCGCATCCATCACAGCAATTTGGTTCCCGTTTTAGAGGATGACGACGTTTGGATTTTGTCATTGATAAATTGACATTCATCCACACATGTTTCACCTCCTTCTTCCAGGTTCACATCATTAACCTCCTCCAAGACAGCAAGTTCCAGCACTTCAAGCCAGTCATGGACACCTACATTGAGAGTCACTTTGCGGGGGCTCTGTCCTACAGGTGTGTGTATGTGTGTGTGTTCGTGTAAAATAATAACGACAGGTTGAAAGTGGTAGTGATTCACATGGAGCACTGTATCCCAAACGGGAATTGTATTTTTAGAGATATATATAATTATGAATTTTGTTCAAACAAACAGACAAACACGTCTACGAAATTCCATAAATAAAATATAACAACAATTAAGAAGTAGTGAAAATAGCCGATGTACAAGCTCTCAACGTGGCGCGAAGCGACGCGTTGTAAGCTTGTAGAACTGCTATTTTCACTATTTTGGGTCCTGGGCGAATTTCTCTTTTGGGTCACGGGCTAAAAGGTTTGGGAACCACTGACATGGAGCATACTACTTTATCTGAGTACAATGGCCTGCTGAAAAGGGCAGTACGTCAGCCATTTAGCATTTGCTGTTGCCATGATTCAGGGTTTCAGTGTGGGTTTCACACATACTGTAATTAACATTAGGGATTCCACAAGGTCAGTCAAAGTCGACAATATCAACAGTGGTGTCTTGAGAATGGTTGTACTGTGCTAAGACAAAGCAAACCTGCTCGCTCATTGCAATAAATGTCAATATACTGTAGGTGGAGTGTCATTTTGCAATTAAACTGACAGTAATGAATGGCTCAGAGGAAAGCTGTGCTTGTAAACCTCATTCTAAAGCAGCAAAGAAGTGCTGTTGTGGGAAAGCTCAGTGCCGGTCTATAGATCTTCAGACTGAGTTCACACCAGATGCTTACGGTGCCCCCTGCCTGTGGAAAAAAAGAATTGCGCAGAGCTCTACTCAGGCTGGCCTCATTTCCCCCATGTCTTGTTCCGTCTCCTCTACACTTCCCTCTCACACACACACATGCACACACACACACACACACATGCACACACGCGCGCGCGCGCACACGCACGCACGCACGCACGCACGCACGCACGCACGCACGCACGCACGCACGCGCGCACGCACGCACGCACACACACACACACACACACACACACGCACACACGCACACACACAGCCTGCTGTTCTCACAGACTGTCCTATTCTCACTCGCTGTACCTGCTATGATAGCATGCTGTCACATTCCTCAGACACAGCTGACACGCAGGCGCACGGTTGCCAGATCTCATCTCCCTTCACCTCCGATCTACCTGTGATTTCCTCCTCCAGGTTCCAAAATAGTGCCGCTGCATCTGCTCATGTTTAATTAAAACTAAAGCTCTACAGGGGAGAGACAGAAAGAGAGAAAATCTTCCAAAAAACATGACTCTTTGATTTCAAACTGCTGTGTATTATGAACAATGGCTCTGTGTCCAAATCACTCAGTCGCTGCATGGTCTTATGTGGACAGCGTTTGAGGGTATCTGGTTACCTGAAGTCACTATTAAGGATCGGACAGATCCTAAGCTACTGTAGCCACCCTAACCTTTAAATTATTCATTTGAGGATGGGATGCCTCCTGAAGTACCCAACCAAAATAATTTAGTAAGTAAACAATCAAAATTATTTAGTTAGGGATGCCTCCTAAAGTAACAAACCAATTATTTTTATTAGGGGATGCCTCCTAAAGTAAACAACCAAAATTATTTAGTAGGGGATGCCTCCAGTTTACAGTTTACAGTTTAGGCATTTAGCAGACGCTTTTAATCCAAAGCGACTTACAATAAGCAGATAACATCACAATAATAAATGGATATGTCTCCTAAAATACCGAACAAAATGATTTAGTAGGGGATGCCTCCAAAAGCAAACAACCAACATGGTTTAAAAGTGGATGCTGCCTAAAGTAGAGAATGCCTCGAGCACAGGTTTTCCCTTGATTGTGAGCCAGGGGCAACCGGCCCACCACCCTCACTAATTATCAACCTGGAAACCATCGTTGTGTTAGGTGGGGATATGGGCAAATATTATTCATTTTATTGAGTTGCACAGTCTGTCTATTCTTGGCTTTAGTGGTGGACAGGAATCTCTGCAGTCGCATGTCATTTCCTGGCTCCAACCTGTAAATGCAGAGATAAAGTAGGCCTACAGTGTGTAGCTGCAAACAGTGAAACACACTTTGCTTTTACTGTAAGCTCTGGGAATCTTTACTTCCAAAACTTCACAAAGGACAGTTCATGTGCCTCCTGACAGAGTCTGTGGTTCTTAATGAGCTGATCCACTTCTGTAGTAGTTAAGCTTGAAATACTTTTGGAATTGAAGCCCAAGCATCCTCAGAAATGACCACTCATAATAATGATGCCTTCAGTTCTACTGTTCTCAAATCACGCGAATACCAACAGGTCAGTTGAAATCCCCTGTCCTAAAGAGTAACCAACCAAAACTGTTAAACACCTGCAGGGCTGGCTGGTCCTATAGGAGGAAATATATCCTCTACCAAACTGAGACAACGCGTGTCAGAGTGGTACATGTAGCTAGGTAGTATTTCAGTATTTCAGGACCTTCCGTGAGACCTTACATATCCTCAGCTGTCTGAGGTGGTACAGGCACTGCCTAGCCTCCGCAGCCACAGTGTCTGTGTGCATTTCCCATGACAAGTTCTCAGTGACGTGCACAGCAACTCACTGAGGTACTTTGAACTTCCCAGCCTCTCCACTGGTGTCCCGTTGATCATGAGATGGGTTCTCCTCCGTTGTGGAAGCCACTTCCATTTTGCACAGAAGTGATGCTGAGCTTCTGGAGCTGCAGTCAGTGGCGGAACAATGCAGTACTCACATATTTTACTTACGTAAAAGTCTTAATACTGCAATATAGACATACTCTGTTTCAAGTAAAAGTCCGGAATTCAAAATGTGCTTGAGTAAAAGTACAAAAGTATTGGTATCAAAATGTACTTAAAGTACCAAAAGTACTCATTGGGTATAGTGTCCTATTTCAAGTTTACAAATGTATAAAAATCTTTTGAAAATAGCAGATCTACAAGCTCACAATGCGTCACATCGCGGCATATTGTGAGAGGAAATGTATATAGGGCTGAAGTGTGTGTGTGTGTGTGTGTGTGTGTGTGTGTGTGTGTGTGTGTGTGTGTGTGTGTGTGTGTGTGTGTGTGTGTGTGTGTGTGTGTGTGTGTGTGTGTGTGTGTGTGTGTGTGTGTGTGTGTGTGTGTGTGTGTGTTGCCTCCCCAGGGACCTGATCAAAGTGTTGAAGTGGTACGTAGATCGCATCATTGACGCAGACCACCAGGATCACATCCAGCAAGTCCTCAAGGTGAGGAGGTCCACATTAATGTCCCTAAGCCAGCAGTTCTCAAACTTCTCAAAGTGGGGTCGCGGGAAGGTGTCGGGAATGGCACCAAAGGCCAAGTGGCATTGCCCCTAAAATGACGAAATTCCAGGCCTGTTCACAAGCCCTTGTAAGCAGAGGCTTAGAGAGACATACTGATTTTAACGGTTCATAAACGATTTCCTAGTGACTAATATCAGCGGGTGGTCCAAATTCATGGACCACTTTAGGCATGAGTTTACACCTCTACAAGCCATAAATCCGGTTAATACTTAATTATTGATATACAAAGGGGCAGCCCACTGTCTCATTGTACAGTGCTTTTCACAGCTGATCCTGGTTTGAATCCGACCACGTGGGGCTTTACTGCATCGTGTCCCCTTTCCTATTTAAGCCATTCAATCCTGGAAAGCGAATCGTTGGAATATATATATATATATATATATATATATATACATATATTTTTTTTTAAAGCGAACATTTGTAAATCAAATCTTTCTTGGGGTTCCTGGAACAAAATATTTTGAGATGGGGGTCCTTGACATAAAAATGTTTCAACACCACTGATATAGAAACATACGTTTTTTCCGAAAACTGTTCAAGAAGATTTAGAAGACATTTGTGGAATCGGCCTCAGGTCTTAACTCATTAATTGTCTGCACCCTCCCGAGTTTCCAGAGTTATTCCCGTTATCTGACACCGCCATGCCCGAGTTTCCCGAGTTTTGGGCATTTTTTTTATTTTTTTATTTTTTTACTTCCTTATATAACTAGGCATGATCGCAATCGTGAAATTGCATGTTTACCCCCATACCAACCCCATCTTTCAAACATGGCAGACATGTTTGTTTTCATTTGAAGAAAACATAATGGCATGCTCTTTCATGAATGCCTGAGCGGATTTCCAAGCAGATTTTTTTTGTTTGAAAGCTGTGAACGGCATGCACAGTCACACACGTGGTGCATGATCTATGCATGGGCGGTCATGATCCTCGCACTATGAATTACATGGAAGTTTATGGAGACTTGTGGCAGCCTGGCACTTTGGCAGCCATTTTTAAATGGCAAGGTATGTGTTAATCGATCAAATAAAGCATATATACAAAAAGAAACAAACACTCTCCATAGAAAGTGTTATCAAATATTTCCCCGGGCCCGTGGCACGCACGCAAGCAAGCAAGCACACCAGAGCAGTGATGATATCTCCCTATCACATTACTCTGTATTACAGCACATAGCATTTTAACCCATTTAGGCCTAGGATTATTGACTGCTTTAACTGTTGAAAAACAGCAGATATACAAGCTCACAGCGCGGCACCGAGTGCCGCGCTGCGAGCTTGTAGATCTGCTATTTTTGAAAAATCGTTAAAATTAGAATTTTCACACGATTCTATAAGTGTCTTTTGAATCCTTCTAAGATTTTTTGAAAAAACCTATGTTTCTATGACAGCAATCTGGCCAGCCATCGTCAAAGAAAAGGTCCTTTTCACTCAACTGGAGCTCAGTTAGTCTGTTCTTGAGAGACTACTATGTCAGTGGTTCTCAAACCTTTTCATGTGAAGGACCCCCAAAATGATATTTATTTGGCCACGGACCCCCATCTCAAAATATCTAGTTCCAGGGACCACCCAGAAGCAAAATTTTAGTTACAAACGTTCGCTTTGAAAATACATATATGGGTCAGTGACGTGACGCCCCAAAAAATGTGTTTTTAAAAAAACTTTAAATTGCAGGCATAAAAGTTATTTACTTTTGTTCTACTCACTCTCAACCTTATGGAAATACATTTTGTTTTTAGATATTCTATTGGAATCAGACTTTATTCAGCAGTTTGTTGTACTTGTGCCTAAAATCGTCATATGGTGTGACATGAAAATAATTGTTCATAAAATGAAAATGGAGTACATCTTTCTTAAGTTACTCACTTTATCAAAGTCCTTTATCATAACTAACCAGTGATCCACTATAGTTTTTTGAAAATTAATTATACCTGTATATTTTTTTTGAAAAAACCTATGTTTCTATGACAGCAATCTGGCCAGCCATCGTCAAAGAAAAGGTCCTTTTCACTCAACTGGAGCTCAGTTAGTCTGTTCTTGAGAGACTACTATGTCAGTGGTTCTCAAACCTTTTCATGTGAAGGACCCCCAAAATGATATTTATTTGGCCACGGACCCCCATCTCAAAATATCTAGTTCCAGGGACCACCCAGAAGCAAAATTTTAGTTACAAACGTTCGCTTTGAAAATACATATATGGGTCAGTGACGTGACGCCCCAAAAAATGTGTTTTTAAAAAAACTTTAAATTGCAGGCATAAAAGTTATTTACTTTTGTTCTACTCACTCTCAACCTTATGGAAATACATTTTGTTTTTAGATATTCTATTGGAATCAGACTTTATTCAGCAGTTTGTTGTACTTGTGCCTAAAATCGTCATATGGTGTGACATGAAAATAATTGTTCATAAAATGAAAATGGAGTACATCTTTCTTAAGTTACTCACTTTATCAAAGTCCTTTATCATAACTAACCAGTGATCCACTATAGTTTTTTGAAAATTAATTATACCTGTATATTTTTTTCATAATCGACACTCTGTGTGAGGCCCATGTTCATGATCTTACAACACATTTTAAATGTATTCTGTCAAAACTTTCTCTAAAATTACACAAATATTTGTGACTCTTCCTGATAATATTCTCTATGTAATCCATAAACATTTTTTTGGTTTAATCATTAATAAAGGTATGATTTTTCACTATTTGGAATGTCACACCAAATGATTTAGTGTCACACCGTATGATCATATCTTCATGTGTCAAAGCAAACTGTGTTTTAACCTACCTATTAGTGAGTACTGAACTTTACTGATTGATTAAACAATTACCCAGGATAACATGGCCTTAATATTTCTGAACAGGATATTATTGTAGGGCTTTAACATGGGATAAGAAAGAATTGTAGTAGTAGATGGATGATGAGGATGTGCACAGGAATGCTACGCACACCTAAGTCTTCTGCCGGCCCACGGCAGAAGGATCCTAAAGAGACAATAAGGCGCATAGCCACACTTGGAGCCAAGGCAACATTTTATTAACACCAATTAGTGGAAACAGAACTCAGCATTCAGGTAAATTGCTTTTTTCCGAAGTCTCCTGAACTTGAACACAGCATTTTGTGTTGAACAAATGTAATTAGGAATCATGACATTACACCACATCTCCACTAGCTAAAGAGTGCTGGGTTGCGCAACTCCGAAAATAGCTGATCTACAAGCTCTCGCAGCACAACGTGTTGAGAGCTTGTAGATCAGCTATTTTCGCTAGTTTTGTCTCGGGTCCTACCTTAACACTGTCCACTGTCCAGTCCAGTGAGTGAAAGTACAAAAGTATTAGATCAGATTATATTATACATTTAGACTGTACTGTACATCAGCCAGTCGTATTTGGTGAGGGTAGCAAACCGGCTTCCTTGTTGCGGTTCTGCTATGCCACAGACAACCTCCTGCTCTTCGTAGAAAATGCAGTCTCGCCCCTTTGGCTCCTCTCTCCTTGCTGGGTCATTGTTTAGTTTCTCCCTGTACTTTCTCGTTCTCTCAGCACTTGTCATTTTCCAGCTGACAAAAGAAAATGGAATGTATAGTTTAAGACAAAGAGAAAATATTGTTTAGATTGAAACAATATGTTAAGGTTTCTGTGAAGGGGTTTCTGCTCTGTCTGATGAATTTGAAGTATCACTGAATGAAGCTAAATTACATTTTATGTAAAAATGTTTAAAACAAATGTTTAAATGTACAAAAGAAACATGGAACTTTGTTATTTATTGTTATATCTGTAGTTAAATACAGTTTAAATCATATGGTGTGACAATCAAGTCATATGGCGTGACAAGCAGACATGTCACACCATTATGATTAAGTGTCACACCATATTACGTTTTCTGCATTTAGGTTTACCTTGAGGCTACTATGTACACATTAGCATGCTAACAGCATGCTAGCTATAACAAAGCAACCTAGATCTACATGGAAATATGACCAAAACTTCAAATAACTTAAGCTTTTTTTAATGAAAAGGTGTCACACCAACAGACATCCAAAGTGGTGAGTTTGTCAAAGTTTCAACAAGATGGCATTTCATGAAAATGTTAAAATCGTAACTCACCTCAGACACCTGTCTTGCAGTTGTGCTGGGAGTGCTGAATAGCCTTACAGAAGAAGGACCTCTCTAGCCAATAGGTGTCCAAATAATTGCCTGTTTAATTTTTCCAAACTAGTGTCACACCAAATGATTTTGGTTTGGGGGACAAAATGTTTTTGATCAGAAATGACTGAAAACATTATGCTTTGACTTTGAAAAGATATAGGCTCACAAATAGACATTTTTTTAGCCTAAATTCATTTTCAAATGATTTTTAGCAATTCTTTTTCTTAGTTTTATTCAAGTTCCCACTTTGAGAAACAAGGTCAGGACAGTCACACCATATGAGTTTTGCCATGTTTGGTTGAAAATTCTGAAGAAATGAGGAATGAAATGTTTTAATCTTGAGTAAGTTCACATAAAGCTTAATGTCCTGCACAATATTCAGAAGGTTTTTGACAAATATATTTTTTATTTATACATGTTTGACACCGAGGACAGCGAAAACGTTACGTCACGTCACCCATCCATATTCAAAGATTTGCACTCATTTTTACGACTTTTTCAAAAATAGCAGATCTATAAGCTCGCAGCGAGCCGCTGTGAGCTTGTATATCTGCTATTTTTCACTGGTTAAAGCATTCAATAATTGTAGGCCTAAATGGGTTAATAAATGGAAGCTGCTTGCCTGCGGCGTCGTGAATTTCCACGTTGCATTATTCTAATGACTCATGTAGACGATGGTATCAGAGAGACACGTGGCAGCCATGATGGTGCTGTTCCTCATTCATCATCCACACAACAGGTTTCTATGGAAGACAATGTTCCACGTTGCTTACATGCGCTGTTGCCTGTTGAATAAGTAATTATTATGTAAAAAGTTGTTCAGTTGTTTTTCCTGCTGTGTTATTTATCCTTAATTCATTATGGATCACCTTTTGCTGCCACACAAGTAGCAAAGCTACTCTTCCTGAAGTGAGGATAATTGGTCAAGTCTCTTTTAAAGGTCTTATGACATTTTATTTTGAGTTTTTTTCACGTTTCCTGACCTCAATTACAAAAAAAACAACAAAAATAAAAAAAACAGAAATTTCAACATTCAGTGGTTTTTCTGTAATCTGTAGTTTCTTTTTTATTACTAGGCTCAGAAAAGTGAGTTCATTTTCCTCTGAACGTACGCATCATCATCCAGGGGAGAGTGGTTGTAGGGGAGGGTGAACTCAACAACCAAAGTGGTGAATGGTAAATGGTGCATTGGACCAATGCAAACACAAAGTAAAGTAACAGCAAAGGTGATAACACCCTCCCCTACAACCACACCATCCCCCTGTATGATGATGCGTACGTCCAGAGACAAATTAACTCACATTTCTGAGCCTAACTATTCAAAAAACCACTGAATGTTGAAAGGTTTTTTGGGTGTAATTGAGTAACCTTACCTTATACTGCTGTGCTGCCTCTGGGCAACTGATTTTCCCCCTTGGGATAATAAAGGTATCTATCTATCTATCTATCTATCTATCTATCTATCTATCTATCTATCTATCTATCTATCTATCTATCTATCTATCTAATCTAGGTCAGGAAACCTAAGAATAAAATAAATGTACATTTGATGTCATAAGATCTTTAAGGAGTCTCTTAAAACTAGCCTTATTGGGTGCTTCAGTTATCATAGTCAGTAATGTGTTCCGTATAATAATTGTCTTATACATTATATTCGCCCCTAGTAGCCTGCCTTGTAGCATGATTATGACGATCTCTCACATACTTTGTGAGTGCAAACAAACTGGTTGTTGACTATACCTTGGCTGTTTGAAAATATTTTCAAACATTTTGTACTTTTACTGTTGGTACTTTTAAGTACATTTTGATACCAATACTTTTGTACATATACTCAAGTAAATTTTGAATTTGGGACGTCTACTTGTAACGGAGTATTTGTACATTGCAGTAGTGATACTTTTTCTTAAGTAAAACATTTGAGTATATTTTTTATTTTCTTCCAGGCCAGCGAGTACATCTTCAAGTACATCATCCAGTCCCGGAGGCTATTCTCCTTGGCCACCGGGGGGCAGAATGAGGACGAGTTCCGCGTCTGCATCCATGAGCTCTTCATGTCCATCCGCTTCTTCCTGTCCCAGGAAAACAAAGGGACGAGTCCCGTCACTCAGACACAGGTACTCTATGCGCGTGTGTGTGTGTGTGTGTGGGGGGGGGGGGGGGGTGGGTAGGTGGGTGCGTGCGTGTACTCACGTGTGTATTGATGGGATGGACTGGGTGTGGGAGAGAGATTGATATCATAATCCAATGTAATTAAATAAAGACGAGATTCTCGACCTTGGCATTATGGACAGAGGAGGAAAAAAAATAGATTTCTTGTTTTAAGCAGTAAAGAGATAAAAAGCGCATGCCAAGTATGTGTAGGTATATATCTAGTAAATAATAACCGTGCGTGTTGCTGAGTTACTTTGTAGCATTATAATTTCTCAACCACTTGTTGACCCTGTTGTGGTCTGACTTGGGTTCATTCATGGCTTGTAGAGCTTGTAGATCTGTTATTGTCAGTACTCCAGTACTTTCACTCAAATACAAATTTGACAGAACCACTTTCACTAGTAGTGTATTTGTATCTATACTTTGACTCAAGTACTGCGGTCGAGTACTTTATCTACAACTGCTGCTGAGTGGCTAAACTGCAACTGTGCTATGCATTGTGTCCTCATTAAACCTGCTCCGCTTGCACGCCACACAATGTCCTGTTTCCAGAATGATGGACCCTGTTTAGCATCAGTGGTAAATGGTGTGTAGTTGGATTTCATCTTACCGGAGGGTTCTACAGTTGCACAGAGATCTTTTTCTTACCCATACAAGCCCTATTATACCTAACGAATAGCGAAGAAGGCAAATCTATAAGCTCAAAACGTGTTACATTGTGACATGTTTTGAGCTTGCTAGTTTCGAAAAAATAAATACATGAATTTTTAATTTGGGAAAAAAAAAATGTTTTATGAGAAATGGCAGACAGTCCCAGTAGTCAGGGAAAGTTAGCTCTCAAACTGTCAAATCTGGGAATAAATTCCTTACCAAACAATTTCTTCACCAATGTGTTCGTAAAGGTGTCTAGTAACATATCTAACAAAGATTGAAATTCAACATCCCTAGCAAAATGTTTGACAGCTAGGGTAATTCTGGGTCTCATTCACTTACTATACACTGTACTATAAGGGAGAAAATCACTCAAACATTCTTTGGGCTAAAAACAGACCCAAAAAAACTATGGTTTAGTGATGAGTCATCACTTTTCACAAGGTGTATGGGGTCCATTTTTGGCCCAAAGAATGTTTTTCGTGCAAAACAAATGCTTGCAATTGATTCAGAATAATTAAAAACACCTAGTTAGACCCCTCACACCCCACTTAAAGCAGATTTTTGGGAGTCATTTTTTCCCTTATAGTACAGAGTATAGTAAGTGAATGAGACCCAGAATTACCCTAGCTGTCAAACATTTTGCTAGGGATGTTGAATTTCAATCTTTGTTAGATATGTTACTAGACACCTTTACGAACACATTGGTGAAGAAATTGTTTGGTAAGGAATTTATTCCCAGGGTTTTATTAAAATTCCCTGACTACAGTACACAGTGCACACATTTCCCAAAGGAAATGTGTGTAATTAAATCCGTCTGACCAGAAGCAGTTATGAAACATATCCCCACCAGTGATAAAAAAAGAAGAATGCCCAGAAGGGGCGATATCAGAAGCAGAACACCCTCTTGGAGCCAGTAATTCTCACTCGACTCCTATTCAAACGCAAAGCAAGCCGGCCTAAAAACACCCACAATTATACAGCAACAACAGCTGCGTGTGGGTGTGCATGAGCAGAGGGATTGTGTGTCCGTTTGTGTGTGGTTATAGATGACGTGCAGTGAAGTAGAAAGTACTGTACTCATTATGCAGAATGTCCCATTTCACAAGTTTCAAGTGTTTCACTTTGGTTCCTAACTATCAATCATTTAGCTGGGGACCTCCTTGAACCCATTCAAGACCTGATGGGTGTTCCTGGGTGCATGGCTGCTTACAGCAGTGGTTCCCAACCTGTGGGTCCATATGACAATGAAGTGAAAATTTAAGGACTTTTAAGACCTTTGTAAAAAAAAAAAAAGACCATTACTGCATCAAAAGTAATCAACAAATATAGCTGCAAGCAGCGATAAAGTGGCCAAGGCAGAAAAAGCAGGAAAGCAAAAAAGCATCAAGGGAAAGCAAAGAACAAATCAAAGAAAAACTAGAAGCAGTGTTCTTCCGAACAGGTCTCCTGCAGGTCAGGTGTTTTTTTCTTTTTTTTTTGGCCTAGTGGTGACTCTATAATCGGCCAAAGTGAAAAGGGTACCACGTGTTCTTGGGCATTTCACGGCAATCGGACGCTGCATGCGGGATTTGAGACATTTTGATCCAAAAATGTGTTTTGCAAAAATTGACCCGCTGGTGGTGCTATAACAGGCCAATGTGAGAAGGGTGGCATCTGTTCCTTGGCCTAGTGGGAATGTGTGTGCAAAATCTCACACTGCGTTTGAGACATTTTGTTCAAAAAGGAGCAATCCTGCAAACCTTGGAATTCAATGTTAGCCAATTAGATAGAATATGATATCTGACGAATCCGTCATGATCACATCACTGTAGAGATACTGTGTACTGATTTGTGTGATTTTCGGATAAAATCTGAAGGAGTAATATCGAAGAATGTGTTTTACATACTGTAACACTGGTGGCGCTATAAATGGCAGATGTGAAAAATGCAGGGAACAGGTTTTTCCTTGGCCTCTGGGAAGTGTGCATACAAAGTTTTACACTAATCGGTGGTTATAGGTAAAAGCACAAATTGGCCTCTACACAACATGTATGCAAAAGACTGTAGGCCTATATGCAACAGACATAAAAAACTGTGATACTATGCACAGTTTGATGATGTACATAGTAAGCCTTGCTGAGCTATGAAGACCATATGAATCTCATAGGGCAGGAGCCTATCTCCTGTTTCTGTAGCGTAAGGCAGCTTGATGTACAAGTACACACCCTGGACATGACGCTAGTATGTCGCAGGGAGTTACCCCCAATCCAACCCTTGATGCTGAGTTTCAAGCAGGGAGGCACTGGGTCCCATTTTTTAGAATCTTTGGTATGACGTGACCCGGGTTTGAACCCAGATCTCCTAGTCTCAGGGCAGACACTCAAACCACTAGGCCACTGGAACTGGTACATGATATCATTGCAATCCTTGAAAATCACAACATAGGTGTAGACATGACAGTTTGTATTATAATGCTTGTTTCAGGATTTATGATAACCTGACTTTCGCCAGATGGTAGCAGCATTGCGTTGCATTGCTTTACCATCTGGGCTCGGTCCGGCAGAGTTGATAACACTCGTAAAGTCCCGGGCCGGACCAATCAGCGGCAGCTATGGGCGGGCTCTGAGCGGCTCTGAGCCAATAGAGTCTGATTGCAGACCACGTGGAAACCCAGGAGGCAGATTCTGGGTGCAACGTCATGCAGACAGGCCAATATGAGTGGGAGACGGCCATATCCAATCACCTGCTATAGAATTTGAAAAAATGGCCTGGCTTACATCGGTTCTGCCGGAGCGAGCCCAGATGGTAAGCAATGCTGTCACCATCTGGCGAAAGTCAGGTTAGATTTATGATGCAAAATACATTATTTAGTAATGGCGGATATTAAAATACGCATCAAGGGGGGTTGGGGGACATTTATAGGAAGGCTCCATATCAGACATTGTTCAAGGAACCAAACTGTAAAGTCTACCAAATGTCATGGTATTATGCTTATATAAACCCCAAGCGGGATTCGATCCAACGACCTTCTGCATGAAAGGCATATGCCCTGACCACTACACTAGGCAGCCACAGGATCTGTTAACCATGTTTGTTTAAAAAAAAAAGTTCTTTGTAGGCTGAGTGCCTTGATTTTATTGATTTCTTTTTTATATTTTGGAGGCTTGGGGTGAAATCAATGTAATCTGAGTATTTCTGACATTTTCGAGTGATCATATTTTCTTTTACTCAGAACAGAAAAAAACGGCCGGTAGAGAAGGGCTCATTTTAAACATGAACGTGATCTGGAGTTATATCAGACGTGTCAACATTAAATAGTTTGACATAGGCACATGCCATGGGCATCCAGGATGTTAACATCTACTCAACCCGACGTGGGGTTTGAACTGCCAACCATCCGTATACCAGGCACAGGCACTGACCACTACACTACGGCAGTCACCCATAATGGACCTGTCATTTAAAAAAAAAAAGAAAAGAAAAAAGAAAAAGTTCCATGTAATGTACTTGACGCCTTCTTTCAAAATGATATAGCGCCCCCCTTTGGCCAATTGGGGTAAGATTGGTTTCAGTGATATTTGGACTTACCCTCTACAGTAGTTGTGGGGCTCATTTTAAACATGAACGTGATCTGGAGTTAGATCAGACGTGTCAACATTAAAGAGTTTGACATATGCACATGCCATGGGCATCCAGGATGTTAACATCAACTCAACCCGATGTGGGAATTGAACTGACAACCATCCGTATACCAGGCACAGGCACTGACCACTACACTACGGCAGTCACACATAATGGACCTGTCATTTTTTTTTTTTTAAAGAAAAGAAAAAAGAAAAAGTTTCATGTAAATCTACAGTAGTTGTGGGGCTAATTTTAAACATGAACGTGATCTGGAGTTAGATCAGACGTGTCAACATTAAAGAGTTTGACATATGCACATGCCATGGGCATCCAGGATATTAACATCAACTCAACCCGATGTGGGGTTTGAACTGCCAACCATCCGTATACCAGGCACAGGCACTGACCACTACACTACAGCAGTTACACATGATGGATCTGTCATTTAAAAAAAAAAAAAAAAAAAGAAAAAGTTTCATGTAATGTACTTGACGCCTTCTTTCAAAATGATATAGCGCCCCCCTTTGGCCAATTGGGGTAAGATTGGTTTCAGTGATATTTGGACTAACCCTCTACAGTAGTTCATCATGAAAATTTTACTTTGCATGTATGTTTTAGAGGCAGAAGAATAATTTGCATAAAACTTGCAATATTCATTGAATTATTAAAAAAGCATGTTTAAATTTTTAAAAAATCCGATTTGACAGATCTTTAGATATTGGTCCAAAGTTCATGTAAAAAAAGTTCTGTGCACGTGACGCGAAAGTTCCGGAATAAAAGCGGGTTTAAGTGTTTTACAAACTGCTCAAAATGGCAGAAAATCTAAGGACGGAGCGTACTTAACAAAGACACGGTTGGCTTCCGCTTGAGTCAAGGCACGCGTGTAACCAAGTTGCATGTCTTCAAACGAAACGAGGCATGACTTATGCCCCTTTAAAGTTTGAGTTTTCAAACGCTTCGTATAGCGCCCCCCTTTGGCCAATTGGAGTAAGATTGCTTTCAGTGATATTTGGACTAACCCTCTACATATTTGCCAAATGCCATGAACGTGTCATTTTGCAAGTATGATTTAGAGGCAGAAGAATAATTTGCATAAAACTGCAATATAGAGTGAATTATTAAAAAATAATGTTTCGCTTTAAAAGAAATCCGCCGAGACATATCTAACCGTATTGGTCCAAAGTTCATGTAAAAAAAGTTTCGCGCACGTTACGCGAAAATCCCAGGAGGAGATAGATTTTGACTGTTTTTCATATAATTCAAAATTGTGGGAGAGGTAAAGGTCAGAGGTCAAAAGTCAGAGCGTAAAAGTTGTTCGGCATGAGGAGACGCATAAGTGTATACAGGTTTCTTGCTGTACCTGAAACAGGGCATGAGCTACACCAGTTCAAAGTTGGCATTTTTCAAAGGCTTCCTACAGCGCCACCCTTTGGCCGATTGTTGCTAGCTTCGCGTTTTAGCCGTTTGGCATATTCCTCTGCCATACTGCCGAGTTTCGTAAAAAGCGACTGCACGGTCTAGCCGCTAGAGCAAAAGTGGCGGAAGAATAATAATAGTGCTGAAGTCCAATATCAATAAGTGGCCTTCGGGCACTTCGTGCCTTGGCCACTAACTATACTATAAAAACTGGTCAAACATTGGCCTCTCCATTTTTTTAAATAGACAATCTTGTACATCAGCTATTTTCACAATATTTATCTGTGGAACCGAGTCAAACTAAATGTAATGCCTCAACTCCCTACATTCCAAGTGCTTATCAGGGTGAGGGGTCCCCAGTTCACATATCTTTATGATTACCTTGGGGGTTCACAGCCTGAAAAGGTTGAGAACTGGCTTACAGTACCGTAAGTAGTACAGTATGTGTTTGTGCTTCGGGACTCTTATCAACTAATCCCTCTCCCCACTGTCCCCAGTTGCCATGTTGACCTGCCTCCGGCAGCAAGGCTTAGACCAGAGTTGATGATTTGAAACACTGTTCAAAACAGCCTGGAAACATGAGGTTTTATTGAAACATCCCACTTATGAGTTGACGTTTTTTATTTTATTCATTTATTTAGCAATTGAATACCTGAAAGGTTCCTAGCTATCTATTCGGTGCACTAGCAGTGGGATCGGTGCATCTTTGTCCACTCTGCTACTGGAGTGATGTAAACAGGACTGCAGCGATGGACTTCAGTAGCCTGTAATAAATTCTTATAAACTCATAACCTTTCATGCTTACATTAGGATGTTGCTCAGACTGCTGCTTTACTATTGAAAACTATATTCACAAAAATAATGGACACATTACTGGACATGCTATCAGATCTGTCTTCAGTTCAATAGAGGTCTTATGAATTCTAGATACAGTGAGAAGATTAGATAATGCCTGTACTTCAAGGAGAGGAAACCTGCATAACCTTTTCATAGATTCCATAGTGTAATTGCTTGACAGCACGATCGATCATCAGTGTATTTTGGATTCATGTCAATTTGTGTTTTCAGTTATATTTAACCACTTGAACTGTCAATACGTAATAAACTTGACCTTTCACTCTTAGTCTGCTCTTTTTCCCCTCTACACCAAACCTCTTTGCCGAAAACAGCCGATCTACAAGCTCACAACGCCTCTTGTGAGCTTGTAGATCTGCTATGTTTGGTTAAAGTTCCCAGAATATGGATGCTAGGGTTCAAGTGGTTAAATAAATAAATACAAATGTTTCTATCAGAAAAAAAAGTTTTGAAGGACCATCTGTAGTAACTCTGAGGACCCCCAAGGGGTCCTGGACCCCCTGTTGAAGACCCCTGCCCTAGCCTATCCCATTTGACATAATTTGCACTACTGTATGTGTGAGTGTATATAAGGCAGAGCATCTTTGCTTTCATGTTTGTCTGGGTAACAAGGTGTTATTTTACTACCATCATATTGTTCTACCTGTGGACCTAGGACTCTTTGGAGTTAGTCTTGGGTTAGTTTGACACAATGTCAGAAAATACTGGCAACTATAAGGCAACAATGTATTGTAAACAAACTTAATGTCAGATTGTAATCATAAATTTGAACACCGGCATTGTACACAGTAAAATATATAGGCCTATATATTTTATTCACAAAACAAAGTGCCATAATACAGCTTTAACACGTTTTTGTTGTGTGTACCATTAACTCCACTCCATCAGGCGGTGTTCCTGCGGACTTTCCCAGCCATCTACGGCGAGTTGTTGAAAATCTTCACGGTGCGCGAGGTGGCCGGTTTTGTGCGCGAGACGCTGGGCAGCCTGCCCGCCACGGCCCCCCCAGAGTGCCCCCTGGAGGCCGTCAAGCTGCAGTGCATCGTCAAGACGGTAGAGAGTCAGCTGTACATCAACCCTGGTACGTGGTTTCCCGTCATTTATCTCTGAGCAGTAGTGGAAAAACTTTCTGCACAATGAGTACTTTAACTTTTGGTGACAAGTTATAATCCGCACTCACAGTATCAGGTTTAAGAGTCTTTTTAATGCAGAAATAGCAGCAGCAGCAGGCAAACAAACAGACGCGTTTCGGTTAATTAACACTGATGACGGCGTAGCCGAAACGCGTCTGTTTGTTTGCCTGCTGCTGCTGCTATTTCTGCATTAAAAAGACTCTTAAACCTGATACTGTGAGTGCGGATTATAACTTGTCACAGGGCGGATTCACACTGCGGTCTCGAGACCGGTCTCGAGGCTACTTGGCAGATGTTTAAACCGGTTTTGACAGTGTGAAGCGTGCGGTCTTCCTCAGAAACGGATAGCCTCGAAACCACCTCAAGAGGTAGTCTCGAGACTGCATTGTGCGACCTCGAGACCGGTGAGCCGCAGTGTGAAGCAACCGGCCTCAAAAACGGTATTGATGTTGAACGTGACCTCATATAATGTCGACGAGTCAGCCGTCGGCACAAATAAACACTGGGTAACAGTTGTCGACATGGCCATGGGATCAGCGACTTCATCTCACAGAGAGATTGCTTGCTTGTAGGACTGTCTTCTAAAATTCGTTTATATGTTTTATATCACCAGTTAGCCTACTACTGTGGTGCGCTGGACTGGTGTCATGTACTTCCAATTGGGAGAAGTAGCAATTGGCGAACAGTTATTTATTGTCTCGCACCAGCGCACTGAGGCAGGGGTGAAAGTGAGACGGGACGGCCAGAACCGGCGCTCCGTTAAAACATTCGGAACACGGGACTGTAATCTAGGCTGACCTAGGATCAGATTCAGGTCCGTTATTAGCCGCGAGGCAGCGACATGAAGTATGGCTGTAACTGTGAGATGATGGTTATGCTGCTCTGGGATCAGATTTACAGCGGGAGGGGGGGGGGGCTTGGTGCGTGCGTGCATGCATGTGTGTGCGCTGTCGCCCGTCGGGAAAGAAAAGCAGAAAGAGAAAGCACTAGCCTACAAGTTAAACCATGAACTGTTAAACCATGAAAACAAACCGAAAATGACTTACCGCTGTTGATAGAAAATAGCCTAAAAGTATTCCTTTATCCCTGACTTTTGTTTCGATGTTATAGATTCCTTGGCACTGCTTGTGCACTGCTGTGCCTGCTTGACGTGCCATTAATGTGAATATTAAGCCACAAGCGTTTCAGCCATGTTGATTATTAAATAATTAAAATAATAACGTGCGCTGCGCTGCATGTCTCGCTCATCATTCTGCACGTTTATGCGCCTGGAAAATAGCAGATCTACAAGCTCACAACGCGTCGCGGATGCAAGGTCAGTGTGAGCTTGTAGATCAGCGACACAGGTCAATTGATATGCAAATAGGCTTGTTTGTCTTGTCGAGGTGTGGGGGGTGCGAGACCCAAGACCACTGCAACAATGTTCCACACTGCGCTGTCGCGCGTCATTGAATTGTTACACCAACTTTCATGCCTGAATTTATTGGCAACCACCATCAGCAATGTCGCATAGTTGATGACACTATGTGCATACCGCCACCTATAGGACCGGGCTGTATAGTGCTAGTGATCTCCAGGGAGGCCAGAAGGTCTGCCAATGTGAATGCTGGCCAGCGTGAACCAGCAACCGGTTTCAGAATCAGTTCTAATCAAACGGATTGCAGTGTGAATCCGCCCTCGAATTATACTTTGAATCTGCACCCGGAACCCCCTCAGACCGCTTACTGAACTAGAGTTGAGCTGACCTGGCCCTGCTTGAAGATAGTTACTTTAACTTTTGGTACATTAAGTACATTTTCATTCCAATACTTTTGTGCTTTTATGGAAGTACATTCCGGACTTTTACTTTTACTTGCAACAGGGTATTTCTACATTGCAGTATTGATACTTTTACTGCAACATTTGAGTACTTTTTCCACCACTGGTATTCTGTCCCCTCGTAGCACCTGCTACAAAGCCTTGACAACATACAGTAGTGCTTGATGGATCTCGGCTTTAAAACACAGGCGTACGTTCGTGGTCAGCTAAGCTAGCACACATTACATTAAAATGTAATAATACGTGTTGTATTGTTAGCCACTTGTTAAAGAGGTGGTGCCATGATTTCCCCCCCCCTATAAAACATGATTATCAGGTATTATGATTATACTAGGAGGAAGATTTTTTTCCAAAAAAGTATACAGAAAGAGTTAGAATTTGGTTTTTATGTGGCCACACCCCCAGTTCATTAAGTATGCATGGATGGCATGGTGGGTGGTGACCCAGCTGATATAGCCACACCCCACAGTGTTGGGTGAATGGTAAATAGGGGAGGAGTTGATACTATGACATACTTATTATCTGTGTTTTTTAACTGACACTTTTCACCACAAGGTGGCAGCCTCCAAGAGAAAACAAACAAATACTAAGAGAATACATCATTTCTCAAAAAAGAAAAAAAACACATAAGGGGGTCTAATGAAGTACTTTCAACCTCCTAGACACAAACAGAAAAAGTACAAAACTATGGCACCACCTCTTTAAGCCCCTCTGGGTTTTGTTGGTCTAACAGCTCCTTATGAAAATAAATTCACATGATTATTTGTAACCCGTTTGTTAATGTATATTTTCTCATTTTACTTTATAATGTTCTTGGCATGCGTGCAGAGCATAAAGACACATGCTCGCATGAGAAAATATGAACAGAATGTAGATGCAGGCAGGCACGCACTCACACGGTAGTATTGCTGAATAAACCGTTTTAAACGCCCTGATTCATGCGTCTTCGAACAAAAGCGCTGACTTTGATCGATGTTTCACACGGTTGTCATGCTGCACACGTGCCCCATGCCATTAGTCTGCGTTACATACCTCTTGCTAAGAACTCAACACAGCAGGCGATTCTACAGCAACGCCAGGTATAATTGTCACCCCTACAGCGCGCTGGCTTACCGCGTCGCTGAATCCTTGATTAGGATGATAGATTATGCAATTATAATGGAAAAGTTTTATTTTCGATGCACTCGCAAAAGGGCAAATGTAACGTGGACACGTGTAAATTGCATTGGACGCATGTAGAGCAGCTGCACATGTTATTTATTTTGTAAGTTGTACATGCTTCTCTAAATACTCATATTGGAGGACAGTTTTCATTTATCCATTTGTAATGCATGTGTGTGTGTGTGTGTGTGTGTGTGTGTGTGTGTGTGTGTGTGTGTGTGTGTGTGTGTGTGTGTGTGTGTGTGTGTGTGTGTGTGTGTGTGTGTGTGTGTGTGTGTGTGTGTGTGTGTGTGTGTGTGGGAGAAACAAAGCAGCGATAATGTGTGCTAGCTTTGCTGACCCCTGTTGTTTTCGGTGTTTTCGAGCCAAGATGCATCGTTCACTATGTTTTCAATACTTTGTAGAAGTTGTAATGTGTTGACAGCGTACAGTCGTACACCATAAACCCTGATTTAACTCTGAGAGCGTACAAATGTAACCAAATGGACCATGTTTATATTTATACGCTCTGAGTTCAATTAACACAAAGGATTCTATGGTGTAACTGTCTCTGTGGACTAGTCATGCAAGGACAGAAAAATATGGAAAAAGTTGAAAAATTCTGCTTCATTCTGTTGACGACTACTTGTAGACAAGGTTTTAATCTTCACCAAGAGGGCATCTAAAGGGACAATACTGCATAGCAACATTTTCAGTGTCAATTTAACTGTGTATAAATTGACCCAGAGCACCTCACAGATTAAGTGAGTCGCTATGAGGCTGTCAGCTGAGGGTTTTGGCTCCATCTGCTGGCTAGAACCTCTGCAGTCTGCATTGTGCAATGGGCTCTGTGAATAACTGTATAACCTATACAGTCACAGACACCTTCAAATGTGTATATTGATTTAGTTTAGTCATAGTTTTTTGAATAAATGTTTATCTTTAGTCAGATTTTAGTCGACTTAATGTACAGTTGATTTTGTCGATCTACAAGCTCACGCTGCGACGCATTTTGTGAGCTTGTAGGTCTGCTATTTTCAGAGCGCAACACCCGAGCGCAACCAAACATGAAAATGACTTTTAGTTCTACTGGATCTCTTATCCACTAGTCCCAACTTTAACATTATTTTTATTTGTGTGTGCGTGTGCGTGCGTGTGTGCGTGCGTGCGTGCGTGTGTGCGTGTGTGTGTGTGTGCGTGCGTGCGTGTGTGCGTGCGTGCGCGTGCGGTGCAGAGTCTCGGTGCATCCTGCTACCCGTGGTGCTGCGTCTCCTGCACGCCCACATGCAGGAGCAGAGGGATCTGGTGACGTGCGCGCGCATCCTCACCAGCATGCTGTCGCTCATCATGAAGGAGGAGAGCACCACGGGGGTGAGTACACACACAATCACTGCCAGGCAGGGACGTGCAGAGAATGTTAGAGAGGCAGGGGCTGAAATTTCTAAAAGGGCCTTTTTGGTGAAAATATTGAAAATAGCCCAACTCGTCACAAGCTTGGAGATTGGCAATTTTCTGTGCTTGATACCACACTGAACTAAGCATTATCAAGTGAATACTGGAGATGTGGCATAACTGCATGGATTTCTACACAGAGAGGGCAATTCTTTCAACATAAGATGCAGCATTCAAGTTCAGGAGAGTTTGGACAAGGCAATTCTCTTGAATGCTGCCTTCAGGTATGGCATGGAAAGGGGGCATTTGCGTTTCTTTCACCATAGTAAAAACTGCATTCATGGTGTGGAGAGGGCACTTTTTACAGACGGATAAAAGGGCAGGGGCTCAAGCCCCCTTTGGTGTCTATGTGTGCACTTGCCTGCTGCCAGGTATGACATTCATTCATTTATCAGCCTCTGCTGGGGTTTTTCAGTGTTTTTATCATTATATTATATTATTTTCACCAGCAACAGGAACCCACCATGTGGCCAGGATGTAAACAGAGTAACACAAGTACACAAGATACACAAGTAAATGTACCTTGTTTCGGTCCATCACTGCTGGGCTGAGGAACCGTTTTTGTTTACTTGTGCCTGCATGCACAGAGTCTCTGGTTACTTAGCAACTGCAGTGAAGCAATGCTGTGGCACTGTCATGAACGCCAGGTGTGCCTGTTCCCTGCTGCTTATAGGACCATTTTAATTAAATCCTGTGCTGCTTCCAAGACCTTTTAATTAAAACCTGTGAAGATTAAACACTGGTTGGGTGGAATGTTGATCTTTAAGCCCTCACCTACAATCGCGGGTATTAAAGTGTATTTGTGATAAAAGTCCACACTGGTCTGTTTGAGAATTCAATAAGAGAAATTAATTATTCTAAAATGAGCACAAGGTGAAAAATAGGGCGGCTTTTTTTGTGGCGTGTTGTTGGGGTCTCACACATGCACACACAACATGCATGATGCATGATCTCAGGGCCTCGAAACACCGACACACACATACCGGCACGCACGCACGCACGCACGCACGCACGCACGCACGCACGCACGCACGCACGCACGCACGCACGCACGCACGCACACAGTCTTGTCAGTAGATGTAAGGGGAGGTGACAGCAGAAGCAGTGGGAATGCCAGCCTGACTCCAACTCATTATCACTTTGGCCAAGACCTGTCTGCTTGTCAGGGACACAGTGAAGAGGGACACGCATGCACGCACGCACGCACGCACGCACGCACGCACGCACGCACGCACGCACGCACGCACGCACGCACGCACGCACGCACGCACGCACGCACGCACGCACGCACGCACGCACGCACACACACACACACACACACACACACACACACACACACACACACACACACTGCCATACACAAAGAACAGAACAGAGATTACTTGTGTATTACAGTACCAGACATTTGATTAGATTATTAATTTCCCTCTTGTACTATCTTACCAAATTCTTGGTTCTTCACTTTTCCTTCAGATGTTTTTTTTTTCTTCAATTGATGTGTGTCCCCGGTTACGACCAATGGAACTAACATTCGAACGAACTTCCCAGCAGCATCACAATGAACTCACTTCTCAAGGTTTTAATGAAAGATATTAACGTTATATCCAATATCTTAATGTGTCACCAATTATTACCCTCGTGCCCGCAGGTTGATAACCACTGTAATACTATACTTTGCAATTATCTTACTCTGACCCTAACGGCAATGCACTGAATTGTAAAATGTCATTAAAGCCTGGGGCGTGCACGTGTGTGTGTGTGCGTGTGCAGGAGGTGGTGGTGTCAGAGGAGGTGGAGCTGATCGTGGACAGTCTACTGGGCGTTCTGCTGAGAACCATCCTGGAGATCACCAACAGGCCCCAGCCTACAGGGGGCGCTACTCTCCGACTGCAGTTTCAGGACGTCACCGTACGTGCATTTGTGTGTGTGCACATATACTTGCACGTCTGTGTGTGCACATTTGGTTACTTTATGTACATTGTGCAGGACATGCAGCATGTATTGTATATACTTGCCGTCAGGCAGAAACTTTGTACTGTATCTCTATATTTCATGAATGCCTTACTTCGTCGTAAAAGAGTTTCCCAAAAAATAATTAAAAATAGCTGAGCTACAACTTCACAAGCTTGTAGATCTGCTATTTATCACTATTGCAATGTTGTTTTTGACAGCACATTTTGATTCAGTTTTAGTCATAGTCTTTTGAATAAAATGTAATTTAATTTTAGTCATAATTTAGTCACCTGAAAAGTATTAGTTTTAGTCTAATTTCAGTCGACTAAATATCATAAGTTTTTAGGCGACTAAATCTACAGTTGATTTAGTCAACTAAAATGTATTTTGGCAGGCCTTGATGGCATCATAATGACTGATTTTACACTTGGTTGCGTGCTGAGCTTGTAGATCTGCTATTTTCAGCACGCAACACCTGAGAGCAACCAAACATAAAATGACTCTTCTCCACTAGTCCCTCCCTAACGTTTTAGTCTAGTTTCTATTAACAGTATGCAGTGGTGTAAAGTAACTCAGTACATTTACTCTACAGTGCTGTACTTAAGTACAATTTTGAGTTAATTCTACTTTACTGTAGTATTTTGAATTTCCAATACTTTAACTTCTACTCCACCACATCTATTATATTGTACGTTTACTCCACTACAATTATTTTAAAACTTTAGTTACTTGTTACTTTTTAGATCTAGATTATTATTACAAAATATACATTACCCACATCAGCCCTATACATTTTGGCCATTTGCTTAGCAATCGCTTAGTTCAGTTGTTCTGAACTAACTCGAAGTGTGGTCCGAGGACTCAAAGGGATTTCTTGGGGGCAGGGGGCAAAACGAGTCAATATAGCATAAGGAGAGGCAGAAATCAATGACATGAGAACGTTTGAGAACCCACTGTCTTAGTTACTTTGAAGAGTTCTTTCCAATCAATACCCATATAGTGTAATAGTTCTCTAAAATCAATATTACTGTCTTGTCTTCTTGCTAGTTGTCATTGCTGTGTTGTTGAGCCAGCAATATTATCCTCGTCGACATGATAGCGATGGTGACTGCATTGATGAAAATGATAGAAGTAATTCTCCTTCTGTGTGTGTGTGTGTGTGTGTGTGTGTGTGTGTGTGTGTGTGTGTGTG
This sequence comes from Nannobrachium achirus, assembly GCF_963921795.1. NCBI lineage: Eukaryota > Metazoa > Chordata > Actinopteri > Myctophiformes > Myctophidae > Nannobrachium > Nannobrachium achirus. The sequence goes on from NC_137830.1 coordinate 20,916,842, forward strand.
CGCGTGCGTGTGTGTGTGTGTGTGTGTGTGTGTGTGTGTGTGTGTGTGTGTGTGTGTGTGTGTGTGTGTTTGTTTTGCAGGGGGAGTTTGTGGCGTGCCTGCTGGCTCTGCTCCGTCAGATGAGTGACAAACACTACCAAAAGCTGCTGCAGAAATTCACCAACAAGGATGACCTGAGGGTAGGAACGTGCACCTGTGTGTGCGTGCGTGCGCGCACGTGCATGCATGCATGCCTCTACAGTTTGTTAGCCACACAATCCTTTGTGAGATTGTTATTTTCACTGCTTTTTCAAATTCAAATGTTTGCACTTGTGCTCCTTAATCAAAATGAAATTTAATACAAAATATTTGTGGGGCATGTTATTACACCCGATGTGCAGGTTGGTGCCTTTGCATGGTTTCCTCCTCCATCTGTGTATGAATGGCAAACTAGTGGATCCTACACCGCTCCACCACTAGCTTGCGTGAAATGTGTGTGTGTGAATGGGTGAATGTGATCTATGTAAAGCGCTTTGGATAAAAAAGCTCTATATAAATGCAACATTTACCATTTTTGCACACACACACACACACACGCACACGCACACGGACAAAAATGTTCAGAAACAGTGAAAATAGCAGATCTACAAGCTTATAAAGTGCTGCATCGCGACGCGTTGTAGCTTGGCTATTTGCTTGACACTCTTGGCATTAAAGGTTCTACACCGTGCATTTGAAAATAATTAATTGCGACCGTAGGTCGCAGTTACTTGCACACTATCCAAACCTCCACCGGCTGTCCCTCCGTCACTCCCTCTGTCACACGTCACACGTCACACTTTTGCCCTGCTCATATCTCTGCAACCGTTGCCCCGATCCATGCCAGATTTTGCACACACACTCCTTGCCTGCCAAACTACAACCTCCAAGGACCCCCGGAGTTTCGGGGACCCCCAGGTCCCTGGGGGACCCCCAGGTGTAAAAAATTACCAAATGTGCAAAAATGACCAAATGACCACCCCAACGGGGCTGCTCACGGGGCATTCCCGGGGACCACCCACTCCTGGTGCTCCAGAACGGATGCAAAAGTGGTGGCGCCCCCAGTGGAGGACCCCCTGCCACTGCAGCTCACATAAAATGCCGTAACTCGGGCTAGGAGCGACCGGGAGAGCCGGGGCCGGTACCTATTCGTCCGCCTTGGCGGCGCGGAGACCCCACCCCTCATTTCTCACATGGCCCTCTAGCGCCACCATGAGGCCGATTCAGATTTTGCCCTAAAATCACGAAAATCACTACACAGTATGTCTACACTCATGTCAACAACATGGATCAGGAAGATTTTGGAAAAACACATTTTTGCTCTATTTATGGAGATAAGCGACCAACGGTCGCTTATCTCCCGATTAGGGAGTCTTACTGGTATAATATTGTTTATGTCCCAAAAAACGTTTTTCAAAAGGTTTGAGGCCAAATGACCACTCCTGAATACAGAGCCTCTGTCATTGGGAGGAATGCGCTATTGAGCCAGTTTCCTGCCCACCTCCTGCTTAGCAGGCCTCCCCAACCCTCTCCCAGCTCCTCCCTGCCTCCTTCTCAGGCCTAGCCCACCCCTCCCCAACCCCCACTCAGCACAGCAGTAGCAGTAGGTCCCTTTTGTGATGTCACAAAAGGGACCTAAAATCAGACAGCCATTCTGAGATCTGCTTACATAGATCTGCCCATAAACTGAGAAAGACACAATGGTCAGAAATAGGACTTTGTGAGGATAGAAGGTGCTGGTGGGACACCAGAAAAAAGACATAACAATATGAAAAATGAAAATGCATGGTGTAGTCCCTTTAAAGGAGCTAGTAGTTCACCCCCAAAATGACTTTTTTTCTATTGATTTACTCATGCCATGGAGACTAGAGTTCAATAATATTTTTTGGTATTTGTCACATTCCTAAGACAAAAATTTGATTCGAGTAAATTTACCCCCATTGATTCTGGATGGGGACCCGTTTCGAAACGGGTCCCCATCCGGGTCGTTTATTGTTATCACATTTTTGTCTTAGGAATGCAACAAAAAACTAAAAATATTATTGAACTCTAGTCTCCATGGCATGAGTAAATCAATAGAAAAAGTCATTTTGGGGGTGAACTACTCCTTTAAGTGACGAAAACAAAGTTGAAGTGGAGATATAAGGTTTCTGCCCGACATCAACCATCTATCTCTTGATTACTGCTCCAGAGTGATTCATTTTCTCGCTGTCTTCTTTCTCACCTCCTCTCCCATTTCCCGTCGGCCTCCATCTCTCTCTCTCTCTCTCTCTCCATTACCATCCAGCCCACCCACTCACATCAGCAACCATAATAACCTCAGAGAAGTGAGTGAGTCACCCACTGCAGTGGCAGAAACTCGTGCCGCGCACCCAGGGGCGTCACAAGGGGTAGGAAAGTGGGACTGAGTTACTGGGGCCCAAGGTGGAGGGGCCCTTATAACGTATATACAGCAGATATACAAGATATACAAGCTCACAGCGCGGCACCGAGTGCCGCGCTGCAAGCTTGTAAATCTGCTATTTTTTAAAAGTTGTGAAAATGTGTGAAAGTCTTTGAATATATGTATTTTTTAAGCGAACATTTCTAACTCAAATTTTGCTTCTGGGGGGTCCCTGGAACTAAATATTTTGAGATCGGGGTCCGTGGCCAAATATAATCTTGGGGGTCCTTGACATAGGTTTCTTGCACACATTTTCACGTTTTTTCAAAAATAGCAGATCTACAAGCTCACAGCGCAGCACTCTGTGCCGCGCTGTGAGCTTGTATATCTGCTATTTTTCAATAGTTAACATTCATGGGGGGCCCGCAGTGAATCCTTGTACCCAGGGCCCAGAATTTGGTGTGACGCCCCTGCGCGCACCTGCATTGTGATAGATGGCCGTGCAGTGTGCGAATGCTGTATCTCTCTCTCTAATGGACTCACTCATCCCCAGACATCGGCAGTGGGTGGGCTCACTCCCACACCGCTGACGTGGGTTCGAGGGAGGAAGTTTTGCTAGAACTTTTCACTGCAGCGAGAGAGACCAGGAGAAAGGGAGGCATTCATACTTTTTGTTTTGATGGTTTGTTTATACGGAGCCCCCCAGTGGCCACTGGAGGGAAACAAATATATATAATGCTAATTCATGGCCACGAAATAGTAATTGGTGGCCACGAAATACTAATTCGTGCCCACGAAATAGTAAATGGTGGCCACGAAATAGTAATTGGTGGCCACGAAATACTAATTTGTGCCCACGAAATAGTAATTGGTGGCCACGAAATACTAATTCATGCCCACGAAATAGTAATTGGTGGCCACGAAATACTAATTGGTGGCCACGAAATAGTATAGTAATTGGTGGCCACGAAGTAGTAATTGGTGGCCACGAAATAGTAATTGGTGGCCACAAAATAGTAATTGGTGGCCACGAAATAGTAATTGGTGGCCACGAAATACTAATTCATGCCCACGAAATAGTAATTGGTGGCCACGAAATACTAATTGGTGGCCACGAAATAGTAATTGGTGGCCACGAAATACTAATTCATGCCCACGAAATAGTAATTGGTGGCCACGAAATAGTAATTCGTGGCCACGAATTAGTGTTATATATTTTTTTCCCTCCAGTGGCCACTAGGGGGCTCCGTATGTTTATTTGTCCAAAGGCGATGTGTATTATGGAAGGGTTTCGGTGCTCAAACAACCTCAGCTGCTGCTTTTGGAAATAACAGTACTGTAGATACACGGAGGAGCTCCACTCTCTCCCAAAATGTAACAAATCGTCACTGTCGGGCAGAAACCTTCTACCTCCCAAGTTTCCAATTTCTATGTTTTTTCGTAAATTGAAGCCCTACTTCATCATACAAAAGTCGCACACAAAAGTAGTGAAAATAGCCGATCTACAAGCACACAATGCCTCACGACGCGAGGCGTTGTGTGCTTGTAGATCGGCTATTTTCACTATTTCAAATCGCTTTAAAAATGATAACAAAAAAAGAAACGGTTTTGGACATACAAGGTTTCCACCCGACAACGACGAAATAATGTTCTGGGTCACACGTGACCTTCATCTGACCGTCATCAGATGAAGGTCATCTCTATCTCCCTCTCCCTCTCTTTCGGAGAGAGAAAGAGATTGTGAGAAAACGCAGTCGCTGAGTTCACCCTACCGTGAACGGATATTGCTGTTCTGAGAATACATTATTGTCAGACTGTGAGGGAGGGGGAGGGGGAGGGGGGGGGGGGATGAGTGGGAGGCGCCTGTGGCAGCCATCGTTGAACGAAAATGAATATCGCCTTGACGCAGCGAGGGTGTTTATGTAAGATAGAGAGGAGGAGACCGCCGTAATCATGCAGCGTTCGTTTGATCCAAACTACTTTATCTGGTTGAGATGGATAGCCCAGGGAGGAGATCAACGCCTCTTTCACCACTTCTGATGAATATCCGGGGTTAAGCCTGCCGGGGCCTTTACAGTCGGTACTTAACTGCTTTAGTGATCTGGACCGTCCTGGGTGCCTATCCCGAACTAGTTCGGCTTTTAAAAAAAAAAAAAAATGTTGTAAAATGTATTTATTTTTTATTTATTTTTAGCCGGGCCGCCGGCCGTCATCTGTTTACACGGCCCGCGAGAGCGTCGCGCCGCCGATATTTACCATCCACTCCAATGCAATCCAGGATCTTTAGAGCTCATTTTCTCTGTTCCATGCATATCCATGAGGTGTGCAAGGTTTAATCATGGCTAAATCGCCGAAAATAGGGCTTCTAAAATGCTTGGTAACCAATTGCTAACTTCAAGCTAACTTCATCCTGTCCCTGTTGATGACACAAAGGAAAGTGTTCAGGCTTGTCATGGCTGCGCACGGCTTGTGCTGTTACAGCGCTTGTGGATGGGTGTTTTCTATGGCCACTGGGCGCCCTCTAGTGGTGAAAAGGTGTCATTGAAAGCGTTAATACACTGTTGCCAGATTTCGCGAGAGAAACAAGCAGCCAGATCGATGAAAACAAGCCCAAAATAGGCCACTATACGGCTGGTCAGTCAAACGTTAATTTTAGTCAAACTTAAAGGAGTAGTTCACCCCCAAAATGACTTTTTTCTATTGATTACTCATGCCATGGAGACTTGAGTTCAATAATATTTTTTAGTATTTGTCGCATTCCTAAGACAAAAAAAAAATATTTGAGTAAATTTACCACCATTGATTCCGGAATCAATGGAGGTACATTTATTGCAATCAAATTATTGTCTTAGGAATGCAACAACAAACTAAAAATATTATTGAACTCAAGTCTCCATGGCATGAGTAATCAATAGAAAAAAGTCATTTTGGGGGTGAACTACTCCTTTAAGTCTAATCAGTGGTTCTCAAACATATTTCACGTTTGGCACCCCTGAATTAATATGTATGGCCATGAACCCCATCTGATAATATTTTGTGCCAATGACCCTAATACAATTCAATTCAAAGGACCTTTATTTACAAGACGATTAGTTTTGTAAAATACAGATTGTATTTATTTTTTCCAGATTTTCGAATATCACATATGTATGTACATAGCATTAAAGTGGTTAAACTGAAGTATGCTCAAATAAGCAACTGCATTTCAGAAACATGCTCCAAAACGTAGTGACTTTACACTTTACAGTAAAGAAAGTCCAAAGTCACTTATAAAAAGCACACTTCCCAACACTGACTCTGAATCACTGTCTGTGACAATCTGTATTTGGTGACACTATTCGGTGTGTGTGTGTGTCTGTGTCTGTGTGTGTGTGTGTGTGTGTGTGTGTGTGTGTGTGTGTGTGTGTGTGTGTGTGTGTGTGTGTGTGTGTGTGTGTGTGTGTGTGTGTGTGTGCGTGTGTGTGTGTGCATACTGTTTGATTTATACTTAGTTGCTTGCCGGAAATAGCTGATATACAAGCTCACTATTGTGTATCGATGTGACACATTGGGGTTAACCAAATTCCCCAAACAATGGTAAAAGATTTACAAAATTGCTTTGTGTGTGTGTGTGTGTGTGTGTGTGTGTGTGTGTGTGTGTGCGTGTGCGTGTGCGTGTGCGTGTGTGTGTGTGGGGCTGACTGCTGCTTTGAAATGGATTAAAGACTCAGATGTGTTGTGTTGAGGTGACTACAAAGGCCTTGTCATTTACAGCAGTGACCTGAGGGATTATACACAGCTGAGCAGATGGGTAATTCACAGAGCAGTGAAACAGACAGCAGGCAAACTGCTTGCTTATATTGTTCCACCTCTCCATTTTACTGAGCAAATATCAACTCCAAGCCTGCGGCGATTCCACCCAAACTGACCTCGGAATAGGGCATTAACAACTTGTGATTGTTGCAAGTCGACTCGACTCAGTAAAAAGTTGAGTTGAAGTCGACTTTATCGTTTGATGACCTCATCACATCACACATGACCCCCCAGTTATTTTGGTGGGTCCCCATATGATTAACTTAATGTGAAACATTGTTATCTCACTCTGTAACTGTAAACAAACCAACATGAAGTTTAAGTGTATAGAGGGCATCTTCACATTTCTAAAGTGCCAATTTAAGGACTTTTTAATACCTCTAAAATGGCAAATTAAACATTGTCCAAATTGTGAAAATAGCCGATCTACATGGTCACACCGCCTTGCATCGCTAGGCGTTGTGAGCATGTAGATCTGCTATTTTCACAATAGAAAGTATTATTATTATCAACTTCGTATAATTTTTTTCAACTTTGACTTTCGACTTTCTCTGGTGGGAGTCGACTTGTGTAATGAAGTCGACTTGTCGACTTTTTCGTTGATGCCCTACCTCGGAAACCTTCTGTTGATAATACATACGGGAAAAGATATCGTTTTGAAAATGTCTGGGGAGAACGCACAGATTCTCCATGAGTTCGGGAGATTGTATGCATCGGCTTCTCTGATTGGCCCGTTGACGTAACCGATTGTCCGTTTTGAAACGTAAATCATTTATTTTTTGCTGAGATATAAACAACTGTAAATGTGCTGGAGTGCTGGCTGTGAGCCATTCAGGCCGCAGTGTGTCCATTCCCTGTAGTCTCACACAATCAAAGAGCGATTAAAAACTGTTCAGCCTTTGTTGCTTGTCTGCTCGGAACATTGCCAAATGCCTGCGTTTCATCTCCAATTTCAGTTTTAGCTGCACCACAAAGGCAGCGAGGGACCTATAATGTTGCACCCTGTTGGTGCTGTTGTCCCTAATAATCATCACATAGCGGATGTGGTTCTGGCTCGAGGCCCATCTCATCCCTCCTCACTCAATGATCTCCTCCCTGTCTGTCTCTGTTCGTCTCTGTCTGTCTGTCTGTCTGTGTCTGTGTCTGTGTCTGTCTGTCTTTGTCTCTGTGTCTGTCTCTGTCTCTCTATTGCTAAGTGGTCGCTTAAACCAGGGGTTCCCAAGCTTTTCCAGGCCACGGTCCCCATACTGTATACTGTAGCCTTTAGTTGTGGCTCCCCATATTGTGAAAAAACACAAATTGACAAATAGCCGATCTGCAAGATCACAACGCGTCACTTTGCAGAGTGTAGTTTTTTGAAACAATAATCATATGCATTGAATTTGAATTACAATATAGATAGAAAAACCTGTGCCTTGAACCAAATAAATATGCAAGGTGAGTGCATTTAATGGCAGCCAGTGGTAAGGTTTCTCCCCTGTGTGTGTGTGTGTGATCCAGGACTTCCTGCTCCAGATCTTCACAGTGTTCAGGATCCTGATCCGACCAGAGATGTTCCCTAAGGACTGGACCGTCATGCGTCTGGTCACCAACAAGTAAGACCTCTCTGTCACTCAACCTTGCCATTCACTCACAACCAGTAAACCCAGCACGCACTACATTATAATCGGCTTATTTTTAGGGTCAGCAAAGCCACAATCAGTTCAGGAGATCGGGAGTGATTATGTAGCAATATTATTATCCTCAATATCCTGTAGTGTGAGCTGCCCAAAGATCCAATCTTATGCCTCCTGGTTTACTCACAGGTGATCGGGGCCACCTACAGTATAATCTAAAATGGTTGATATTAATCCAGATTATTAAATTGGATGACTGTAGTGGCGGGACATTTGTATTTGCGTTTTTTTGTGAATTGCATTTTTCACTTTCAGAAATACTTTTGGTCATTGTCTAATCAGGCTTTTGTGAGCAACTGCTTGATTCAGTATTTAGATATTTCATATTCATTTTATCTGACAAGCCCCCTTCTTATACAAACCCATTGTAACTTCAAATACCAAACTGTCCTTGGTTCTGGTGACTGAAATGATCAAACTTTTTTTTGGGGAAATATCCCTTTAAGGATAACACATTGAGTGATTCTTCTTAATCATTTAGGTGACAGACGGGGGCCTTCCTCCAATCATGATCAAGTGGGGGCAGGCCTTGGTGCGCATAAGGCCCGCCCCCACTCAACCATGATTGGAGGAAGGCCCCACTCTATCCTGATTTGAGGCAAACTTGTCACCCAACAGTTTTTGAAACAGCTTTTTTCTCCTTACAGGGGATAAGGCTGAAGTCCAAATATGGACCAAACACTCTATAATAACTAGTACTATCAGAACATTGACCCATTTTGTTATTATTTGAATTAAATTAAATCACTTACTCTACCTTTAATGTGGCACGCTTCTGCAATATCTCCTTCTGTCTGTCTTTCAGTGTAATCATTACGACCGTCCTCTACCTTTCTGACGCATTGAGGAAAAACTTCCTCAATGACAAGTTTGACTACAAGGTAAGGACGGGCGAGTTGTACAGCGAGGTGCGTGCACACAGGTGGAAAAAGTTGCCTTTTTTTATCCATTAAGACCTGGAACCATTATTGTATGCTTTAAATATTAAAAAATAGCGGATATACAAGCTCACAGCGTGGCACCCTGATACATAATATTTCGAGAAGCGGCTAAATATATACAATGCTAGGGGTCCTTGACATGAAAAGGTTTGAGAACCACTGACATAGAAACATGCGTTTTTCAAAAACTTTAGAAGTATTTAGAAGACATTCATAGAATCGGATCAACAATATTCAAAGACATCCACACATTTTCAGGATTGTTCAAAAATTGCAGCTCTACAAGCTCGCAGCGCGGCACTCGTTGCCCTGCTGTGAGCTTGTATATATATTGTATATCTGTGTTCCAGGTAAGGTGTAGCAATACGACAATGTGCAAACATATTGTTAAAAGCCCCGTGTTAAATACCATTAGTAAAATTGTTGGCATCAAAATATACTTACAAAATTTAAGTATAGTAGTAGAGTAAATGTACTTTCTTTCCACCCCCATATGCTCGTGTGTTGTTTAAAGGTCCTCCGATTATGTATAGTAACGCACGCACGCACGCACGCACGCACGCACGCACGCACGCACGCACGCACGCACGCACGCACGCACGCACAGGGCTATTGCCAGGTTCTCAGAAGGCGTCCACAGTTCATCAAGCGAACTGAACTCAACCGGGGACAAAACATTTGTTTTCCGCCTGAGTGACTACATCCACCCCCCCCCCCCCCCACCCCCCCTCCTTAACTGCCTTTCACACATGCACTCTAAGTAGCCTTTTGTGTTTAGCAATTATGTTGTACTTAATAGTTATTGAGTGCTTACATGTCCCAGAGCACAATATGTTGTTGTTGTTGTTTTCATTTTAATAGGAGCGAGTGTGCAGTCACATCCCCTTAGTATTTTCTTAATTGAGATAAATAGGCAGAAGGATTACACCCGGTTGTTTAGAGCAGACTTAATCTGAAAATGCTCACAACGTGTCGTGATGTGATGCATTGGGAAATTGTAGATCGGCTCTTTTCAGCATGGGTGGGAGAGAACGCAATCGGGGGAGAATTACATTAGGACTGGATCGCAATCAAAACCTTTTTGGTATCATATCAATTATTTTCAGATGGATTAGACAGCTGAAACCTCCTCAGTGTTAATTTAACTTGACTATGTTATGTTATGGTGCGGCCGAAAGTAAATTATGTCAGGAGACATGGTCGGCCCTTGGGTCTTTTAATATTTTCTAATGTGGCCCCCTTTGAAAAAAGTTTGGACACCCCTGCTATAAGCAATCATTATTATTTAAATAACATGGGGACAAGCTTTTGTGTGATGTTTAATAACACTGTAGTACCACTCTTGTCACCTGCAGGTGTGGGACTCCTATTTCTACCTGTCTGTAATATTCATCAACCAGCCCTGTCTCCAGCTGGAGTCCTTCTCTCCCTCCAAGCGGAAGAGGACACTGGAAAAGTAAGTGTATGCAAACTCGCATACATGTACATGCGTGTACTGTGTACATAAAGGCATGTGCTTGCACACACACACACACACACACACACACACACACACACACACACACACACACACACACACACTGCATACACTTATACATGGACACACACACCTGATCTTGTTCTCTTTGTGTTCAGGTATGGAGATATGAGGGTCATGATGGGCTGTGAGATCTTCAGCATGTGGCAGAACCTAGGTGGGGATGTTTTATTATCATTATTTTATTATATTTTTATGTGGGACCCGTTTCAAATCAAATCAAATCAAACTGTATCTGTTGAGCACATTCAAAACAACCATGGTTGAACAATTAAGTGCTGCTCAAGTTAAGATGAAAAAAGAAACCAGTAAAACAGATCAGTTCATATCAAGACACGTATAGTTTTCTCAGGAATATTATGATTTAACGTGTGGAGTTGATGTATGGAATATTGTGTAGAACTGTGGTTCTCAAACCCCCAGATTGGTAAGAATTAAGGCCACAGACATATTGAACATTCTTGAACAATTGGGGACACTTTCTTTACATTTTTAACAAATCTTATCTTTTGGGGAACCCTGGCACAAAATCATTTCAGGTGGGGGTCCGTAGCCAGATGCATATGAAATTCGGGGGTCCCTAACATGAAAATGTAAAGGAGAATCACTGGTTTTGAATAATTGAGTCCTTAATCGGGATGGAATGCAGTAGCCTCTGGTTCAGACTCTGAAGCCATGAGCCCTTGTTTCCAGTGTTGATTTCGTCGACTAAAACTATGACGAAAAATGTTTGTCGACTGCGTTTTTTTCACTGACGAAACCGAAATAAAAACTAAGGTGTGATGACTAAAACTAAGACTTAATATATTGACAATTTCGTCAACAAAATAAAAACTAGACTAAAACGTTAGGGAGGGACTAGTGGAGAAGAGAGTCATTTTATGTTTGGTTACTCTCAGGTGTTGCAATGCATGCTGAAAATAGCCGATCTACAAGCTCACAACGCTGCGACGCGTTGTGAGCTTGTAGATCTGCTATTTTCAGCACACAACCAAGTGTAAAATCGGTCATTACGACGCCATCAGGGCATGCCAAAATACATTTTAGTCGACTAAATCAACTGTAGATTTAGTCGCCTAAAATCTTATGATATTTAGTCGACTAAAATCAGACTAAAACTAAAACTTTTCAGGTGACTAAATTATGACTAAAACTAAAATACATTTTATCTCAAAAGACTATGACTAAAACGAAATCAAAATTTGCTGTCAAAAACAACACTGCTTGTTTCCCCTGCAGGGGAACACAAGCTAAACTTCATCCCGGCGATGATCGGCCCCTTCCTGGAGGTGACACTGGTTCCTCAGCCGGACCTGAGGAACGTCATGATCCCCATCTTCCATGACATGATGGACTGGGAGCAGAGACGCAGTGGAAACTTCAAACAGGTACATGGCTCACCAGGAGCTGGTGGCTGATCTGAACTAGAATCACTGTTATGTGGTGACCATTATCATCGCTGTCAGGCGAAAGCAGGGACGTGCTGGGCCCCCGATTCAGCCCGGGAAAAAGAGTTGGAGAGGCCCTCATTACGCACTATAGAGAGAGATCTCTATCCATAGCGCTGCTGCTACTCAAAGATTTGCCATTTCAGATCATGACAAGTGACAAGTCAGTGGGACAATTACATGAGTTATATTTCGTCGTTGTCGGGTGGAAACCTTGTATGTCCAAAACCGTTTGTTTTGTATTTATCATTTTTAAAATGATTTAAACTAGTGAAAACAGCCGATCTACAAGCACACAACACGTTGTGTGCTTGTAGATCTGCTGTTTTCACTACTTTTGTGCAATGGCCTTGTATGATGAAGCAGGGCTTTGCTTTGCGAGAAAAAAGAAATTACATTTGAAACTTGGAGATACGAGGTTTCTGCCCAACAGTGACGATTTACTTTCCAGCCCCCAAAATGGAACAAAGGCCTACATTTTATTGAATTTTTTGTCCTAATGGCCGGCCTGGACCGGCAGTTCGGGAGTTGTCCCGCTTTTCCCAATGGCCAGCACGTCCCTGGGCGAAAGGAAACCCTGTATGTGAAAAGAAATGGAAAGAGGAAACTGTTAATACTTTTCATTGGTTACATGTTTATAAAACCCACAGAAACACTTAACCAGTGTTCCTGTTATGAGTGTGTCATAAATATGTGTAACGACCAGGATTCGAACTCGGGTCTCCCGCGTGAAAGTCCAATATCTTAACTATTAGACCAAAGGGGCATCCCTATGGACTGGGGAGATTAATTAGAGTTCTGACGTCATCAGGCTGGGGCAGTGAGTCGCTCTGCTACATTATGCAAACATGTTGAATCATTTTCAGAAATGTTCCGAAGAAGAGAACATAGCCGATCTACAAGCTCACAACTTGTCACGATGTGACGGATTGTGAGCTTGCAGATCGACCCACCAGCAAGTCAAACCCTGAATAAAGCTGCCGTGATTCTGATTGCGATTCCTGATCGTGATTTCCTAACTGTGATGTGTGACTGTGCTTCAGGTGGAGGCCAAGCTTATAGACAAGCTGGACAGCCTGATGTCTGAGGGCAAAGGAGACGAGACGTACAGGGAACTGTTCAACAGCATGTGAGTCCCTGCCACCCACCCAGAGAGAGAGAGAGAGAGAGAAAGAGAAAGAGACACACACAGATACCAGAGGGAAAAAAAACCTGTTGCAGGAGGGAACAAGGGGGAGAAAGGGATTGAAAGAGGGATGAAAAGTAACGGCTGACTGAGATATCGGCCAACTAACTACTAATTGATTCTCTCCCCCACTCCTCCCAGAAAATCCAACCCTGGAGATAACTGCCACTTTTTTCCTGATTGAATAATCAGATTACGTGTAATATATATGTCACGGTTTGTTAGAGAAACAGGACGGTCGAGAAACGGAGCACTCGTCGTGCAGCACGGGGCGGAACGGAGCCGCTCGATTGTCCACGACATTGCAAGCGGCGCGCAGGCCAGCGGACCTTGGTCCTGCTCTTCGCCCCCGAGCACCGCAGGTGCGAGTGGCCGCGAAGAGCGGGCCAGGGCCGGCCGCGCGAGTTACGAAGCCGTGGTGAATGCAATCGTTATATTTATGCCCAGGCCGTAAGGCCTGGGCAAGCCCACGATAAACGCCCTGTCCAAGTGACTACAATGGAGCTAATGGCTAGGCTAGGCTAGGCTAGGCTAGTAAATAAAGAAAGAGTCGCAAACGAGTGACGTCAGCGCCTTCACTAGTGAATGGCTGTCGCATTATAACTCTATGGGCTGTCGTCGCCACCTGGTGGTGATTGGTGTGTGGTGAACGACAAAACAAGCGCTCTTACATAGAACGTCCTGAGTTACCCAAACATCCGGTAACATATATATACATCAGGGTTGCCCACACTTTTTTGACTTGAAAACTACTTTTAAGAAGACCAGATGATCTAAGATCTACTCGCCCAAAAATGATTATCCCATTGCTGAAAAGATTTGCCTGAGGGGGCTTTAGAGCCGTAGGTTTTCAGGTTCTTTCCCTCGCAAATTAAATAATATACTACTGACGTTTTGCTCGCAAAACACTCAACACACTTGAAAACAAAACATTGCATTGCCTACTATAGAAGCCATGGCGTGAAGGGAGCCGATAGGCCCTTCTTGATGTCAATCTATCAGGTCACCTTAATCCAAGTGGCAGATGCCAAAAAGAGGAGTTTTGTGATTTTTGTTTATAAATATTTGGTCTATTTGCACAGCCTTTGTGATCCACTGGTAGATCTACCCCTGCTGTACATAATATACAGTACAGTATATGACAATAGCCTGGATGCAGCCAGTGCATAGAGTAGACATACAACCACACATAGCACGTAGCTCCCTGTTCCGTGCATTTACGTCCACTAATGGGGTATTAAACAGCCTCGGTGCGGAAGGCTGTCGCTTGCCAAAAAGAATAGACGTGCTCTCGTTGGCAAGCGACACTGCCGTACTACGGCGCGTAAATAAGGCTTTTTTGCTCACCAGAGGTAAGTGATACTAGTGTCTAGGGGGTGAAAGCTCCGCTCACATTTCATCCGTCACACACAATGTCCTCCTTGGCCAGTCGTCCTCTCGCACCCTGTCCACCCCTCCCACGATCTGTATGTGCACCCGGGTTTGTGCCCCTGCATGTTGTGGTGGGATGTCCCAAGTGTTCATACGGTGTGTGCTTGCGCCTGTGTGTATGTGTGTGTGTGTAGTGTATGTGTGTCCTTGCTTTTTTTGTGGTGTTTTGTGCAAGTTCACATTTTCCTTGTCCGTACACAGTGGCAATTTATGGACAAAACACTAAACAAAATCATAATATTTTCATTTCATATTGTGATCGCTCTGTCCAATTCACAAACTCATTCTATTATGTCCTGAGATGAAGAAAGAGGCCACACTACTCACCCACGAAGTAACAACTTATGACAAGAAACCAACATTTCGTGCAATTATCATGCATTGACAATATATCAAGATCTCCCTTCCATGGAACAGATGCCACATTTTAATGCTGTTCTCTTGTTAGGCTATTCAGATTCAAGTGTGTTTTAATTATTGTTGTACATCATGAATTTAGAAAATATTTTTTGGTGTTATGGTGGATTCTGTACCTGACCTTGAGGTTACTTTATTCTTCCCTTTGGGAATGTACTCCTGGTTTATGTCCAGCTGCCACATAAAAATACATACACAGTCTGTCTTATCAAGTGTATTTCTAGTATTGACCGCTGTAAAACTAGTGGAGGCATCGTATTGTCACTCACATTTCTGCACTCTAGAGAAACGGAGGAACCTTTGCAGGGCATTTTCTCTGCTTTGGGTATTCGTTCGTTTGGTTTAACAAGTCTCAAATGGACACATCATATTTTCCGATTTCATTAAATGACACATCATTTGAAAGCTTACATTCTGTCTTTCATAATATGTAAAAATCTGAAAACATATTGACAATGCATGATAATGGCCTGCCGCTTCCCAAGATTGCGGACAAACCTCCTCCAATGGAACTCAATGGAATGTGTCAATGTGAGGTTCATTCTTTGTTTTGACCTTTGTCTGGTCAAAACGTTGGTTTCTTATCATTAAATCGTGGCTACTAGTTCATCTCAAATCTTCTGCACCGTGGTCAGCACCTCAACAATATTGGTGTGTGACTTCTTGCTTGTTTGTTTTCCACTTTCTCTGTACATTATGTCCACCAAAAAGTCCTTGGAATAAAAACGTCCTCTTGATGTGTGGCTAACTGGCTATAGTTAAAGGTTTACAGTGGTGGAAGTACATACACTCAATGCTGTGCAAAGTACAATGTCGAGTATTTCCAATTGGGTAATACTTTTACTTCTCCTCCACTACACCTCTGAGGCAAATTTTGCACTTTCACTCCACTACAATTATTTAAAAATGTCACTTACTAGTTATTTTTCAGATTTAGATCATTATTACAAAACATGCATTAAATACTTGCCATAGGCCATGTTTTACTTTTTTCTTTTTTTTTTGAAAATAGCCGATCTACAAGCTCACGGTGCAGTGCACACGTTGTGAGCTTGTAGATCTGCTATTTAAAAAGTAATACAGGCCTTTTACATGCAACATACTGTAGTATTTTTATATTGTGGTATTGCAACTTTTACTTCTCAGTACATCCTCTGCCACTGAAAAATTATGACTCGGCCAGATAAGTATTGTTGATCAGTATCTGTCTTATTGGGTCAATGGTTAAAAGTAATTTCCCGTCTGGGATCACTACTAAATACACCTTTATTCACTTCTTTAATTGTTTCATCGTCTTTTCGTAGTCGATCACTACCTTCACCACCCTCCATCATGCTGTATAGTATGTGGTACATTACAGAGAGAATTGCAGAATTTGAAATGCATAATTATGCAGAGTAGTAGATGCGGTTAAGCGTTCAAGCAAGTGTAATATTATTATTCTTACCCAAACTGTAAATCAATTATTTGTTGATGGTTATATTCCACATGTAGATTTTTATTTATGGTTTTATAATTTATATATATATTTTTAATTATACATTTTTTACGTTTAGTTTGTTAATTTCCCCACTGCTGCTGACCCCACTAACCCCTGAACTAACCTGTGTGAGTGTGTGCTGATATTAATCCTATTAATATCAATTTGTTCCGCCTATGCACCCCGCCTGGAGTAGAATACCCCTGTTTGGTCCGTACCCTAGGTAAGATGCTCTCCTCTTCGCTCTCTTGATGTGCGTGTGTGTTTGTGTTTGTGTGTGTGTGTGTGTGTGTGTGTGTGTGTGTGTGTGTGTGTGTGTGTGTGTGTGTGTGTGTGTGGACGGGTGGAAACAGGGAGGTGTGGGTGGGGGGCCGGGCACAGGGAGAGATGGGTGGCATCAGGGTGGGCAAACAGGCGCCAGCAGGAGCTGGCCAAACCCGTGGGGTCCGTAGATCCTCAAACCTTTTCATGTCAGGGACCCCCGAATCCATATGTATTTGGCCACGGACCTGCTTCTGAAAAGATTGTGTGCCAGGGACCCCCATAAGAGAAGATTAGAAATGTTCAAAAGTATTCAAAATCAGACCTAAAGTACAAGCTTGCAAAGTTTCTCTTTTTTTATAGCTGAAGTAGGCTATAAAACCAGACATCCCAACTTTGATATCAGCATTTCCGGGAGGTCCCCTGTGCACGTGCGCCCGAAAAAATATCGTTTTTTTCTCGGATTTTACTAATTTTTCTACGGTTAAAAATTGTTAAAAACTGTTAAAAATGGTTCTGCATGGCGGCGGAACCATTTTAGGCTTAATATAATCGGGTTAATTTATAGCATGATGTCTTTCTTACCTCCCCGTATTATTCCGAATTTACCACGACTCTGATTATAATACGACCCCTATTTTTCGAATATCATTTTGAGAAAAAAAAATATTGAAGACAAAATAAAGTTATTTATAAAGAAAAACTTTTTATAGCACCACCCATATAGGATGGAGTGCCGACTGGAGACGTTCTTTTTGTGACACCATATTTCTTGGCCGCTTGGCGGTTGTTTGTTGACTCTGCCGCGTTGATAACCATTAATTTAAAGTTGGCATCATAACTTCGCCTCTGTTGTTTGCTTACTTGTCCAGCTTTAGAGCCACTTTGTTCAAGACGGTCGCGTTGTTGTTGTTCCTCCATTTTACGTCACAGCTGACTGAGTACATGCGTGCACGTGTGTTCCCTGTTTTGATTCACTTGCCTACTGCGGTTACTTCAGTAATGCCGTACCGGCGCCATCTGCTAGCGCGGATGTGTAATTACAATGGAAAATGTCTAAGCGCCGAATATAAAACAACTCTCTATTTTGAGGATATGTTTATTAGAATAAAATATCGTGGTATATTCGGGCCAATACGGGTATTTGGGAGAAAGTTCTGTCACTCTCACAGTGAGACACACACAACAGCCTGCCTGCAGGCCGCCATGCGTCGCACAGGCTAACGCACTGCAGCTATATGTCCAGTTGTATGTCCAGCGAAAAAGAACCGAAAGTTGTGAAGTACTGTTATTTTATTCATATTAAGCAGCTGTCAAAACCTGTCTGTTTACTGTTATGAGCTGAATATATCCTTCGCGCTTAATGAGAACCCAGTCTCTGCATCTGAGACCAGTGGTTGGTCACTTTTAGACGCCCACATCTCCCACAATCATTCATTTGCCAGATTGACAGTTCGACGACGAATGAGAACACATTTATTTGCATCGCGGGTTGCAGATCCGGTTCTAGACCGGATCCAGATGGATATGGCAGGCATTTGCGGGAGCGGACGGGATTTCCGGGAGGTTCAGTGCCACTCGCGGGTGTGCGGGAGGAGACGTTGATTTCCGGGAGACTCCCGCAACATCCGGGAGACTTGGGATGTCTGTAAAACATTGTTCAAGTGGTTAATACTGACTCCACTTATAACAACTGCTGTGGGGGATGTTGTGAGCATGTGAGGGAGGAACTGGACGGACATTTGGCTCCTACTCGGTTAAAAGGAAAACACTGAAAAGAAAACCCAGTTATTGGCTGGCAGAACTGTGAAATCATAATCAGCTATTATTTGGAGCGCCTACTCTGTTGTGAGTTGTGACAAGCTCAACAGGCTGTCAGAAATGTGATAAAAACACAGCAATCAGCTATAGCTACTGGTTCCGCAGAATAATGAGAACCAGCTATGCACAAGAGTGAAAATATTTGGAGGAAACCTCTTCCTTGCCGTTGTATTTATGGATCCCACAACATTTACCTGTAGAAATGTGAAGCTTCTAATAATCGAACTGTCTCAATATGTAGAAGGGAAAAAAATAACGTATCTTATTTTGCTTGTTTTCTCGCTTTTCACGACGGACGACTTTTCTTGCAGGCCTTCCCTCTGGACCCTGACACGATTAACTGTGTAAATGCGTAAATTAAACGTGTACATGGCTCGGAGAAACAACTTTGTAGATTAAGAGCCACTGTGGCCTGCTGGCTAAATCATTAACTATTTCCATGCCACAGAGGTAGATTGACGAGAATCATTGAATCGCCGTCAGTGCCAATGACGGCTTTTGACGAGAATAATAAAAATTGATTATTCTTTTTTCTTTTTTTTTTTTTAAATATGTCAAAATGACCTGAGATCAGAGAGATGCTTTTCTCTGTTTGTGTGTTGGCTCCCTCATTTAGCTGATTGAGAAAATGTGTGTCCATTCTAGTGGATGGACACTTTTTTTGTTTCATTTAGCTCTATCTCTGGAACCATTTGTCTGATTGACAAAATTATTTTTGCCACTGAATCACAACAACTGTGTCCGTTTCTGTGGGGGAAAAAAACATTTTTTTTCATTGCATAGTAAAGAAAAACATACAAAATCCTGGCACAGCTACCTTGGGGCCATTTGGCCCTGGCATGGAAAGTGTTAAAGTAGTTTTATATGTGTAAGACAGATGTGTCATGAACTACTTGAACCCTAGTATCCCTATTCTGGGTGGAACGTTAACCTGAAAATACAGTAGCAGATCTGTTGATCGGTTATTTTCGGCAAATAGTTTGGTGTAGATGGAAATAAATAACAGAAAAAAACAGTGAGAAGACAGAGTGAAAGGTCAAGAATTGTCAATTTAAGTGGTTAAATGCCTGAAAATACACATTAACATGAATCCAAAATACACTGATGAACTGTCAGACAATGAAACTATCGGTATGTGGAATCTATGAAAAAAGTTGTGGGGGTCTCTGCTACATCTTTCTCTCAGCTAAGGGGTCCTTGCGATGAAAAACATTGAAGACCCCTGCTCTAGTCAGCACAGAGAGGACCTCTGGCATACTGCATGCGTGTTTGGGACTGTCATTAACTTACGTTTTATTTAAATGTCTCCTCTATTTTCGTGTCTTTGTTCTCGTCTGAACTGTGTCTGACTTCTCGGTCCTCTTTTTGTCTCTTATTCCCACTGTCACTGTTGTGACAACACTGTTTCTCTCCGTCTCTTTTTCTTTCTCTCTCCTACTGTGCCTCTATCTCTCGGTCTCTCTTTCTCTCTGTCTCTCTCTCCATGCTCTACAGCCTGTTGAAGAAGATAGAGAGAGAGACGTGGAGAGAGAGTGGCATCTCGCTGATTGCTACCGTCACTCGACTAATGGAGAGACTGCTGGACTACAGGTTAGGACTGACTGGCACGCACGCACGCGCGCGCACGCACGCACGCACGCACGCACGCACGCACGCACGCACGCACACACACACACACACACACATTAAGATTGAAATACACAACCACACAGATTTCTTCAAATCCTGTTTACAGTACATACTGTACTCATTTGAGAGATGCACACGTCGAACACTGGAGTGGCTCTTGATTGTGTTGACAGCTGTCAGCATGTCACGCCTTTAATCAGCGACGTACAGCAGCTGTGATGAATTGCTTGTGTCCTTCACAGGGACTGTATGAAGCTGGGTGAGGTGGATGGGAAGAAGATTGGATGTACGGTCAGTTTGCTGGTGAGTAGACAGTCAGACTGACAGACTGACAGACTGACAGACAGACAGACAGACAGACAGACAGACAGATAGGCCTTTATTAATCCTAAGGTAAATCGAGTAAAACAAGTACATAGAAGTGGTAATAACAAAGGATAACAAAGTAATATAAAAGACAGTATAACATGCCTTAATATCCCTCAGGGGCGTCATTTGGGTTCTCAGGGGGTGGCAGTTAACACCCCCTAGTGTTCACATTTAACCTCAAATTCAGTTATTTTATGCATATTTTCACCAACTTTGATGATTTCAGATCAACGCTGAGTGCATCTCAATCCATGCCCATGTGACATACTGTATATATTTTCATATTGTCTACAACCATACATTTATTAACCACTTTCAACCTTGCATCCCTGTTTCACGTTTTGCCGCGCTGTGAGCATGTCGATTCTCCATTTTCGCTATTTGGGAAACGGGTTTTGGGCCCTAAATTATGCCATCTCTCCCGGAAATGATGACTTTAGGCAGTCTTTCTGAAAATGACAAAACCATGACTCCATTGAAGTTCGAAACTAGGCCCCAAAGCAGAATTAATGTCACAAGAGCAAACAACTATAATTTCTAACGACCACAATTTCTGCGATGGACACAGATGGGCTTACAATGCATCGCATCACAATGACATGCGTTGAGATTTTTTGAAAATGTTTGTTTAAAGCATACTGTAAGCATAAGTTAATGTAATCTTGGGGATGCTGTGGTACGGTACCCCACTCATCCATTACTCTCACATATGAGACATAATAGCATGCTCCAACCTATGCTGTTGTTGTTGTGATGATACACCCCCCCCCCCGTCTTATATAACAGTAGCCATCTGTGAGACCACCTGGGCTCGTAGGCAGAAAAGCCAGGAAGTCAATGTTATTCAGCAGTGCAGAAAATATTTTTGTATGACAGTCTCTCTCTCTCTCTCTCTCTCTCTCTCTCTCTGTATCTGTCTCTGTCCATCTCTCTGTCTGATTTTCTCTGTCTCTCTGTCTGTCTGTCTCTCTCTCTCTCTCAATCTTAATCGAGCTCCTTCTTTGTTTGTTTACTTTTCCAGAACTTCTATAAGACCGAGTTGAACAAAGAGGAGATGTACATTCGTTACATCCACAAACTCTATGACCTGCATCTGAAAGCCCAGAACTACACAGGTGTGTGTGTGTGTGTGTGTGTGTGTGTGTGTGTGTGTGTGTGTGTGTGTGTGTGTGTGTGTGTGTGTGTGTGTGTGTGTGTGTGTGTGTGTGTGTGTGTGTGTGTGTGTGTGTGTGTGTGTGTGTGTGTGTGTGTGTGTGTGTGTGTGTGTGCGTGCGTGCGTGCGTGCGTGCGTGCGTGCGTGCGTGCGTGCGTGCGTGCGTGCGTGCGTGCGTGCGTGCGTGCGTGCGTGCGTGCGTGCGTGCGTGCGTGCGTGCGTGCGTGCGTGCGTGCGTGCGTGTGTGAGAGCTTTGTGAGTTTGTAGATTATTTTTATTTTCAAAAAATATATTCACTAATACATTCATATATAAAATAAAGTATATGACATATCCCTATATATCCCCAAAATGGAAGCAAAATTAAGGCCCGTGCACACATCTTCCCGAGGAAGACAGTCGACTTGACACATGGCTTGTGTGTGCCTCCCAAACTGTAGGAGGATGAGCGCGCCAACCTTTAGGGTTTACGAGACAATTAAGTCACACAAGTACTGTACTGTTGGGACAAATTAAGTCACTAATAAATGTATATAAATTAAACTATATGACATATCTCTTAGCAAGATGGAAGCACACGATCCCTGATGAAGCCGGTCGATTTGCCAAAGTATAGCTATACAACTGTGCAGACGTGCAGAGAATATCAAAGAGGCAGGGGCTGAAATATCTAAAAGGGCCTTTATGTTTTGGTGAAAATATTAAAAAAAAAACAGACCTCCAAGCTCACACCGTGTCGCCCTGCAACGCGTTGTGAGCTTGCAGGATGGAGGGCGAGTTCTTATCGCGTCCCCGTCCTGTCCCACATACCCATGGAGGGGGGCCGCGGCCCCTCAAGGGACGCAGGTGAAATGTTAACCTGCCGACGATACGGAGCGCCGGGAGGCAGCACCTAAACCAAACTTTGACCCTAACCCTAACCTCAGTAAAACTAACGCAGGTGAAAATCTAACCTGTCACGATGCTCCATTCCGCCGCGGGTGAATATCTAACCCTCTGCGATGCTCTGGTCCCACCGCGGGTGAATATCTAACCCTCCGCGATGCTCTGGTCCCACCGCGGGTGAATATCTAACACTCCGCGATGCTCCGGTCCACTGCGGGTGCTGTGGGACGTGACAGGGCCGCGAGAAGATCTCGGCTCCGGCTCCGGCTGGCTTGGAGATCGGCTATTTTCACTACTTGCATTCATGGTCTGGAGAGGGCACTTTTTTAGACGGATAAAAGGGCAGGGGCTCAAGCCCCCTTTGATGTGTGCACGTGCCTGCAACTGTGTGTGTTTTTATATTCCAGAGGCCTCCTACACCCTGCTGCTCTATGATGAGCTGTTGGAGTGGTCAGAGCGACCGCTCAGAGAGTTCCTCAACTATCCCATGCAGAGCGAGTGGCAGCGCAAAGAATACCTCCACCTCACCATCGTACAGAACTTTGACCGGGGGAAGGTAAAAGCATTTCTCCTGTTCTTTCTTATCATTAACAATAGCGAAAGTAGCGAATCTATAAAGCTCCCAACATTAGAACGTAAAAAAAAATATGGACAAAGTTACGCCATTGGTTTCTACAGACCCGTATTGATGCCAGTTTTCCAACGATTTCAAATCCGCTATTGTTCTATATCCGGTCTGAAATGCTAAGGGAAATGAATGCCTGAGAAACATAGCCTACTCTATCATAAATGTTAAAATAGTTTACTAAACGCGTAATTTACTCATGTCCGCCCAAAACCTCATTGCCTCACATTGGGACAGATTCATCTGAAACATTAATCTGGTCGTGAATAATGTGTAAATAAAGTGACCAAATCCGTATAATTTGTAGGCTAAAACTGACGTGAAATTCACCAAGCAGTGCGTATGTCCCATATTGTGCGGATCACAGGTGTATATCATGATGAATGCCGACGGCTGCCAGTTGAGTGTAAAATCACAGGCGCTCCTACCATACTACTTATTGGAAGGAGCGCTTACCTACCATAGATGGTACTAAGCCTGACTCAGCACCTTGTAGTCTGCTCTTGGAACGCCCCATTTCCCAAATCTCGATATTTCGATGTCCTGCTGTTTCGATTCCCCCGTACTCATCATGATGACATACCTTCATGTTTTGGGGGGAGGTGAAATCACACCACAGCACCCCATCTTTAAAGTCACGCGTTCAACAAGAGTTACATCTCCTTTCTCTCTCCCTTTCCTCTAGAGGTGAACCGATTGATCGGTTCCGATATCAGATCGGCCGATCAAGGCCGTATCGGTTTTGATCGGTGTTTCCATAATTGGATCAAAGCGAGCCGATCAAGGGATTGAAGCAAAAGGGACGTTGACGTTCGATTCACGTGCGCGTTGTGCATGCGTGCTTCTGACGAAGGAGAGCTCTGTTCTCCTCTCTTCTCTGTGTGTGTGTGTGTGTGTGTGTGTGTGTGTGTGTGTGTGTGTGTGTGTGTGTGTGTGTGTGTGTGTGTGCGTGCGTGCGTGCGGCTCCATGTTCACTTCTGTCTGTGAGCCACTTAATCCCCCCCTCCTCCCACACCACACACAGACATGCACCGAAGAAAGGGGGACAGAGTGAGATGAAAGCTGTTTGTTTTAAACATATTGGATACACCATTGGAATAGTAGCCGACTTCTACCTTTGTAGGTGTTGACTTCTCAAAGTAAAATCCACGATTTGAGTGATCAGATGAATGCGTTTTCAGCTGTGTTGTTGGGTTAACGAGGCTCCGCTCGTGTCTCTCTCTCTCTCTCTCTTTGGGTTAACGAGGCTCCGCTCGTGTCTCTCTCTCTCTCTCTCTCTCTCTCTCTCTCTCTCTCTCTCTCTCTCCCCCGCTCGTGTCTCTCTCTCTCTCTCTCTCTCTCTCTCTCTCTCTCTCTCTCTCTCTCTCTCTCTCTCTCTCTCTCTCTCTCTCTCTCTCCCCCGCTCGTGTCTCTCTCTCTCTCTCTCTCTCTCTTTGGGTTAACGAGGCTCCGCTCGTCTCTCTCTCTCTCTCTCTCTCTCTCTCTCTCTCTCTCTCTCTCTCTCTATCTCTCTCTATCTCTCTCTCTCTGCGACGTGAGAGAAGAGAGAGAGGCTGTAACGTTGCTGTTAAACTTAATTCCAAAAAACATAATTCCAAAGTCATTGGAGGACAACAGTTGGAGGTAGTTGTTGTCGATCTAAGGAGAACGTTTGTAGTTCCCTTATATAGTTTAAAACAGTCATTTCCACAGGTGCTAACCATTAGCACTAGATGTAAGGAGGATGAAGCGTTGCCATTTAGTTTCTGCGACAGAAACAAGCAAACAGGTCTATAAAAGTGTTGCCATATCCTGTTTTTTCCAGCAAACAGGTCTATAAAAATAAAAAACTGGGAAGGTCAGTCAAACAGAAATGTTGTTGTCTGATATTGTTTAAGAACAGTGGTTCTCAAACATTTTCATGCCAAGAGCAAGGACCCCAAATATGTATATAGTGTACAGAAAATCTTAAGGGCCTATTTGGCCTATTATTGTTGCTATTAACCATTATAGCCAAATAACCTTGAAAATAATGAAGGATAGACAATATTGCCACTGTCTTTATAAGAAAACCTTTTTGTTTTGTTTTTCTTGAGGAGGAATTTTCCTAGGACTAAAATGATTTACGATACGATAATATATCATATTGAGAATCGAATCAAATCATGACCTTAGAATATAAAGTTGAATTGAATTAATATATACAATGTCAATGTTGTGTAAGAGGAATCATTAAATATATAAATGCTCCGACAGTGACACAATAGCAGAATTTATGGATTTCACGCTGTGATCGATCGGTAATATCGGGATTGGCAGATATTGTTTCCACGCTGTGATCGATCGGTAATATCGGTATCGGCAGATATTGATTCCAGCTGATCGGTGATCGGTATCGGCCCCAAAAAACCTGATCGGTGCATCTCTACTTTCCTCTATTTCTCCCTACTCCCCCCTCTCTCTCTCTCTCTCTCTCTGTGTATGATTGAGCGACACATCAATCGTGCCGGCGTTTATTTTCTATAAAATATTTACCACTGGAGGGCCCGCACCAGTGTGTGCGCGCACGGATTGCTGATTTCCATTTCGCTCCACATATCCTCCCGCGGCGGAGCGTTAAAGCGGCACTTACTGCTCTGTTTTTAAAGGAGAGGCGACGGTGCCAAATACATCGACGGAAACGTTCTGGACGACCGGCGGCGGCCGACGGTAATCACTCTTTATTGATCTGCAGGGTCGTTGGCTGGATAAATGTTATGGAAATGGCAGCTGTGAATTCATTGCAGCGGAGGTTGAATCTCACCCTGCGGAGGTGCTGCCGTGTGCGCCTCTCGTTCCCGTGGTCTCGGCTTCCCAACACTTTCTGACGCAGTCAGTGGTTCTCTCAACAGTTTACTGTTTACAGTTTAGGTATTTAGGTATCTTAATCCAGAGCGACTTACAATAAGCTACAATAAACAACATTGCAACATCAATTGCATAGAAATATGAATCTACACCTTTTCAGATATTTTCAGATGAGAGATTTTTTCAGAACCCACGTCCCACGTTTTGAACAAAAAACGTCCCATCCTGTACTAGAGAGCATAATGCATGTCGAACCTTTCGGTAAAGGTGCAGTCTCTGAATTCTATCACATTTTACAGGACTTGTCTAGCCCATCTTCCCTCCCATTTAAGGAAAGTTGGCAAAGTGAGCTGGGATTGGATATTTCGGATGAAACATGGGAGGAATGTATCAATAATATTCACCGCAGCTCGATTAATGTCAGGCACTCCCTGATCCAATTTAAGATTGTTCACAGACTGCACTTTTCTCCGGCTAAACTACATAAATTATTCAATGAATCTTCTCCCCTATGTGGTAGATGTTCTATTGAAGAAGGGACCCTGGCACATCAATTCATTCTGTGCCATAAGTTGCAAAACTTCTGGAATCAAATCTTTGATTTTTTTGCTAAAGCCTATGAGAGGGACTTCTCCCCGGCTCCATTGACTGCACTCTTTGGGGTGCTGGAGCCAGGGTGGGCTCTAAATAAACATGAAGGACAGGCTATTATGCTCTCTACATTCTTGGCTAGGAAGTTAATCCTTCAAGCCTGGAAATCAGAAAAAACCCCCTTCAATCAATTTATGGATAAAGGAGCTAGGAGGAGTCTTACACCTAGAGAAAATAAGGTTTGTCCTCTCGGATAGGGAGCCTCTTTTCTATAAGATTTGGTCACCTATTCTCAGTTTGCTAGAGACTTGGAAGAGAACAGATAGTGATCAGCTGCCCCCTAGGGTTGTCTGTTAATATCAGTAAGATATGGATTGTGATTGCTCTCAGTGTTGTCCGCCTAGTCTGGGGACGCGTACCGCCATCAGCCGTCTGTATGTTTTTTTTATTTTTTATTTGTATTTTTCTGTTTACATTTGTTATTTCAGTTTTTTGTATATTGTCTGGACTTATTGTCTTACTTTTAATTTTAGTTTTTGAATTCTGTGTTTGTTCACTTGTTATTTCTTACTCTAATTGTATATTTTATATTTTGCTGTTTATATTTGCTACCTGAAAAAAAAAGTTAATAAACAGATGTTTAAAAAAAAAAAGAAAAAAAAAAGAAATATGAATCTAGAAAAAATTACGTAAGTAGACCAAGGACCTACTCAGTATAAAACCTACTTTATATACCGGTAAAACCTAAGAATGCTATCTAGCTTTCATGTATGGTCATTGAGGGTAGGCGAGTGCTGTGGTAAGTGCTATGGGCTTTGGTGGAGTCTGAAGAGGTGAGTCTTCAGGCCACGGCGGAAGCTAGGGAGTGAGTCTGTTGTTCTAAGTGCGACAGGGAGTTTATTCCACAGTTGGGGGGCCAGGTGGGCAAATGAAAATCTATTAGTGACGGCCAGCCATCCACATTTCGACTAATTTATGTGTATGGCCACGGCCCCCGATGTGAAAAGGTTTTGTGAGAAGATGTGTTGTTAAACATTTGTTCATCATTTTTTGTAATTTTTTTTGAAAAATTGTTGCATATTTTCGAAATAGCCTAAGTATAAAGTAGGGTTAAAGTGGTTAGACTGATGCTGATGCTATAGTAACACATTTAGCTAGTGACCCCCTGCAACCTTGGGGTCTCTCACTCTCTCTCTCTTTCATCCCTTCAGAATCCATATCAACTTAATTGTCCCACATGGGGACATTCGTTCGGTCCATTGCTCCAGACATAAACCATAAACCACAACCATTAAATGCACAGTGCAACAACCACCATCGAACCCTGTGGTTGTTGCACGACCGAAGGGTCGAAACGCGTACGTTGCTTCTGTCCAGTTGAGGTAAATAAAATCATGTGAAAAGGAGATTCCTTGAGTGCTAACTTGGAGTGTTGCGGGCTTTCTGCCCTGTTGCAGATATCTTTCTCAACAACCACAGAAGACTACAGGATACACTTTAAATCACAGAGAGACAGAGTAAATAAACCATGTCAATCAGACAATGGTCAACTTTGATTTAAAGTGCACATGTGCACATGATCAGATGTCCCTACTTTTCCCTACAAAAACTCCACCACACACACCTTCTCTATTTCCTTGGCCTTGTAGTCGGTTGTTGTTCTCGGAGGAAGCGGCGAGGTGTGGGAAAAAGAGTGGTACTCAAAATGCTCAAGCGCTCGCTGATCCAATCTCGCACAAGCTCCGCGGAGTCGTTAAAACCGGCACAGCTCGTTACTCACCGTCCAATTTCACCAGTGAATTTCGCCACGGCCCGCCATCTGCCGCCGCCGGCCGCCCGGGGACGAGACGGCGACAGGAGGGGGAGGGCTTCTTTCATT
Source organism: Nannobrachium achirus (assembly GCF_963921795.1). Taxonomy (NCBI): domain Eukaryota; kingdom Metazoa; phylum Chordata; class Actinopteri; order Myctophiformes; family Myctophidae; genus Nannobrachium; species Nannobrachium achirus. Next base: position 20,945,190 of record NC_137830.1, read on the forward strand.
TAATTAGCTGGATGGCTGAGGGCCCCGGAGCACCTGCAGGGCCCAGACAGATTAGCCTCCACTGGAAATTCCTGCACATCGCTGACATCCGGTGGAGAGAGGGTGACACTGCAGTGACACGGCTGGTGACTCTGTGTGAGGCGTTGCAGACAGAGAGATTGTCTGCAACAGTAGTTTTACAGGGGTCCTTGAGGGGGTTCCAGGGGGTCCCCGGCAAAATGTGTTGATATAGCATCACTTTAACCACTTAAACCACTTGAAAATAGCAGATCTTGCGACACGTTTTGAGCTTGTAGATTTTTAAAGCATTTTTTAAATGCTAAATCAAATATATTCTCACATGGGGGTCTAGTTCTTGGCGGAACACCTTTTCAAATGGGGGTCTGTCTGTGGCCAAATACATGCAAATGTTTTAGAACCACTGGTCTGCATAGAACTGCAGAGGTCGAGGGCAGTTTACATGCTGTTATTGTGTTAGCAGGTGTTTACGATCTTCTGACTGTATGCTAACGCTGACAGTGTACAAAATGGAACCAAAAGGACCCTCTTATGCTTCCATACAGGTCCGTTTGGTTCCATATGTACTTACTTGATCTTAGGTCGGTCTCGTTTCCTTTTCCCCGGTGGTGTCCATCTGAGGGCCACTTTGGGGGCATTCGAAATTCGTGTCCAAGTCATCTTAGGCGATGGTGTTTATGTGATCACGTCTCGGAAGCCAGTTTTTGTGTGAAGTTCCATTGTAGAGATTTTATTGGGACAGAATGTTGCCGATCTTCCATTGTGGAAAGAGATGATTTTACTCATGTCGCACTTATTCGCCAGCACTCAGCCTGGTAAGACCGGCTTGACCAGGATGTTATACAATGTGGATCATTTAGCTGGGGACCCCCTCAAAGACCCCTGGGGTCTGTGGATTTTTTTTAAAAAAGATGTTCCACGGGGCCCACAGCCAAATGTGGCGTAGTTTCATGTAATTATATTTGTGTGTGTGTGTGTGTGTGTGTGTGTGTGTGTGTGTGTGCGTGTGCGTGTGCGTGTGTGTGTGTGTGTGTGTGTGTTCCCTCAGTGTTGGGAGAACGGCATCATCTTGTGCAGGGAACTGGCAGACCAGTACGAGTCCTACTACGACTACAGGAACCTGAGCAAGATGAGGGTGAGTGAGTGCACGTAACAACACACACCATCATCTATGAGAAAAACACTAAACAATACTGAGGAAACAGAAGAAGAGATCGGAGCTCTTCTTCTGTTTGTGGAGGAGAAGAAGTGAAGTTAAAATACGTTTCGCCCAGATGAAGACCTTAACCGATCGAAATTATGTTGGCTGTTTTATAGAATCAAATTTGTTTGAACTTTATTTCCTCTCTTTTGTAAACCTTGTAGTCTTTAGTTCACATGTATAATGATACCTTATAGGACACTCTCCTCTGCATTCTTTTTTTAGTGCTCGGATCTCTTCTTTTTTTTTTTTTTTTACACATTATCCGTGTCAGTGGTGGAAAGTAACTAATTACTATTTCCAATTTCCAATACTTGTACTTCTACTCCACTACATTTATTTGACAGCTTTAGCTACCAGTTACTTTGTAGATTTAGATTTGTATTACTAAACATACATTAACCACTTCAGCTCTATCTACAGCATGTTTTGGCCATTGTGATATTGTCTATATGCTATTTCCAAATATATTTATACATTTGAAAACTTGTGAAATAGGACTTTGTTCTTAATGAGTAATTTCTACTTTTGTCACTTTAAGTGCATTTTGACACCAACACTGTTGTACTTTTACTCATGTAAATGTTGAATTCCGGACTTTTACTTAGAGTATTTCTACATTGCAGTATTGATACTTGATTTGAGTAATTTTTCCAACACCATTCATGGTTTAAAAAAGGCTCTATTACAGAAAACTACCCAGCGTCCCTACAGGGATCAATATACTTTATTCCGTTCCGTTCCGTTCCGTTTTTTTGCACCCATTTGAAAACAATCACACTCCTGTAGAATACAGATTTCAGAAGATTAAAAGGCAGTTGAGGCAATTGATGCTAGTTATTGCCACCCACGAAAAGTCAATGGAAACGATCGCTGTGCCATAGAAATGTCAGGGATGATGACATGCATTGAGACGATCGTTACTTTCTTGCCGTTAGATGATGGAGGCTTCCCTGTACGATAAAATCATGGACCAGCAGAGACTCGAGCCCGAATTCTTCAGAGTGGGTTTCTACGGCAAGAAGTTTCCCTTCTTCCTGAGGGTAAGAACGACAGAGCATTAATTGATGAAAGAATCATAAAGAAATGTGGAGGACTATTTAGGTGCAATAACTGTCATATCATTACATTACGTTTCAGCAATCTGCTCATTACTAGGGGAAGTCATAATATTACAGAAATACATTACTTTAAAGCAGCATTTCATGCCTGACACAGCTTACTACAATATATCTGATGAATCCTATAGGTACTGTATGCCTCAATAAATGGCTGCTTTACCTTCCAGTCTACTGCCTGAAGGCACCTTGACGTTCTTTGATATCAGATACCTGAAATTCCACTTTCTGACTAAACATATATTTTTTTTTCTCCATTTATTCACTGACAATCAGACAATATCTCAGGGACACACGAGGAGATCATATCTCCAAGAACATGACTCATAGCTCGTAACAATTCCATTGTACCTGCGGGCAGCGTTCCTTTCCATGGCAGCATTCTTGTTGTCAGAGGAATGCACCTGTGTCAAGGGTGTTCTTTTCCCTTCAAACTGTAACTGTCTGTTAGGCTTTGGAATACGAGTGCTTTTGAAAAATCTGATCTGTTCATGGTGCACAGCTTAATAGGCTACAGTAGGTGACAATGAATCACCACTGCACAGTGCACACATGTATGGGCAGACACACACACACACACACACACACACACACACACACACACACACACACACACACACACACACACACACACACACACACAAGTCTGATGTGGGAAAGCAGTATAGGGCCGCAGTAGCGCCGAGTGGCCACTAGATGTCAGGCTAACCCCACGGTGCCGCCTTCCTCGGCCCTTCCTTCCTCCTTCCCTCTGCAGAATAAGGAGTTTGTGTGCCGCGGCCATGACTACGAGAGGCTGGAGGCCTTCCAGCAGAGGATGCTCAACGAGTTCCCGCACGCCATCGCCATGCAGCACGTCAACCAACCGGATCAGACCATCTACCAGGCGGAGGCCCAGTGTATCCTTAACACCACATGAGAGAGAAAGAGAGTGCATTGAGGCGGGGGTTCACTTCTCCTTGGCTGGAGGACTGGAGATGTGTACGTACTGTACAGTATGCACACATCTACTCACAGCTATGTGCACATGCACTGCAGTGTTGATTTCATCGAACAACTCCTTTTTTCTCTGACGAAAACTTAGCCTAAATATATTGTCAATTTGGTCAGCAAATAATGGTAGGTGGGCGGTAGTGGCTCAGGAGGTAGAGCGGTCGCTTAGGAACTGGAAGGTTCCCCCAGAGTTAGTGTTGAAGAGTCCTTGAGCAAGACTCTGAACCCCTAGTTGCTCCCAATGTGCAGGTTGGTGCCTTGCATGGTTTCCTCTGCCATCGGTGTATGATTGTGTCTGTGAATGGGTGAATGTAATGCTTAATCATTGTACGCCTTGGATAAAGGCCCTAAATAAATACACCATTTAAAAAAAATCACCTCTTAGACAGAAAAATACAATAGCCAGACAGACAGACAGACACACATGCACAGAGTTAATTTCTCTTGACAAGATAAATGAATCACACACGCATACACTGCACATGCACTTAATGTAAAATGCATTAAAAGCTGATTAAGTGCATGTGCAATTATAGAGGAAGTAAGCAATTAACTCACTTAGCGCCGAGCGACTTTCGGGGCGACTAACTAATGATGGCGTTTAGTGCCGAGCGACTCGGAGCGACTTTTATATAAAAGCATTGTTTAAGCTTTTAATTTGGGTTGATAGACGGAGCGGAACGGTTAGCTTACCTTCGACTAGCATACAGATGAAAACCGTGAAAAAAAAGGATACGATTATGACGTCACCTTTAAGCCATAGCTTCCTGTTTACGTAGGCCTCTGTTAGCCGCTAGGCTCAATGCAAACCATCCGACCCTCACGTAGCTTCACTAGGTCGGATTTTGATTCGGAAACTTTCTGTGTGGCATCTATATACGTTCCGATGCCCATACCAATGGTGGTTTGAGACGATCAAGCACGAATTGAGCAGTATTGAGCTCAAATGGCGGCCCGCGGCCTGTCCATTGAATGTCAATGGAGAGCATGTCATTGTACCATCCTGTTATGTCATGAACCTTGTTTTTTATTCTGACTTAACATGGGACCATACAAAGTCTATGGGCTATGGCTCACTCTAGTGGTCATCTTGTGGTATCCGCATGTAACGTGCATCTGTTATGTAATGTGATTTTGGGGATTCAATATAGCTATTTCCTGGCGTTATAAGCGCAGATTCATATTGAAATCTGGCTCGCTCGGCGCTAAGTGAGTTAAGGAGCACATGCAATGTGCAGTGTGTGTGAAGTGCGACACAAACACGCACGCACGCACGCACGCACGCACGCACGCGAACCATGTTTCTGTCTCCTCGTCAGATAATGAGCTGTACTCTGAATACACATGACGCTTAGAATGTATGGAGATGTGAAAGTATCTGTTCAATATTCAGCCCCATCTCTAAGATCAGGAGTCATCTCAATAATTCACTCCAATGGAGAGAACAGGACAGCTGCTGCTAGACTTAGAAAGTGGAATATACAGTATACTGAGTGAGATGTTGCCAAATGGAACGAGAGAGAGAGAGAGAGAGAGAGAGAGAGAGAGGGAGAGAGAGAGGGAGAGGGAGAGGGAGAGGGGAAGAGGACGGGGGGGGGGGGGGGGGGGGTTGAGTAACAGACTGAAGCCTGACTTGTAGTTTGTCTTACGGCGGTGTCTTCTGCTAGAAATGGCAGATCTGCAAGCTCACAATGCCTTGCGTCCGGAACTTGTTGTGAGCTTGTAGATCTGCTTGATGCCTTCTTATGACAAATCTATAAGTTAGGCATGAGCGAGCAAGGCAGGAGGGGACGGACAGGGAGAGAGAGAGGGAGGGAAACAGACTGAGAGAGAGTGCTTAAAAAGTTGCGCTTTACCATTTACACATTGTGTGTACATGTGTTAATTTTCTTTATTGTGTGTATGTGGTGTGTACTGTGCTGGGTGTGTGCAGCTGTGTGCGTCCGTCCATCGGTGTACTGTGTACACAGTACATAGTACATAATGTGCTTTTGCATCTTATATGTCGTTATGTTAATATAAGTGTGTGTGTGTGTGTGTGTGTGTGTGTGTGTGTGTGTGTGTGTGTGTGTGTGTGGGCATCGATGTGCACATATGGCTTTGCGCCGCTGTGTTACTGTCTATACAAGCTTGTGTGTGCACATGTGCAATTGGGTGTCCTACTGGCGTGTAAGTGTGCGCGCCATTCTCGCACGCATAACTCAGAACGCTGTTGGAATCGACAGCTATAAGTCTAACTGTGTTAGCATAGCGCTGCGTTATCCTCCAGTATCGTTAATCAATAGCGCCACTCCCAGAGCCCTGCTACTGTACCCCGCCACAGATGCTCATGCATATTAATGCATTATGTCAGCTGTCTTCATTCATATTCCAGTGGTGAAGGGCATTATTTTGGCCAGGTTTGCTTATGGTAAAAGCTGTGTGTGTGTGTGTGTGTGTGTGTGTGTGTGTGTGTGTGTGTGTGTGTGTGTGTGTGTGTGTGTGTGTGCGTGTGTGCGTGTGTGTGCGTGCGTGTGTGTACGTGCGTCTGTGTGTGACATGTTACTATACTTGTGGGGCTATTGCTCTGGCTTGCATGTTATAGAGGCACATTTAAAAAAGCAATAGTACAACATAACAACAAATGATGTCATGGCCTCTGTCCCATTTTGAATATTGATGGTAAATTACTATGAGTGCTGTTTGAATGAAGCCACACAAATCTATACAGACTGCCTGCTTGTGTGCATACAGTAGGTATTCAGCCACGAACGACCCCTGCTCTTAACCACTTATACCCTATGTAACACCCGGGATTTTAACCCAGGGGACACTAAAGCCAAACATCTTTTCCACTAGCCTGAGCCTAAAGGAAAATCTTCTTCTGGGGGAGATGGGGGCACTCCATTCCGAAACCAGGTTAGCATTCACCAGTGTAGGTTTTACTGAGGTTAGGGTTAGGCTTAAAGGAGTTGTTCACCCGCAAAATGACATTTGTTCTATTGATTACTCACACCATGGAGACTTGGGTTCAGTAATATTTGTTTTGTATTTTTCGCATTCAAAAGATATACCCAAAAAAGATTTATTACGGATCTTCCGGAAACAATGGGGATGCATTCATTGAAATCAAATTAATGTCTTAGAAATGCGACAAAAATATTATTTAACTTGGGGTTAGTAATCAATAGAAAAGTCTATTTTGACGGTGAACTACTCCTTTAAGGTTAGGTTTAGGTGGTCGAAATAGCGATGTTTCGGAGTGCGGATGTATAGCCGGGGGAGATATATTTTTTCCTGTATGCCACTTTTACTAAACCAGACGGTTCAGGCCAGCCATGTGCTGCGATTGATTGGTCTACCGCTGACGTACAAACAGATAAACTGTGTTCTACACGTGTACACACGTGTGTTATGTACATTATATATGCATACCATACATGTGTTTGTTCACCATATACTGTATGTGTGGGGCATATACTGCATGTGGTATGCAAGCGGAGAACCATATGGTTGCGTGTATGTTATGCTATCAAAGTGTGATATCAATGTACACGTGGGTGTTTCGGGCGTGCACGCCAGGTACACGCTGATGCGTGAACAATGTGTGAGTAAGATGTGTGAATAAGGTGTGTGTGTGTGTGTGTGTGTGTGTGTGTGTGTGTGTGTGTGTGTGTGTGTGTGTGTGTGTGTGTGTGTGTGTGTGTGTGTGTGTGTGTGTGTGTGTGTGTGTGTGTGTGTGTGTGTGGGGGGGGGGGGGCAGTAGCCATATGGGCTGGCTGAGTGTATAATGATGATAGTGCTGTGTGTATCACTATCGGGAAAATAAAGATACTGCTAATGTGAAAGAGAGAGGGAGAGAGAGACTGTCTGTCTTGTCCCGTCTAGGAGCTTGATTTTCGTGGAGATTATCAATCGATTTCTTAGTTATTGATTTACTTGTATGTATTCATATCAACAAATCGATTAATCATTTAAGCGTTGTTTGAAACTTTGTTGCACAGCTGTTGTGCAAAGATTTCGAAAATAGGCGATTGACAGGCTTGTCGCGACGTGGCGCGCTGAGCACTCTACAGCCAAATAGTTACCAAAATGGCAGCCCAAGTTAAAGACAACATAATCATCCAGATATTATGATTATAAATTACTTGGAGGAAGGTTTTTTTCAAAAAAAGTCTACATAAAGTGTAAATACACAGGGAAGACATGTGTGCATATTATAACCACACCCGGTGGTGGTCTATTAGAGTAATGTTAACTCCATAGACACATACAAAACAGAAAAAGTACAAAACTATGGCACCACCTCTTTAACTGTTGCACCCCTAGTCCCGCCTCCCCACTCTCTGCCTACAGTGGGGAGTTTAAGCAAAGACGGTTTTCAGGACGGCTCCACTAGGCGGAAGTAAAGCTGCTATGACGCAATCGCCGTAGCAGGCAAAATCGTTAAGCAAAAAGCCATCTGCGACGGGTTCCCACCCCTTTTACTGAACTCTTTGGTTCCCATGGTGACACGTCTACGCAGCAGACGTTGTAGACGCTACGTGGAAAGGTAGTTTTTGCCGTAGTAAGAAGGGCTGCGGCAAGCAGGTTTATCTATCGAGCGCAGATCCATTTCCGGTTACTGTAGCGGACTGCCGTAGCCGTCCTTGCTTAAAGTCCCTAGTATGTCTCCCTGTCTTTCCCTCTCTGTCACGCACTGTTTTGTCCTTGACCCGCCCCGCCCCAGACCTCCAGATCTACGCGGTGAGTCCGATCCCGGAGAGCCAGGACGTGCTGCAGCGGGACGGTGTCCCTGACAACATCAAGAGCTTCTACAAGTTCAACCACATCTGGAGGTTCCGTTACGACCGGCCCTTCCACAAGGGCACCAAGGACAAGGAGAACGAGTTCAAGGTGAGAACGGAAGGAAGATCAATTTGGGAACCCATTCCGTTAAAGGGGCTACAGTACACCAGGCTTATTTAAAAAATATATTTGATATACATATTGGCCCATGATACGTTTTCATAGAGGCTTAAGCCTAAACAACCACTCAGATATTAGACACTCATGTTCTGTCCGTCTGTCATTCCAAGCCTTTTCAGCTGCAATACCAAAATGCCCTTTGTTTGAAAAATGAATAAAATGTAAATGGGGGGGGGGGGGCCTTTGTTGGCAAAGGGGCGCTATTGAGGGAGATTGTCTGTCAGTACCCGCCCTCCTCGCGTGGAGACTGGAGAAGATGGGGCGGGACTATCTGTGAACAGGCCCGTTCAGACACGCCCATTCAGAAAACCCCTGAAATGAAGATGAAAGACTGAGTCAAAACAATTCACCCTTTGTTAGCCTCCTGGTTGGTCCCTGACTGACCAACCAGCAGGCTCTATCTGCCTTGTCCCGCCCTGGTTCCGCCTTTTTTATGTTGAATTAGCTAAAACATAACTTTTGGAGAAATAAAAACATTTAAAAACATGCTGATTCACTATGCTGCCACTGAGCAGCTCCAATTGACTGAAACAAAGTTTGAAATTAGAATTGAGCACACAGAATAACAATATGAAGCAACTGAATTAACATGGCAGTGGATGGAATGTCCCACTGAATGTCCCTCCAAGTCAAAGCAACCAATGGGTGTGGAGAGGGGCAGGACAATGGGCGGGACTTGACAAAGGGTGAATTGGGGAGGTAGAAGGGACACCGGGGAGACCAAAAAAATGGACTGCCCTAAAGTCTTTGCATTGGTTCTGCTCTGAAGTTATCCTTATATTTTTTTATTAATTTTCAATTAGTTTGAATTTCAACGACACCAGACATTTTAGTTGGATCTCTGATCTTCTGTTTAATCGAGCCTACCAGATATGTGACCCAATGCAGCAACTGTGATTAGATTCGTGTCACAATGTTTCAAACGCAGATTCAGAATATTCAGTTGTTTTATAATTCACATATCAGCCCTCCATTATTTCATAGGGATTAATGTTACCCTCCGCTGTTAAATCAGCCTTTCACACAAGCATTCAGTAATTACAAAATGGATTCCGTGCATCGTCTGCCATGTCAAGTCCAAATAAATAGAAATGAACCGGTGGGGTGTTGCGCAGGGTGTTACAAAACTCAGCAGAAAACAAAGCAGAGCTATTTCTCACCTTGAAACCCAATGTATTCAAATGCAATGAAATCTGGTATGGACTTCTGGCCAGAGATTATTGAGCACAGAAGCCCCGTTGTTATGTTTAATTAGAGTTCTTGTTCTAAAGAAAAGGGAACAGTTGTAAATGTTTAAAAGTTTCAGGCAGATGAAGGAACGTGATTTTATTGTTAAGAACTAAGGTAAAACTTAACAATAAGATCAGAGCCCACGTAGGAAGTAAATGTTTGAGCTGAGAAAACATGAAAATCCTTGTAAAAGGAATAGAATTGTATGTTTTAAGAATCTCATACTTGAGGCGCATATTTCTGATCTGCTATTTGAGCAAATTTTTAAACTTTTGAAAACTGTAGGACGTTCTATGAATTGGTATTTTTATTTTCACCTGTAGCCTAATGATATGTTGAAAGTGAAGCCTTGGGAAATGTGTGTCCCATTACTCCCATAAAGTATCTCCTATTTTTAAAACTAATTCTACTATCCTTGTAAGTGAAGCACAATGTGTATGAGTTATCACCCCCTCCAAACAAGTAGACCTACATGTGTTATAGGCAGGATAAGGATGCAATAAACAAAAGCCATTGCGAAACGTTTTCCACAAGGTCTTTTGTAGTGAAAGGTTGAAAAGTTGAATATGTATGGTGGGGGGAGAACATTGAAATGTGTGTGAGTTAAACAACAATGATGCCTCCTCTCCTCCCCTCTAGTTCATTGATCATGTGTTTGTGTTGTAGTTGCGACCGTAGGTCGCATTTACTATCAAAACCTGCACAAACTGTGAGTGAGTCCGTCAGTCCGTCCGTCAGTCTGTCTGTCACACCTCACACGTCACACTTTTTCCCTGCTTATATCTCCGCAACCGTTGCCCCGATCCATGCCAAATTTTGCACACACGTTCCTTGGCTGCCAAACTACAACCTCCAAGGACCCCCAGAGCTCCAGGGACCCCCAGGTCCCTGGGGGACCCCCAGATGTAAAAAATGACCAAATGCGCAAACATGACCAAATGACCCCCCAACGGGGCTGCTCACGGGGAATTCCCGGGGACCACCGACTCCTGGTGCTCCAGAACGGATGCAAAAGTGGTGGCGCCCCCAGTGGAGGACCCCCTACACTGCAGCTCACATAAAATGCCGTAACTCCGGCTAGGAGCGACCGGGACAGCCGGGGCCGGTACCTATTCGTCCGCCTTGCCGGCGCGGAGACCCCACCCCTCATTTCTCACATGGCCCTCTTCTAGCGCCACCATGAGGCCGATTCTTGCAAAACACATTTTTGGACACTGCTCCTACAATTTTCGCCCTAAAATCACGCAAATCGGTACACAGTATGTCTACACTCATCCCATCAACATGAATCTGTCCCATATAGCGCCACCTCCAGGCTGATTTTTAAAAACACATTTTTGGACACTGCTCCTACAGATTTTGCCCTAAAATCACGAAAAATCACTACACAGTATGTCTACACTCATGTCATCAACATGGATCAGGAAGATTTTGGCAAAACACATTTTTGCCCTATTTGTGGAGATAAGTGACCTACGGTCGCTTATCTCCCGATTAGGGAGCCTTACTGGTGGTAGTAGAGTGTGTATGTATGAGTAGAGTGTGTGTGTGTGTGTGTGTGTGTGTGTGTGTGTGTGTGTGTGTGTGTGTGTGTGTGTGTGTGTGTGTGTGTGTGTGTGTGTGTGTGTGTGTGTGTGTGTGTGTGTGTGTGTGTGTGTGTGTGTGTGTGTGTGTGTGTGTGATTACCACATGTTTAATTCATGTTAACTCCTGTGTGACTAATTAAGAAGCAGACACAGGGTGAGCCTTCCTCAACTCAGAGCAAGTCCACTTTTGTACTGTAGACACACACACACATGCAGGTACACGCACGCACGCACGCACGCACGCACGCACGCACGCACACACACACACACACACACACACACATGCCTTTGTATTACTGTACTACAACCTTATTCTCTTGTGAGGACCAAGACAATTATGTCTATTTGTACTACTGTATTATGGGAACATTTGCCCTTCACAAGCATAGTAATACAAGCAAGCGCACGCACACACACACACGTGCCACGCGCATGCAGCTTCTTTCTCGTAATGTGTCATGTCATGTCTCCATCAGTCTCTGTGTTATGATGGAGGCATGACATAATAGAGTGACTTCCTATGACTGACAGAGCACTATTGACAGACACGACTATACACTCACACAGCTCTATCAGAGAAGTCTGGAAAAGCTCATTTACCTCCAATTGTCAAGCTCCTCACATGACACGGAGCTGTCTACTATCTGTTGAAAGGTCAGAGTGTGTGTGTGTGTGTGTGTGTGTGTGTGTGTGTGTGTGTGTGTGTGTGTGTGTGTGTGTGTGTGTGTGTGTGTGTGTGACACACTAGTTGTAATGTTCTAAAGTTATTGTCCACCAGAGGTTGCTGAAAACACATGATGGGGCTCAGTTATGCACCGCGCTCTAAACTTGTAATCCATTTTTCAGGCGTCATTCTTCCTTTGGTTCTTTAGCTTGTCCTTAACAAGCGTAGGAACATTCAGCGTGTGATAATTAGTGTCTACAGCTGTTCAGTAAGCCTGTTTTGTGTGCAAACTTGATCTCTCTGTTTCACACTGTACAAAGAGTTGTCGTTTGCAGCAGAAGGAACGTTGCAGGGCTGTCCTCGACTAGATACATTCTTAGCCAACTCATAGTTGTTGGAGACTGTCTACTAATTAATTTGTTTATTTAACTCATTGACTACCACCAATGAATTTCGACTTTGGATGCTCCCTGCCACGCTTTCAGAGATTTTCACTAACCTTTGAAAATTCAGTTGCATATGTCCACGATGCTCTGATTTGCTCCACTTGCTTCGATCCATTCCAAAGAGAGCGCGATCTGTGTGTACCTCGCTTTTCCACACTCTCCTGCAGGCTTCCATTATAAGAATAAAGCCTTCAAAATCATCCAAACCAAGCGAACGCTGGTTTTGTTCCAGTGACGTCATCGACGTGTCCTTAGACCTTCCAAAAATTGGTGATCCATAATCTAGCGAACAGTGCCATCCAGTGGCACGTTCCACCACTCGCCCCATTCAATCCCATGATAAGGGGTTTTCCTTTGTTGTCCTAAAATAATGGAAATGCTGATTTTGGGCTGGTGACATCATCAACGTATCTAGGTGACCTGCTGGATACCCCGGAAGTAACCCATAAGCTAGCGGACATCCAGAGTCAAAAATAAGCAACTCGTCAAACTCGTCACTCGTCAAACTTGTCATATAGCATTCAATGAGTTTATTAACAAATCTATTACATTTGGTTTTTGCTGCATACAGTCATGCAGAGGCCAGCCTTTTCAGGTTCACACCAGAAGCTGCAAGGTGCAGACATTTAGCAAACAATGCAATAAAATGGCATGTCTGAGGTATGAGTTACACCCTCGTAAATAAGCTAGTTGTGCTCAAGCGAGATTTCCGCTGCTCCAGGCAAATCTCAGCTGTTTCCGGGAGGAGAGCACTCAGACAGGGAGAAGTACAGACACTCTATGCTTTCCTCTGGCAGCTTGTTTGTGAACCATTCATGCATTTTAGGTAAGGAATAGGCCATGTAGTAGCTCACTTAAAACCTCCATACATTAGTCCATTTTCTGAAGTGTCGAGGGTACAATATATGCCTGGTTTTCGCCTAATTAAGAGCACAGCTCACCACACAGCAAACATCTACACTTTTTTCTCAACCTTTCCTTTGGCTGGTTCCACCTCCTTCCGCGGTGGGGAAAGCGGCACTCTGAATGCGGCAGTGAAATATAGCGTTGCTGGTGTAAATTCAGAGTTGATTTCACAATGGCTGCTGGATATTGAAAGATCTAGACTGACAGAAGTCAAAGGCTTTATCTACAATTTGTAATTGTAATAGATATAGATATAACATTTCTTGTAATACAAGAAATGTGGATGAAAAACTACTAATCAACAAAATATTGGTGGACTAAGGGCTGCAGCATACACCAAACAAAGTCAGACTGTTGTTCAGCTTTAGCAAGTCAATAAAAACAAGATGACGCCATTGCAGAGCAAGCAAACAAACAAACAAACAGACAGCACCTTGCCAAAGTTATTTTCGGCAGTTCTTGAACCTGTTTCTAATATGCCGAACATCACCGCTGAGACACCATTGGGAACATTGTGTCGTTTTATTTCTGCAATCTGCTGGCGGTGTACCACGGACAGTTCTGAAGAAATGTTGGCAGAAGAAGGTTAGAAGCTACAGCCCTCAATAATCAGTGGGTGCCTGGGTGGGCTAAAAATATTCAGAACTGCGGAGACGCAGCCAAGTATAATACAGAGAACCTTGTTCCATTGGGCAAGACCTGCCGAAGCCGAAAAAGTTTCAACTTCTTTTGGAGTGTGCTGCTGGCTTAAAACCACTTGTCAAAGTCTAATGCATTCAGCCTAAATCAAAAACCAAATCATGCATTTTCTCAGCCATGCTCTCTCACTTGAACTTGAAATGAACTTTTTAACAGTTTTTAATTGGTAAGAATAATATTTTTTATGTACACACAGACATGCACACACACTAATAAAACATGCACACACACTTAACATGAAGGTCACAGCCTCTACAGCGGAGTGGGAATCCATATTATGGTAATAACATGCGGTGGGTTTTTCCGTGGCTTGCATGCTGTCAGGATGCACTGGTGCTCCTGACCTTGCGTGTTGCTGGCATGTTGACAAGCACGCAGGGCGGCGGGGCAAGTGGTAGAAGATGGATTGTGATAGGAGATATGTGTAGTTAATGTATGCACATATGTTATACATACTCGGCGGGGGGTGTCTGCGTGTTGGTATGCACATTTTGTTTTATCTGTCTGTGTATTGATAAGTGTGTGTGTGTGTGTGTGTGTGTGTGTGTGTGTGTGTGTGTGTGTGTGTGTGTGTGTGTGTGTGTGTGTGTGTGTGTGTGTGTGTGTGTGTGTTTCTGCAGAGTCTTTGGGTGGAGAGGACCACACTGACACTAGTTCAGAGTCTACCAGGAATCTCTCGCTGGTTCGAAGTGGAGAAAAGAGAGTTGGTGAGTGACTCCTAAAAAACGCACGCACAGTACACACTCATGTGATCCATTCCATTTAGCTCTGTGTGATTTCGTGGGCCACAAGGGAAATGCAAGTGGGCCCCCAAATAGTTGGCAAAACACTGTATATTACAATTTAATGGTAATATACAGTAGTGCCAATGCTCACCGCTTTCTGGGAGAAAGCCTGGTGATCGTTAACAACGGGCGGTTTGATCCGCTCTAGGCGGAAACTACAAGCCGAAGAAGCGGTGTCGCTTTAGGCCCTAAAAGTATACGTGTCCTTTGGTGCAGGGGAATATTTTGTGTTAAAACTGAATCCGGTTTGATAGTTCCGGACAAAGTGTAGTCTGTCGAGGACTACAACATGACGTAAAGTTGCTTCCGCTCCCGACCGGATCAAACCCCCGAAAAGTGAAGTGATCCCAGACTACATGTTTTGCAGTAATATAGAAAAGTGTGATGCATTGCAATGCATCATAGAATCGAATCGTGACCTGGTGAACCGTAATCAAATTGAATGGGGAGGGTAGTGCCAATGCACACCTCTGATATACTGTACAGCAACACTAAAAAAAGGGATCCATTGATCCAAGGTGGATTAGAATCAGCTGATTCTTCATTCAAATAAACATACAAATGAAAATACACACAGCCCACCCATCTGACCACTAACACGGCAGTCAATGTTTCAAGATTTTCAAGGGGGCCCTGATCCAGAGAAGCACTATTTCATCTCATAGTTAAAACATAAACTCACATCAGCATTCAACTGCAATGTATTTGTCTCAAATTATACAAATCCAGAGTGGTTTTACCAGTTCAGTAGGACAAATGTCTACTGGCTATCTTAGGCATGCACTTTCCTTTCTACACCGGCTACTTGTTCCCTATTTCTCAAGGAGGATCCAGTACCAAGCATTGATACAGATCCAGTTCATTACTTTTTACAGCATAGTTAATCTAGTCCATTAGTTTGGAGCTACTGGGTGAAATTGGACTGTTGGCGTGGGTATTGGATATCGGATGTGAGTACTGAGACAGATTTTCTCCCCAATAGGATACCTACCTTTAGTCTAGTACAAGCACATTTGGTTCAATTCTTTTTTAGCGTTCAAAGAGCCCCACACTGCATTATTCAGCACTTTCCATGCTTTGAGTGACCAAAGCACTCATTCAAATCATTTCAGTGTAGGGAATTGAAATGCTATTTCTTTTGTCCAATGTAAAACATAACCGTGTCTCTCTCTGATGCTCTAAGCACATTATTCTTCCGTGCATAGCCACTGGCAAGGTGTGAAATATTAGATAGTGTATCTGTGATTGCCAGTAGGGGAAAGTAACAAAGTACATTTACTTTTACTTAACTTTATACAACTATAAAGTTAAGTCTGCAGGGCCACAGAGCCAGCCCAAGACCTCAATTTGTTGAAAATAGCTACTAGAACTACTATATCTAGTAGTTGCGGCACTTTGTGAGCTTATAGATTGTATCTTTCGCTGAATGTTCAGTTATTATGATATGCCTAAAATAGGGTTCATGTGTGTAAAGGTGAGACGAAAGGCCGATTTCCTGCCTCGGCTGGACTCTCTATGATGATCTAAGCACATTATTCTTCCGTGCATAGCCACTGGCAAGGTGTGAAATATTAGATAGTGTATCTGTGATTGCCAGTAGGGGAAAGTAACAAAGTACATTTACTTTTACTTAACTTTATACAACTATAAAGTTAAGTCTGCAGGGCCACAGAGCCAGCCCAAGACCTCAATTTGTTGAAAATAGCTACTAGAACTACTATATCTAGTAGTTGCGGCACTTTGTGAGCTTATAGATTGTATCTTTCGCTGAATGTTCAGTTATTATGATATGCCTAAAATAGGGTTCATGTGTGTAAAGGTGAGACGAAAGGCCGATTTCCTGCCTCGGCTGGAATAATATTCCAATTGAATATAGTCTACACAAGCAAACTAACTGTATTAATTGTGATCGGTGTTGTTGCCTCTCCTAACGCGTGGCTTTTTCTTCGTTGGTTTTGTTTGGTGGCAGGTGGAGGTGAGCCCGCTGGAGAACGCCATCGAGGTGATCGAGAACAAGAACCTGCAGCTGAGAACCCTCATCACGCAGTGTCAGAACAGACAGATGCAAAACATCAACCCCCTCACCATGTGCCTCAACGGGGTCATCGACGCCGCTGTCAACGGAGGACTGGCACGATACCAGGAGGTAGGCAGGGAGGGAGGGAGGGAGCGGTGGAAAAAACACTCACATGTATCCAGGGATGTGCAGAGAATATTAGTGAGGCAGGGGCTGAAATGTATAAAAGGGCATTTTTGGTGAAATAGCAGACCTCCAGTTGGCTATGTCCGGTGAGTTTCAAGAGAGTTTGGACAAGGCATGCATGCCCCCATACCAACCTGGTATGGGGGCATGCATGCAAATCAAAATCACTAAAAGAATAGAAAGAAGTAATGAAATCATTTTAACACTCATCTTTTCTTTTCTCTAATGACTATCTAAATTATGGACCCTTGTTGTAAAAACAAGAATTGACACATTGTCAATACATAAGCTGGTCACATTTGGGTTAAAAAGGCGGGGACGTTTAATGTTACCATAATGCTTTGAATGAGCGTGACAAAGTGAACATATAACTGACTGACTATATTGTGGGATGAAATCTGCAGTAGACGGCTGTGAATTGCTGTAAGTGGCATCTCTTTGATATTGAAGTAGGACTGTCATCTAAGGGGTAGCCTACTGTCATTTTAAAAAGTAATCTTACAATACTAGTTAATATGTTTATGATGTCATTGTGAGAATGTGCTATAG
Source organism: Nannobrachium achirus (assembly GCF_963921795.1). Taxonomy (NCBI): domain Eukaryota; kingdom Metazoa; phylum Chordata; class Actinopteri; order Myctophiformes; family Myctophidae; genus Nannobrachium; species Nannobrachium achirus. The sequence goes on from NC_137830.1 coordinate 20,962,535, forward strand.
TGTTGTAGTCGAGTCCACCTAAAGTGTCCAAGTCAAGTCCAAGTCCTAGGGGGTTCGAGTCCGTTTTGTCTTATGGATACAAAAATAATATGAATTTAAAAAGAATTATATATTATAGGTCTACTACTGTAATCTATAACATTTTTAAACATTGCTGTTATAGCTGTGTCATTGTAATAAAGCTGCATGATTATGGCAAAACTTATATTATCAAACAAAATCTTATTTTAATATTTTTTAATAAAAGCTAAAATAAATAAATAAGGTTTCCCTATTCAAACACATAGCAGTACGTGCATGTCTGCATTTCATTGTTTAAGGTGAGAAATGTACCTTATGTCATTAGTCTGATGCCTTCGAGTATATGCAAAGCAAAAAAATACCCCATGTTACTGCTTCAAGTTGTTTTGATTCGTTTTAACCTCTCTACAGAGACTTACAATGTTACACTTCTCTCTATTGATCAGTGCACTTTAAAACGTTCAGACGAGGCTTAACGAGTTGTAATAGGCTACACCTGGAAAGACAAAAAGAGAAAAGACGTCAATTCTTAATCCAGCGGTACGGGTGGATTAATGATCACAAAGGCTGTGTTTGGAATTGGAAGCTGTGTAGGCCTACTGTTTAAATAAGGACTTATTTATTTGGGAACATGTCGAGGATGTCCTGCAGGCTGCAGGTAAGAGGAAAGCAGAGAGAGTTGTCTGTTGGCGAAAAAAGAACTTTTGGGAACTTGCTTGCTGCTGCTGCTGAGCGTGTGTGCCTGTGTGTGTGTGTGTGCGTGCGTGCGTGCGACTGTGTGTGCCTATCAGATGCGCATCAGATAATTCAGATATGCTCCGGCGCAACATTAATAGGCTATAAACCAAAGTAATGAGCCTGTTTTGAAAATGTAGCAGAGTAAAAGTACAGATACTTGTGTTAAAATGTAACGGATAAAAGTAAAAAGTACTCAGACAAATAACTACTCAGTAAAGTACAAAGTACTGAAAAAAGTACTTTGTTACAGTAACAAAGTATTTGTACTTCGTTACTTCCCATCTACATCTACAGTGCAGTATTGATACTTTTACGATACTTTTACTTAAGTAAAACATTTGAGTACTTTTTCCAACAGCTAATTTTCCCCATAGCCTGGACTGGAGGAGCGGTAACTGCTATTGGCCCAGTTCTTTCCCCCCATTGTCTAGAAGGGCACTCCTGGGGTACTGTCCTGCGATTGGCCCTTAGCTCTACCATGTGACATGAATAGCCTATCCAGAAGAGGTAATCAATGGTCGTCAAAGAAAATGAGCTGATTACCGAAGCTGGTGGCCCAGCTTAAAAACAAAGTTGTCCTTTAAGTACAGTACTTAAGTAAAAGTACTTAGTTACTTTCCACCACTGGAAGGAGGGAGGGAGGAGTAGACGGCTGGATCAGAATGGGAAAGGGATCTCTTGTCACATCACAGGATTACAGGTGTAGTAGGAGTGGGTGAAATTCTTTTTCGTGCAAGCTCCATCATCGGTAGTCTTCAGGGAAGTGGGAAAAGGATAGAGATAAAGGAAAACGGGATTCAAACTGGTCAGATAATTTACTGAAATATATCGTTGTTGTCGGGTGGAAATCTTGTCTCTCTCTCTCTCTCTCTCTCTCTCTCTCTCTCTCTCTATCTATCTATCTATCTATCTATCTATCTATCTATCTATCTATCTATCTATCTATCTATCTATCTATCTATCTATCTATCTATCTATCTATCTATCTATCTATATATATATATATATATATTTGATTTGAGCAGTTGGAAGTTAGTACTGCTCCAGAAATGATCTAAAATAGTGAAAATAGCCGATCTACAACCACACAACGCCTCGCATCGTGAGTCGTTGTGTGCTTGTAGATCTGCTATTTTCACTAGTTTTGTGCCACAGTTTTGTATGATGAAGCAGGGCTTTACTTTACGAAAAAAAAAAACGTACAACTGTGAAACTCGGAGATACAAGGTTTCTTACCGACAGTGACGATACACTGTAATACACACACACACACACACACACACACACACACACACACACACACACACACACACACACACACACACACACACACACACACAGAGGCAGTCATGAGAAAGGCAGTGGTATGAGGCCGTTATAAAGCAGCACATATAGGAATAGCGATGTGCAGGATAATGCACACATTGTAAAAGCAGCATACTGTATAAGAAACGGGAAATGTACCTGTAAGGATGGATTCATGATTGTCTGGATGTGGGTGAAGGCCATTAGTGTCTAGGAATTGATGCACACTTCGTATGCGAGTCATTTTCCTGCCGTCAGTATAGAGGGGGGATAATCTTCGAAGGGCTTATCGATGGATGAAAGGATGGATTGATGAAGGGAGCAGATGGATGCGTCTTTATTTTGAGGGCAGATGATTTTGTCCACATTTCTTTTTTAGGTGATAATTATTCCATGATCCACAGATGAACAGATGGGAATAGGAGAAGCACACGAAGCTTTAATTTCCCCACGCAGCAACACACGACTTGGACACTTTGACAATATTATATTCTTTCATGCACACTGTAAAATAACTCTGAAATACTGCAACTGATTATATAAAATGGGGGGTTCCTACAGTCTGCCCACACTTTTCATGCTAAGGATCGCCTAATATCCATAGCCTCTAGCTGTGCCCTCCTCCCCCATCCATTTGGTTAAACTGGCGAAATATTCTTATGATAGGCAATAAATATGATGGATGGGCCTGTCTGATAGACAATGCATCTGGTGAGATATTCAACATTCAATACCCATGTGCCTCCAAATGCAGTTATGGCCTGAAGTGGATGGATGGATGGACGGACGGACGGACGGACGGACGGACGGGCGGGCAGACAGAGGGAGCGAGGGATGAATAGACGGATGGAGCGCTTAACGGAATCACATGACGTGGCGTGGATGAGTGGGTGATGGATGCATGGATTGGCTGTGTGGCGAGCGGACTGCTGGAGGGGATGGATGGACGGATGAGTGAGGGAAGCGTGATGGGATGTGTGCGAGGAGCGTCGGATAGACAGATAGGCGGGGAGCGGGGGATGTGACGGATGAGCGGGCGACTGACGGATAGAGGGATGATGCGTTCGTATTTAATGTGACTGCTGTGCAATGAAACCAAACGGTGACACAAATAGATACAGACAAAGGGAGGAAATGCTCAATGCACAGATACAGAGATGCTCTGTGTTCCTTTTCACTTGCACACTCTCAGTGTTCAACTAACACCGAGAATGTTACTGACAAGGATTTATTTACATACTACTTAAAAGAAATCTACTTGTCAAAACCACCTCAGGACCTGGTCACATTAGTAATGCATAGGATAAGAAACACAAGATGGACTTTATTTTCCTGAAGGAAATGTATCAATTCAGAGTGAATAAATTCAGTTGTGCACAACAACAGGGGCACGGTGGCGGAGTCGGTAGTGCCTCACCCGGGTTCGATTACTGCCGGGGACGTTTTGGGGGCGCTGGGGAGCGTGTTCTCTCTTCCGTGTCATCAGTGCCCATACCCTAGGTGGGGTTGGAAAAAGGGTCTTTCTGAGTGGTGTTTGCCTGTTCTCCCTGTGTCTCTTAGAGTAGGTACCCCCACAAAAACATGCAGTAATCCTGGTCTCTATACTGCCTTCCCCTGGCCAGCTGGCAAGCCTGACGGAGGGGAAAGGAACTGGTTAGAATAACGTGTTTCCTTCCACAAGCTACGTCCTACCGGGGAATATCCCCCATATCAGGTGAAAAGAAGCGGCTTGGACTCCTGCATGCATAGAAGGAAGCATGAGGTCAGTCCGTTGCACTCCCCAGGTTGGCAAAGGGAGTGTAGTGCCTAGGATTACATTAGTCAATTGACACTCCGTCCTTTACTAGACTACAACATTAAAGTGATGATCACATGAATTCATTACTAATTGTAATCCAAATAGTCATGTGCACAGTATATGAGTGCACATTATATGAGGGATCGAATGTCCCTGAGGAGTCTCAGAAGTAATGTTGGAAAACCCAGACCGGTTGTCCGTAGTCACAATTGATGTCCAGTTGTGCAATACCCGTTGTATCTGTGTGTCTGTCTGCCTTTCATCTCTTATCTCTGTCTGTCTGGCTCTCTTTTATGCCCATGTATGGTGTTCCGTGTCCAGGCCAGTACTGTATGTGATGTCATCTCCAAATTTGGTCACTTGTTTCATCATGTGAGACAGACATTATTTGGGCATTGTTTAAGCATGCAGCTGTTACCATGGTGGCGACACTGTTTAATATCAGTGATGTCAGCATGCAGACTCTTTCACCCGTTTATGCCCACATACTGTATGGTGTTTCGTGATGTCTGTCTGTTTAGTATCAGTGATTTCAGCCTGCGGACAGACGGCGGATGGCGGACGGCGGGCAGACATTCTGTAAATTAATATTGTGAAATGGGTCTTTTTGCATAATTAGTACTTTTTTACGTATGGTACTCCTAGTATATTTTGCCATTATGTTTGTGCTTTTAGTCAAATACAATTGAATACAGGACTAGTAAAATTGTATTTCTCAAATCTGAGTACTTCTTCCACCATTGGATTTAACCAGGGATTTACGGCTCTTGAGGGGATCAGGTAAACATTGTTACGGTCCGAGTTAGACGGGGTTCTATTACCATGGCATAGAACCTGTCTAAAGTCCAAGTTTTACTTGGCATCACGTTTTATCATGCTGTTCAAAAAGCCTGGCAAAAATGCGGTGTCGAAATTGTAACGATTAAGATCTCCCATGATGAACGTCAGTGCGCTGTAGTTGATCAGTGAAAACAATCCGACAGCTGTGCCGCAGCCGTCGAGGCGGTGCCACTGGGAGCTGCGTAAACACAGTGCAGATGAGGATATTTACCAGTGGTGGAACGAGTACTCAAATGGTTTACTTACAGTAAGTAAAAGTATCAATACAGCAATGTAGAAGTACTCTGTTACAAGTAAAATTCCAGAATTAAACATTTACTTTGAGTGAGAGTACAAAAGTATTGGCATCAAAATGTACTCAAAGTACCAAAAGTATAAGTGCTCATTAGGCAGAATGTCCTATTTCAAATGTATAGAAATCTTTTGAAAATAGCAGATCTACAAGCTCACAATGCGTTGTGAGCTTGTAGATCGGCTATTTTCAAATGGCCGAAATGTATTTAGGGCTGAAGTGGTTATGTTTTATAATGATAATCAAAAATCACAAAGTAACTAGTAACTAAAGTAATTGCAGTGGATTAAAAGTACAATATTTGGATCTGAGGTGTAGTGGAGCAGAAGTAAAAGTATTGGAAATTGGAAATGCTCAAGTAAAGTACAAACACCTCAAAATTGTACACAAGTACAGTACTCGAGTAAATCTACTTAGTTATTTGACACCACTGGATATTACCAAACTCTGGAGGTAGGTGGAATGGCCCGAGACTCGCACGCAACAACGGCTCCATATCAGGCATACAGATTCCCCCCCGGACGGCGTGCCGTCTACTCTGCACCACCTGTCACTTGCGTACAAGCGGAGCCTGCCACCTTCACTTTTCCCTGACAGCCGGCTTCTGTCAGAGCAAACGTCTGAGGACCCCTCTATATCAACACAAAGCCGGAGTTTCACGTAGGGGCATGCGGTTGTCTTAACGCCGGAAATAGACAATCTACAAGCTCACATCGCGTTGTGCTGTGGCGCATTGTGAGCTGGTAGATTGGCTATTTCTGGCGCACAACACCTGAAGACGACTACATTATAACTCAGTAACAGTCAGAGATATCTGGCTGTAAGCAAGTCTCGTAAAAACTGTGATGCAGGACTCACGGCACTCAAAGCTGTGGGTAGAGAAGTGAAATTGGCTATTTCTCGGGAAACTTGGGTCATGACAGTCAATGAGTCGCTTGGTTAAATCAAGCTTGAATAGTACTAGTTAGTACTCCTAACCCTAGGCACAGATGCGACAGGAAACCGGCTGTCTTTCAACCTGGCTTCTCCATTTTGGACGTCATTATAGACAAACATTTTCCAAACCTTGCAAAAATAGAAAAAACAGAAAAAACAGAAGATCTAAAAGCTTGTAGCTACTGTATGCTATGATCTAAAAGCTTATATGGGCTATTTTCACTATTTGTCATAGAACAAAGTGCAGTAAGTATATTGTAGAGTGTTTAGGAAGGAGGAATTGTAGATTGTAGTCTCACTTTAGTGCCATGAGGAAATTGATGGGTGTGGCTCCTGTAATACGGATTTTATGAGGGAACATAAAGATAATTTGAATGTGTGAGCTGGTGTTGCATTTTTCCTTTAAGCATAAAGGTACAGTAATGTGAGCGAAACTCCGTTTACACCATTAAACAGTGTCTACTTGTGGCTGGTCTGTGCGGGCTTGACAGTGCATCAAGTGCATCACCGCCTCCTCCTCAAGCAAATGCCTCTTACCTTCAGCCAACGGTAGCTTATATGGACTCAGTGACTCGCTCTCAGCGTCGCATAGCAACCACCCTCTTCCACTGCAGAGAGTGTGTGTGTGTATGGGTGTGTGTGTACATGAGAAAGAAAGATGGAGAGAGAGAGAGGGAGAGAGACAGGGAGAGGGAGGTAGTTTTTAATTGAGTGTGTGTGTCCATGTGCATGTCCACCACATGCAGTAAAGTGTGCCTCTGCCCAGAAATAGCCTGTTAAGCTTGGAAAGATTGCTCGATAGAACTACAAAGGTGAGATCTGTTTGTTTGAAAAATGACACGGTAAGGAATTATCGTTCCAACCTTCCAATATTTGTCGAGAGGGACGGCTACACCGTAACTCATCCCGGTCGTGAATTGGCTGAGAATAACAGAGGGTGCAGGAATTCATCCACAGTGCGGCCGTACATAGAAATTCCACATAGAAATTCCACTGTGAAACAAAGCCACACCTTGCACAGGGAACAATATATTATAGATTGTACTTGCAGTTCCCAACCCTCATCTTTGAGGAACCCAAGTCACACCAAAGAGCAAGTCAGATGATCTCAAGGCACACCTGTATTCATATGTGTGATAAGTGGCCTCTATAAGACGTGTTATCATATCTGAACAGCAAAAAAAATGAAATATATCTGATTGCTCGTACATAGCTGTTTTCGTAATTGTAATACAGAAATCTGATCTGATCATTTGCGAATAAAGGTTTTGACGGTCAGACCTAAAGATCAGATTTGAGAAACAAATTGGGTTTGCCTGCAGTCTAAACAAAGCAAAAAATGACGTCCTAGGCCTACTGTAGAATATTGGAAACACAGGTGTCTCCGAGGACCATCATACTGTACTTAAGAATCTAAAGTTTAGATTCTAATGCCTGTTTTCATGTAGTTTTAAATAATAATAAAAAAGGAAGGTTTTGGACATACAAGGTTTCCACCCAACAACGACAATCTATAGCTTGCTGCTTAGCAGAAATGGAAATAAAAAAGTTGTATTTTTGTGAATGGAAATGCCATCTTCTGTTACTGGGATTTCTGGAGGTGTAGTTCCAGACTCTATAGCATTTGGAGATTGTGGAATAGTTGCCAATATAATATTTAATATATTAGCGTGGGGAGAATTGATGACCAGAGAAGATATTTGCTCGATACCGGTGCCATCGTCAATATTGACGCCCCCCATTTTTCCCCCTTGAAAAATTATTGCGGCAGTCGTTTCGAATTCCACGAGGGAATCGAGCATCACACATCTATTAATTTCTATTTGCGTGGCGCCCGATTGACAGCCGCAACCGAAGGCGAGATCGTTATTATTAGTATTCAGATTTATTGCTCTCGACTGGAGCGGGGTGTGGGTGGGTTGGAGAATTACGTGTGATTTATTTTGGGGCCCTTTGGCGTTCTACCTCTAATTGGACTTTTCGTAGTGATTTAGTGAGCCGCTCGGCGCGCCCGAGTCGCCTCTCCCACTGGAACCCCGTGTGGGAAACTGCCGTCATTCCTACAGTAGCGCTTTCATCTTTAGAACTGCCATCTTTGGCCCTGTTGAATCATGTCGCCTGCTGTATGCAAACCACAGCGGTGGAAGAAGTGATAGAACAGGGTTGTCCAAAGTGTGGCCCGGGGGTCAACTGCGGCTCGGGGACACATTTTATACGGCCCCGCGGCTTCATTCCTAAATTGTATTATAAACGGCCCGACAGGACTGTCAAACAAGAATATTTTCCCAGAGTATAATTTGTCAGGATTGTTTCCTGTTGTCTCATTCTGAAGGGGTCAAAGAAAGGCTATTTTATTGTATTATTTTACCTTGCACGTCTGGTTACATTTGGTAATAATGTGAAATATGGCTTAGTTATTTGTGTTTTGTTCAGAGCAGACGCCTGACAAAAGACCATTGATATTAAATATTGATGATGATGATGATGATAGTCAACTCTCTCGTTGCTATCAATTAAATCTCTTTGAAGGTCCAAGTTGCCATGGTCTCCATAGACTTCCATGTAATTCATAGTGCACGGATCATGCACGCCCATGCCTAACCATTGGAAATCCGTTCAGGCATTCATGAGATAGCAGCCATTATGTTTTCTTCAAATGTAAACAAACATGGCTGCCATGTTTGAAAGATGGGGTTGGTATGGGGGTTAAACATGCAATTTCGCGATCGCGATCATGCCTAATACATTTTTTGAGGTAAAAAAAAAACATTTTTGAAAAAAAAATGTTGAAAAAAAAAAAAGAAAACGTTATCGTCTGACCGAAAGTACATTATGTCAGGAGATATAGTCGACCCTTGGGTGTTTTAATATTTTCTAAACGTTTGGACACCCCTGTAATAGAAGCACACACACACACACACACACACACACACACACACACACACACACACACACACACACACACACACGCAATATAGAAATACTCTGTACTCAAGTCTTTTCCAAAACGTTTCTAAATGTCTTGGAAATGGTCTTTCAATCACAATTTCATGTAGCCGATTCATAAAGCAGGTCTCAATTCAGTAGGTTAATGCATATTTTGCAATAATAATCTGAAAAGTAGCTAGTTACTAAAGTTTTCAAATAATTGTTGTGGAGTGAAAAGTACAATTATTTGCCTCCAATAATGTAGAGGTATTGAAAAATGGAAATACTCAAGTAAAGTAAAAGTATCAACACATTGTACAATACTATAATAGCTCAGAAAGTGGTGCGTGCGACATACAATTTTTTTTACATCTGCTATTTTTTTATAGTTTGGCTATTGAAAAATAGTACAAGCTCGCAGCACTGTGAGAACTGCCTGATTTAGAATGCATTTGTACATTAGACCTCAGGTCTTAATGGGTTAATCTCCTCTCCACGTCCCTCTTTTTGGTATTATTATCGACATCGTAGATAGACATTTAGCCGACACTTATCCGTCGTGATTTTCATATACAAGCTTAGATCACTGACATTACAATCGAAGCTGGAGCAGGGGAAAAAGGTCAGATCCTCTGTGTGTGTGTGCGGAGAACATGGAGAGCGCTGTGTGTTTGTAGGTGTAGAGCAACCAAAAGGTCTCTCTGTGAAGATGCAGACTTCAGAGAAACAGCTCTTGTCTGGTATTAAAGATTGTTCTGATTATTTGACAGCCGGAGCCGACAGACATGGCAAGTCACACTCAGATGCCGTTTATTGATTGAGATCTGTGTGTGGGTTGGGTGGATGGGTGGGGTGGGGGGGGGGTGGGGGGCTTCTACATATCCATAAGGTCATTGTGTGCACATCTTTGTGTTTGCGTATAGCATTTAACTGCATCTCTGTATCAGTCTGTTTGTGTGCATGCACTTGTTTTAACACGCGTGCGTGCGTGTCTTTGAAGCAGCAGTGTGCTTCTCCTCTTTCGACTCATCTTCGGAGATAGACAGCCGTGTCCTTCTTGTTTCTTTTCTCCCTGTGAACTCCGGCCTTCCTCTCTCGCCGTGACAGATCTGAAAGGAGATTGCGAGACGAGATTGCAAGACGGGGCCTTTCTGATTGGCTCATCATCTCTTTCCTCCATGTGCGCACGCCTCGAAAAATCTCGCCGACGCATCTCTGTGTTTTGATGGCGACTGTAAACACCGGCGAATCTAGCGATTACCGCTAACGCGACGACCGGCATTCAAAGCACAGCTGCATTTTCTCATCCCATTCCGTTTCCTCTTTTTGAATCGACTTTAAGTTTGGGAACTGTGTGCTAAAGCAAGTCTGTGATTCATAATCAGGTGTGGTATTGAATCCTGGGGAAATCGGAGTCCATGTTGACACTTTGGAGAAATTCATCAAATTGTCTACCTACAGTATGTGATTGTGAGCCGAGGCAAAGTGTACCATATACGGTTGTGTGAATTCATCAACAGTTTTGGTTCCAATTTATTGCTCACTTTTGTGTGAGATCGTTTTCTAATCTCCTTTCCAGGCAATTTTATTTTATTTATTTATTTGTTTCAATTTGTGTTCCTTGGCTCTGTATTCTTTCACCACCCACATGGCTTCATCACTGCACAACTAAACCAGTCTGAACTCGGAAGGCTTTTACAAACCAGCCATGAATGTTGATTCACTGAGTGATACCAACAACACAATTAGACTTGGCTTCACAATTGGCAAATGCAAGGCGGGTATTTTACAATCAGTTTATTTTCCCAGCAGACCTCACAAAATGGTGGCGTGTCCCTTGTAATGGCAGTGGAAACTTTTTATCATATTAACCCATTTAGGCCTAGAATTAGAAGGATTCAAAAGACACAAGATAGAATCGGGTAAAAATTCTAATGTTCACGACTTTTCAAAAATAGCAGATCTACGAGCTCGCAGCGCGGCACTCGGTGCCGCGCTGTGAGCTTGTATATCTGCTATTTTTCAATAGTTAAAGCATAAAATAATGATACACAAAATGTGTACCCGTTCTAAATGGGTTAAAAAAAAAAACGTAGAAACCGTCTACTCTAGCTCTGGATGGAAGTGAACTTTATGATGTGACCGTATTATGTGAAAACATCAAAACAAACTCATTTGCGAGACACACCAAATGAAATGTGGCGAGCCACACGACTCAACACCTCTGGGAGTGCATTGCTGATGCGTGTTTTTATTACATTGTTTTATCGTAATTTAATCTTGATGTAGGAATAGTTTACTTCACATAACGATTAAAATTCTACCACTGAATAATGCTAAACAATATGCTGTCCACCTCTGCAACAGCAACAACAATGCTCTGATCTAAAGTTTTCTAAACTCTAAAAGTGTGATCGTTTTCTTTGCACCTTTGGCTTTGCATAGGTATACTGCGAGTCCCTAAAGCGCCCTTGTCTAATTGTGTGTGTGTGTGTGTGTGTGTGTGTGTGTGTGTGTGTGTGTGTGTGTGTGTGTGTGTGTGTGTGTGTGTGTGTGTGTGTGTGTGTGTGTGTGTGTGTGTGTGTGTGTGTGCGCGTGCGTGCGTGTTTTCTGTCCCCCTCCAGGCTTTCTTTGTGAAGGACTACATCCTGAACCACCCAGAGGATGGGGACAAGATAGGACAACTCAGAGAGCTCATGTTCGAGCAGGTCAGTGATGGCGGACGAAAACCAGTCTCTGGTTCATTTAACTCCAAATGGATGCTGTAAAATAATCAACAGAGGAATTGAATGTATTCCATTCTCCACGGGGGATTTCTTTTTTTTTTTTTTTTTTCCCAACTCGGCGGGAGCTCCATGATACTTTTCCGTCAACCCTCCCGTCCTCCCTCCGGACAGAATTAAGCTTCCCTTTCTTAAAATAAATGTCTCTTAAACCTCATGTGTATGAGCCACGGCGCGGCACCATTATAACGGCATACATATATGCAGCTATTATATATACGCAAATGATGTAAGTCCATTCTGTGCTACAGCTCCTCGGGCAAGGAAAATCCAACTTCTGCAAGCACAGCTCCTTCCCCAAAGCCGCGCAAACGCTGAACATTGAACATTACACTGCCGCCGCATCTCACTATGATCACACATACATATGTATGACCTTAATGTATCCATATATGTATGCGGTCTGATGAAACTGAGCGCATATTGCACCTGTCGCTGAAGTGTTCAGCGGGTGAATCTCTGGGATTTCGTTTTTCTCCCTCTGCCCTAAAATGAATTCCATTAACCCCCCGTTAACCCCCCCGTTCTCCCGTTAACATGTGAAATTAGTTTAATCTTTGCTCTAAGTCAGGGGTTTTCAACAGGGGTCCGGGACCCCTAGGGGGTCCTCAGAGTTACTACAGGGGGTCCTTCAAGTCTTTGTGTGATAGAAACCTTTTTTCTCCTTTTTTATATTAACTACTTGATCCCTAACGTCCATATTCTGAGATCTTTAGCCAAAAATAGCCAAATCGGCAAAGAGGTTTGGTGTAGAGGGGAAAAAAGAGCACACTAAGTACAGAGTGAAAGGTTAAGTTTATTAAGTATTGAAGGTTCAAGTGGTTACATATCTTAGACCCCTGCTCTAAGTTTACCACACAACGTTCTTTGCTTGTAGATCTGCTATTTTCACTGCTTTTGTGCGACACTTTTGTTTGATGAAGTAGGGCTTTAATTTACCAAAAAAACATACACATTTTAAACTTGGAGAATAATACTGCCCGACAACGACAATATCTAAAAAGATTTTTTAATCACACTGATCGATAAAAAGTCTCCCATCGATCTCACCCATTATCTCCTCCTGTCTCTATATACTCTGGCCCTAAAATGTAAATATATCTTCAGAAGGAGGGTTCAGAAGGAGGTAGCAGCCCCAAATAAAACCAGAAGACCAGAGCTCCATACACCAATTTTAGCCTTCTTTCATTTTCACCTACGTATTCACCTACCTATTCATTTGTTTTTTAGAATTGATTGAATTGATTAAAAAATAGACCTACAAGCAGATGCGACACATTGCGAGCTTGTAGGACCGCTATTTGTGTCCCGCGATGAAGAATGAACCGGGTTTAAAGGGATAGTTCACCCAAAAAAATTACTTATTTTCTATCAATTACTCGCCCCATGGAGACCTGAGTTGTTTGTTTTTGACTCATTCCTAAGCCAATAATTTGATGAGCAGTGGTTCCCTATGGAGACACAAAGAGCCTGCTTTGTTCCCTATGGAGACACAAAGAGCCTGCTTTGTTCCCTATGGAGACGCAAAGAGTCTCCTCAAATTATTGGCTTAGGAATACGACAAAATCTAAAAAATATCATGAATTCAAGTCTCCAATAGGAAAAAAAAAAACATCTTTTTGGGGGTGTACTCTCCCTTTCACTGAATGCCACCCTTGATTAAAAATCTACAAAACTGGTGCCAGCCATTTTGTTTAATTTTGCCTTTTTATGGGGGCCAAAATCATATTTTGTACTTAAATTACATATATAAATCTATGCTTCTATCGAAAGCCACACTACCCCTCTTACAAAGGAAAACATGTATATTTATATATATATCCTATCATTAGATTTGGGCTTCAATAGAACATGTGTAAGATGTCTTGATCATCATCATATGTGTATGCTGTCATTGGGCATGTGTGTAATCTGGAGTGCAATGGCATTTGAAAACCACCAGGTGGTGGTCTCCTACTATCTGATCAACTAACAGAAGAAGGAAGAAGACGTCCATCTTTTTTTTGGTTTGGGCCTAGTTGTTTACATTTTGGCCAGGCCTTTTAGCTAGCATGCTACACACTTCAGAGCCCTGGCGATCGCGATCAAGGATAGCAATCGCCAAATGGATGGCACCGCTGGTTTCGTGTGATTTTTCGGAGTTTTTGGAGTACTTATAGTTCGTCAGGGAAGCACGGGAAGTGTATAAACGAACGTTTTAAGACAACATTTAAACGGCCGGAACCAATGTTCGGTTATACCGATTTCCCGTCGGACTGTGTTACACTGGTGCTACAGTCAAATCGGCCGTATCGCTCCGGTCACGGAGGCTCATGGCTAACTTCTAGAGCGATTTTTTTGAAATTACAATTATGAAAAAATTATAAAACTTTTGATTAATTAAAAAGACGTAAAAGACGTTTGTGGCACTAAGGATCAAAGACGTAATAGACGTTTATGGCGTTCAGTGAGTTAAGCTTCTCCCGTTTGTTTTGTGCAGTAGATGTCAACGGGGTTCCGCTGTCTTTTTCACAGGCACGTATCTTGGAGTACGGCCTGGCTGTGCACGAGAAGTTTGTCCCCCAGGACATGAGACCTCTGCATAAGAAGCTAGTGGACCAGTTCCACCTGATGAAATCCAGCCTTGGCATACAGGTAGACCACCCAAGATACCACTAGTCCATCTTATCCTTATAAGCATTTAAAAGAGTACTGTACAATACGTTAGTTTCAGTGATTATGTAAAGCAGTATTTTGTAGGAATGTCCGATATTATCGGCCTCCTGATATCATAGGCAGATATTAGCATAAAAATGTATTATCGGAAAATTATCGTTATCAGTGTTTAAACATGCTAGACTAAACAACAATCTCCAGCGTAACCTTTTGGTTTTACCGTCTGTTGCGCATCTGTGAGGTCTGAACACGCGCTCAGCAACATCGTTTTGAAGTGCAAGTGGTTGACAATTAGTTTACTTTTGGTGAAAAAAGCGGTATATATTTCGGTTGGTATCGGAGTTGGACAATATCAGAAAATCAGATATCGTCCAAATAGCCTATATCGAACATCCCTAGTATTTGGTTCCATTTAAACAACCAGTCACGGTTTGCACCCCTGGTGGTCCTCGTATCCAGGCGTTGTGCACCAGTGGACCCCGATGTACAGCCCTCCCTTCATGTGTAGTCGTCTTCCTATTTGCATAATTCATGCTGGCGCGCCAAGCGAGCCCACGCCATCACTTCCTCACGTTCCGCTTGCAACCCCCCTCAGGAGTTTCCAGCGTACGTGCGTGCCAGCCCCGTGCACTTCACCAACGGAAGCCCGCGTGCGTGCAGGAACTCGGTGCCCAACATCATCAGCCCGGAGGGTGGCAGAGGCATTGCCAGGCGCAGGTGAGAACCCCCCCCCGCCGTCTCCACACAACAGACGTTGAAATCGACTGGCCGTGGCTGAATGTGGTGTTTTTTGGTTTTTTTTGCAACACAAAAGAGTTTGGTCAAAAAGGACTCATTAAAAAGAAACATAATTATCGTCGTTGTCGGGTGGAAACCCTGTTTGTCCAAAACCGTTGCTTTTTTATTATTTAAAAAACAAATGAAAGTAGTGAAAATAGACGATCTACAAGTCTGCTTGTAGTTCTGCTATTTTCACTACTTTTGTGCGACACCTTTGTATGATGAAGCAGGGCTTTAATTTTGAAAAAGAATACATGCATTTGAACATGAAAATTTGGACATAAAAGGTTTCTTCCCAACAGTGACGATGTATTATGTGCTTACGTGATTAATTTACATAATATGCATACAAATACATGTCTTCACTGTTGGGCAGAAACCCTGTATGTACAAAGCTGTTACTTGGCGAAGAAAAGGATAGTTTTGATGATTCTTTTCGTATTCAGTTACAAGCTCTTGTTAATACCTCTTTATTGTTTAAAGGTAGGGTAAGTGATTTCAATTAAGTTTCAGTTTTCATGTAGATGAAAGGCTTGGGCCTTCCTCTCCTGCTTTTTTCTCCTCATGGGATGAGGCTGAAGTCCAAATATGGACCAAACACTCTATAGTAACTGGTACTATCAGAACATTATATACCATTTTGTTATTATTTGAATTAAATGAAATTACTTACCCTACCCTTAAACATATATTAAGCTCACAAAGTGGCACTGCGCGTCTCGTTGTGGCTATTTTTGTTATACGGCATCAAAACAAAATAAATAACGAAATATGGGGGTACAAGGTTTCTGTCCAATAGCGATAACAGTATATTACTTTATATGTTTTATGTAAGCCGACACAAACAATCCAAAAGTCATTTTGTGTCTCCCTTTACGTGGCATTCCTCTCTGGCTTCATCCTGCCTTCTTTTCTTTCCCAACTTGCTTGCTCTCTCTCTCTCTCCTTGAACTTTTTACCTTTAACACCTTGACCTCCCGCGTTCTTCTTTTGTTCCCCCCTCCTCCTCCTCCCCGCCTTCCCTCACCGATGTGGCTCCATCTGGGCGCCGGCAGGGACACTGCACACACACAGAGCTGTCCCTATGTGTGCCAGACTGGTGGGCGTATACTGTGTGTGTGTGTGTGTGTGTGTGTGTGTGTGTGTGTGTGCGTGTGCGTGTGCGTGTGCGTGTGTGCGTGTGTGTGTGTTTGTTTGAGTGTGCGTGTGTACGTGTGTGTGTGCCCAGCGACCCTGCCATCCTGTCTACCTGCAATCAAGGGCGTCACAAGGGGGGGAAAGTGGGACTTAGTTACTGGGGCCCAAGGTGGAGGGGCTTTATTTATTTTATACTTGAAAAATAGCAGATATACAAGCTCATAGCTTGTAGATCTGCTATTTTTGAAAAGTCGTGAAAATGTGTGCAAATCTTTGAATATATGTATTTTTTAAGCAAACATTTGTAACACAAATTTTGCTTCTGAGGGGTCCCTGGAACTAAATATTTTGAGCTGGGGGTCCGTAGCCAAATACGTATAATTTTGGGGGTCCTTCACATGAAACATTTTGAGCACCACTGACATAGAAACATAGGATTTCCAAAAATAAAAAATAAAAAATGCACAAAATGTTCACAATTTAAAAAAAATAGCAGATCTACAAGCTTGCAGTGCGGCACTCGGTGCTATTTTTCAATAGTTAAAGCACAACATGTGAGTGAATCCTTGTACCCAGGGCCCAGAATTTGGTGTGACACTCCTGCCTGCAATATCCGGACTCCACAACCCCCCCCCCCCCCACACACACACACACACAGGGTTCACACATGCTGTGTCAGTCTCTCACTGCCTTATCGAGGCTGTGTTTTGCATTATGTCTGGCCAAGCAGTGCTATTTTTATGTGGGCCGTTGCTTTAGTCTCGCCCACGACTAATATGCACGATTCACAGTCCATTGTTCAGCGGTGTCCCTCGCTGAAAATAGCCAAGCCACAAGCTCACAACGCGGTCGCATCGGATGTTAACAGAGAGTGACGCCGTTGCGTGGCAAAATATAAGCGAGGCTTAACTTAAAATGAAATTGCCGATGCGTCGCAAACCTTGTGGATCAGCTATTTCTGGCAAAGAGATTTGGTGTAGAAGAAACAAGAGCATGCCAGTCTGTTTCATAGAGGGTTTAAGTGGTGAAATGTGATTGATGGCATCATCATCTTTTCACTGAACTAACCCCTTTTTTTGCCTTCTCTCTCCCCGTTTGTCTGGTGTTTATCCACCTCTCTCACTCTCTCTCTCTCTCTCTCTCTCTCTCTCTCTCTCTCTCTCTCTGTGTGTTTTGCTGTGTCTATTATCGGTGAGTGAATGCCCTCGAAGCGCGCACAGCAGAAATCCTCAGTGTCACTTTAACCCAGAGAGTGTAAAAGTGTAACTTTTTTACAGTCTCGGGGGTTAAACTGTGGATTTTAGCAGTGGTGCGGGACATAATGTACTGTTTGTACTACAACACCTTTAAGAACGACCACGATAATCATCTTTCTCTCTCCCTCTCTCTCTCTCTCTCTCTGTCTCTCTCTCTCTCTCTCTCTCTCTCTCTCTGTCTCTCTACCTCTCTCTCATCGACAGCCCCCTCAGCTATCCAGCGGTGAACCGTTACTCGTCTTCATCGCTGTCGTCCCAGGCCTCCAACGAGGTCAGTAACATCACTGGCCAGTCGGAGAGCTCGGACGAGGTCTTCAATATGCAGGTAACTTCTCCTCTGTTCACGCGTCCGTCCGTCCGTCCGTCCGTCCGTCCGTCCGTCCGTCCGTCCGTCCGTCTGTCTTTCTATGCCAGTTATTCCCTATTCTGTGGGGAACGTTCACCAAGAACAACAGATCTACAAGCTTACTGTACAGTGGGTCACAATGTAAAGCTTGTAGATCTGCTGTTTTTGGTGAAGAGATTTTGGGCGCTCTTTTCGTTCATGCGTTACCCCTTATCACTAAACTGTTACTATTTTATTTTGAAAAACATTAAAATAGTTCAAATAGCTGATCTACAACGTTTCGATGTAGATCGGTTATTTGAAGTATTTTAAAATGTTTTTCAAAATATAAAAAAGGCAAAGAAGTTTAGGGATAAGGGGTAAGGCCTGGACGAAAATATACTGTAGCTATTTGTGTAGATCGAAGAAGAACGCACCAAGTAACAGTGCACAGTGGACTTGTATCACGGCACCCTAAGGCAGTGTTTCACTTGACCCTTCTCAGGGGCACACCAAAGGTCCCCAGGCACAGTGGTTGAGAAACACTGCCCTAGGGTGCCACGGCACCCTGTTCTATGCTGTCCCCCCACCAACATCTCCATCTCTATCCCTGTTAACCTCTCTGTATTTCTCACTTTCTCCATCATTTATTTTCTCCTCCAACTCTTCCTTTCTCACTCTGCCTCACTCTCTCTTTCTAATGCTCTCTCTCTCTCTCTCTCTCTCTCTCTCTCTCTCTCTCTCTCTCTCTCTCTCTCTCTCTCTCTCTCTCTCTCTGCCTCTCACTTCAGCTTGATTATCAGAAAACAAAAAGAACACTGTCGGCATTTCAACAAGCCATTGCTGTACATCGAAATAATAGGATTGGTAATTGCTTTAAATTATGAGCAGCTGGAAACGTCGTGATTAATAAGAAAACAGAACACGAACGCAAGAGAATGTCTTTTTCTCTATTTCTGTCAATCTCTCTCTCTCTCTCTTTCTGTTGGTTACACTATTTTATTGTATACACCAACCTACTCATACGCTCTATGGAGGCACGTCAGAATCTCAAGGCACACGTTTAGCTGACTCATGGCACACGTGTGTCTTGGCCCATGCTGATGTACACACTTGTTGATTTTAGGGAAAAATATGTAGGAGCAGTGTCCAAAAATGTGTTTTGCAAGAATCGAGAGCAAAGGGGGAAACACGCACATCTCCAAAAATGTACAGGTGCTGGACCAAAAATACGCACCATAGAAAGAAGAGGGGACACAACATACCTGATGAAGACCCACTAGGGTTGAAACGTTGTGTCTCCATCTTTAAATACATTTGTCGCTGGAGCATTGGAACAGTGTGCGGACTTCCTCTTCTTTCTATTTTGCAAAAATCGGCCTCATGGTGGCGCAACAGGTGACATCAGAGTGGATGTTACAATGGTCACACAAGGCCATAATGCCACTGGGTAACAGAGAGTCGATTACGGCTGACCCATGCGTGCATCGTTTTGCATTCTCATAGTAAGCGGCACAAAGGACTGATGAAGTCGGGGAAATCTCGCTATTTCTATATCCCATTATTTTGACTACCAGCGTCGGCAGGTTAGCTACTCACCAGCGTCAGGGTTACTGAGGTTAGGGTTTGGGTTAGGTTTAGGCATAGAGGTTCACATTCACCAGCGTCGGCAGGTTAGCTTCTCACCAGCATCGTCAGGTTAGCATTTAACCAGGTTAACATTCACCCGCGTCGAAACACTGGGACGTAAAACAAATGTTATGTTGAAATATCGACCGAGCCCCCCCAGGGTAAATTAATAAATCCTTCCTCTTTTTCTGTTCAATCCAACACATATTTTTTCACAAGTTACTGCTACAGTATATTGGTACTTTTCTGAACAAAGTTACTGAGAGCGATAATGAAGGGGAGACTCGCACTGCCGGATCCCATTAACGCCTTTGCACTTAGTACGGCTGATCGTGGGGAAATGTAATAATAACCACACTCCACTTGGGATTCGCCCCGTTAACCTTCGCCAGTAGACTATAAATTACGGCATGTTTGCGCTCAGCCGCGCTGTTCCGTGCTGCAGTGTTGTGTTCTTGTGATTCTGGCGTCGATCTGTTCACTTACGACTATGATGATGAGGATGATTGAATTTAAAATCTATGTATGTGGATGTGGCTCTGCTCCTGTGATACTACAGATTTATCTGCGCAAGCACGACATAATCTAAGATCACGAACCACCTCTGAAGTATTGCCTCTGATATGGACATAACATTTAACGCTTCCACGGCATAACTCAAGATACACAGATATAATAAAAGCTGCAGAAGTCTATATTAACATATTGACATAGTAGTGAATGAGGTTGGAGGGTGACTAAGCGGGGGCAACAGTCTGACTGCTATGCCCGCCTGAACTATTGCAATGCTTTAAATAGCCAATTTGCAAGCTCACAATGCGCCACAATGTGTGACATGCTAATACGGCAGGGCTATTCAACTGGCGGGGCCAAAACAGCAGAAGAATTCTAAACATAAAAAAAAGTCCAGCGTCCAGCCCCTTGGGTTTCTGAAGATGTGGGCCCCTGGACAATTTAGTTGAATAGCCCTGCTATACGGCATTCAAAAATGTACTTGATGATGGTGGTGGTGATCAGGCACGTGCACAAATAGACATCAAACTTAAGGGGGCTTGAGCCCCTGCCCTTTTACCTGTCTGTAAAAAGTGCCCTCTCTCCACACCATGAATGCAGTTTTCACTATGGTGAAAGTAGAAGGCAGCATTCAAGAGAATTGCCTTGTCCAAACTATAGTTCAGTGAAGTATCAAGTACCGAAAATAGCCGACTGCAACGAGTTGTGAGCTCGGAGGTCTGCTATTTTCAATATTTTCACCAAATGCCCTTTTAGAAATGTCAGCTCCTGCCACTCTAACATTCTCTGCACGTCCCTGATGGTGATGTTAGTAACATACAGGGGTGTCGCACCAAATTCTGGGCCCTGGATTCACTGCGGGCCCCCCATGAATGTTCTTCATAGGGGGAGGGGGGTTAAACCATTTAGACTGGGAACGCATTATTACGTTATGCCATGTTGTGGCTATGTTGTGCTTTAACTATTGAAAAATAGCAGCTATACAAGCTGCGAGATTGTAGATCTGCTATTTTTGGAAAAATCTTGACAATTTGTCTTTGAATATTTCAAATCCTTCTAAAGTTTTTCTTTTTTTTTTAAACCTATGTTTCTATGTCAGTGGTGCTCAAACTTTCATGTCAAGGACCCCCAAAATGATATGTATTTGGCCACGGACCCCCATCTCAAAATATTTAGTTCCAGGGACCCCCCAGAAGCAAAATTTTAGTTACAAATGTTCGCTTAAAGAATACATATTTATTCAAAGATTGTCACACATTTTCACGACTTTTGAAAAATAGCAGATCTACAAGCTTGCAGCACAGCACTCAGTGCCGCGCTGCGAGCTTGTATATCTGCTATTTTTCAATAGCTAAAGTATAAAAATGATTAAGGCCCCTCCACCTTGGGCTCTAGTAACTCACCCCCACTTTTCCCCCTCCTTGTGACGCCCCTCCCTGGTGATGGTGACGATAGTGACATACTTCTCTTGTGGTTCTCCCTCCAGCCCAGCCCATCTACCTCGAGTCTCAGCTCCAATCACTCTGCCTCACCCAACGTCACCAGCTCCGCCCCCTCCAGTGCCAGAGGTAAGACTGAGCATGCTCCACACCACATGTTTCCCAAGCAGTGGGTCGGGAGTCGGGACCCATTTGTGGGTCACAGAATTGTATGGATCACGACTCAAAGTAATGAGTAAACCATTTTTTCTAGAAAAATAAAATAAAAC
The DNA here is from genome assembly GCF_963921795.1 of Nannobrachium achirus. NCBI lineage: Eukaryota > Metazoa > Chordata > Actinopteri > Myctophiformes > Myctophidae > Nannobrachium > Nannobrachium achirus. The sequence goes on from NC_137830.1 coordinate 20,984,179, forward strand.
ATAGAATTTGATACATTTTCACACAAAGTATCAAAAACATCTAAGAAATTCCACAAATTAAATATAATCATAATTAAGAAGTAGTTAAAATAGCTGATCTACAAGGTAGAGTTGCAGATTGGCAACCGGAAGGTTCCCAGTTCGATCATGGGCTCCCCCATAGTTACTGTTGAAGTGTCCTTGAGCAAGACACTGAACCCCTAATTGCTCCCGGTGAGCAGGTTGGTTGCCTTGCATGGTTTCCTCCATCATGGGTGTATGCATTTGTGTGTGAATGGGTGAATTTAATGCACAATCTATGTAAAGTGCCTTGGATAAAGGCGCTATATAATTATAAATGCACCATTTACCATTTAGCACAGAGATGTCTGTGGCTGCTGTCCATGGTCCTGAGTAAACTGTAGCTGCAGCCCATGGTTCTGAAGTAACTGTCACTGCAGCTGCTATCCAGGGGACCTGTGGCCGCTGGGGTCTACACATGGCCCCAAATGTGACTATTGTCATGTGCCATGTTTGGTGCGGATTGGAGCAGCGGCGCAAGTCCGGATGTTTTGTCTGTCTGTGGATTTAATGAATAGTCAACCAACAAAAAGTGCTTGTGTCTAATAACTACATTGGATCCAGCTGGATCCATTTCCTGTAAGGTAACGGTTTTGGACCGTCAGGTTTCCGCCTGACTGCGACGACATCCCCACATAACATAGTGTTGCTTAGTCTGCTTATTATAAGTGATTTTTGGCCTGTTTTTCTTTAAAGTCGCTTGTAAACAGCTTCTTTTGGGCTTGTTTTCGCAGAAGCCGTCTGCATCACAAAATCATTGAACGTGAATATTAGAAAACCGCACACCTGGTAACTTCATCATCTGCAGCTACAGATTGTACAGGAAAGGAAAAAAGACATCAGGAGGTAGTTGAGTGCAACAGAAAAGTGCGAGAGAATAGGAGAGAGAGAATACTAAATGAGATGAAAAATGTAATATGCCGATTTCTTTATTAGGATAAACCCCTTGAGATGTGCCATCTCGTTTTAGAGGGGGTCCCAACATAAATGCATGTTACAATCGTTACATGTATACAGAGTAGACAAGACAAAATACATGGACAGAACAAAAACAACACACATTTCATTACTAACCAAATCCACAGTAAAGTAAACCTGCTTATATGGTGAGACAAACACTGCAGAGGGGCACTCTGACAAAGGGGGGGAGAGAGAGAGGCAGTTAAGGCGAAGGGAAAGAGAGAGAGAGAGAGAACAAGAGAATGACATGATTCTAGTTTGTTGGAGCGTGCCTCCTTAACCCTTCAGATAATCTCCGGTCTGGTCGTAACCTCAACCAACCAGGGGCGTCATTTGGGGCATCAGGACATTGGCAATTGCCACCCCTGATGAATTTAACCTCAAATTCAGTTATTTTATGCATATTGTCCCATTCATTAATTAACCACTTACAATGTGACATCCCTATTTTGGGAATGTCATTTTAGACGAACATTTTCTCTCTTCGCTACCAAAGAAACAGTGAAAATCTACAAATGCTCAATGCGTTCGTTATTTTAGTATTGGGGCGATAACTTCTTTTTATGTCACCACCTATTTCTATCTGAAATTACGCCTCTGCAACCAATCCTACCTCTATTTTAACCAGAGTTAAAATATCGAATGTCACCTCTCTCTCTAATTCTCTCTCTCCCCCACCCCCCCTCCCCCCTGGCCTCTTAATCTCGACACGTTCGGACAGACGTGCCGATGTGTCTCCGTCCCGATGTGCCTCATAAAAATACGAATATATGGGGACGTTTATGGACGTGAAAAGGTCCAGCTCCCTCCCCTCTCTGCCCAGCAGGCCCCTGGCCGCCCGCCCCGTATAAAAACTGCCTCTGTCTCTCCCATAAAGAGTGCAGGTGAATTACTGTTCTTATCGGGGGGGGGGGGGGGGTCCTGCTATCTGCTGCTGGTATGATGGCCCCATCCCAAGGCTGTCGCGGGGCACAGCCACTAATGGGACAGGATCTATTGCTGATCTAAACGTTTCTAACTGGAGACAGGGTGCGTATGCTCTGTCTGTTGTCCGTGATTGATAGCTAGGAACCAAAATGGACCCTTAAAAACTGTGAGGGTGTACAAATGTTATTTATTAATAATAAATGAAAAAAGTTATTGAAAAAACACGGTCTGATCATGTATGAGTCAACCGAGAAAATAATGGGTGTTTTTAATGAATCTATCATGGTTAAAATGGAGTTTGAAGTTACAATGGGTATGTATGGGGAGAGGCCCTGGGCCTGGAGGGCCTGATAACATTTGCACCAATATCTAAATATTGAATAAAGCAAATTAAAATCTGTTCAGGGTGTTCCGGTGTTCATAAAAGCCTGATTAGATGATAAAATTATCATTTTGCCTAACAGTGACGATATTCATAATTTTCACTCCCAGCACCTTATAAAGTGAAATATCCCTTTAAAGGCCCGCTGACACGCCCAGAAATTATAATAGTATGATACAGTAGGTGACATGGTCTCTCTGAAAACGGTCTGAAATAGTCTGAAACTCATGTCACAGTGTAATCTGCCCCTCGCCCCCCAACAGCAGCTGACCAGTACAGTAAGTAGTCTAAGTACAGTCAATTAATTTGATTGGCTTTTAATTGCGCATTCTCACAATGACATCATAAACATATTAACTAATATTTTAAGATGACTTTTTAAAGTGACAGTACCCCTTTAGATGACAGTCCTACTTTAAGTAAAATGGACTTTAGTTAGTTCACACCACTGGACGTGGGGCCGGAGAAGGAGGGCTTGGGATGAAGCGGAGAGGAGGGCGGTGGGGGAAGAGTGGAGGGTGGATGTGGCCCATTTATCATGTTGTGGAGCTAGTGAGGCAGAACGCATGCTGGACCGCCTCACAGGGACCAACCAGAGATTGGCCTTTTCTGATTGCCTGTGTTTGCGGGTAATAGTCTAACGCTGTGTGTGTGTGTGTGTGTGTGTGTGTGTGTGTGTGTGTGTGTGTGTGTGTGTGTGTGTGTGTGTGTGTGTGTGTGTGTGTGTGTGTGTGTGTGTGTGTGTGTGTGTGTGTGTGTGTGTGTGTGTGTGTGTGTGTGTGTGTGTTGTGCTAACCTTCACCCCCTCAGGTTCGCCCCAGATGGCGGACAAACACAAGCATTCCAGAGACAACAACAGCTGTCTGTCTCCAAGAGAGAGGCCGGTCAGCGCCATCTTCCCCAACCCCCTGGACCCCACGCAGGTTAACACACGGCTACTACACACCTCCTCCGTTATTCATCTGCTACTGTACTAGACCTCACTTCCCAGGACCCCCCTAATCCCAGCACACTCTGCTAGGCCGGTGGCTCTCAACCTTTTTGGCCTCGCATTGCGAGGCGCTGTGAGGATGTAGATCGGCTATTTTCACAATTTCTGTCTCTAATATTTGACAATTTGGCCAGTGTTTAATTTCTCATTTTAGAGGTATTAGAAAAGGTCTTAAAGAGGTGGTGCCATGATTTCCCCCCCTCTAAAACATGATTATCAGGTATTATGATTATACTAGGAGGAAGATTTTTTCCAAAAAAGTATACAGAAAGAGTTAAAATTGGGTTTTTATGTGGCCACACCCCCAGTTCATTAAGTATGCATGGTGGGTGGTGACCCAGCTGAAGTTAGCCACACCCCACAGTGTTGGGTGAATGGTAATTAGGGGAGGAGTTGATACTGTGACATACTTAGTATCTGTGTTTTTTAACTGACACTTTTGACCACAAGGTGGCAGCCTCCAAGAGAAAACAAACAAATACCAAGAGAATACATCATTTCTCATAAAAACCACACCAGGGGGTCCTAGACACATGAAAAACAGAAAAAGTACAAAACTATGGCACCACCTCTTTAAAAGTCCTTAAAATGTCACTTTAGAAATGTGCAGATACCCTTGAACTTTATGTTGGTTTGTTTACTGTTGAGTGAGAAAACAATGTTACACATTAAGTTAATCATCTGGGGACCCCCCAAAATAATTTGGTGACCCCCCCTGGGGTCCCTAGTACCCACAGGTTGAGAACCAGTGTGCTAGACTGGGGTAACTCAGGGTAGAGGAGTGGTTCCCAAACACTGGGTGGGGACCCGTTTGTGGGTCGTGGACACATTCTTATGGGTCCCTTTATTTTTTGTTTCTTGCCTTTTGTTTTTAATATTATTTCAAAACATAAAAAAAAAACATTCCCAAAAAAGCTTTTTTTTCATGAATTAAAAAACAAATGCAATGATTATTTTGCAGTAATTTCATGAAGAAATAAAATAAAAATCTAACAAATTCTATACATTAGGAAACAACATTTTAAGAAGTAGTAAAAATAGCCGATCCACAAACTCGCAACACGGCCCGGTCCCGAGAACGTCCCACATTAACATACGTGGATGTACTCAAGAAAGACGCAGGAGCGCAAAGCACCAACAAGCTGCATAGAGATGACTGGAAGCGACGATGGAGGGCTCGTCTGAGGACGACCAGGAGAGATATATCGCACTGAAAATAGACAATGCACGGTGCACAAGCACACACCGTGTGCAACGCGGTGTGTGCTTGTATATTGTCTATTTTTGGCATGTATCTTTCTCTCTAAATGCCTAATCCTAACCCTACCCTGAATACTTTCCTAATTGTAAGCCTAATAAAAAAAAAAAAAAGGTTTTAATCATAGAAACATGCAACCTTTCTATGATTAGGCTGGTCCTCTTGTGAGTTCTTGACGTATTGTATGAAAAAGATACGCTCACAAACACACTCCCAAGAGAGACACACAAACGCACAAACCTCACGCGCTTGTGTGTGATATCTGTGAAGTTGATTTGAGATGTTTGTGTGTGTGTGTGTGTGTGTGTGTGTGTGTGTGTGTGTGTGTGTGTGTGTGTGTGTGTGTGTGTGTGTGTGTGTGTGTGTGTGTGTGTGTGTGTGTGTGTGTGTGTGTGTGTGTGTGTGTGTGTGTGTGTTTTCAGAGAGCCACTCCTCATCAGATAGACAACACTCTACCAAGGAGCGATCCCAACCTCTCAGCACCAGACAAAGGTAAAAAAATAAAAAGATCGTCGACTACCTTTTTTCACTGACGAAACCTAAACTAAAATTAAGCTACAGAAGGGTGACTAAAACTATGACAAAATATATTGTCAATTTCGTCAACAAATGTTAGGGAGGGACTAGTGGAGTTCCTGTAGAACTAAAAGACAAGTCATCTTACGTTTGGTTGCGCTCGGATGTTGCACTCTGAAAATAGCAGATCTACAAGCTGCAGCGCGACGCGTTGTGAGCTTGTTGATCTGCTATTTTCAACATGCAACCAAGTGTAAAATCAGGAAGTATGACCCCATCAAGGCCTGCCAAAATACATTTTTGTCGCCAAAATCAATTGTAGATTTAACTAAAACTAGACTAAAACATGACTAAAACCAAACTGAATTTTATTCAAAGGACTATGACTAAAACTAAAATCAAAATTTGCTGTCAAAATCAACACTAGTGCTGTGCTGTGCTGTGCTGTGCTGTGCTGTGCTGTGCTGTGAGGTGTGGTGTGGTGTGTGTCCCCGAGGCAGTGGGCCTCTGTCCAGGCAGAGTGTGTGTGACAGGATGACCACTTGCTGTCTGGAGACACCTGTCATCACGCAGCTGCTTCTGGGTCCACAGCCTCCACAGGACACACACAGGCACGCACACACACGCACACACGCACGCACGCACACACACACACACACGCACACAAACAAACCCACACCCCGCAGGCGTAGCTTTCCTACTCTTCTTAAAAATATCCACAGAGACAGGCGGCTGGTCAGGTAAAAGAGTATGCATTCACATGCAACATGAGCATACTGTACATGCAAAAGTGCACACGCACACACACACACACACACACACACACAAACCCACACCCCGCAGGCGTCGCTTTCCTACTCTTCTTAAACAGGGTTTACAGTTTTTTTCATCTCCCTTCATCAGGTAGAGTAATATAACGGCGGGTCGCCTTCCTGCAGTGCAGACGGACATGAGCGACATTCATATGTATGAGAGCGTATCTATTAGCGCTGCTCTCCTCCTCCTCACCGGAGATAAAAGAAGAAAGGAAAATACTAGTTTTAAAAAGTCAAAAGGAAAACCGAGACCTGAATCTGACCCCGACTGGGTGTAATCAAGAACCAAACTCGAGACGATCATGATCATTTCGACTGAGCTCTCTCTTTACTACGTGACTACCCGACAACCTGACTGGTAAACAACTTTTTTTTGGGTTATACTGCATATTCGACCCCAAATAACCTTCCTAACTTCATCCGCTAGAAGCTTGTACAGTTGCCATCCGCTTTGTGCAGTTGGACGCGGTAATAAAGGGGGTGGTGTTGGGGGTGGGCGGGTTTACCTTAATTCACCTTCTGTGATTAGTTTTGTATCAGCGATGGGGAGTTTGGAAGAGTGCCACTTGAGTCGGAAACGGCATGAAAACAGCCCCGGAGGCTTCGCTGAACTCACTCGGATAATGAGGGAAATGAGTGAGACACCTCCGTTTCAAGAGGAAGTGGTTGGCATGCGTCAATTCCCCTGTACACACACACACACACGTACACAGGCACGCACACACACGCACGCACGCACGCACGCACGCACGCACGCACGCACGCACGCACGCACACACCTCGCTGAGAGCTATGGCCATAAACCTTTTTTCTGCACGAAAAAAATAGCCGATCTTTTAAGATCTGCTGTTCAGTAGTGGAAACATTTCTCAAATGTTTTACTTAAGTAAAAGTGTCAATACTGGGATATAGAAATACTCTGTTACAAGTAAAAGTCCGGAATTCAAAGTTTACTTGAGTAAAAGTACAAAAGTATTGGTATCAAAATGTACTTAAAGTACCAAAAGTAGAAAGTACTCATTATGCAGAATGTCCCATTTCAAGTTTTGAAATGTACAGTATAAAAATAGTTTGAAAATAGCAGATGTACAAGCTCACAGTGAGCTTGTCGATTATCTATTGTCTATCAAAACCTTCAAAGTAATTTTTTTTTAAAAATTGGAAATGCAAATATCTCAAAATTGTACTCAAGTACTTAAGTAAATGTACCTACAGTAGTTACTTTCCACCACTGCTGCTGTTCTCTAAGTATACAAACAGGCTTTACACCTTGTGCACGTGACAGTGGGGATGGGTGTGAGGATTCACACTGAACGTGTGATTCATTCACAGGTGCAGTTCATAGCTTCCTTAGACACTGCGTAACATCACGCCTTCTAACACACATTTAAGCGCCGACATCTCGTGATCTCATCAACTTTATTAAGGCTGTGAATCCTTGAGTCTCCTCATCTTCATCTTTCCATAGAGTGGGATGTTTGTGTGCAAAATCTCTCTCCTTCTGATGAAAGTTACACAAATGCTGACGTGTATCACACAGGTCCAGTGGGCAATCAAGGTTAAATAGACAGTTGTTTACCCCCAAAACGTAAATTTCTTTTAATAAGAATAAATGTTTTCTTTGGAAAACGGTCGGAAATAATGTATAGCCTTGTATAGGCTGAGTATACATGTTGTTTACATCATATTAGACCTACATTTAACCTTCATCATTTATAAAATAAATGTGGTGACTGACCAGGGTTCTCAGAGGCCCATTATTCTGAGCACCATTCTGACCATGGGAGGCGTTTAACTAAAGTGGATTCTCCATAATGGCTAGAAAGTAAGCAGAATGCATTAGACGTTTAACTTTTGGCGGATACAATGATCACCCTAAGCAAACTACACTGCCCTACTGTATGTATTTCACCACTTAAAGGACAACTTTATTTTTTTACAACAAGGGTTCATATTTTAGATTACTTAGAGGAAAGAAAAGATGAGTGTTAAACTGTTTTCATTTTCTTCTTTCTATCGTTTTAGCCATTTTAGCGAGTTTGATTTCAGTAGTTGGGGTCATGCGTGCAAGTGGCTAAGTATGTCTTTTTAGACACAATGAGCCGTCAAATTCTTTAGCAACACTACGAGCCCCCATAAGTCTCACCTAACCATGAAAGGAAACTATGCGGTGCATGTAGGGGGCTTATTGTGTCTAAAAAGACATATTTAGCCACTTGCACGCATGCCCCCAACCACTGAAATCAATCACTGAAAAACGATAGAAAGAAGTGAATGAAAACATTCTAACACTCATCTTTTCTTTTCTCTAATTACAATCTAAAATATGAACCTGTGTTGTAAAAAAAAAACTAAGTTGTCCTTTAAGCCCTATGTACATATGATTAACATTTATAACCTTGTAGATGTGATATTTCTGCTATAGAAATAATATTGTATTTTTTGGGGTCTCATGTGGAGCGGGTGCATCTACAGTAATCCATTGATCACCAAGCACCATGACAGGCTGCTGTATATGGATGTTTGTATCATTCCACTGTGCCTTGCAGATCTATTGAAAGAGATAGTAACAACAACACTCCAAATCATTTATTGCCAAAAAAACAACAGTTGATTTGGTATTATGTTTTGAGCTGAGCTCAGGAAAGAGCAAGCACTTCCAAACACTGTTCTCAAAGTGGATTCCAGGGACTCTGTGAGTTCCTTTTAGAGGGTTCCAAATTGACCCATAGACGTCTGTAACTCTGACAGTATACAAATGGAACCAAATGGACTCTGACGGGTCCATTTGTATACTGTCAGAGTTAAGAGTAGACCTTGACATTTAAAAGTTTGAGAAACACTGCACTATACTGTACATTTCCAAACACGTGAACCGACAAAGAGTGCCATAATGTCTCTCTCTTTCAACGGGTCTGGTGCTGTGTCCTCCCATGTCCATTGACTCGTCTGGTGGTGTCTCTTGTCTTGCCGTCCCACCATTAAGTGAGGGCCACCCCAAGTAGCTGGAGTTTAGACAGTGCCAGAGAAGGCACCCTGCACTCCACCGACCCGGTGGGCAAGTTTCTAGTTCCTCCTGTCCCACCTAGGCCACCGTACTCAGGTAAACCGACCAATCAGAAAACTAGTCTCTCCTCCTTCCCGCCGAGGGAATTGGTACTAATTCTTCCGCTCTGACTTTTGACAACCCAGCAGTCTCCTTACATTTGATTAGTCTGTGTTGTTTTCTTCCAACTGCAGATATCTGCACCACTGATGCCTTTTTTCTCTCTCTCTCTTTCCAACTTACTTTTTGCTCTTGTGTTCACCCGCCGTCGCTTGAAATGCTAATGCAAGTCTTGTTATGAGATGATACAGTCTGACTGAGCACCGCATTCTAAATCTTCAAGGCCTCGAAGAGGGCCAACATTAAATCTTCGTCAATTCTTGCATTTGCTGTTTTGTTTCTCATATATACTGTATATACAGTATATATGAAACTACTACTATTACTACTACACCAGGAGAGCTCTCCATCATCAATCCTAACGCTTGTTTTTCTATTTTTTAGTTTGTTTATTAATTTGTTTACAGACTTATTCCCCCGAGTCTTCTGATGAATCACACTGCCAGACAGTGTAACGAGGCAGGCAGCGGTTGCGTTATTGTTTGTTTTGCTTATTTGCGAACGGCGTGCAGACAGACGCTGGCGTCGTACCGCAGGAAGCAGCTCAGGGCATATCTAAAGGAACCCTGCGGCACGTCGACGCTTATTTGATTAATTGACGCTCTTATAGTTGCTGGCCCATCTCGCCACTCCTCCTCGGTGCTGCCGGGCGGAAACCTTGTATGTCCGAAACCGTTCCTTTTTTATTATCTAAACACAAAGGAAGTAAAAATAGTGAGAATAGCAGATCTTCAAGATCACAGCTCGTGAGCTTGTAGATATCGTCACTGTCGGGCCGAAACCTTGTATCTCCACGTTTCGAATGTGTACTTTTTTTTTGTAAAGTAAAGCTCTGCTTCAGCATACAAGACTGTCGCACAAAACTAGTGAAAATAGCAGATCTACAAGCACACAATGTCTCGCGGTGCGAAGCGTTGTGTGCCTGTAGATCGGCTATTTTCACTATTCTAAATCGTTTTTAAAGTGATAAATAGAAAATGAACGGTTTTGGACATACAAGGTTTCTACCCGACAACAATGATATGCTACTTTGTGTGTGTGTCTGTGTGTGTACTGTATCACTGTGTCTCTGTATTACTAGACTTGTGAGTACAAGTATAGTAGAAGTTTAGCAATATACAATAATTATAAGGACCAAACTGCCGTCCTAACATGTTTGTCCTCACAATTATAACAAATAAAAACCTGTTTCTCTGTCCCTGTCTCTCTCTGTCTCTCTGTCTGTCTCTCTCTCTCTATCTGGCTCTCTCTCTCTCTCTCTGGCTCTCTCTCTCTCTCTCTCTCTCTCTCTCTCTTCCTCTCTCTCTCTCTCTCTCTCTGCATGGCTGTCCGCAGGCTCGTCAGCCAAGACCATGAGGTCCCACTCTCCTGTCCACGTGTCCAGATCTCCGCAGAAGGTGGGTGATGTTCCCTGTCACTCAGGTCTGTTGGTCCATCTGATGGACGGACTGGCCTGCTGTACCCAGGGCTGCCAGAACACTGGCCTGGCAGCTTTTGTCTGGTTGTCCCTCTCTCTCTCTCTCTCTCTCTCTCTCTCTCTCTCTCTCTCTCTCCCCCTTCTAACTTGTCTCTTCTCACGTGCTCTCTCACCTTTCTTTCTTTCTTTCTTTCTTTCTTTCTTTCTTTCTTTCCTTCTTTCTTTCTTTCTTTCTTTCTTTCTTTCTTTCTTTCTTTCTTTCTTTCTTTCTTTCTTTCTATTCCTGTCCTGTCTTGAAATGGGACAATCTGCATAATGAGTACTTTTACTTTTGGTTATTTAACTCATTTCCTGCGATCCCTGTCGAAACCGGAGATTTCCCGCTGTACCACTCTGCGATGCCCGAGGAGCCCGAAGATTTAATTAGCTTCAATCATTATGAAACGATTAAAAGTATGGTCGCTGATTATAGCCGATTCTGTCTCTTTAGGCCCGCCTCCTAACTGTATCCGGTCGTATTTCCCGTTTGGACCGGATCTAGGTTTCCATATCCGGTCTGAGGTCCAATCGCAGCTCCGTTCGCATAGCTTTTCATTGTAAACAAGTGAGCTGACTGCACGGCCATAGAATGGTATTTTTTCACGCGTTTTTATTTTTATTTTGTAGCTGTTTGATTCTTTTACCCGCCTGGCATATGATCTGCGCACATATCGTCTGCTATGTGCGCGAACGTGTCCATGTGTTACCATAGCGCACAGCTGGCTGTTTCCAATGTTTTTTTTTATGTAAACACTGGCGGATAAGCAGGGATACCACGTGGCAACAGATATGTCTATTTCAATGGGGGTTTTTTTATTCGAAAGCTGTCACCGAGTCTACACGTCTACTAGATGAGTCGCGCACAGATTGCGCGACAGCTCTTAACCGAGTATTTTCTACAACTACAACGCAGTATTGATACTTTTAGCTTAAAGGGGTCCTGCCACGCCCCGAAATTATAATAGTATGATACAGTAGGATACAGTAGGTCACGTGGTCTTTTTTAAAACGGTCTGAAATCTCTGAATCAAATGATCCCATCCCTCGTAGCGCAGCCCCCTCCACTCGGAGGAGTAGAGAGACAGACAGGAGACAGCCTGGCCAGCAGATATGGGATTTATGGCTATTTGAAGTGAGCTGGATCTCTGAAATTGAGTACTTTCCCACCACTGTTCATTAGAAAGGAACGGCTCCCTACTGTGAACCGAATCATATCGTTCATTTCAAAGAGCCGTTCAAAAGACTTGATTCGTTCGCGAACGTCACATCTATACTGGCCAGCCGCACGCAGTTCGAGGATGAGTTCGAGCGCAGCTGCCCAACTCAGTGAAAACATTGTGTTTTCCATTTCAATGAATAAACATAAACAAGCATATTCCCATGAACAATGGGGAAGTAACAACCAGTAACCACCGGAAATATAATTTTTATAGCCACAGATTCATATATAAATGTGTGTCTTTAGCTGGTTAGCTTTAGTGCTAGCCCAGCTAGCTAGCCCTGTGGGAGCAGAGAAGTTGTGAGGGCTGTGACTGTGAGAGCGAGCCTGCGGGCGATGGGAAGAAAATGTACATTGTGCAGACATACAGTAAGTAACAGTCAATTAATTTATTTGATTGGCTTATCGTGCATTCCCACAATGACATCAAACAAATATTAACTTGTTTTTAATATAATTTCTTAAGGTGACAGTAACCCTTAAGGTGGCATAACCCCTTTAAGTAAAACATTTTAGCACTTTTTCCACCACTGCCTATAGCCTCTTCTCCCTCTGTGCAGTAAACAAAATAATAGTACCCTATGCTAGCCCATTCTCCTCTCCTCTTCCCTCCATTCGATTCTATTATTATCTCTCTCTCTCTCTCTCTCTCTCTCTCTCCTTCCCTCTGTAAAGGTCAGGGTCAGTGTGACCCCGCAGGCTGTTATCCGGCACCACTAACAACCGCTCCAAACAGCCTGGGGGTCTCTGTCCTGCACCCACCTCACGCCTGGGAAACTTTGCATTATAGATCACCGAAACTGCTCGCACAGCTGAATAGTTATACCTCTGCCTTCGGAATGCCGGGGAGTTGGGGAGTATCCATGCTCTTGATCGATCCAAGAGAGTCTATTAAGTTTGCTCAGGGCGGTTGTTATGAGTTAGTAAGCAGTTTTGCGGCCACTGGGGGGGGGGGTGTTTGTGGGGCCCCGAAACCGGGTTAGGAGATGTTCTGACATGATCACAGACACAGAAAATTTGTCAACTAAAAGGAATTGCAGTTGGATGGATTCCAATAAGAGTATGCCAAAAACCTGTATAGAACCACCGAGTTGAAGTAAAAGGAAAGACTGTGACAAGCAAAGGTCCCTGGTCGCATGTCATTGCTCAATCTAGATTTGAACGTGCTATTGAATTTAGGGGGGAGGGGGGGAGGGTCGGAGGCATATGATCAATGGCTGATGAATGGGTTTTCAAGTTATCACCATTAGCTAATTAGCAGGCTTTTAAGTTATCTTCAGTAGTTAATTAAAGGCTCTGGGAGTGATCTTCAATATGGCCTCACCAGTAGTAAAGGCGATCAGTATTTTAAAAGAGGGGATATCACATTACCTGAACATACGCAGGTAATGTATATACTGTAGGTAAGGTAACACATAGAATACATGGCTGAATTTGCTCAGATTTTACTTATATTTGGCATAATAACTTGCCATCTGCTACATATTTGTTATCATTTATGGAGATGACCTGTTGTGGTTTATTTAAAAAGAGAGCATTTTGTTAAAATTCTATTCCCTCTTTTGGTAACAGAGGATTAGTGAGTAGTGCTAAAACAGACTCAGCTAACAGACATGCAACTACTGTATTGGTTTATGAATTCTGGATGACTGCCAGAGGCTGAGCCTAACAATAGATGTTGCCCACTCAACATCATAGGGTGACTATGATGTTGAGTGGGCAACATCTATTGTTGTGGTTTGACTGTAGCAGTCAAACCATTTTTCCAAGGTGGGAAACCTCAGATGGGGAGCACCTCAGCTCAGTCCGTGCCTTTGAAGAGATACCAGAAGGGGAGGAGGGGGGGCTATCGAGCTGCATTCCTTCCACCTCAGCTAGTCGGGCTGGCATTAGTAGCTATGCTGGCATGGCATACGTGATGCTAGTGTTGGCCGTTCGATATGAGGAATGTTTTTTTATCATTTCCAATTTATTTAATTTTTTCTTATGCCAAAGAGAATTAGTAATGGTAATAGGACATTTTGCTAAATAGGTTGAGTTTTTGACATTGAAATCAAAACGGCTCCCCCTGTGTTGAACTAAGCTAATCACTTTCAATCTGGCGTCCCTATTTTGGGCATGTCATTATAGGTGAAGAACAATTCAAAACATATCCACAAGCTCACAATACACCACTGTGACTCGTTATAAGGTTGTAGATCAGCTATTTTCACTGATTCACTGATGTATGACCAAATATATTGTCACTGTCAAAACTCTCCAAGTTTCAAATGTGTATGTTTTTTCTTAAGTAAAGCCCTGCTTGATCATACAAGAATGTCCCACAAAACAAAGGTGTCCACCCGACAACAACAATATATGGCTTAATAATACTTCTAAAGTAACAACCGCGCACCTTCTGGGATCTTTAATGTACGGCCAAGCACCTCTACAGCAAACACCAGAGAAGTACCCACCACAACTTACTGGGTAGCAGCCGCTCTTTTCATTAAAACTAAGGAGGTAAAGCGCTTTAACGAGCAAACATGCTCGTTACTGTGCAAATATTTTTTTTACTGCGACTGAGAATTTGTCTACCAATAATGGAGAAAATAAGCAGTTTCTCTTTTCATTAAAACTACGGCGCTAAAGTGCTTTAACGAGTGAAAGCTCTCGTCAGTGTGCAAAAAAGAGAAGTTGCCTACTCATAACAGAAAAAGGAAACAGCCTATGCTGCAAACGCAAGCACTTAGCCCAGTGACCATAAAACTGTATAGTCTCAAACAGGCTTCTCTTTAAAAAAGTTACTTGCCTTAAAAAGCTAACAAAGGGAGACTCAGTATGCATGCATTGCTATCCTAGGCTCAGAGTTGGAAAACACTTGTGACGTTCACTTACAGTACAGTATCTGTACTGTGACGGCAAAAACACCAGCTTAGAAAGTCACAGTGATTGTCTAATCCCAGCAATTGGAGAACGAAACAGTAGTTCCAACCATGGGGTTGCAACGCGTTACAACAATGAAAAAATCTAGCTTCTTTCTTTACTATGCAAGCATGTGACATTTTAGATGGTGACATGGGCTTATGTACAGTACTCTTACGTCTTACGGCCAATGTCATCCTAGGTCACGGGTGACAATGATTTTAAGTGGTGGCGTATAGCAGGGCTGGACTGGGACATAAATTCAGTCCTGGCATCTTGGCCCAGACCGGCCCACCACAACCGGCATGTGATTGGGCTACTAGGCCAGTATTCAGATGATAGACAAGCCAGTGGGCCAATCAAGTGATGTCTCTCAGCTAATGCCTATGGTTACCATTTCTTGTCTTCCCACTGTTGCTTCATGTTTGCTCTGATGGGGTTTGAAAGGACCGAAAGTTCCGAAAAAAGTCAAGTCTGCATAGACCCAAGCACATGGAAATGTCTTAATTTTGTGAGGTTCAACCAGAATGAACATGAGTTTTGTCTGACTAGGTAGTCTGAGCTGTCAGGTTTGCTGTTAATGAGCCCCGTAGTCATTCAGCTGTGTCATGTGGAAGAGGTCTTGGCGCCTGGAGAGTGACTGGAATGAAAATCAAGCGCTGAAGGTTGTTTGGAAACGTACTTTAGAACCTTGTATCTGCTTGCTGTGTATTGTCATTGTTGCGTTCTTGTGAGAGCTTGACAAAGCCAACATTGCTAAACGGTGTGGGCTGTTGTCGTGGGTGGGATGCGTCACACAAGATAATGGCTTGTTTTTACTGTGGGCTTTTGATGTCTGATTTGAGTTGGTAAATGTTTTGGTAAAATGTCTCTGTGTGAGGAGGCTGAAAGTAAAAGAGAGGGAACAATTGTGGACAGCTCAGCAGTTCAGCATGTTCTCTCAATTGTGTGTGTGTGTGTGTGTGTGTGTGTGTGTGTGTGTGTGTGTGTGTGTGTGTGTGTGTGTGTGTGTGTGTGTGTGTGTGTGTGTGTGTGTGTGTGTGTGTGTGTGTGTGTGTGTGTGTGTGTGTGTGTTCTGGCAATAGCAAAGGCCTGAAGCAAAGCACTCGGCTGCCCATCATAGCCAGTAACGGCTGCTCTATGGTCCTCAAGTAGGTGCCATTACAGTACCTGTACCACTCACAGAGCACAGACATGTACACACCAACTCTGCCAGCAAACAAACTCTCTATGCACTCTCCCTCTCGCTGGCCTCTCTCACACACATCAACGCACACAGACAGGAGTCGTTACCAGACTCACAAACCACAGGATAGGAACCTGCAAGGGACGTGACTTGCGTCAGGTTTTTGGTATTGCCACATTGTTACTGCTCACAGGGACTTCTCACAGCCTGGTACCCTGGAGAGAAACAAACAAACAGCTCGGGAAAGTGAGAGCGCTCTTTTACTCAGCATTCTGTTAAATCCAAGAAATATCTTGTCCAGTCAGGCATGGAAAAAAAAATGAAATCTCTTTCATTTTTTCAAAAAATCACGCTATCAAGTTGTGCTTGGTGTGTCTTTTTTTTCTCTTTCTGATTGAAAGTGTGATATCAATATGTTTCTATGATTGTGCAATGATCCCCAAAACAAAGGTAAACGTGATATTCCCCTGGTCAGCTGGGCAACCCACCATGTTGTCGCTTGAATTACGACACTTCAGATTGCACATTGTAATTTGTATCCACTTATATACTCGTTGGGAGAGCTTGTATATTAGCTATTTTCTGTCTGTGTCCGTCCTCATCTGTTTTTCTCCTCAGTGGGTTCACCGATTGATTTGAACTTGCACATGGACATTGACCATTGGCATATGCAGGGAGTGAGGAAGTCGATTTTCTTTTTACTTTTCCCACATTTACGCTGTTTATTAGCATTTTTGCCACGGTAGTTGCAATCCCATAGTCAGAATGGATGGCAAAGCTGTGGTTTTATCAGATCTGTGGATACGGTCATGTCCCATAGTTCACACAGATGGTGGATGGAAATGCAGGAATGGGCTTTTAATAAAATATAATATAATGATTCTTCGCCTGTAATGACATGCCCTAAATATGGTTAATGTGTTAAAGTATGATTTTCCACAGTCACTTAGTCAGCTAAAATGCAGTTCCTCTCATACGGACTGAGTTTACCATGTCAAATGGTGACCCTAAGGCTGCTGATTCAAAGATGGCTGCAAGTTATTAAATATTATGGCGTTGTAAATTCTTCAATTACATTTTATGGCTTCCTGGAAGCGATGTCAGGTATTGGTGGACAGATATTAAGCTCTGTGCGAGACAACCATTAAACAAGATCACAGCACAGTGTCAAAAATATTATTTTAAATCGCCCTTGTCCAACTGTTAACGGATTATCTCTCTTTGCACATGCCTGGACAGCATGTCAATACAGGTACAACATACAACAGCTGTAAAACGACAAAAGAAAATAACGCATTTGTGCCAATCGTTTAAATCTTAAACGACCAGCCTTGATTGATGAGCAGAGCGCGACCAGGGCTTTGTGTGCCCCCCTCCCAGCCAGAGCGCTACACACCCGCTGATCAATCGCACTCCTCACCAGGCCCAATTAAACCGTAAGCAGATATAATGGCATCATGGTGTAATTGCTCAGAAAACAACATTTTGATGAGCGATCGGTTTCCTGACGCCTGCCGTGGACGTCGATGAGGTGCGAGATCTTGTCGGCTGAGTCGTTTCTGCCTTTTCTTTCGGGGTTATTCAATATGTCTGCGTCAGCACGCATTTCTAAGGAGATTTGTGGATGTGATAGGCACACAGCATCCAGTGAGAAACCAAAGGCAATCCTGGGAATCGGCTGGGAAGAACGCATCACTAACAACGTTGTTCTAACACGCGCCGACCTCCCAAGTGTAGAAGAAATCATCGACAAAAACCAGCTGCGCTTCCTTGGTCATTTATGTCGTAGGGAAGACTTGTCCTTCCCCAAACAGACCCTGTTTTGTGAACTGGCTCATGGCTCAAGGCTGTTAGGGGGACCCAAGAGACGGCTGAAAGACCAATTTAAACAGCTACTCAAAAAAGAAACAGGATTCCTGTGGACAACTGGGAGGCCCTGGCAGCGGAATGCTCATCCTGGTGAGGCACAATTGCCAATGGTGTTCAGAAACTTGAGGCAGATCGGGCACAAGCAGCCGAAGCGAAGCGGCAACAAAGACACCAACGTCTCATGTTACCCCGTTCCCTTCCAACACTTCCGACTCTTCTACTCACATCTTGGACTCCACAGTCACCAGCAGGCACACAGGCGGAGATTTCAGCTTAGCTAGTTCAAAAGGATAGCACATGAATGGATGAGGAGAACGGATCCTCGTTTTTGAGGCTGCCATGATGATGATAACGTAACCCAAAAAAAGATGATCCACAAGCTCAAAGTGGTTATTTTGGAATTGACAAATTATAAAATATATAGGCCTTAATTGGTCAACCACTTGAACCCCATTCTGGGGGAAACATTCGGCAAGAATAACCCATCTACAAGCTTGTAGATTGGTTATTTATGGCGAAGCGATGGAAAAGTACAGTTGTAACTCAAGTTCGTTTTACTAAAACTAGAGGATTTTTATTTGTTTTGCTTTGTTTTGTTATAATGATCCAAATCTATACAAAGTAACTGCGTGGGTGGTGGTAACAGAGGTACTGTACAGTAAGTGATGTTGAGACCACAGGCTGCAGCAACCATGGATGTGCAACCCCCTACAGTACCATTATCAGGGGTGCGTGGGCATGCTTTTGTCCATGGAAGGCTAGGTTAGGAAGGTTGGAAGGCTGTGTTCATTCTGCAATATCGTTATTGGACTGTACCAGTTATCCATTCTTATTATCCAGCTTGGTTGAATATGGTCCGATATTCCCTGATATAACAGACCGCTCCGCTCTATAACAGACCGCTGCTAATCAAAGACTCAGAGCACCTGCTGCAGTCAAGCTGCACTGCGTGAATCTTGTGCTGTATCCAACATGTCAGCCATGTAAACAAACATATATTTAAGCGAGAAATAGACAACGTAGTATCAGAAAATGGATTCTATCTAATCAGACTTCCTTGTTTTCTAAGGCGACCGTGTCGCGCTAGGGGGACACCCAGCGCAACACTTGTGGAACACTTCCAGCCGTCTGTAAACAAGGAAATACTTTGTTTTGTTTTTAGTTTTGAGTCAAATTATACAGTAGCCGGGTAATAAGCGGGATAATGAATGGCTCCGCGGTGAATGACGATATATAACATCCCTTCGGCCTGATAACTATTACTAATAACTAGTTATCAGGCCGTTGGTCTGTTATATATCGTCATATATCGTCATTCACGGCGGAGCCATTCATTATCCCTTACAGTACATAAATATCAAACCTTAAAGCAATGAAAACCCTTAGTTGATTGCATGTTATTGCACCCTATCATGAATATTTATTCATATGCTGTGTTTATTTGTTAATTAATAGTTGTTTTTTTTTGTATAAATTCCTAACCTGTTTATCATTATAAGGAAGAGGTGATGTGAATAACATTGGTTACATTGCTTCCAAAGTTTGAGAAATGATTCTGAGCTTCATGGACGATGACGTGTGTTTACAGGGAATGCTTCTGCCCTATGAGCTTGTATGTCTGCTATTTTTGAATGGCTGAAGTATAAAAATTGAATTTATTACATTCAGAAATCACAAAAGAAAAAATTTACTTTTTAATGTAAACTACGACTTTTTAATGTAAACTACATGAAAATGTGAATTCATGCGGCCGGGATGGTTTACCAGGCTAAGTACAGTACAAACTAGATCTCACAATTAACTGATCAACCAGCCAACTAGGCAGTGAGCTGAGTCAGTGAGCTAGGAGAAGTGATGACAGTTTGTCTGTGGTGGTTCTAATAGATAGTAGTTCTAATCTGCCCTCCGATTGGTTGACTCTGTCGCTGCTCATTTGCATACATTGAAATGAAAATTAATGCAATAAAATGAATGACTTATAGCCACCCTGTCACTTGTTGTCACTGCCAGTCTGTGAGCAAGGTCACACATTAAGTGTCCGCAGATTGGATAAGAGGGATGCTAGGGCCTTGAGACATTCTGAAGATGTTGAAAAGCACAAGTGAGCCATAAAATCTGACGTAATCCAGACCACATTTTGGAGGGGGCACAAAAGTTCACATTGAAAATGTGATAATAGAAATGGGTAGCAGCGTTCTCGAAGGAGATTAAAAACTAAACTATCACACAATGTGAATTATTATGACAAAATATTACAATTGAAAAGACCCCTGAGAAATAATTTCTTTCACAACCACTAGATGTAACCTATCACACAGCAGAGGGGACACATGCCAACACTGCGCCAGAGTCACTCCAGTCCACGTCGTAGACACTCTTGAAAAGGTTAAAATGGGATTTATTTTTAAACCCAAGCCATTATTACGTATGGTACAGAAAGGCTTCAATAAATTCAAGCCAAAGGAAAGCTCTGCCGCCGCGATGAAAGAAAGATCAGAAAATAATCACCTCTTTCTTCTTGATCTTTAAACCGATTGTCATGTCACTCCGCTTTGAACACGCTGCCCCCACGCAGTTGAGCATTCTATTTAATGGGAGTCATTCTGGCTACAGGGGGTCATCACGCTGAAAAAAAGCTACATGGAAATTTACATGACAGCAGAGAATAATAGAATGAGAAGATAAAAAAAAAAGTCTTGACATTTCATTTGTTATTTTCTTTCCATCAGAGCACGGCACCTCCCTTCACCCCGTCGCCCACCGAGTGCCACACCACCGGGCTGGTCTCCAACTCCCCCGTGCTCAGCGGCAGCTACAGCAGTGGCATCTCTTCTCTCAGCCGCTGCAGCGTGTCTGAGGCGTCCGGCACCGAGTTCCCCGCGGCGGGGGACCAGCACCCACCCGTCCACGTGACGCCCCTGCCGCCCCCTCCCTCCACGCTGGCCCTCCACCCCGTCTCGGACGCGGAGCAGCCCGTACGCCGGGAGAACAAGACGCCGCCCCCGTACAGCGTTTACGAGAGGAACAACCCCACCCGCCGGCCCGTGCCCCTGCCCCACAGCCTCTCCATACCTCCTCCGCAGGTGGACCCCCCGGCGCTGCCCCCCAAGCCCCACCAGCTCCGCACGGGCAGCATGAAGCTGGACCCGGCACCCTCTTCCTCCGGCGACCCCCGCGTTCCCAGGCCCAGGCCTCTCCCCAGGAAGGTCTCCCAGCTATAGGGGCCAGCTTTGGGGGGAGGAGTACGGCCCAGGTCTGGGCTACGGGCGGCCGGAGGACGGTTGGGATGTTGGAATGAACACACTGGCGCGTTTTGCACTTTTCTACTGGGCACTCCCTCTTTTTTTATTTTATTTTATTTTACTTTTTATCTTCAGTTTGGCACGATCTGTGACCAATTCTCCTCCGATTAAAGACAGACAGATTGACATGCGGGCAACAAACTAAACTGAAGAGAATGTCAAATTGTCATAGCTCTTTCTTATTTTATTTTATTTTTGTGTACTTCACTCCAGGGCATTGCATTGAAATATGTCATTCCACACTTTTAGCTCTATCACGCCCCGTAGGTCTCCATGGTCAATGAGAACACATGTTTACGGGAACATTCTAGAAAATATGATAAAAAAAAAAAGAATTAAAGACATTTTTGATAGATGTCATAATCCCAATATATGTATATTGGTATATGAGAAGTGTTTTTTTTGCCTTAAGTATTGGAAACAAGAGTCTTTTATCCGTGAGTCTTGCACGTTTTTTTAAGTACTCTGTACTCTTTGTATACTGTATGGCTAGAAAGGTGCTAGAGGTCGCGTATGCATTTTCAGTTTAGTGTAGTAGACACGGGTGTGTTCACAGTCATAACCGTTCCACCGATGGAATGGCAAAGTGATAAAAGTGATAAAACAAAGACTTTTCTGGCTTTGTGCCAAGAAACATGTGAATAATGTTAACCACTTAAGCCCTATTTTTCTCCCCCCAAAAATGGAAATATCTTATCTACAAGCTCACAAAGCATCGAAATGTGATCTGCTCATTATTTGACACTATTTTTGTCATAATGTTATTTTTTATGACTTAATGACATGCACAAAATATGGAGTCCAGATGGAAAGGGGATAGGTTTCATACCTTCAATTTGCATTTGAATTGTACCAAAGTAATAACCGCATCAGCATTTTTTTTATTTTTCAATTTAGGGTACCTTCACAACTATGACTGCAGTGCCGTGGCATATATCATCCAAGAGCAGGTAATATGTTTAACGGTTGACTCGAGGGCAGTGGTGGAAAAAGTACTCACGTTTGTTACTTAAGTAAAAGTATCAATACTGCAATGCAGATATACTCGGTTACAAATAAAAGTCTGGAAATCAAAATGTGTACGAGTAAAAGTACAAAATGTTTCAAAAATAGCAGATATACAAGCTCACAAGGCGTTGGTCGGCTATTTTCAAATGACCAAGGTATAAAATAGTGCGAAAGTGGTTTATGTATGTTTTATAATATTATAATTTATATTGCGAAGTAATTAGTATTGGAGTAAAAGTACAATATTTTGATCCGAGATGTATTGCAGACAAAAGTAAAAGTATTGGAAATACTCAAGTAAAGTACAAATACCTCAACATTATACTTAAGTACAGTACTTAGTAAATGTACTTAATTACTTTACACCACTGCTCGAGAGGTCGTCGGTGGAACATAACACAAACCACTCGACCGTCATCCCCATCGAGGAACCGGATAAAACCAACCAACCTCTCATCTCTCCCTCAAGCTCTCAAGTGAAGTGAGGAAGCGTGCCTCCTTAACTTTGAAATCATATAAGGCTTCTCCTGATACCAGACACTGGAGTTAATTTAATGTGACCTACCCAGCGGGGCTCGTATAGCCTATTTCGCGGCTGAACACTGAATTCTTGAACATTCCAGAGTGGCGATTGTGAATGCACCCTGCCCCTCCTGCATGAAGTGTAGATGATGTACGTGACGGCAGATCCATTTGGGGGAGCGGGGGATTTACCAAGTATTGTGCCAAAGGAATCATAAATATGTACAGTATGCTGTAAAAAAAACAACCCCGGAACATTGGAACTAGAACGGGAGAAAAGAAACTCCAGAGAGGCTCTGCTCAAAGACACCTGCACATACTGTAAATATTATCGTCGTTGTCGGGTGGAAACCTTGTATGTCCAAAGCCGTTAGTTTTGTATTTATCGTTTTAAAAATGATAGAAAATAGTGAAAATTGCTGTCCTACAAGCACAGAACGCCAAGCGCCGCGAGGCGTTGTGTGCGTGTAAATCTGCTATTTTCACTAGTCTTGTGCGACAGTATGATTAAGTAGGGCTTTACTAGTTTAGTATACGAAAAAACATACAAATTTGAAACCTGGAGATACAAGGTTTCTGCCCGACAGTGACGATATACTGCAATGGTTCTCAAGCTTTTGTATTTCATGGTCTCCCCTTAACTCTGATAGTATACAAATGGAACCAAATGGACCTGTTACAGGACAACTCCAGTCTAAATAACATATAGACTCATTTTCCTACTTATTTATCCCCTAAAATCTGTTGTCCTGTTTCCCCAGCAGACCCCAGCATCCCTCATATAGCATAGAGTGGAGCCCGTAAGCATATAGCCTTTACACTATTTGTTGCGGTCAACAGTAAAATCATATAGTGTAAAGTAGCAATATGTTATGAGGTCTGCTTGGGAATCTGGACGGCAATTTACAATTTATAATTTAGGTGTTAATTAATCCAGAGCGACTTACAATAAGCTGGTAATACATCAATACAATAAGCAAGGTAATATACATCAATACATCAACATCAATACATCAAATGCATGATAAGTCATTTGGGATCAATATAAGTAGGAAAATTAGCCTATATGTTATTTATTCTGGAGTTGTCGTTTTTGTCAGAGTTACATACTTGTAAGGGTCAATTAAGACGTACCCTCTAGTTTAAAGGAACCCAGAGAGTCCCTGGAATCCACTAATATATTAGAACCACTGATATATCTGCAGGTATAGGAGTTGTGATCGCTCACAAAACGACAAAAATACAATTTCCTTTTTGAAGCAGTGATCAAGGTGATCACTGCTTTATGATCACTGCTTTAGGCAACTTTAGACAAGCACAAAAGAGACTTTATCACCAACATTACGACCTGTACTGTTATTGAGGACTATTTGACAAGGAAGTAAAATACAAGTGAATTTTATCTCTACAAACTGCCACCGTCCTGCCTGTCAGATATGTCCCAGCGCTGTTGCTCTGTTGGGAAAGCATTATGGAGAAACAATCTCTAAACTACTTTTTTGTATAGTCTAATATTTGTACAGATGAGTAGGACATTTTTATTTTCCATTTGAATAAAGAGGTGGATGTCAGTTGACTGCACTATCAACAATGACCCAGTTCATCCGCTTTTAGGTAGTGAAGTCAGCAAATTTGGCACTGTTTTGTAAAAAATAAAATGAAATAAAAGAGAAGAGAAGATTTTAGCAGAAAATAATCTCTTAATTCAGTGCAACATATTTTTTCCTCCTGGAAATTAACTTCAGTATTGCTTGTATGTTTCACTTTTGTACGGTTGATTTCCTTTTTAATTTGTTGTGAAATATTTGTGATTAAATATTCACATTAATCAGTACTTGAGAAATTGTAAAGTATATATCGAGATTGTTGTAAGTATGCCAAATATAGGACACTTTGTGTATTGCTATTAATGTAAATACTGTGTTTTTAACAAAAATGTAGCTATAACAAATTTACAGCTTTGAATGTTGAAAGCAACAAATTATTATAAATGTTCAAAATCTTATGTTTTTGTGCGTGTAGGAAAAGCTAAGGTCAATGCATAACGACACCTAACACATTTACAAGTTCAATAAACTGCCCTATGTAATAAAAATGCTCTGATCAACAGATTTGTAATGACTCGTGCTTGTGCAGTACATCTTGGACTCATGATTGAAAACCACTTAAACCCTATTGCCTGGTGGCCCAGTCAATATGGTTTAAGACAAAATTCAGTTATTATGTCTAAAGACACATAAAAACACATAGTAATATTTGTTTTAATTTATCATAATTCATGCATGAGAGGGTTAAAGTTAAATATTTATATTTCAAAGTAAGAGTCTCAAGCATGCGTGTCCACAGTAAGGTTCCATTTTTAAAGTGTGATTTTACTTTGAAATGTTTAGGTTTTTTAAAACCATCTTATTAGAACACCCATATTTCCACTTTCATTGAAAGCACATATAAAGTATAAAGGCACGGTATATACACATGACACAACTTGAAGTGACAGTGACATAACATGACAAAACAAAATTACATCATATTAAATGAGTTTATCTGAGTTATCTGCAGCATTCACATTTGCAGGAACACAATTTGGGTCTTAATGTTCTGTAAGAATGTAAGGTAACTATGTTAAAAAGAGAGGGTCTGTTATAGACAGTGTACATGGTCAATTAATTATAACATTGAACATAATGTTAAGTATATCTGGATCTAGATCCGTGCAGTACGGGGTTTCTTCCTAATAAAAACAAAACGGAAGCAAAAAAAAAATTATTAAAAAAAGAACTAAACAATAAACAAGAAAAATATCAAATAAAGCATAAACAAACAAGGAGGACATAAATAGGCAGGACATTCAGTTTGTGTGTGAGTGTGCTTGCACACGGGGTGTGTGTGATGCGTCAGTGCAGTAGGACTGTGTAGAAGTGCTTGTAGTTAGTGCATGCTGCATGCTGCCCCTGCTTGCTACTTTCTGCTTTCAGCTACTGCCGCCGGCTAGCCCTCCTTGCGGGGGGTGAACAGAGGAGCCGAGTAAGTAAGTCTCTTCTTGCCGGTACACAGCCTCTCCACCACCAAGACTCTTGCAGTGCCTCCTCGTGGCCACACACGGATACTGGGACCTCGCAGTCCCAGGCTAAACTGTAAGGGATCGGGGAGCAGCAGTGGGCCCCATAGGTGAGGTGCGCAGGCCCACCGGCGCGTGGACATGCCCTGGCGCCTTGCCAACCACTGCCCCAACTATGGGTTAAATAGCACCACTGCTTAGTGGGCTCCCCGGGAGAGGAATAGGCTAAGGGAGTCAACCCCTACAGAAAAATCTATCTCTTTGGGTTGGCGTCAGGAAGGGCATCCGGCTGCAAAAGATGTGCTCCAAATATTCTTGATATGGCTGGACAGACACAAATCAAATCAAATCAAATCAAATCAAACCAAATCAATCTTTATTTGTATAGCACATTTACAACAGCAAAGCTGACCAAAGTGCTGAACATAGTTAAAAACATCACAAAAACAAAGCAAAAATAGTTAAAGGAGTAGTTCACCACTTTTCAACCTGTCTTCATATAATAGGTCCTCACTAATGTTCATGATAAAATATCACAATTTTTTTCTACTCAGTCCAAGTCTCCTAGGAGAGCTGTGGGAAGTTCAGAATCCATCGTCTTGTGACATCATCATTTTCCAAAAAAAAAATGTAATCAATATTTTTGAAAAAAATTATTTAGATTTTTATTATCGCGAGAACAATGGCTTCCACTTTAAAATTGCAACTTTTCAGGAATAGAAAGCCTGCAGTTTCTATAAGCTGGATTGGCAATCGATGTCACAAGACAATGGGTTTCTGACCTGCCCACAGCCCTCCTCTGAAAAAAAAGAAGAAAAAAAAAGAAAAGAAAACAGCTATTTTTGAGTGAGGACCAATTATATGAACATAGGTTGAAAAGTGGTGGAGTGCCCCTTTAAAAACATCACAAAAACAAAAGCTATATACAGTCAAAGGCAATGGAGAAAAAAAATGTGTTTTAAGTAAAGATTTAAAAACACCTATCGATTGAGCTGATCTAATAGAGAGGGGCAGCAAGTTCCAGAGCGTAGGGCCCGCTGTTACGAAAGCACGGTCTCCCCTGCTCCTCTTATTGGTGGAAAGGGGCACCAGCAGTATCTTATCTGCGGACCTTAGGGTCCTGGCTGGGACGTAGAAGTGAATTAAATCTGAGAGGTAAGTAGGTGCCAGGCCATGAAGGGATTTAAAAACGAATAAAATAACTTTAAAATCTATTCTAAATCTAACAGGGAGCCAATGTAATGAAGCAAGGACAGGAGTAATATGGTCAAGTTTTTTGGTATTGGTGAGGAGGCGGGCTGCTGCATTCTGGACGAGTTGTAGACGCTTGAGAGAGGCCTGGTCAATGCCGGTGTACAGTGAGTTACAATAGTCTAGTCTGAAAGAAATAAAAGCATGGATGACCATCTCCAGCTGTTTTGGGGGAAGGTAGGGTTTGACCTTAGATAGTGTTCTCAATTAGAAAAAGCTGGCTTTCACTACCGAGCTAATATGTTTATCAAATTTAAAATCACTGTCCAGGATAACACCAAGGTTTCTGGCGGAGGAGCGCAGCGTATGTTAGAGTTAAAAGAGCCTAGGGAGTCAGAGGGTAGGGTGGGATGGTGGTCAAAGATTATGATTTAGAGAGGCTGGGTACAGCCTTAAGGCCTACAGGCCTGATCGGTAGAAGGTACAAGTTCTTTTGGCAAGGCTGCAATGAAGGGACAGGTGGTGTTGGAATACTTATCACCGAAAAGTGGATAGATCAAGTGCTAAGTGTCAGTAGGGTAAATGAGTGGATCCTCTTTGTAAAGATGATTATTGGGAAGCACCTGACAAATGTAATCTCAATCTATGCCCCTCAAGTTGGCAGATGTGCAGACGAGAAGGATGTGTTCTGGGACAAGGCCATAATGGTGTTAGCAGGGATCCCCCAGGATGAGGCTATTGTCCTTGGGGGTGACCTGAATGGACACGTGGGGAGGGAGGCAGGTGGCTTCAGGGTTATGGCACATGGAATCCGGAGGGAGAGAGGATTCTGGAGTTTGGAGATGCACTGGAGCTGGTGGTGTGCAACACGTTTTTCAAGAAGGCGTTGCCATAAAGTATGGAAGAGATCTAGGGATGAGACAGAGTACGCTATGTACGCAGAGTACGCTAAGAGGCAAAGAGGGTGTCACGGACAGCAGTATGGGAGGCCCAAGAGACGAAAAGGAAAGAATTTGCAAGTGAGCTGGAGAGTGAGAGGGGGCAAAAGAGCTTCTTCAAGATAACAAAGCAGATGGTGAAGGATAGGCGGGATGTAACCGGTGCAAGCTGTGTGAAGGATGAGGATGGTAACATTGTAACAGACAACAGAGGAGTGAAGGAAGTCAACCCGTTCTCACCCCCTTTGTGTCACCCTCCCGATGCGTTCCCAACTCGCTTTCTGCTTCACCCGTGCGACACTTTGGAACGTTTACTGCGTCTACGGTCGGACGAGAACGGAGAGTTTTAGGACGAGAACGGAGAGTCTTAGTACGCATGCGCCGACATGTGTTTACTGGAATATTTTCCACTCACGGGGAATTCAGTGTTGGGAAAGTTCACTTCAAAAACGAACTAGTTCAAGTTCAAGTTCAGAACTTCTAAAATGAACTAGTTAATTTCATAGTTCATAATTCTATATTTTGAACTAAGTTCATGGTTCCCCAAAATGAACTAACTTAGTTCTTTTTCGTTCTTTTTTTAACCAAATTTTTTTTTATACTTTTGGCTATTAAAAAAAAAAAAAGAAAAAAAAGAAGAAAAAAAATATATATAGGTCATATATATATGTCATAGTATATTAGAGAAACAGCACATTCGAGACGCGGAGCACTCGTGGTGCGGCACGGGGCGGAGCAAGCGGTCGCCACAACAACGTACTCCAGGCGGTGCGCCGCTCTATTGTCCACGACACTGCGAGCGGCTACCGAAGCCCCCCTGTATCCACGAAGCCCAAACGAGTTACGAGGCCCCCCTGGGTCCACGAAGCCCCAAGCGGCGCGAAGGCCAGCGGACCTTGGTCCTGCTCTTCGCCCCCGAGCGCCGCAGGCGCGAGTGGCCGCGAAGAGCGGGCCAGGGCCGCGCGGCCGGCGGAGCGCCGCGCGAGTTACGAAGCCGTGGTGAATGCAATCGTTATATTTATGCCCAGGCCGTAAGGCCTGGGCAAGCGCACGTTAAACGCCCTGTCCAAGTGACTACAATGGAGCTAATGGCTAGGCTAGGCTAGGCTAGGCTAGGCTAGGCTAGTAAATAAAGAGTAAACACTTCCGGTCTGCGGCGAGTTCAAAGCGTGACGTAACTCTCTTATATACACTCTGGTGAATGGCAGAGCAGTGGCTGACGTCGCCATCTGGTGGTGATTAGTGTGTGGTGAACGTCAAAACGAGTGCTCCTTGACAACTTTTACTGGTTTCTTGAACATACTGTAACATATATATATATATATATATATATATATATATATAAATGTTTAGACATTGCTGCATGCTATTATTTGTCAAAATTATTGACACAGCCCATATAGAACCACACACAGCAATAATTTCATCCAATTTAACATTGAGGTGCCCACAATATTTATGTGCCCACTGCCTAGTTCCCAGTCTTCCTGCACCCTTATTGTGAAGGGCTGAATGTAATAACCATGTTATTGTCTCATTGTGTGAAATATCATAATATTCAAAACAAATATTTGACTCCAATTGATTCCCCACACAGTATTGACTTGATATAGCAATAAAAAACTATATATATATTACACAGCAGTTGTGGGAAAACTAAGACATTGTTCAAAAAACACAATTCCGATTTTGGTCATTTTGATATAGGGCAAAAAATATATTTTTCTTCAATCTACTGTCTTGACACTCAAACCAAAATTGTTCTATAGACCATAATCTACAAATTGGAAGTGAAACAAACTTTAACACACATTTGAAATGAAAACAAAAAATTACATGTACAAGGAACCCCACTAGAAGGCAGACGTTTCTAAACCTCGCGCACAGCATGTTTCCGCGTTGGTTAAAATAGCTGATCTACAAGCTCACGTTGTCTACGCGTTGTGAGCTTGCAGATCAGCTATTTTCGCCGTGCAACACACATAGGAGTTAGTTAAAGTATAGTCAGGCTTGCGAGACGTAACGAGGAGGAGATTCACAGTGCAGCTGCAGAGTGCAGACAGCACCGCATATCAACGTTCACGAGGAGCTGCGTGCAGTGCATACTATTGGAGCATGTGAATGCCGACGAACGCCGTTCACGGGCGTCAGAATGACCGCGTTCGACGATATCGTTCATCAAGCGAAAACAATTACGTTCAGTTCACGTTCGCCCAAAATATGAACATGTTCATGAACGATCGTTCTTTGAACGCGTTCGGGTACAACACTGGGGGAATTGAACCCGGGTCTCTGGTTTAGCTGTCATCATGCTCTACCGACTGAGCTAAGCAGACGACTGGGAAATTTCTTTTTTTTTGTGCTTTTATCTTTGACAACGTGGATGATAACGTAGTCCCTTCTTTGAGCCGTATTCGGACGCGGAAGCAGTCCCCTGGTCAAAATGTACTATTCTGTCCATAACGGCACATAATTCGGTAACGCCGCTGAGTCGGCTCATGCGCCGTTCACACCGTTCGCCGCGGCGACTCGGTCGCTTCCGCTCCCTCTGCGGCGTCTCTCGGCGTTCATGGGCGCCTGAGACGGCACGGCTCCGTCGTTTATAGTGGCGTGAGCGGTAGCGTCGGGTGGCTGGTAAACCCTTCATAGCGGTATCGAATCTCGCTTCGGGAACTACTTTTTTTTTTCTTTCTTCTTAGACCACTGGCCATACCCAATGCGTCCAACCCTTGACACAGTAGGCAATCCCAAAGCGTCTATCGTCCGACGCAGTACAGTACTTCACAACACGTCGGTTGTATGACGCTTTAGAGGTGAGAATGTGTTGAGGTAGTATGGCGAAATTACATGGAGAAGCTGCTGAATGTGGAGAATGACTGGGATGGAGAGGTGGGATGTGACATAGTGGAGGGTGAATGCTGCCCAATCATGCCAACAGAAGTTGTGAAAGCCCTGAAAGCCATGAAGGATGGAAAGGCGGCTGGACCATCTGGAGTGGTGGCAGAGATGCTAAAGGCGGCAGGGGATGTCGGTGTGCAGTGGATGACTGACCTGTGTAACAGTGTCGTGGCTGAACGGCACATTCCAGAAGACTGGACAAAAAGCATCCTGGTGCCACTATTCAAGGGGAAGGGTGACCCACTTGCATGCGGGTCATATAGGGCAATTAGGCTGCTGGAGCATGGAATGAAAGTTCTGGAGAGGGTGTTGGAAAAGAGGGTGAGGACACAGGTAGAGGTAGATGAGATGCAGTTTGGCTTCATGCCCGGTAAAGGTACAACAGATGCAATCTTTGTCACCCGACAGATGCTGGAGAAACATCAGGAGAAGAGGAAGAGGTTGTACTATGCTTTTGTCGACCTGGAAAAAGCATTCGATAGGGTGCCAAGAGAGGTGGTGAGGTGGGCCCTAAGGAAGTCTGGAGTGGAGGAGGGACTGGTCAAGGTGGTTATGGCTCTTTACAGTAGAGCACGCACAGTGCTTGGAAGTGAAAAGGGATGAAGGTGAATGCGGATAAGTCAAAGGTCATGTTTGGTGGTGCTAGCCTGGGAGTTATACCACAGTCAGGAGCATGGCCATGTGGAGTCTGTGGGAAGGGAGTACAAGCAAATTCTATCCAGTGCGGGGGCTGTCAGAAATGGGTCCATCGGAGATGCAGTGGTGTAAAAGGCAGCCTGCAAGAGGAAAGTGCAACATTCCAGTGCAAGCGGTGCAGGGGAGAAGTTCCACAACCAGATGCAGCCGAGCAAGAGGGGCTTGTAGTAGTAGTAGTGTCTCTGCACATATGGCTAGAGCGCCAGTGGCTCCATAGCTTGGATGGCAGCCTAACAAAGCTCAGAGAGAGAATTAATATTAATATAATTATTTTTAACTCGTCCAGTGCCACCACTAGATGGAGCCCAACTCCTGCTCAAAGGCCGGGCTAAGGCCTAATAGACCAGCGCTGTATAAAGGCTGTCCTCTTCCAGAAAAGCATAGATTCAGAGAAAATAGTAAACGTAGGACGACCTCGGACCACCTACGTTTTCAAGAATCAGCTCACGGTAAGGACCAAAGCACAGCGTCACTAGCCGACAAAATGAGCCGATCTAGTTCGGGATCGGCACTCCAAATTACATCACTAGCCGACAAATTGAGCCGAACTAGTTCGGGATAGGCA
This sequence comes from Nannobrachium achirus, assembly GCF_963921795.1. Taxonomy (NCBI): domain Eukaryota; kingdom Metazoa; phylum Chordata; class Actinopteri; order Myctophiformes; family Myctophidae; genus Nannobrachium; species Nannobrachium achirus. The sequence continues at coordinate 21,016,066 of NC_137830.1, forward strand.
CTAGAAGGGTTAATTTCTTGCCCACCTTTCCCACCCGGTATTGCCCTTTAACATAATGAAATTATGAAAAATTAGAACAATTCTAGTCACCTGAACCTGACGTGGAGTTTGAAGTGTAACGGGCTTACAGAGTATAGGAGGGAAGCATGTCTGATCAAATGAATTTCAATAATCTAAATATTGAATCAAGCAAGAGCAGGGATGTAGTGGGGGGTACAAGCGTGGGCACGTCGTGCCCACACTTCTCTCACGTCGCGCGCACGCGCATTGACGTGCGTGCACAAGTGATGCGCGGGCCGGCAGGCTGGCTGCTGGTCCGTGTCATCAAGTACCTACTGTACCGCAGACAGAGTGCAGAAGCACAGAGCAGACCGTCCACCGATTGGTTGTAATATAATCCATGACAACCAACAACCAACCAACCAGCAAGCTGACTGCCCCTTCGGGCTATGGGATAAGACTCACTGACCAACCAACTAGTACACAGTCTGTGTTTACTTCTTCAAACTTTAAGCGGTTTGTAGCCTGCAGCAGTTTGTTTGTTTTGATTTTTTGTTACCTTGGATTATCTACCCGAGTATTATTCCAGTCAAACATGCAGACACCACCAGCACTGTCTGTACAACAGCAACGTGGTGCATTCTCATCAGCTGCTAAACGTGAGTAAATAAACATGTCTTATTCTTATTGGAGGGCTGGTTAGGTAAGACATAATGCCTATATTAAAACTATTTGCCTAAAACGGTTCTGTTATGCCACCGTGCATTAACCGTGTGAAATATCTCTTGTGAAAAGTCTCTAGGAAATATTGATATTACAGGTCGTTCTGACCCAGCAATTGGTTGAAATAGGCTCGCCAGGCAGTGCTGAAATGAGCAGATGGTAATAGAAGATTTGAGAATGGATTCATGAATTGGAAATATCAGTTTTGCAGCTATTTTGCATGGTTTAGCTGATGATCTGGTCATCAAATTAATGGTTGAGAGAATGAGAACCACTGGTCTAAAGGCTATTTCTGCCGCCGCGCAGACCCGTTTTAAGTACCCACCGAAAACGTCACGCGATGCACGTGCACGCGTCGGTGCATGCCCACACTTCCAAATTTAGCACTACAACACTGAGCAAGAGAAATTCCCCTTTAAAGGACAACTCCGCCCTAAATAACATGTAGGCCAGATGTAAGCCACGCTTCACGTCCCAGACAAAGCTAGATGTTGTTGGATCTTAGCTCCTTCCAGGAGCACTGCTCAAAAGTCCTGTCCCAACCCCAATGTGAAGGACCGCCCTAAATACTTTGGATTGGTTCTGCAATGCGGTTATTAAAATACAATCAAAACAAGCAATGAAAGCTCAGAGATAGTCTATTTAAGACTGCCTTTTTTCTCCTATAGTATGTGTGATCTCCTAAATAATAACGCTGCTCCAACGTTGCTTTCTCTTGCACAAAATCTTATCTCCAGGGTGCAATAGAAACATTTAAAGATGTGAAGTGACCTTGTCCTGAAAATAGTAGGTTACACTGAGCGTGTGAAGTGATTTTGTTGGACTTAACTTTCACTGTCTGCATGGAATAGTGTCGTTTGATCTCTTCTTTAACTTTGATGTATTCATTCTTTTGATTTATTTCAACCAGACCAAACGGAGAGATGTGGCCTGGTCTTACAAAGTTTGGTCTTTGCTAGCCAGTGGTGATGTGTTACTCAACTCAACCTGCAGTCAGTGTCATGTGGTGTCTGGTAAGTGATATATTCCAGTGGTTTAACACAGTTTTGTGCCAGGGCAAGATTTCATCCAATCAGATTCGATTATATTAGTCGGAGACAAGCTAGTCTTAAGTATAATAGGCGGGTCAAGTATTACATCCTCATTTGCATCTTCCATGCCAGTGTGGCTGAAGAGATAAATCAGGGGTTTATAAGCCATAGGTTTAGGTTTCAAACTCCTAAGAACATTTCCATCTACATTCTAAAAGGCGGGTTAAGTATTCCATTCTCATTTGCATCTTCAAACCAGTGTGGCTCAAGAGATATTGTAGATCAGAGCTTTATACAGAGTGTTTAGGGTTTAGGACTCCTGAAGAACATTTTTCACTCTCCATCAAAATTGTGTCCAATCTGTATGGTAGAGTATGTTATAATGTGTACCATTGGGGCGGTTGTATTTTGTCTCCCTGCTATTCTATTGAGACATTTAGAACATGTTCAAAGCTGATGTTTTTTTGCATCTTCCATGCCAGAAAAAAAAAAGAAAAAAGACTGCTGGTGAATTTTGAATGGTTTAAATGACATCAGGAGTTTATAAACCAAAGGTTTAGGATTCAAAACTCTTAAAGAACATTATTCACTCTCCATCTAATTTCTAAAAGGTGGATTAAGTATCATGTTCTCAGTTGCGTCTTTCATGCCAGCATAGCTCAAGAAATAAATCAGGTGTTTATATTTATATTATTTAGGGAGATAAAACACAATGACTGAATCTACCAGATAAATGATCAGTTGTGAAAAACAGTCCTGCATAGGCCTGCCTAGGCCTGCCTATGCAGTCAACTTTTTCATTGTAGGGCCGACACTTTGTTTACATCCTAGTCTATAGACTAGAATGTAAACAAAGTGTCGGTCTGACAATGGCCAAAATGATTATTTTATCATTATTCTACGCTTTTTGTGGTAATTTTTTAATAGAAACACATATATGAAGCTTATTTTTTTATAAAATATTTTCGAAACATAATTTTTATTTTAGCATCCGTTTTTCAAGACAAAGTTGACTATAGATCCTTTAATATTAACTTTTCCCAAATATGGAGATGACGTCATAGACCACATGAGACCATATATGTCCATATATAGGCATTCCCCCCGAAAACGGGAATCATACTTTTAAGTATGATTCCCAGATGATGCCCTGTTAGGCCCTGTTAGAGTTTATAGATGCACTGTTAGTGCATCCCCTTATACTCATGTAAGGGGATTACAATGCACAAGATGCATTTACTTACTGGTAAACAAACATAGCCCCCAAAAATAATGGAAATTCACTTCCCAAAACTCAAATATATGATTTGAAACACAGGGCAACCACACTTGCAATTTCACAAATTGCAAATGTTCTAGTTGTCTTAATTATCGTCTTAACTTATTGCGACTATGACTCACCATGAGAGAAAGACTCCACAGCAGGGACGAGGAACAAATGGACCGGAGTACATGCGCTTTTAAATGGATAATGATTAAGAACACTCCTAATTAAAGTAAATTAGAGTAAATGGCTAGATTATGGAGGAAGGAAGAACCTCCAAATTGTTCAAAACGGCCTCATAAATAGCCATAGCCTCTGAAATAAAATTAAGATTTTCTTGCAAGTTTTCTACAGTAGTTAGAGTAAGTTAATGCCAGATGGCAGCTCCCACAAAAGGAACAAAAATAGCTGATTTACAAGCGCAATGTGACGTGTTGTGAGCATGTAGATCAGCTATTTTTGCTCATTTTAAGGGACGAGGAAAGTGGTTGTGTCTGACTAATTATTATCATATACATGAAGTGATAATTCCTGTGTGATGGCCTGTGTCATCAAGGCTGACATGACAGCGAGGCTCAGCGATTGTTCAACAGCCTGATGGTTGGAAACGTCCACCGTGGCGAGTGGTGAATGCCCATGATGATCTGCTCAGCCTTGGCCATGCAGTATACACCGTATCCTGGACAGAAGGCAAGGGAAGGGAGGGAAGCTCACCTCCGATTAGACGCTGGACCATTTGTACCACACTGCTCTGAGTGCTCTGTAAGTACGCTTAGCAGTGGAGGGCACAGTGCATGATTCTTAATAAGCTGCCGCATGACAGTGATGCAGCTTGTCAGCATGCTTTTGATGTTGCTGTTGTAGAACGGCCTGAGGATTGCGGGTAGTGGGTACTCACACTGAATATCTTCAGCCGTCTGAGGCAGTGCATCCTTTGAGTCTTTTTCACCCTGTGAAATGTGTGTGGCCCATTTTAGATCCTCAGTGATGTGTATGACGAGGAACTATAGGAATCTGAAGTTACTGATCTGACCCTCTCCACTGTCACTTTCTACCGGGCCTCCTGTGGTTCTCAACCTGTGGGTCGGGACCCCCAGGGGAGTCATCATGATTTTGTTGGGGATGACAGTATAAAAGTGACTTTTTAATACACCCCCCCCCCCCCCAAAAAAAAAAAGAAATCTGCGGGAATTGAGTGAAAATAAATGAAGTGCCTCAACTACTACAATGGGGGTCATTTTTGGGGGGGTTGTGGCCTAAAAAGGTTGGGAACCACTGCTCTAGTCCACAGCTACATGATGTTGTTGACATTGACAGTGTCACAATCTGTTGATTAAATCTCTGAATACAGTGTGCCCTACTCCAACCCCCTGTGTGTAGACATATTTTTGGTTGTGTACTGTGTGTGTGGGGGTTGCTGTGGTGGACAAAGTCACCAAACCTGTCAGCGCTAGTCAAAGTAGTTGGCATGCAGCTGCAATTTGACGGCAGTTTGACAACATCCTCAGGAATTACTTTCTCTGCTAACCGGCAGTCTCCTTGCCTTGGGTGCACAGCCTGTTGTCAAGGCTGTTGTCAATCCTTCGACGATGGCATTTCTGGCAGGAGAAAGAGAGCTGTCTTTGTTTTGGGGGAGGTGGTAGCTGCCTTCAGGTAGGGAGCAAAAAGAGCCCTATCCCTCTAGGAGGGTCAAGAGAGGGTTAAGTGGACGACACATTTTCGCTGATCCCGGCAGAACTTGACATTTTGCCGGGGCAAAGATGACTCCTACAATAGAACCGTATAGCTGCGAGGCACGAGACAATAATGGCATGTAAACATTATGAACCCAGGCTCACCAATAAACTGTAAATCCATTCAGCATATTTCTTCTAAAGGATACAGCAGACATTACATTACATTATAACCTGGCACGGGGCTCGTGCAGAAAAACAGTTTAGTTCCCATTATATTGACACTAAACATCCTCCGTTTATAGCAGCAACGGCGGGTGATGAGACATAATTATCAGGGGAAAAAGCAGTGCTAAGGAGTTAATTTAAAATTGCCCAGAGCGTATTTTGGAGAACACACAGCCGCAGAGAAACGGAGAAGGTGTTTGCCTCGCTCTGCAGATCTCTCCAGGGAGAAGGGGGGGGGGGGGGGGGGGGGCTGCTCTGCGGGGAGCAAAGCAGACGCACACACAGGAAGAGCAGCAGAACTCTCAAAGGGAGAATTCGCAAGAATAGATGACACGTTTTATCTCCTGCTTCCACTTCTCCTATTCTATTCTCTGTGTGCTGCTCTGCTGTGCTTCGCCGCAGCTTATATAGCAGACTTTTATTTTATCTTTCTCAACTCGACAACTTCAAACGCTCTGGGTTGTTTTTTTTTCTTTTACCATGAGACGAGAAATTAATTACGTTTCTTTTATTATTTATTTATTTTACTTTTTGTGCCGTCCTCGGTGGAGCACTATTGCCTCAGCAGCAGTACAAAGGTACCTGCCAGTTTCAAATACTGTATAGAGAGTAGAATAGAAAATCAAGTAAATGCTGGTGTGTGCGTGCGTGCGTGCGTGCGTGCGTGCGTTAGTGCGTGCGTGCGTGAACAGCTACCGGGAAGAGAGGCAATAGACCGGCCCGGCCTTTCCTGCGCTATGTCCGTCCGCTGTCGGAATAGCAATGGACAGACTTCCAGGCCCCTGAGAACAACTACAGAGAGCACTTTAACACCAAGCAGCAGTGCAAGACTAAGAACTTTGTTTCCTGGTGATCTAGGACATACCCACAGACTGGTTGTTGGAGGGTTTAGAAGATTAACTGTTGACTGTGAGAGGACCTCAATGGAAACATGTCGAAGGACTTTCTTTGGTTATCCTCGAACTGCTGCGACGCGTGGTTTTATCGCTTTTCAAATAAATCTAATCTAATCTAATCTAAATTCGACAATTTGGGATGCCCAAAGACGAGGCAGAAAGGCTGGCAAAATATTGTGCTGTCTCTACTACCCATGGAGTGCTGAGTGACATGCGTGTTGTTGTATCATGAGAAATGTAACCTTTACGCACCTTTTGTCCCTGTGTCCCTGTATGCTAGCTTTCCCTATGTGTGGACATAAAAAAATTGTTAAACTGTGCATGTGTCTGTATGCGTGTTTGTGCATGTGCATGCATGTGCATTGGGGGCTGTGCCAAGTGCATGTGTGTGTGTGTGTGTGTGTGTGTGTGTGTGTGTGTGTGTGTGTGTGTGTGTGTGTGTGTGTGTGTGTGTGTGTGTGTGTGTGTGTGTGTGTGTGTGTGTGTGTGTGTGTGTGTGTGTGTGTGATCTTAGAGGATTTTTACTGAATAAATCAGCACTGTCACATTTCTGCAGTAATTCTCTAAAGGCTCTTGCAACAGACATAAAGTATGGTTCATGCACTGGCACTGCAGAACAGAATAGATTGCAGTGAGAGATCTTTGCACCATCGAATTATCACAGAGATCATTCTTGTAACTGTACTGGCCCTGTGTTAGTCAGAGACGAATGCCAGACAGTGGTAAAAAGAAGTACCTCTACAGTACATTTACTAAAGAACTGTCCTTAAATTGATTACTTTTTTTATTTTAACTTTTTAACTTTTTTATACTTTCTACTCCATAGCACCTCAGGGCAAAAATACTATTATATTTTTTTACAATCTGTCATCTTTAGTTACTAGTTGATTTTTTAGATTCGACTATTAGTAGAACATATTAATGATATACATGGTGATGTATTGTTACAGGTTAAAGGAGTAGTTCACCCCCAAAATGACCTTTTTTATTGATTACTCGCGCCATGGAGACCAAAACCAAAAAATATGATTGATCTCAAATCTCCATGGCAAAAGTAATCAACAGATAAAAAGTCATTTTGGAGGCGAACTACTCCTTTAAGCTACCCTGCAGCACATAACGTAATGAAATCCCTCCTACTAGCTGCAACATTAAAGCAAGGAACACATTAATGCGTTCTAGTTACAATCCAATAATATGATTGTGAATTGAACCATTCTGTATAATAATCTGATGCCAAGACATTTGTAATTTTGGAATACTTTTGGTGTACTTATCTATTATAATTTTTTGTGGAAATGGTATTGAGTATGCGTTGATTTCACCAAGCTGTTAATGTTGATTACATGTTCCTGGTCGCAGTTCTGTGTGGAAGCAGTCACTGGCACAAACAGAGGCACATATCTAACAGGACTTCATATGGGAATGCCCATATAGGCCACATTGGCCACATACCACACTAACAGAATCCATACTATATATACACGTATGGCCAAGGCAGATGGCCAAGACAGCCCATATCTGTGTGGCTGGCTGGTTCTACAGACAGGGATCTCCATGTATGGAAAAAGGGATGTATGATGTCAGATGTCATAGACGTCATAGGACTTTCACATAACGAATAACTGAGTATGCATGTTTGGGCTCTCACAGCATATCTCCATATACACTACATGGATCTCCATATATGGGTACATGGGGTCTCCATATATGGGTAACTGGTCCGATATACAGTACATCACTGGCCAGATGGCCGAGACATGGCGTGACCTCGCCCTAGTAAGATGCCCTGAGGCGTCTTAATAGTATACCTATAGGCTATTTGAAAATAGCCGATCTGCTATTTTCAAACACTTTGTACTTTGTACTTTAAGTACATTTTGATGCCTTTGAACGCTTTCTTCCTTTTACTTGTAACAGAGTATTTCAGTATTGATACTTTTACTTAAAAATGTGATGTCACGCACCAACGTTTAACATTATAATAGCAGTAGGTCGCGTGGTCTCTCTGAAAACGTTCTGAAACAGGCGAGCAGAGTGAGAGCCAGCAGCGCCTCGCACTGACCAGGGAATTGAGAAAGTGGCCTCAAATTAAAATGTATTTTAATTGTAATTCTGCACATATAAAATATAATTATGTACTGTACCCAATTGAATATCTTAGTTACATCGATATTGTCCACACAAACTAGTCTGTTCATGCTTATTCATTATATTGATCAAAATCGCTATGAGAGCACCGCACAGCGGCGTATTTGTCACGGTAAGCGAGCACCACCACACATGTGTCCGTCTTTAGCTCCCACCTCCCCGACTGGAATCCAGCCATCAACCACCCAGCAGCGGGGCTGGTAATCCACCCACCACCATAGCGATTTTTATCATTTCAACAAATAAACCAAACTAACTACTTGACATGAACAATGTTGCTAAAACTAAGATATCTGAGAGGTAATATAATTTGTATATGCACAGATTTAGTAATAAAATACATTTTCCTGTAAGGCGACTTCCTGGTTTTCATAGTGTGAACAAGGGGAGACGGACTGGCCGACCAACAGTACAGTACATAGTGAAGTACAGTAGAGGCACGCCGTGACGTCATCAACAATATTAGTCAAAGAGATAACCTGATTTATATATTTTTTTGCGTGTCATCACAGCTTCACGTAACACATTTGAGTACTTTTTTCCCACCACTGTGATTATCATTCCATCCCATCTCTCTGAGTCATCCTCCAGGGTCACAGTGTTGACAGCAGTCTCATGCCCACGAGGGCCCGGGATGGAGGGCCTCTTGACATCACTCTGCCCACTCTGGCCGTGTGATCCGCCTGGAGCTTCCAGTGAGGTCACTCTATAAAGACCTCTACCACGCCAACCATGTTAGAAACGATACACTTGATCTGTTGTCAGCTCTCTCTCTCTCTCTCTCTCTCTCTCTCTCTCTCTCTCTCTCTCTCTCTCTCACACACACACACACAACACACACAATGCCTTGCGATGTGAGGAGTCGTGTGCTTGTAGATCTAGTGCTATTTTCACCATATTAAATCATTTAAATGATAAAAACTAAATGAACGGTTATGGATATGGTTCCCGCCCGACAACAAAGTATCTCACTCTCTCTAACCAGTCTCTCTCTGTCGGTCCATCTGTGTGTCTGTGTGTCTCTGTCTCTGTCTCTGTCTCTGTCTCTGTCTCTCTCTCTCTCTCCCCTCCTCTCTCTGGGGCCATCACCCTGGTTCCGCTTGGGCAGTTCAACCTTTCAGGTCAGTTAGGCCTTTCGTGTTCCTCTGTTCTGAATACATTATGCACGTGAATAAACATGAGGTCAGGTCGGGGTTGTCGGGCGTCAACCTCGTATAAAGCGTAAAGGGAAAAACATGGCTGAATTTGGAACCCAAACCTAATTGTTCTGGTGTGGGGAAATCATAATGTAGCCTGACTATCAGCCTGAATTAAAATTTTTGTTTCACTCCATTATTCGGTCTGAAAGACCTGCAGCCGTTTTTGGCATGGGCATTGCCAAAGAGGCAGTCTTCGGCGACTGGTTCACCCCCTAATCAATCACAATAGTACCAAAGCAACATCGTTGTTAAGCGACCCTTATTCGTGTTGTTATGTGGCTGGCTAACATGTTGCTACTTGTTAACCAAAGAAACCGGAAGAATAGGAGTGCTACCAACTAACAATCAAACACGTAAAATATGTCTGCTACTGATGGTTCATAGCGATATCGCATAAACATAAACAAACACCATGTTTGTTTATGTTTTGGAATCTCCTGTCCGGGCGCTGTTGTTTGACGTCATGGAGTTGAAACGACGCTGATTTGCCGTACAGATTTTCAACCGAGTCAAGCAAGCGTCACCAGACCTGAATCGCCACGAATGGGCCCACGGCACCAATGGCACATGCCATTGAAATGACTAAATTGGCGCAAGTTGGCACCTCGACAGAGTGCAGACTGTTTTTGTTTAGACTGCACTTTATTTGTTTTAAAGTAAACTAAAATAGGAGCAATGCATGCAGACTTTTATTCTTTTGAACTGTTACTTTGTGTCCAGCACCAGCGACGAACAGGATGTGCGCAACATACGGTATATCTGACCAAGTAGCTTCATCTTATAGTGGGGCTGGTGCTTCAGCCAACTGGTTAGTGCAGCTGCCAGTGATATGAAAAACATGGTTCAAACTAATATCCATCTGGACAGTTTCTTCACCCAGCCAGTCTGGTGGAGACAACAACCATATTGCTATGTGGAAGGAGCCCATACTGGTTGGTTGGTTAGGGGCCGACTTAAAACATTTAAAGCTTGGTTGGGTCAACAAAGGGTGCAACAGTCTTTACTCTCAAAATGTATTTGCTAGTTAGCGAACTTAAATGTTAGTGACATGTGACCAACCCTAACCCTAACGCTAACTCTTACCCCAACCGCACACGTAGTCAGTAACTGCGTAGTCGGAGTAATGAGATGTCAGACTTATGAGCCATGGAGCCCCATGGAGCTCATATCACTGCCGTACCATAAAAAATGGAAATGCAAAGTCATTCTCAAAAGTATAAGTATCCACTGTCAGGTGAAAAGAAGCAACTTGGACTCCTCATGCACAGAAGGAAGCATGAGGTCAGTCCGTTGTCTCCCCAGGCGCGGCAGAGGGAGAGCAGAGCCCAGGATTACATAGGCAATTAGCACTGGGTGAAAAATGGGTTACAAAATTGTGGGATAAAAAAAAATTAAAAAAAAAAAAAAAAGTATAAGTTAACCCCAACCTTTACTAAAAGATGTACCACACTTTGGGAACCACTGACTTAACTATTCAGATAGAAGAAAGAAGAGGGGAAAATGAGGGAAGCCAAGTGATGTCCATGCAGGTTCAGAATCTCCCGACTAGGCTTTAGCACGTTGTCAGCTGAAACGCTAATTGGTTTGGTTAAGAGGCTTGCAGGCCCAAGTTGATTTGTTGCTTTTTCATTTCCTGTAAGGCAATGGCCCCGTTATAACGTTGACCTAAAACAAACAGCAACAAAAACCCATCCAAGGTAATTGTTATCAGCTGCCGGTCGCCGGTCGGCACCAATTAGAAATGGCATTGGGAAATTACAGTGCAGTATTTATACCCCACCTAATCAATGTTTGGTGTCAATGGAGAGAGGCAGCAGGCTTTCTCCATCCACCATGGGATTTTCACAAAGAGCCCGGTGGCTTCTCTACAAATAAATACCTGATAAACAAACAGCCCAACTGTTCCTCCAGGAGTCAGGAGAGACTAGAATGAACGTTGCAGTAAAACATTCTGCTTTAGTTCCTGCAACTGCTTGTTTTGACTGTTCTGGAATGCTAATTGAGCTAGGGTTTCCCAAAGTGGATGCCGTGGCGCCAGTCCAGGGGTGCCTCAGAATACTTTGATAATATTTGGAATTCATCAATATCACTTCAGTAAGTTTAACCACTTGTAGATCGGCATTTTTATGTTATCCTTCCCCCCAATAGTGCATGCTGGGGTTCAAGTGGTTAAACGTCAATTATAAAGATATTTTCAGTCAGTTCTAATATGATATAAGATTCTAAAAATGTACAGTGTAATTCATGGGTGCTGTGGATGAAAAAGTTATTTACTGTGGTAACAAAGTTTGAAAAGCCCTGTTCTAAGCTGTGGTCTTTGGTATCTGAGGTCTGTTGTTGGTGAAGAAGAAGCGGGGGCGGAAGGTCGAGCCGTGGGAAGAATAAGGCTTAGTTAATTTATGCTTTGTTGTGCATCGGTGTCGTACAGCCAAAATTGCTGATCTACAAGCTCACACCCCGCTGCAGCATGACAGGTTGCAAGCTTGTAGATTTGGCTATTTTCGAGCATGTGACACCGGTATAGCGCAACAAAGTGAAAATCCAGCTTAATGCACTGCTTGACCGCACATGGTTTGGTTTGTACAGAAAGACTTTACAGGGCCTATTGCCGTCTCAGCCTTCCATGAGAAAGACAGACCTTGCTCTTTTGTTCTGCCGGTGCAAAGCCCTGGGGTGGGTTGGGGGGGTGACCCCTCACAAAGAATTCCTATTGATTTTTCTGGTCATGTCATCACATTGTGTGTGCATTGAATGTTGAGCACTGTTTTCTCATGTGAGCCAGAGGTTCCTGCACCTCTGTTACCTTTTCATCCTGCTTGGAAGACGCCGAACTAAACAAAAATACGTGAGTAAACCATAAAATTGAAATAATGAAATGCGGCTCTGCCGTGTGAGTCATTGCCTTAATGGTAAATTGACTGCGTATAGCACCTTTCTTGTCTTTCCAACCCTTCAAAGCACATTACAATGTATTTCACAGTTCACACTCACCCTTTCATACACAGATGGCGGAGGGAACTGTGCAAGGACCATTCTGCTTATCAGGCGCAGTTGCGTTCAGTGTCTTTATCAAGGACAAGAAGCCAAGAGGAGTGAGACCGGTAAACCTCAGATCAAGACGGCCATTCTACCAACTGAAATTAACTAATATTGTAAGTTTTCAGAAAGGGGACACATTTTAAAATGCCCAGTTTGGATCATTCTGATTTGACGTCTGATTGAAAAGCTAATAATCTACCATATGTTTGTTACAGAGAAATACAACCAAACATGTTTTAACTAGACCTGGAATTATTTTATACTTAAAAATATAGCAGATCTGCAATTCTTTTTTAAGTTTTTTGAAATTTGTGCAAATATTTGAATATTTATTTTTAAAGCGAACATTTTTAGCTAAAATATTTGCTTCTGGCAGGTCCCTTTATAGTATGATACATAATATTTTGAGATGGCCAAATACACATCATTCTAGACATGAAAACATTTGAGAACCACTGACATAGAAACATTTTTCAAAAACCTGTTAGGATTTAGGAAACATTTATAGAATCAGGTCAATAAAGGTTAAAGTAATAATGTGTTCCAGGTCTTAATGGGTTGAAACCACATTAATCCTGCAGCTTTACCCAAATTGCAAAAAAAATAGACAATCTGCATGTAGATCGGCTATTTTCACTATAACATGCGACAGGCTGTTTAAAACGTACTGTTCATAGCCTACTGTAGAGCAGTGTAGAGCAGGGTTCCCCAATTAGTTTTCCCCAAGGGACGAATTACCAAGCCACGGGCCACAATATTGCAAGGGGTGGCGGCGGCGTTACCGCTACTCCAGCGACAGTTCAGATATACTGCTCTTATACCACCATTATTATAATTATTATGAGAAATACACTCCTTAAAGTTGAAACAAAACAAGTTGAGAACCAATTAGCTAGTTGACAGAGCAGAGATATAATTGCCTTCCATTGATCCATTAACGAGGGGCCATCCTCTACTTACTGGCATCAGCTGGACACAGACACAGACACAGACACAGACACAGACACAGACACCTTGCCTCTGCAGTGCTCTGTGTCTGTCGCATTTCTCTCCAAAAGCCCTTGAATATGATTGCCCCTTGTGTGTGTGTGTGTGTGTGTGTGTGTGGTCAGCAGAGGTATTGCCATGATACGGACATAGCCAGCCACATACGGACATACCCACTCAGAGGAGCGGCTCCACCGCTCAAAAAATAAAATGAAGTGCCAGGTTATGTTGCCTAGTGTAACAACGCCTGAGGATTGAACCCAAGCCTTCCCATAGAAATCCAACATCTTAACCACTAGCCTAAATTGGAACTCCACCTTGGGCATCAGATAAGCTCTGACCCCATACTGCTACACTAGCAAGACTGTGTAAATTGCGGGTTGCAGCTGTCAGAGTCAAGCTAGCCTTGGAAACCCAGGCTTTGAGTCAAGCCAACCTCTAAATGCCTGGTCGTAACTCTATACAGTAACCCAACCTGAGTCTTTTCCTAGCAAATTTTAAGCCTATACTGGAACTTTTTTTTTTTTTTTTTTTTTTGAGGACCATTTCTCGAATGTTATACTTGTAGTGGACATTTGGATATTTGGTCCTCCTCCAGTATACAATGATACAGACACCCTCCCTCTCACTAACACTGTCCCTCATACATCACAGTGCACACTGTGCTTACCGGTGTGATACGGCACCCATCCGTCCAAGTGCTGCCGTCTTAATTATGCTCTCATCAGCCTAAGTCAATCACCTTCGGGGCAGCTGCTATAGTAAGGGGCTTTACCGATCAATAAACCGGCCTTCCCACACTAGACTCTAGCCCGCCTCTCATTTGTCTCAGCACAATATACTTACAAACCCTGATCCTGTTGTTGTTGGTGGTGGTATGAAAGTAGCTCAAGTTACGGTAACTGCCAGAATGATGATCCAGCAATGCTGAGGACTACTTGCTGTTAGTAAAAAAGGTACCGTAGCCGTAGGTAAGGGCAAAGGGCTGAGAGATTCAAAGAGGAGAAAGGGAATTCTGCCTCAGCCAAAGGAAGGCAGGTCCGGTGTAACAACAGCATGTACTGTTTAGTGGTTCCCAAACATTTTAGCCTGAGATCCAAAAGAAAAATTAGACGTTAGCCCGGGACCCAGACTAGTGAGAATAGCAGAACTGCAAGATATGACAACATGCAAGCTTTGAGCTGCGTTGAGAGCTTGTAGATCTGCTATTTTCACTACTTCTTAATTATTATTATATTTTGTTTATGGAATTTCTTGGATGTGTTTGATTCTTTGTTTGAAAATTCATAAAATTCTCAAATTTTCTTTTTTATTTCTGAAAATATATTTTTTCTTTTTTGTAGGAAAGCCATGACCCATAAAAATTGGTCCCTGACCCACAAATGGGTCGCGACCCACTGTTTGGGAAACACACTGGAGCAGCTCGGACAATAACCCTCTTTTTAAGCATTTAGCCGCCGCTCTTAATCCAGAGCAACTTACAATAAGCAAGGTAATACATCAGTACATCGACATCAATAGTATGAATGTTCCCCATACTGGGATGTTCGAGTATTTCTCCTATAATTCTAGTATAATTGTGGTGACATTTGGTCGTCACAAGCATTAGGGATACAGGGACACACAAACACTCCTCCTTCATTCCTCAGTGGGTGATATGGCGTCCATCAGAAAGCCTCGCTCTAATCTGCCTGGCTTGGGGGCGTCGGGGGCCTCGACGCGGGTCCATCTGTCTTCATCAGTGAGCCGGGCTGCAGGCTTGGGGCCAGGGGCCCCCGCTAAGCACCAGCTGCTAGCTGCCTTTTACCACGATTTCCATCAAGTGGGACATGATTCAAAGCAGGGACTAGCTTTCTGTGCATTGAGAGGGGAAGGGGTTTCTGAAAGCCCACATTTTGATAATGACATGAATATACAGTAGGTCCAAAATAGGGACGCCAGGTTGAGCGTGGTTAATACCTGAAACAAGTGTGGAATGTTAGCTGGCCACTGTTTCTCAACGTTGGGTCAGGGGTCCACCAGCGGACCAAATGGTCTCTACTCTGCGAGTTTCCTGTCTATATGTGATTGTGTTTTCATAAGGGAGATGGTGTTTCCTAAAAGGGTAATAGTAGTGCTTCCTGTCTAGGGGATAGGTGTTTCCTTTAAGCAGTAGTGGACAGTAGCGTACATTTTGTCAATGTTCGTTCATTGAAACTTGGAGAAACAAGGTTTCTGCCCGATTACATTTTTACTCTCACTTTTGACTCTTCTACGTACATTTCTAAGAAGGGACTCTTCGGACACAAACTTACAAAAATATATTATGAATTCAACACTTCTTAAGCCCCATTTCAAATTAGCCTCGTAAACCACCAACTTCCGGATCCAGAAGGAGCTTATATCTGCTATGTTCAACATTTTTGAAAGGAATTCTGATAGTTTTCTTTTTTTATATTCTAAATTTTAATACAGCAATGCAGTGATAATAATTTGTAATTCACTTGAATATTCGTTGCCCACCACTGCATTATGAACAGTGCAATGGTGGACAGTAACTAAGAAAATGTACTTGAGTACTGTATTACATTTTTGGAGTATAGGTACTTTATATTTTGCATTTAGATATTGGCCCGTGGGTTGAAGGTTCGAAGGAAGTGCCATGCCAACGACTTCACGTGTAAACAAGTTTATTGCTCTCAAATGTTCCAACCAAAGCTCACTCTTGAGCAACAGTGCTCACAGCAACTACCACTATCTCCCAATGCCATAACAAAACACCATAACTCAATTATTAACATAATTCATCTCCACATCCACAACACACTCAACACATCCATAACAAATAACAGTTACAGCGCAATATAAACAATGAAGCATTAAAGATGTGTACGCCCGAGGTATACAGGAAGTCCTGCCCAGCTGATTTTCCACAGTACAGTATCGTTGCAACCTTGAGATTTTTTTCCCAATAATATTTGAATTGATTTTTACTTTTTATGATAAAGACAAAACAAAACAAACACAGACAGCTCAAGATACAAATATGAACTACCACATACCTACAGGCAGCACATCGGACCATACAATAGAATGTTATATAGACACATTGTTTGGTGCTTGACAGTCTTTAGATGGGTGACAAAAAAGAAAAAACAAACGACAACAATTAATCCAAGACGAAAATATTTTTCCTCGCAGCATAAGTTAAAAGACATAAAGACATATATAAGTTAAACAAACATATTCTAGAACTTGTTAAAAATCGTATTATTAAGTCCCAGAATCAGACACATCCATATTAAAGATTACATTCAACCACTGCACAATACCCAAACAATATCGTTCAATCTTATGACATGACCATATGCAGTACAGTGAATTTAGTCTTCAATCTTACACTTAAGACAGAGAGGTGATAGACTAGGGTACATTGTATGCGAAGGCTATAGGAGCAATTTCAACCCCCGAGATCTCTTTCCCATTTCCTCTTAGTATCCTGGGTGTTAACAGTTGCATTGGATCTTAACGGGCGATAGAGAATGCTTATAAAACCCCTTGTAAAATCCATTGTCAGTGCTCTCTCAATTGGAGCGGTGTCTATATTAGTTGTGTTGTGCGCCTGAGAATGAAATCACCTTATCACCCCTCACCTGTAAAAATCGGACAAAAGCTTCTGGGAGATAGATATTTTTTTAATTATTTGATCAATTGTAGTGACCATTAAATAAATTCCCTGATGTTGTTATACCACCATCTCTCCAAGAATTAAACAAAAATAGCCTATCTACAGTATAAGCTCACAACATACCGTGAGCTTGAAGATCGTCTATTTTTGCTACGTTTTGTGACACTGGGCATTGAAATATGGAGATATCATCACTGACAGACAATGATGTTACACTGTACAGAAACATAATGTGTACTTCCATATTCCATATATATTTTAGCTATAATAAAGACATGCTCAAAGATTCACAATGCCAAGTTAAAAGTGTTTAAGTCTGTCTTTTAAAAATACACCAATGAAAAGCATTATCAAAAGCTTGAGACTAAATACTACAGTATATTGGATCGACTTTTGGACATACTCGGTTTCTGCCCGACAGTGATGATATTTGAAGTTCAGCTGAATCATTCACATGGCGTCTACTCCAACACAACACTCTTTGATGTACATCTCTCTGTACAGAGATCCTGCTTCCCATGGCAGGTATTAGGTTCCTCAGAAAAGGGCATTAACAGGTTGAAAGCAATAACTTTCACACGCGTGCGCGCACACGCACGCACGCACGCACGCACGCACGCACAAATATACTGTATAGGCCTATACTGTATATACCACATGCAGTACAGTGAATATAATCTCCCTCTTCAATTTTACACTCAAGACAGAGAGGTGATATAGGGTTCATTTTATGGCGAAGGCTAGGTGAGATCTATAATCGGTATGGTTCAAATATACTGTGTGTGTGTGTGTGTGTGTGTGTGTGTGTGTGTGTGTGTGCGCGTGCGTGCGTTGTCATCCCAACCACTGTTGCCATGGCTTCAGCATCCAGTATGAAAGAAGAGCTCAGAAGGTTCTCCTTTTCGCTCCCATCTTCCTCTCCCTTCTTCATCTGTCAGTCCGTCCGTCCGTCCGTCCGTCCCTCAGGCCGTCCGTCCGTCCCTCAGGCCGTCAGGCTGTGTCTCCATCCATTTGTCATCTTGTTTTCTTTCCTCGCGTTCTTTCACCACAGTCGTGAGCAAGAATGTCATTATCTCTATTTTTTGGGGATCTGGAACTCTTTCATTCAATGTACAGAGACAATTTGGGGAAGGAATTCAGAACTGATCACCTCATTATACTAAAGTTACCTCTTCACCGTGGAATGTGGCTGACTAAACTAAACTTTGGGAGCGAAAACGAGCCCATTCAAAAGAACAAACTCATTAAATTGCTTTCCTTTCATCATTCTGTTCCTTGTCGTAATGCTGAACATTCAGGTTTATTCAACTGCCAACGTAAAAATCCATCGTCCTCTAAGAGCCATATCAAGAGCCGTTCAAGTCCCACATTATACTAAACTGTGCTTTGCTACACTGCAGGAGTCAGAGCAGTTCAAACTAAATCGGCAACACTAGTAGAAGCTGGAGGAAAAGAAGGTCCAGGTACAGGCCCAAAGGTCCAAACACTAGAGGCAGACGGAACTCAGTAACTCAAGGAAAGAAATGGGAAGAAATATACTGGGAATATACTGGGAAAAAAGATAGGACAACACACAATTTCTACCACTTTTTCTAGTCACATGTTCAAATATTGGATTCTGATTGGTTTAAAAGAGTGGTAAATAGGCCAACAACCTTGAGTTGGCTCATGGACCCCGCCCACTGAAACAATTAATGATTGTAACTAAAGATCCTTGCAAGTTACAACTGTGTTTTCTTTCATTTATATGGAAAAAGTGGTAGAAAAGCAATTTACCATTTGAGGTCGTGGGTTGTTGGCTGATTTACCACTGTTTCAGGGTTGTTTGCTACGTTTGCACAACCCTGAAACAGTGGTAAATCAGCCAACAACCCACTCCCTATCAAGGTAAATGGCTTACATACTCTAGACCATATAGTATATAGGCCTACTCTAAACCATTTTACACTAAGAGTTAAATTATTGACACCTGCATTACTTAATTTACAAGAAGTCTACACAATAGAGAAAGTAGAAGAATTGTTATTTTGATCAGAGAATGTAGAATAATTTATATTTTGATTTGCCTGTTATCTCTCCAATGGTACAACATCAATACAGCATGGAATTGTGGGCAAAAAACAAAATATTCTACGTTTTGCGTCCATGGCTCAGATGCCCAATAAATAATGGACCTTGATTGTGACCATCAGGTCGCAAGTTACTATGAAAACCATCACACTTTTGGCCCTACTCTTATCTCCGGAACCGTTGCCCCTATCGATTCCGAACTTTGCACTCACACTCATTGGATGGCAACTCACAACCTCCAATAATTTCTCACATGGCCCTCTTCTAGCGCCACCATGAGGCCAATTTTTGCAAAACACATTTTTGGACACTGCTCCTACAGATTTTGGCCAAAAAAATCATGCAAAGCGGTACACAGTATCTCTAAAGTCATGTCATCAACATGGATCTTGTCCCATTTCCCATATTCCCTCCTAATTGGCTACGATTGCCTTCTAAAGTTTGTATTATGCGACCTGACGGCCGCTTATCTCCCGATTAGGTAGTCTTACTGGTATAAAAAAAGGTTGAAAACTGCTGCTCTAGACAAGGAGCCTTGAAGAAGAGTCGAAGCCCCCTCAACCTGAACTGAGCGGCGGGGTTACAGGGAGTGAGGGTGGCAGGTGACTGAGTGACGCCGTACATGGTGCAGTTCACAGAGTGACAGGATTGATTCGGAGAGGCTGCTTCTCTGTGCAGAGAGACTCTAAGTTAATTAGCTCCCTCACAAACACCGGCCTGGCCTTTAGTTCATATCGAGTGAGGCCATGGGCTTGAACGATTGGAAGGGGTCGGGGGAAGTGGGGCCCCCAGGCCCGGGCATGGTGGGGGTCAACCTTCCAATGGAAATCCACTTTGGTCTAAATGGCAATGAGATTAGTAGGACATTGATCACGGCCTTTGATTTCTTCTCCCTTTCCTCCCCACAGCCCCCTCCCTTTCCCTCTCTGTTCCGGGAGAAATTACGACTTCATTTGATTTTGGGTGTTCCTGTGGTTATAACGTTAAGACCTGAGGCCGATTCTACAAACGTCTTCCAAATCCTAAACAGTTTTCCTGAAACATATGTTTCTGTATTCATGATGCTCAAATGTTGAGGGACACCCAACATTATATGTATTTTGCGGTTCTCAAAATATTTTGTTCCAGAGACCCCCAGAAGCAAAGATTTGAGTTACAAATGTTCGCTTTAAAATGATTGAATGTAGGAGTCTCAGAATCAGAGAATATCAGTGATGTCAGCATGTGGGTTCCGGACAGACAGAAGGACATTCAATTGATTAATAGTTAGATATTCAAAGATTTGCACACATTTTCATAATTTTTCTAAAATAGCAGATCTACAAGCTCATAGTGTGGCACTCAGTGCCACGCTATGAGCTTGTATATCTGCTATATATATATATATATATATATATATGCTATTTGAATATCTAAAGTATACAATAATGGTTAAAGTGGTTCAAATCTAAAGTGACACAGATGCTTTCCAAATAATAAATGTGTTAAGCAAGCTTACAACATAGACACAGGCTCAGCTTACTAAGGATAGATAGAGGGCTTATGTGATGAAAAGAACCACCATACTAGTTCAAATGTCATTGTCTACTTATAGATCTGGCCATATATTGAACATTTTGCCATTATGGCAACATTAATTTATGTTTATTTTATTTTAGAGGTCACGGATCTTATACATTCCTCCTATTGCCGCATCCCACTTCCACGCCCATTAACGCCCCCTTTACATCGACTTCAACTCATAGGTAGTCGGCGTCTAGGACGTAAGGAATACCGCCCCTACATGGTGACAGCCCTCCATTGGCTCATTCCCAGCTATGGGACCGGCGGATCCAATTTCAACAGAGGGGGGCGTAGCCACACACACACACACACACACGCACACACACACGCACGCACGCACACACACACACACACACACACACACACACACACACACAACCCCTAGAGAGCGCAGCCCCTCCGAGAGTGCAGCGAGAGTGCAGAAGCGCGCGTGGAGAGAGAGAGAGAGAGAAAGAGAGAAAGAGAGAGAGAGAGAGAGAGAGAGAGAGAGAGAGAGAGAGAGAGAGAGAGAGAGAGAGAGAGAGAGAGAGAGAGGCACGTGCCCCTCACAGGCACAGTCAGTGAGGGGAGGATGGGGGGGTGGAGAGTAGAGAGAGTAGAGAGAGTGAGCGGAGGGCAGTGTATCGAATTACAACAGAGGGAGGTGTGTCGTGTTTTCAACCGAACGTGAAGCCAGTTACACAACATTTGGTTATCCGTCGAATTATGTTCCACCTCTGCCTGGATCCTGCTATGCATTCACAGAGCTTTTCCTGTTAACAACGTGGCGAGGGGGGAGAGACAGGAGCGCCGCTTGCGGCGCGACTTTCTAGTAATCTACATTTGTTAACATTTTGCACATTAACACGAGTCATTAAAACATTGCCAAACTCTCCCAAATGTCAATGTTAGTCAAACAAAAGGGTGAGGAGGGACTTTTAATAACATTAAAAAAATAAAAAATAATAATACAAATGTTGGCACTTAGATGGCAGTCACCATATTGTCTCCCATTTAACAAATGGAAACTGTTAGATCTTGTTTCAATGGAACTTCCACAGCAGGCTTAAATTAACCCAATTACCAGATAATCGAGACAGGGCTGCCAACTTCTCAGAAAGCGAGATTTCTGATTTATTTTGTGTCCCAAAATCACCACTGCACACCAAAGACATTTATTTTTAATATTTTATGTACTTGAGGTAAAGATACTGTAGCCTACCGTACATGACCATTTAAAGTAATTCCCCCAGTTTCATAACTTCTAATGAAATCCTAGAAATCCTTACCTTAAACATTTAGAAATACCATTAAGACGCCTAAAGGCAAAAGCTGTCTGTCTCTTGGCCATATATGGATTCTGTTAGTGTGGTTCTCCTATAGGGCATCATCTGAGATACATTCCCTTTATTGCCCATATATAGAAATCCCTAACAGAATCCATTTTATGCTCATTTATGGAGATCCCTGCTCTGAGTATCTGACATCACTGTGATGTCACCTGTGTATGCCCATATATGGTGATCCCTGCTCTGAGTAGCCTATCTGACATCACAGTGATGTCACAGTGATGTGTCAGGAGAACCACGGTGTCAGGCGTTACCCGTCCGTCCATCCATGATGTTATGTGTTTCTGAAACCCACTTACTCAGTCAGCGCAGGTAAAGATGAATATAGCTACTTTGCAGAATTTGTGGAAATACTTAAATAGTTGTTATAGTGAAGTATAGACTATACTCGAGCTGATGTAGTTTGACAGAGTTGAATTGACTTTAATATAAGAGCACAGAAGGGCTTCAACAACCATATTATGGACGAATGTGGTAGTTAACGGGGTGAGATATTAAGCTCATGCACATTTTCAAGTTGATTTCATAAAGGGAGAACTGCATTCAACTGCTTATGCATGGTGCATTTTAGCATTTTCTTCTTTTGAGCACAAAGACACTTGGAATTCACACAGTTGTATAAATGAGCCCCCTGGGGAGTTAGACTAATGTCTTATGTCTTGTATCATTGTCACCACAACCATTGCTTTTGCATCCAATATCAGCTCAATAAGTGCTTAGTGGCCTCTGTTGCGGCAATATTATATCCTTCATTCCCACGCCTGTGGGATACAGATGTGCTTTCTTTCTTAAACTCAAACTGAAATAACTGTTTGAAGTTTGTGCCCCAAACTGACGAATATGAACTTCTGTTCTAGAAATTATTATTGAAGAAATGTAATACACAGAAACCTAATCAGCGTTCTTTGTTTCCATGGACTATCTTACACAGAAAATGATCAAAAATGACACATGCAAGTTATCTGAGTGTGTGTGTGTGTGTGTGTGTGTGTGTGTGTGTGTGTGTGTGTGTGTGTGTGTGTGTGTGTGTGTGTGTGTGTGTGTGTGTGTGTGTGTGTGTGTGTGTGTGTGTGTGTGTGTGTGTGTGTGTGTGTGTGTGCGTGCGTGCGTGCGTGCGTGCGTGCAGGCTGCAGTTTCTTTTTGGCCTTCTCTGTGATAGACAAAATACATGACATGACATGACATGACAAGTACATTACATTTGAATTACTGGCTTACCCTTCCAGAACGTTAAACGTAGCGGAAGCGAGTGGGTGGACCAATTTGAATACTTTCACACCCACACTTCATTCTGGACAACAAGTATCAAACTGTGTCTGTTATGTAAAGCACATGGTGATGAGTGAGCAAAAAGGCCCAGGCCTTAAACACAGAATAAAATACAGTCTTTATCAGGATCAGCTTTTTTAGTTTTCCATTTTTTATGTTTACTTTATATAAGAGATTGTCTAAGGAAAACACAGTACTTCAGTTTGCAGTGCATGCGTGGGCGTGTGCATGTGCATGTGTGTGTGTGTGTGTGTGTGTGTGTGTGTGTGTGTGTGTGTGTGTGTGTGTGTGTGTGTGTGTGTGTTCTCAGGAAATGGGTTGCTATGAACACGCTGTGGGCCAGTGACTGCAGATGGAATTGCAAACTGCTATCTTGGGAACAGACCCAGATGGACACACATACACGTGATGGTTATTTACCAGGTGGTATGGAGCTTTCAAGGCACTTGAAAGCTGTCGGCACTTCTATTTTAGTAATAAATGGTTAACAATTATTCAAAATGACAAAACAAATTCCAACATGAATCAGACTTTATAATACAGTATGTCTTGCAATTGTGACATTATTATGACATTATTGCATATTTTATGGTGAAGGGGGAAGCACTGCAAACAAAGTAACACACAGGGTGGCAAAACTCAAGGAGACAAATCCTGAGTAGGCCTTAAGGTGGAGAGATTATAACAAAATTGAGATGTACTGGTCTTTTGAGATTTTGGAGATCTTTGTTTATTTAAATTCAGCATATGAAAGTAATTCAGTACAATTGACTGGTATCGTATAACTGCTGTAGGCTTCTCAAGCAACCAGCAAGCTCCTTAAACACAAGCTATTTAGCAGACCCTGACACAAACATTACATAAAAGGCGTTAAGGCGATGCTCCCGTAAAATGACATTTGTGCACTCAGAAGTTTATGTGATCTTCTATTAAATGCAAATGTTATATAACTATTTCAACTACTTAGACATCATTTATTGTGTATTTACAGTAGACCTATTTATCACCCTATTAGGAACTCAAGTAAAGTACAAATACCTCAACCTTTCTCTACTCTGCATCCGCTGTATGGCTTGTTGTACACCTGTCCACATGAACATTTTCATAATTGCCACGTTTGATGGTTAGTCCAGGGAAATTCTATATTTTATCACATGGAATTTGACAGGTAGGTTAACCTCAGGAAGTGTTGCATCAGCATTAGCCCTTGGTTGGTGAACCTCAGGAAACAACGATACAGGGATAATTTGTTTATAACACACCCATGTAGCCTTTATTTGCCCTGGGTGTGAAGGCACTGTAAAACAATATCAGAAAGGTTTTGTAAATGCATTGTGAAAACAATACAAACATACTTAAGTGTTTTAAAAGCACACTTTAGAAAACAACTGTTTTAAAGCAAGTACTGCAATACTTTAAAGTTTCAAGTAAAAAAGAAATGACTAAGCAAATTAATTGTTCCACATTCTCAAAATGTGTGGTGTGTAATATGAACAGAATTTATACAACAGGTAGTCGGGCTCTCAATGGAAAACAGGCTCTCCAACCGTGCATATAACGAGCACTACTGCACTGTCTCTCATCAAGTAAAGAAATCAGCTGCGTTGGTCACGAAAGACCGCAAGCGCTTCTCTCTCCCCACACTATGCTAGGCGGCTGGCTAGTGGTTTTCATGTGACGTTCAGGGACACAGTAGCTAAATGTGGCATTAAAAAATTACAAATTCCTATCGAATATCTTAATTACAATGAAATAAAGTTGACATGTTTTTTTTTAGGGCAACAGTTGTATAATCGCAATATTACACTCGAGGGTCTGCATTAACACGGTTATCTTGCACTCCGGCCCTTCCTACGGAACTCGCCTGTCGGCTCGTTCCTGCGAAAAGGCTGTCGTGCAGGATAACCGCGTTAATGCACACCCTCTCGTGTAATATTGCTTAAATATAATGTAATGCTTCATGGCTATCCTTAAAAATGACCCTTGAAACTCCAACAGTGCTACCACTGAGGCAGTGTAAGAGATACACAACCTCAAACAAGCTCTATTCTGATGTTGTTCAGTAACCCCATCTCACCAGCTCTTTAACAATATAAAATCTGATAAAACTAAAAATATAATAAACAAACAATCATACAAAAGATTAGCTCTTTAATAACCAGAAAATGTATGGTTTGCCAATTTCAGCCAATCTGGACAGTTTTAACAGCTTCAACTTTATGTTCCACTTCCAGTTGAGTTTGCTTACTTAATTGTGTCATCACTTCCAATTTCACATGTTTATCCTGCATGAGTTCTCTCTGTTGATTGGACAAAATTGGTATCGAGACCTGAAAATGAATCTCATGTTTAATAAAGAGAAGTGGGGAGAATATAGAGCTATTTAACCTTTTTTTCCTCCTTAATAAATATCACTTAAGACCATTAAGTTGAAAATAGACATAATCTACAAAAGTATAAATGGTTTCCAGAAACATTCTGCATTTTATTCTGCTGACTGGGTTACGTATCATTCATGTCCCATGTCATTAACTTCACATCTTCAAAGGAGATTTTGTGATTTATGGTCTCGCAGGCTGTCATGGACCGTGTTTGCGGACCTGGTGCAGATCTTGGGTTATGGATTATCATTTTGTTTTGTATGACAAAAGTTGTAGTGAAATGTAGTACACGGTTCTCTATAGGCTATGTTTCAGACAATGCACAGCAACATAATGTTGTAGATTTTTTGCATTTTCACTAATGCTACAACTGTTCCATCACCGGCATGTGTACAAATATCAAACATACATGAATTAATAATAACCCAAACCTTTCCCTAACCCTTGAATAAAGTCGAGTAATTAAAGCACACCAAACCCATGATTAAACTTAACCATCTGCAAGCTAAAGCCATTGATCACAACCATGATGATTCACTACCCATCATTTCAGATAAAGAGGTACCAGTAAGACTCCCTAATCGGGAGATAAGCGACCGTAGGTGGCTTTGCAAGAATCGGCCTGATGGTGGCGCTAGAAGAGGGCCATGTGAGAAATGAGGGGTGGGGTCTGCGCGGCGCCGAGGCGGACGAATAGGTACCGGCCCCGGCTCTCTCGGTCGCTCCTAGCCGGAGTTACGGCATTTTATGTGAGCTGCAGTGTAGGGGGTCCTCCACTGGGGGCACCACCACTTTTGCATCCGTTCTGGAGCACCAGGAGTCGGTGGTCCCCGGGAATTCCCCGTGAGCAGCCCCGTTGGGGTGGTCATTTGGTCATTTTTCACATTTGGGTTTTTTTTTACATCTGGGGGTCCCCCAGGGACCTGGGGGTCCCTGTAGCTCCGGGGGTCCTTGGAGGTTGTAGTTTGGCAGGTAAGGAGTGTGTGTGCAAAATGTGGCATGGATGGGGGCAACGGTTGTGGAGATATGAGCAGGGGAAAAGTGTGACGTGTGATGTGTCACTCACGGAGGGACATTTTTTTACACCTGGGGGTCCCCCAGGGACCTGGGGGTCCCTGGAGCTCCGGGGGTCCTTGGAGGTTGTAGTTTGGCAGGTAAGGAGTGTGTGTGCAAAATGTGGCATGGATGGGGGCAACGGTTGTGGAGATATGAGCAGGGCAAAAGTGTGACGGACTCACTCACAGACAGACAGCCTGTGGAGGTTTTGGTAGTAAATGCGACCTACGGTCGCAATCAAACAGTCAACTTGAGGGGTGATCATTTCAGCTTTTCAGCAGACACCTCCATGTGACACTTTTACAATGCTTAATAACACATTTAGCATCAGAAACATATAAACAAAAGGCACGATGCACGATGTTGTGTGACTGACTGATTTAAAACTATTACCAGTAAGACTCCCTAATCGGGAGATAAGCGACCGTAGGGTGGCTTTGCAAGAATCGGCCTGATGGTGGCGCTAGAAGAGGGCCATGTGAGAAATGAGGGGTGGGGTCTGCACGGCGCCGAGGCGGACGAATAGGTACCGCCCCCGGCTCTCCCGGTCGCTCCTAGCCGGAGTTATGGCATTTTATGTGAGCTGCAGTGTAGGGGGTCCTCCACTGGGGGCACCACCACTTTTGCATCCGTTCTGGAGCACCATAAAGTCCTTCATGAATAAAGTTCATCATCATTGTCACACGTTGTGTAAGAGATCTATCCTGCTTTAAGCATCTTGAAGCATGGCAGTTTTCCACCTCTGTGCATGACGAGAATTGGGTGAACCAACCCTGACATTGTGAATACTGAATATGCGATGTCAATAGCAAGGGGAAAGTGTCCTAAAAGGCTGACACATTTGACACAAAATTGCAGTCCTACAGTGAAAACGTATGGAACATAGCTCACTAACATTGTTATCAAGATGATCAGTATAATTTTAAAAGCCCTTCTCTTCAGGTCTTTCCCCTCCTGACTGTCCCTCTGTCCTTCTCCCGGTCCAGGCTGTTTCAGAGCTCTGAGGACCGACACGCAGCAGAAAGACATCACGGAAATGTACACAATGTAAGAAGCCAGAAAGATGCAAATCAACGCTGTATGAAAACGAAAGATGTGTCCAAAGCCAACAGTCACAATCATAATCAGCCAGGCAACGCAGCAACAGGCCACCCTGTACAGCAAAGGTTTGTACCGAAGAAATACCACAGGGTGCGCCACCGCTATGAAACGCTCCACACAGATACAACACTGGAACAATGGAGCAGAGAAGATGAAACAATGAACAGCAACGTTACGGAGAATTTGAAAAATAGCGGCGTTCGCAAGGATCCATGCAAAGTAAAAGACAGAGGCCAGAAGAGAGATGATCCCAGATACAATCAGGTTGAGAGAAAAGAACTGGGAGGCTATTGCCCCACCGGCTCCACTCAGTATCAGCCACAGGACATAGCTGTTGATCGGTAAACCCAGGGCGAGGTTGACAGAGGCCACAGTAGTTTTTAGTGTCGGACGGATGTAGTCTTCTGGGGATGTGGACGAGTTTCCCAGCGTCACATTCATCTTAACACTCGATGCCCTGCAAACATTGAAGAGTGAAGGCATCTTAAAAGAGGACAGTGAATAACATCCTCCAAACGTAATGGCTGGATTTGAGTGATTCAGTTGAATATAACATTGACACAACTAAAACATTTTAACACATGTGGCATCTGGCATTTCGTTTTAAAATACAAAATGACTTGTTGGTTTGTATGGCCAACTTTAAGGCAGGTCCCTTAAAGTTGGCCATATGAACGCTGCTCTTCTGCAGACAAAACAGAAAAAACAGAATGTTCTTCTGAAAACAACTATTCTAATGGACAACAAACAAACAAACAGACTTAAAGGGATCTCACGTTTTCGATGCAAGTTGGGATGTTGTTGCTGAATTTCCTTCTTCAGACAGTCACTTTCTTCATGCCAGCACATCCTCCAAATAATGTACTCTATATACTATTCCCTCCTTTAGCCATTCCCTCCCCTCCTCCTCTATCCACTTGTAATGCTTGTTGTACACATGCAAACAAGAGCATTTTCCTAAATGCCACATTTATTTTGATGGCTATTCCAGGGAAATTTATATTTTATGACCTGGATAGTCCTTAACCAACCATCCGGAAGGTTGCATCAGCACTGGCCCATGGTTGCATAACCTCAGGCCACAACAATATGGAGATAATTTGTTTATCATACACCCGTGTAACCTTTCTTTTCCCTTTGAATGGATGATAAATGATTAAAAAGACAGAGAGGTTGATGATCTTACACTGACTGGTCAGCTGAATAGAGAACTTATGTGATTTGGAACAATCATGAAAAAAAAAAGATTGATCGATGTCATAAACAGACTTTTTTGTGAGATCAGAACACATGACTACTGAACCATAATCACTATACAAAATGTATATTTAATTGAAAGCCCTCAAAGCAAATAGGAATAATGCCATCAAAGTTCAATGAAAGGAGAACATCAGAATTTAAGTAATTTTCTGTTGTACTTATTTTGAGCCAAAACACCTAATAAATTCCCCTTTCAGCATATCCTCCAAATCATTTACTGTACTATTCCCTCTTCTAGCCTCACCCCTCCATTCCCTGTATTGCTTTCAACATAAAATGCTGCATTCAAGTTCAGGAGTGTTTGGACAAGGCCATTCTCTTGAATGCTGCATTCAAGTATGGCATGGAGAGAGGGCATTTGCATTTCTTTTGCCATAGTGAAAACTGCATTCATGGTCTGGAGAAGGCACTTTTTACAGACAGGTAAAAGGGCAGGAGCTCAAGCCCCTTTGGTGTCCATGTGTGCACGTGCCTGTAGAAGAGCATAGATGATATTGCACTTGAACGTGAACCATGAATAAAAGTGATTGACTGATTGATTTCTTAAACAGTTGGTTTGTGAGATCAAAACAGTTGGCTACTGAGAGCAGTAGCCATAATCACTGTGAAGGTTGAACGAGGGCCAAGGCTCCAAAAGCGTCCCGTTTTGGGGTTTTATTTTTACCCAAACATTTTACCTCCACCAACAGGTTCAGTGCAATATAAATAGTGAAGGCCTTTAAATAACCAACAAAAAGACGACTTTACAAAAATATGGAAAATGAAAATACTTGACAGCTAAAGAAATGAAAGAAAACAAACTAGGAACTTAAGAAACTGCTTTAAACCTGGCAGCTCTCCCCTAGAAGTGTTTTAGTCAATGCTCCAAGTCCAACTGAATAACCAAGACTATACCAAGAAACAGTTCTGTAATTGTTAACCCCTTAACTCAACCTATGGCTAACAACGGCCCATGAGTTGGCTTACAATTTCCTGGTTTTACTAAACCAAATACATATACAAGTCAGGCGACAACACAATATAAGAGAACATAACAAAGACAAGATAAGAGCTTTTTAACATAGGTCAAACACCCCTCTCCTCTACAGTACTTGGTACCTTCCCCCACTCTATCAAGAGGATCACCAGTACTGCATGAGAGTAACAGGTGAGGTGACCACACCTACAAATTGCCACCACCCCAATGATCCAATAATCAGATAATGTTTTAAGGTATTGCAATGTCTGTATATTCACGAATTCATTCAGATATACAAATATACAAATATGAAACCCACAACACTCCCAACAGTCACTTACAAGATGGCCAGTGATGATTAATTAGGAGTAGTTAGTTGTGTGTGTGTGCATTGTCTCTTCTAGTCTCTATAGGGCATGGGCTGCCCCGTGACATTCACAATACAAGAATATTCAATACATGAATACTTAACGGAATTACTGTACAGAATCATACGAAGTTGGAATGGGGTTAGGGTTAGGGTTAGGGTTATCACAAGAAAGGAATATGAGAACAAAAGTGTTGAAGTTATTTTCAGTTGTGTTTATTTTGAACCAAAATACCTAATAATTAATCAGGTGCAGAATACTGAGACATGAAGAAAACAACTTCCTGTGCATTGATGACATTGAACTGTGCAGCACAATGTGCATACTGCATACTGCCTGCCTAAAGTCTTCAAAGCCTCAAAAAGTACATAATTTAGAATGATGCTTTATAAACTAGAAAAAGTGCTCCTCGGGGCGCAGTTCTCCACCAGGTCAGGTATGTGGGCCAGCAATGTGTGGAATTTGCCAATCAATTCGGGATGGAATAAGAAAAATCAGACACATCTGTCTTGATTCAGTTTTAGTCGACAAAATAAACACTGCGCAAAGCACTGTGCAGAGCAACACTCTTTTTCTCACAAACCTTTTTTCACAGACGAAAATGAAATAAAAACTAAGCTGTATGATGTATGTCAACAAATAAAAAAACAGACTAAACCAGACAAAATATTATTAAGGGAATAAGGGACTATAGTGAAGAAGAGATTGTAAATTGTCTATTTTCAGCATGCAACCAAGGGTAAAATCAGCCATTATGACACCATCAAGGCCTGCCAAAATACATTTTTGTCAACAAAATCAACTGTGCACTTCGTCGACAAAAATCGTATGATATTTAGTTGTCTAAAACTAGACTAAGACTAAAACTTTTCTGACTAAAACTAAATGAAATTTTATTCAGAAGACTAAAATGACTCAAATTACTAAAACTAAATAAAAATGTGCTGTCAAAATCAACATTGTCATTAGGGTTGGACACGGTAACCGCCGTACCGCCGTACCGCGGTAAACCGAGGTCTACCGCGGTGTCAGTGTGCTTACCGCGGTAAAAAAAGACAAAAAAAAGTCTACTTTTTATTGGAAAACCAGCGAGTTTTAAAACAGGGGAGAAGCGAGGACCGCATGCGCTCCATGCCGCTCTGCTCTGGGCCGTGTACCACAGTTTGGAAGCCACATACGTCACTCTCACTCTCAGAGACACAGACAATCAGACCTACACAGGGCAGCCTGCGTAGAGGAGTACAGAGCAGCGTAAACTTTCTCTGTAATCTTTTTTCTCTGTATCTTTTTTTATTCATACGGATTACTGGCGGAGCGCGGGCCGCGTGGACTAAAACCGAAAATGAAACTATTTACTTTTTCCACCGCGTCGCACGTTGTGCCCCGTCTGTCGGCGCGTTGGAGATTTTATAACCTTTTCTGTCAAGTCTTGTAACTAAAACCTGTATATAGCAGCACTCAATCACTGCGATTTGAGAGTTGAGACGTGACGTGAGTTTACAGAATCACTGTACACGATCAGACTACCCGTCCTCTTCTGGTTTGTTCACACAGCTGTTTGTGTCTGAAAAGCTAAGTAGCTAGCCTACGTTACTATGGTAACCCGACAGTGCAGATCTAAAAGCTCAGAACGCGTCGCGGATGCGATGTGTTGTGAGCTTGTAGATCTGCTCCTTTCAAAGCCATACCCGCTGTGCTGTACGGAGAAGTATAACTCGGGCAGTCAGGCTGTGGAGAGGCGACTTTTGGGAAGATGATTGCAATATTTTGGCTTATCGCCGAACCTTAATTAATAGATACTGGGGTGCGGTAATTACCGCAGTACCGGCGGTAAATGGGAAGACGGTAATCGCGGTAACAAAATGTCGATACCGCCCCAGGCCTAATTGTCATTTCTCTCATATCTAAAACATGAAATTCCAGTATGGATTCCAGAGGAGTGATCATTTCAGCTTTGCAGCGGACACCTCCATCATACTTTTGCAATGCTTAACAGACATACATTTAGCCCCAGAAAATAATGCATATATGATGTGGTAATTACAATGCAAATCCAAAATGCAATTTCCTCTACCATGACTAATTCAATAAACAATAACAAATAGCTGAATAATTGAAATAAGTTTCTCCGACTCACAGTGGAAGATTAATTAATTTAAACATAGGTCTGCTACTTTCAGAGCACCTTGAAGCATGGCAGTTTCCCAACTCTGTGCATGTAGAGCAACGGGTGAACAAGCCCTAACATCATGACTAGTGAGTATGTGATTTCAACTGAAGTATGAAAGGTTCCTGGGTTTAAAAAATGTTTCAGTGCTACGTTTAAAACATAGGGAATATAACTCATTAACATTGCTATCAAGATAATCTGAATAGTTTTAAAGGCCCTTCTCTTCATTTCCTTTCCCTCCTGAATGTCCCTCTGTCCTTCTCCCGGTCCGGGCTGTTTCAGAGCTCTGAGGAGCGAGAGGCAGCAGAAAGACATCACGGAAATGAACACAACGTAAAAACCCAGAAAGATGTAAGACGACACTGTCGTCGACAACATATCAACTGTGTATCCAAAGATTAACGCAAGCACCATCAGCCAGACAGCACAGCAACAGGCCACCCTGTAGCGCAGAGGTTTGTACCTGAGATATAGGACAGGATGCACCACTGCTATGTAACGCTCCACACATATACAGCACTGGAACGATGGGAAAGCGTAGAGGAGCAAAACACCAACAACGATGAGACCCATTTCAAAAACAATGTCACGTTTGAGGATCCACGCAAAGTAAAATACAGAGGCCAGGGAAGAGATGATACCGGATACAGTCAGGTTGAGAGAAAAGAACTCGGAGGCTATTGTCCCGCCGGCTCCACTCAGTATCAGCCACAGGACATAGCTGTTGGTTGGTAACCACAGGACGAGGTTGAAAGAGAATATAGCAATTTTTAATGACTTGTCCTCTGAGGATATGAAGGGAATAGAGGAGTTGAGGCCAGTTTCCAGCGTCACATTCATCTTTAACTCTCTGTGCCCTGCATTAGGAGAGTGAGGTCATCGCAAAAGAGAATAGTGGTTATTGAACATCCTTGCAGTTGACTGAACAACAATGACGACTAAAAAATAAATGCAAAGAACTGTTCTCAACGTTCTTCTGAAAGCAACTATTCTCATGAACAATGAACGGAGGTTTAAAAGCGATCTCACGTCTCGGATGCCAGAGTGTCTCAGATCTCTGAGTTGGGTGTTCACCAAGAATTCCCTTCTTCAGACAGTGACTTTCTTCATGACAGCACATCTTCCAAATGATGTAGCTTTACTCTCTACTATTCTCTCCTCTAGCCATTCCCTTTCCTCCTCCTCCATCCACTGTATTGCTTGTTTTATAGTATTTTCATATTTGCGATATTTGATGGACGTTGCAGGGAAACATATTTGATCACCTGGACAGTCTAACCTCAGGCAGTTGATTAACCTCAGGTAACAACAATGTGGCAGTAATTTGCTTATTCCACACCCCCCACATAGCATTTGCCCTGGGCGATGGGGTGATAAAAGAACAAAAGGACAGAAATGGTAATGATCTTGATATAATGTATTTTCCCATTGACTTGGTGCACAAATGCATGCACACACGCACCTCCAAAGGGTGCACACACAGAGGCTGTGAAGAACTGCACCTGGTTAGCAATGATGTTTAGATAGGGTTTGACATTCAAACAATGATGGGCTTGGTGCTCGGCGATGGGGAAACCATCACCATTCACCACCTGCCTGTTCCGACAACAGCAGGCTGGTTGAACCAATGGCTTCAGGTTGTCAATGCAAAATTCTGCACCTGTTCCAACCGAAGCAAGACTCATTTAGCACTTGTTGTTCTTGTTGCTGTTACCACAATGCAAATGCGCATTCAATTTGCTTTGATGCGTATTTGCATGGCTTTTTGCAGTCAGAGTGGGTGATTAAACGTACAGGTAGTGAAAAAGTAATATGGATTACTTACGTTATTTTTAGAATTCAGCAGCACAAAAAACCCTTAGAATTCTAGTCACTTAAACCCTAGTATCTGTATTCTGGGAAAACCTTCACAGAAAATAGCAGATCAACAAGCTCACAATGCGTTTTCGATCTACTATTACTTTTACTTTCACTAATTTTTACAGGAATCACAGCAACTGCGACTGCAAGCGGTCGCAATAATCTGTATTCACTTAAAGACCTTTTCCATGGCAGCCATATTGAAATAAATAGTCCTTTACAGGTGTTATTGATACTGCTTAAGGTTTTGTTCCTTTTAGTGTAGCAAAGCCTTTCCAGCAATCCAACATGCACAATAGCAGCATCATGGCTCTGTTTGCCCTAAATAGAATATAACCTAACATGACAATTTCGCCCTCACTTTCAACCAAGGTGTCTGAGGGCTGTGGTCGTGGACAGTTCAGAAACCTGCCTACCATTGACACATCACATCGCAACATGTTGTGATCTTGTAGATCAGCTATTTTCACAACCTTTTGGAATAAGAGGTTCATTCATAATGTTTCATTTATTTATTTATTTTATTCATTTTTCAAGTTTGGATCCCGGAGTAGAGTAGCAGAGTCAAAATGACGTATTCTTCTTTGAAATGCCGTGAGAGTCATACACCCCCCCCATACACACACACACACACACACACCCACACACACATACTAAAAGAAATTACAGATACTCGATACGTTCACTTACTGTAAGTATAGTACACGTAAATGTTCTTTGTTACCGTCCACCATTGATGGGTGCTAACCAAATTATTACACATAATGTAACATAAAACGACATAACACATGAATCAACGCTGGACAACAGATTCCCCAAGGAGAATACTAACACAATAACACAGCAATAAACAAAAATAGCGTGGGCGTGTCACCGAGGAATTTTAGGACTCTCTCCTCGGCCAGTAAAACAGACCAGGACGCTATATATACCATAGAATATTATGTCTAGTCTAGTTGTCAGGCCATATAAACCTTGCAAACGTGCGCCACGTGCATTCTGCGAGATTACACGTCGACACAGAACATTGAATGTAACATGCGTGCACAGTGTTCGCAAATCAAAAGCACAAACCTATAGCCGTGCACAATTCTGCAGATAAAGTATGAGGAGGGTAATGAAAAACGCTATGAGCACTGTGATGATTTATGTGCATGGCGTGCCAGCGTGGAGATAGTACGTCTCCACGTGTGGGGAGACATGTGCTATCAACCTCGTATTTATTCACTCTGTTACCACAAAATAATGAAGTATACCCACTGCCGCCTGCCGCTCCATTTATACGTGGGTGTGGTGTCTATGTGCTCGACGGCCAGGAATGAAGGTAATGCACTCCAGACAGTAATACCATTACATCTGATTTATACTTTGTTGTGCATCGGAAATAGCCGATCTCCAAGCTTGTAGATCTGCTATTTGCGGTGCACGTCAATGCCGCGTAAGCAAGCATACATCAGGCTTTACAATAAACGGCCGCGCCGCTGGTCCAATTGATACTGGCAGTGCATGTGTCATGTTCCTGGCAGGCCAGCAAATGAAGTTGTCTCAAAGCACCAGGTACAGTACGGCCGCTGCTTAACCCAGAATGCACTGCGTGGCCCCACGCAGGCTGTGCTGAATGGGTGCCAGCCAAAGTGTGCATGCTAATTTGTGTGATATTTCACATCGTAATGCATAAAGCATGACGACTTGTGCGTGCTTGACCTTCTCAGATAAATGGAGCACTAGACTGCCTCTGTGGACTATGTCTGCACGTGTACAGTATGTGTCAATGTCAATGGCATGTGTGTGTGTGCGTGTGTGCGTATGAGTGTTACGTGTGCGCGAGTGTGTGCGTACACTATTCTCACTCTAAAGCCATCCTATAGTCATAGTAACCTAACCTTTGCAACTGGGTCCTGCAGGGCCGTGCAGAGGGCGGCAGTGGCTCAGGGGTAGAGAAACCGTCATTAGAACTCAAAGGGTTCCCAGTTCGATCCCGGGCTCCCCCAGAGTTAGTGTCGAAGAGTCCTTGAGCAAGACTCTGAACCCCTAGTTGCTCCCGGTGAGTGGCATGGTTTCCTCCGCCATCGGTGTATGAATGTGTGTGTCAATGGGTGATGTAATGCACAATCTCTGTAAAGCGCCTTGGGTACCGTTTATCATTTACCACTGAGTGGGCAGGTGCTCAAACCTCACAAAGAGGCACTTCTGCATGCGCCGATTTTTGGGGTGGTCCTGGACTTTGACTCACCGGCCACAGTCTGTCAGTATCCATGCCATTTTGTCCTCCCCCATCATCCTCAACACTGGTTCCCCCCAAGAATGTGTCCTAAGCCCCCTACTGTACACACCGTTAACACTTGACTGCACAGCTAAACACTCGGGCAGCCATATTGTGAAATTTGCAGACGACACAGTCGTGGGACAGATATCCCACAATGATGAGTCATTGTAGTGGCAGGAGGTGACAGATCTGGTGGACTGGTGTGCATAGAATAATCTCTGTTTTTAACGTGTGGAAGACAAAGGAGCTGATAGTGGATTTTAGAAGAGGAGGCCATGTCCCCAGCTCCCCCCGTTCATCAATGGAGCTATGGTGGAAAACGCCCCCAGTTTGAGGTACCTTGGAGTTCACATTTCTGAGGACTTGAAGTGCACCACTAACATCTCTAACATCACCTTTATTTCCTCAGGCGGCCCGAGGCAGACTGCATGCCTCAATACCTCAGTGCTGGAGGCTTTCTACAGGTGTGTGGTGGAGACTACTCTCACATTCTCCATCAGCACCATATGGGAACTGCACTGCTGCTGACAAGAAGGCACTACAGAGGGTGGTGGGAAAAGAAATGCACACATGCAGAATATCACCCATGTCTTCCTTCAGTTGAGGACATCAATGTGAGCAGGTGCCGCTTTTGCTGTGAGCACATGTCACTTGTCATGCTTTTTTTTTTTCCACTGACCACTTTTGACCAGTTTGACTGCATTATTAAGTAGTATTAGTAGTATTAATTAAGTATCATTACTTGGGTTTGAAATAATGGTGATATACTTATGTAGCATTGACTAGCATTGACTTTTCTGGACACTTTATTTGGTTAAGGTCTGTCTGTCTGTCTGTCTGTCTGTCTGTCTGTCTGTCTGTCTGTCTGTCTGTCTGTCTGTCTGTCTGTCTATCTATCTATCTAGGAGCAGTGTGACTCACATTATGGAGGAGCCCACTCATCCGGACGTACTGTACTTTTGTGCAAGCATGTAAATGACAAATAAATTAACCTTGAACTTTGGAATCCATTATTATAATTTTTTGCTTCTCCATCTTGCTCTCATCCTGTTTTAGCCGGATTCCCAAACGTCACCAATTACGTAGGTAAGTCAGGAAGTGATTTTACATTGGAAGCCACCAGTCCCGCCCCGCCCACAGACCAATCATTAGCAGTGATGCCTGGGTGATCGTCCCGCCCCGCGGAAATAGCAGACTATGAAGCGAAGTGAGAAAAAATAATTACTTGCAAGTTTTCCACCCAGCACTGTCAAATATACTGTATATATATGTATATGTGTTAGAGAGTGACAGAAGGGTGTCATCGAGTGGGAATAGCAGGCCCTCTGCCTGGAAGAGAACAAAAGCTGGATCTCCGCCTCACTTCTGATTCACACCCAGGAGATGTGAGAGGAGGCAGCGCACCGCTTCCCACATCAATACCTCAACACCCCAAACCACCATTCTCATACCCTCTAGGCTTGTGCAGCCATGACAGACTGCAAAAGAGGCTGATTGTGTTGGATTTGGGCAGTCGGTGAATGGCTACGTGCCTCAGTTTCTTCGGGACATCCGCTGGAAAGCAATTACTGCTCGATCAAAGTTGGATCAAAAGCTGTTGAACTTTTTTACTTAATTTCTCCCTTTTTTTCCAGTTTTTGGTGTCCCTGCCACCCATCTTCTCACGAAACACTGCCTCTCCCGGCTTCTCGCCTGTGTCATAACAAGGCCGACATGACTTTCTTCCAAACTCTTACTCCCCTTTTCATCATGTTCTGGTAATCTCATCCATTTCTTCTCTTTTTATCCCTCTCCCTCTCGTGTCTTTCTCTGAGGGATTATCTATAGAACCTTCGTCTCCCGCGGTTACCCTTGCCGACTCTGGCGTCTTTAAGATGTCTCTTAAGATGTGCCATAAACAACGCAGGGGCGTAGTAAGACGCGGCGCGCCATATGTGATGGGCACGTTGCCTGTCTCTATCGTGCGATAATGAGAGTGCATCAGACGGTGGGGGTAGGGGGGGTTTTGGGGTGGGGGGGACAACACAAGCTAAATCGGAAAATGGAACAAAACCCTCTTGAATCAACGCCTCTTTCCTTTCTTTCTCCGCTCCATTCCATACTTTCTTCATAATACCATAACAACATAATATAGAATATTATATATATATATATATATATATACATAAATATATTCTTTTTTTTATTTTATTTTTTTCTAGAACAATTGTGATATATTTCTCAAACTCAAATATTGTAGGTGGGTCCCTGGCACAACATCTTTTGAGACAGGGTTTTGCAGCCAAATACATTAATTTGGGGGTTCTTGACATGAAAAAGTTTGAGAAACATTGCAATATATAATATTTCCTGTCAGAAGTACATTTCATGCAAGCTTGCGTGTGTGTCTGCACAGCAGCATGTCAACACTTTGGTCTCCCTCTGTTTTCACTTGATTGGGGGAGAAGAGAAAAATTTAAAATAAAGAGCTGTTTTCATATCATTGTGAAGGCAATCCTGCAGCCCACAGCGGTGTTAGCCGGACACGGTGGAAGCAATCTTTCAGGAAATGAAACTTATCAGTATCATAGTGGCTGCATCACAAAGAGCCTAATTGTGTTGTGTTTTGGAGCCTGTAATGAGGCCTATTCAGAATACTCACTGTGCTTCACTGGGGGAGAGAGAGAGAGAGAGAGAGAGAGAGAGAGAGAGAGAGAGAGAGAGAGAGAGAGAGAGAGAGAGAGAGAGAGAGAGAATTAATTAATGAATTAATTTCTTGGCTGCATGTCACTCCCCGTCTCTCTGTTTCCTGTCTTCCTACTGTACTATCAATGAAAAAAGAAAAGAAGAAAAGAAAACGGGTGCTCCTTTATGTACACACACACACACACACACACACACACACACACACACACACACACACACACACACACACACACACACACACACACACACACACACAGCGGTTTTATACTGATTTATTTGAGAGACTGTGGAGTCGTGGCATGACTAAAGGGAATACCGTCTTTTCATGACGGACATCCACAGGCACTTTGTTTTCTCAAGACAAGAGTGCTACGATCACTCCACACCACAGAGATCGACATATAGTCTGCGCTCCCATCTCAGACATCACTTTCTCATGCTAAATGGTAGATGCACAGAGGACAGAGGGAGAGAGGAGAGTCGACATCACCTGTGCCTGTTCTCTTTCTAAAGGCCAATGCATACTCCACTTTTAGAGCCGAATTTATTCCGGTTCGGTTCGGGGAGTCACAAAATCTCGGCAGCACTGAAGAGCCGAATTAATGACGGTACCCGGCTCTAAAAGTGGAGTATGCATCGGCCCTAAGGGGCCACTCACTCACACCAAGTATGATAACGACGATGATAACAATATAATCACTCTAACTCAAATGGATGGCAGTGCCCACACAACAACTATAGCGACAAATATAGTTGTGGACGAAATCAGTCTCATTTTATGAACACAGCATTGACAGTCATTCAAAATCCCTCAGACGCCACTCACCCTCGGAACGTTTTATTAATGTAGATGAGGAGACTTTCATCTCACCTCCTTATAATGAATAATCAAAGTCAGATTATCCACATTATCCTATATCGCATGTGTCTCCCTAAATTATTTCGATTTGTACTTTGAACGCTTAAGTATTTTTAAATGCCAGTAGGCCTAGTCTAGTACTTAAACTCAAGTACAAATTTGACTGAGAAAGCTACACTTTGCAAGTACTAGAATTGAGTACTTTGTCCTTCAATGGCAGAGGCATCTTTGGTTAGTGACCTCCTCCCCAAGTCCCTTGAAAATAAAGACATTAAAAGTAAAATTATGGACATACAAGTTCTCTGCCCGACAGCGACAATATACTTATGCATACTTGCGTAAGAGCTTGTTACTGTTATGAGTTGAAATTGATTCAAGTGGCTGAGTGCCGCGGGGCTAATTCATTTGCACCAGGCAGCACTGTTTATTCAAAAGAACATCTCGGAGAAGAGCTTATTGCATCCCTGACAAATATCACGGCTACAGTGCGAGATCCGCTGTGAAAATGGCAGCCCGGCGTCGGGAGCTTTTAACAGCGCTAACCTATTTA
Organism: Nannobrachium achirus; assembly: GCF_963921795.1. Taxonomy (NCBI): domain Eukaryota; kingdom Metazoa; phylum Chordata; class Actinopteri; order Myctophiformes; family Myctophidae; genus Nannobrachium; species Nannobrachium achirus. The sequence goes on from NC_137830.1 coordinate 21,056,668, forward strand.
GCCAGCCAATTTGCAACAGTTTCTTATTTTTAACACATGGGAAAATAGCCTACATACAGGGGACTGGGAAGACATTAAAATGCCATCGCCCCAGCATTGTTAGCGGCAGCATTTGACACCTCAATGGTATTCATTATTGGCTACTTCCCGCCAGACTATTGTTGGGCTCAAACCTTGTATCTCCATATTTCAACATGGAACTGTAGGCCTATGTCTTTTTGTAAATAAATGCCATACGTGGTGATAGAACAATCAGAACCATAAATTGTATGTTTGAGTTATATTAAAGATCAGTAATATCCAACACAAACTAAAAATCTTCAGTCAGTCCAAAAATCTACCAAACCAACCTTTATTTCAGGTTGCTCCATGCAGGAGATTCCTTTGTTCCTTTAATCAGTTCATAATATCCACCCAGAATATCGTCTTAATTTCGACCAAGCTTCCATTATTCAGGCCTTAAAGTTTACCTGCCAAATATTGTTGTAGTTGCAACAATACAGTTGCAAATAGTACATGGTACTATATTACAATGATTGCTAAAATGATAACACATAAAGCCCTAGGGGCTTGTTTCCAGGAAGTACACATCCTGGTAGCTTTTTTCCATCAGTGATCACTTCCTGGAAACTTTTACTACAGGTTCTACCCCTATGAAATAAAACCTCACAACAGAGAACTAATAGATATATTCATTGGAACAAAGAATGGGTCTTATAACAATCATACCTAGACAGGAAATATAGAGGGTATGCGCATGCATAAAGTGAATGGCAAATCGAGTGGCAAAGTGAGTGGCAAAGTGAGTTTAACATAGTTTAATGTCATTTAATGCAATCAGATAGGACTTTTCTGTTTGGATGTATGGGCTGTCAAGGCCAGAAAGTAGTTTTTTACTACTCAGTCAGTAGGCGTTCCCGCATAACTTCCGGGTATGATGATGATGTCACGCGCATACCTTCTATACTATTTATGTGGCAGTGTCACAGTGGTGTAAAGGCTCATTCATACTCCAGAGAAGGTGAAGAGCAGTTCACCGCGCAGCAAGGCCCCGGCCCCGGCCTTAAACCCGTTTTTATCCTGGGATTTTTGAGCAATTTGAATAAAACATTCTACATGCAATCTAAGGACCTTTATCTAACATGCCTATGAAATGCACACAAAATAATGATAATAATAATAATAATAATAAATAGCTGCAGCCTGTGATGTGCGTGAAATTGAGCTTTTTCCATTTCTGAGAAAAAGAAACGGTTTTGGACATCCAAGGTTTCTGCCCGATAGCGACGATGTCTGTCACATGGAGTTCACACAATTCCACCCCTGCCACAAACCAACAACACCCCCACATACAGTACACACCCACCCACCCACGCCCCCTTCCTCCAAACAGGTGTCGTTATTCCTCGACGGAGAGACAGAAATGTACTCGCTAATTAACTGGCTGGTTGTCTCGACGTTCTTCAGTTGTGTCTCTGTCAACACTTTCCCTTTACAGGCACAATCTAAAAGCTCTGGGAAGTTGACACCTCTGCGTGTGTTCGCCATCTTCTTTGTGTGTTAGTGTGTGGGTGTGTTTGTCTGTCTTGTATGTCACTGGGCAGTCGTGCTGGTGGTGGTCAGTGAGTCCTGGGATAGCGTAAGGCCTTTAGGAAGATAAGATAAACCCTTATTGATCCCGGAGGGAAATTCAGGTGTTATGAGCAACAGCAACCAGGTTGAAACACAAGTGAGGCACAGATTATACAGAAGTTAAAGTGAAACAATCACAGCCAAGATCATTTTGCTTAAAAAACTAGACCAGGTCAACCTGGTTGTGCCAGACCCCCTGTCTGTCATCATCATTTATGACATCATACCTTTTGTAGGCATGTCATCATCATGTCATCATCATATATACCCTTTATATAGAAAACCAGGACAGACAGACAGACCGACATTTGCTTATGTAGGCCTACCCATTTCATGGGTCTGGCAACTAGACCAGGTCAACCTGGTTGTGCCAGACCCCCTGTCTGTCATCATCATTTATGACATCATTTGTAGGCATGTCATCATCATGTCATCATCATATGTACCCTTTATATAGAAAAGGGACAGACCGACATTTGCTTATGTAGGCCTACCCATTTCATGGGTCTGGCAAAAACATGACATATACGTATAGTATATACTGTATATCAATGTAATTGTAATAAAATCTTCAATTGTGTCATTGTTTCATTCACACAACTCGTAATTTTTTAGCTGTGTGGGAGGCGGAGCATAAATCTGATATAGCTTAACGATCTGTGAATAAGAAAACAACAAATAACGTCAACAACTTGTGCCTGTTTGCTCAGAGAGAGAGAGAGAGAGAGAGAGAGAGAGAGAGAGAGAGAGAGAATATCCTCATCTCAGCAGTGGGAGACAGAGCTGAGCGGGGCGTTATCATTAAACAAATCGGAAACCTTAACGTGACATCGGCTGGTATCTGGAACGTTTAAGGGACACATTCCATTTCCTCATGATTATTACCCTGTCTGCAGCAACGTGTGACAGGGTTTTGTAATCAGTCTGTTTATTGCCTCCTTCAACAGAGTTTGACAGAGGTTAATCACCCCGTTCTGTTTGTCTGTTTACAAAATAACTCAATAACTGACGGGCGGAGGGAATGTTATGTCTAGTCTCTGTACAATCAATATAATTAATGGTTTATTGTGGGCTCGCCTATAAGGCGAGCACACTTTAGATATTGTCATTGTGGGCTCGCCTATAGGCGAGCACACTTTAGTTATTGTCATTATTTATTTCTATACTAAGCAGTGCAAGTATCAAAAAACTTCGGTTCCTTTCTACTCCTACATACTTAGTGAGAAAATGAAAATAAAAACATCAATGTGTTCAGCTTACAGTGGCGAAGTGTGCTATTATTTATTATAGCAATCGGCCAAATGGTGGCGCTGTAGGAAACCTTCGAAAGTGCGAACTTTGAACAGGTAGAGCTCATGCTGTGTTTGAGGTACAGCCATGAAACCTGTATACACGTATGTGTCTCCTCATGCCGAACAACTTTTACCCTCTAACTTTTGACCTCTGACCTTTAGGTCTCCCACAATTCGGAATTATATGAAAAACAGTAAAAATCTATCTCCTCCTGGGATTTTCGCGATACGCGCACAAAACTTTTTTCACATGAACTTTGGACCAATACGGTCAAACTGTCTTCGCGGATTTATTTTAAAGTGAAATATAATTTTTTAATAATTCAATCAATATTGCGGTTTTATGTAAATTATTCTTCGGCCTCTAAATCATACATGCAAAGTTACACGTTCATGGCATTTGGCAAAGATGTGGAGGGTTAGTCAAAGTATCACTGAAACCAATTTTATTCCAATCGGCCAAAGGGGGGCGCTATACGAAGCGTTTGAAAATTCAAACTTCAAACGGGCATAAGTCATGACTCGTTTCGTTTGAAGACATGCAACTTGTTACACGCATGCTTTGAATCAAGCGGAAGACATCTGTGTCGTTGTTAAGTAAGCTCCGCCCTTCAATTTTCCACCATTTTGAGCAGTTTGTAAAACGCGTAAACCCGCTTTTATTCTGGAATTTTCGCGTCACATGCACAAAACTTTTTTTACGTGAACTTTGGACCAATATCTAAAAATCTGTCAGATCGGATTTCTTTAAAATTTAAACATGCTTTTTTAAATAATTCAATGAATATTGCAGTTTTATGCAAATTATTCTTCTGCCTCTAAATCATACATGCAAAGTAACATGTTCATGGCATTTGGCAAAGATGTAGAGTGTTAGTCCAAATATCACTAAAACCAATCTTACCCCAATTGGCCAAATGGGGGCGCTATATCATTTTGAGCAGTTTGTGAAACGCTTAAACCCGTTAGGATTTTTTTTGCAATTTGCATGATACATTCTACACACAATCTAAGGACCTTTATCTAATATGCCTATGAAGTGCGCACACACAACAAAAAAATAATAATAAATATAGCTGGAAGCAGCGATAAAGTGGCCAAAGCCAAAAACACCTCAAATCATGAACACAGCCTGCAATGTGCATGAAATCTTGCAAGCACATTCCCAATAGGTCAAGGAACAAATACCACCCTTCTCGCATTGGCCTGTTATAGCGCCACCAGCGGGTGAACTTTTGTACAACACATTTTTGGAACAATATGGACCAATCTTTGACGTCAGTAACGTCAAAGAGAGCACTGCCTGCGATCTTGACATTTTGTACTTTTATAGCCATTGTTTTCTGGCTTGAAGCGAGCCCACAATTGTTTCGAAGGAACAATATTTTCTAGTTGTGGGCTCGCCAGTAACTGGCGAGCACACTTTAGATATTGTCATTATTTATTTATTTATCTAGTATACTGTAGACGGGATCTTCGGTTCCGTTCTACTCCTACATACTTAGTGAGAAAATGAAAATAAAAACATCAATGTGTTCAGTTTACAGTGGCGAAGTGTGCTATTATTTTTTATAGCAATCGGCCAAATGGTGGCGCTGTAGGAAGCCTTCGAAAGTGCGATCTTTGAACAGGTATAGCTCATGCTGTGTTATACATACAGCCATGAAACCTGTATACACTTATGCGTCTCCTCATGCCGAACAACTTTTACCCTCTAACTTTTGACCTCTGACCTTTAGGTCTCCCACAATTCGGAATTATATGAAAAACAGTAAAAATCTATCTCCTCCTGGGTTTTTTTCGTTACGCGCACGAAACTTTTTTCACATGAACTTTGGACCAATGCGGTCAAACTGTCTGGTTGGATTTCTTTTAAAGTGAAATATAATTTTTTAATAATTTAATCAATATTGCAGTTTTATGCAAATTATTCTTCGGCCTCTAAATCATACATGCAAAGTTACACGTTCATGGCATTTGGCAAAGATGTAGAGGGTTAGTCAAAGTATCACTGAAACCAATTTTATTCCAATCGGCCAAAGGGGGGCGCTATACGAAGCGTCTGAAAATTCAAACTTCAAACGGGCATAAGTCATGACTCGTTTCGTTTGAAGACATGCAACTTGTTACACGCGTGCTTTGACTCAAGCGGAAGACATCTGTGTCGTTGTTAAGTAAGCTCCGCCCTTTGATTTTCCGCCATTTTGAGCAGTTTGTAAAACGCGTAAACCAACTTTTATTCTGGAATTTTCGCGTCACGTGCACAAAACTTTTTTTACGTGAACTTTGGACCGATATCTAAAGATCTGTCAGATCGGATTTCTTTAACATTGAAACGTGCTTTTTTAAATAATTCAAACAATATTGCATTTTTATGCAAATTATTCTTCTGCCTCTAAAACATACATGCAAAGTCACATTTTCATGACAAAATAGTGTAGAGGGTTAGTTCAAATATCACTGAAACCAATCTTACCCCAAATGGCCAAAGGGGGGCGCTATATAATTTTGAGCAGTTTGTAAAACGCTTAAACCCGTTTTTATTCTAGGATTTTTTTTGCAATTTGCATGAAACATTCTACACGCAATCTAAGGACCTTTATCTAACATGCCTATGAAGTGCACACAAAAAAAATATAAAATAATAATAATAAATATAGCTGCAAGCAGCGATAAAGTGTCCAAAGCCAAAAACACCTCAAATCATGAACACAGCCTGGGATGTGCGTGAAATATTGCAAGCACATTCCCAATAGGTCAAGGAACAGATACCAACCTTCTCACATTGGCCTGTTATAGCGCCACCAGCGGGTCAACTTTTGCACAACACATTTTTGGAACAAAATGGACCAATCTTTGACGTCAGTAACGTCAAAGAGAGCACTGCCTGCGATCTTGACATTTTGTGCTTTTATAGCCATTGTTTTCCGGCTTGAAGCGAGCCCACAATTGTTTCGAAGGAACAATATTTTTCTAGTTATTTATCTATCAGGCAGGCAATCAGTAGACGGGATCTTCGGTTCCTTTCTACTCCTACATACTTAGTGAGAAAATGAAAATAAAAACATCAATGTGTTCAGTTTACAGTGGCGAAGTGTGCTATTATTTTTTATAGCAATCGGCCAAATGGTGGCGCTGTAGGAAGCCTTCGAAAGTGCGATCTTTGAACAGGTATAGCTCATGCTGTGTTATACATACAGCCATGAAACCTGTATACACTTATGCGTCTCCTCATGCCGAACAACTTTTACCCTCTAACTTTTGACCTCTGACCTTTAGGTCTCCCACAATTCGGAATTATATGAAAAACAGTAAAAATCTATCTCCTCCTGGGATTTTCGCGTCAAGTGCACAAAACTTTTTTCACATGAACTTTGGACCAATACGGTCAAACTGTCTGGTTGGATTTCTTTTAAAGTGAAATATAATTTTTTAATAATTCAATAAATATTGCAGTTTTATGCAAATTATTCTTCGGCCTCTAAATCATACATGCAAAGTTACACGTTCATGGCATTTGGCAAAGATGTAGAGGGTTAGTCAAGGTATCACTGAAACCAATTTTATTCCAATCGGCCAAAGGGGGGCGCTATACGAAGCGTTTGAAAATTCAAACTTCAAACGGGCATAAGTCATGACTCGTTTCGTTTGAAGACATGCAACTTGTTACACGCGTGCTTTGACTCAAGCGGAAGACATCTGTGTCGTTGTTAAGTAAGCTCCGCCCTTCAATTTTCCGCCATATTGAGCAGTTTGTAAAACACGTAAACCCGCTTTTATTCTGGAATTTTCGCTCCACGTGCACACAACTTTTTTTACATGAACTTTGGACCGATATCTAAAGATCTGTCAGATCGGATTTCTTTAAAATTGAAACATGCTTTTTTAAATAAATTCAATGAATATTGCAGTTTTATGCAAATTATTCTTCTGCCTCTAAAACATACATGCAAAGTCAAATTTTCATGACAAAATAGTGTAGAGGGTTAGTTCAAATATCACTGAAACCAATCTTACCCCAAATGGCCAAAGGGGGGCGCTATATAATTTTGAGCCGTTTGTAAAACGCTTAAACCCGTTTTTATTCTAGGATTTTTTTTTGCAATTTGCATGAAACATTCTACACGCAATCTAAGGACCTTTATCTAACATGCCTATGAAGTGCACACAAAAAAATATAAAATAATAATAATAAATATAGCTGCAAGCAGCGATAAAGTGTCGAAAGCCAAAAACACCTCAAATCATGAACACAGCCTGGGATGTGCGTGAAATCTTGCAAGCACATTCCCAATAGGTCAAGGAACAGATACCAACCTTCTCACATTGGCCTGTTATAGCGCCACCAGCGGGTCAACTTTTGCATAACACATTTTTGGAACAAAATGGACCAATCTTTGACGTCAGTAACGTCAAAGAGAGCACTGCCTGCGATCTTGACATTTTGTGCTTTTATAGCCATTGTTTTCTGGCTTGAAGCGAGCCCACAATTGTTTCGAAGGAACAATATTTTTCTAGTTGGTGGAATGTTACAGTATCTCAAGATTGCCAAATTGCACTTGAGTCAAGCTGGTTACTTGTTACGTGTATGTGTGTGTGTGTGTGTGTGTGTGTGTGTGTGTGTGTGTGTGTGTGTGTGTGTGTGTGTGTGTGTGTGTGTGCGTGCGTGCGTGCGTGCGTGCGTGCGTGCGTGCGTGCGTGCGTGCGTGCGTGCGTGCGTCCATGCGTGCGTGCTTGCGTGCGTGCGTGCGTGCGTGCGTGCGACCGTGCGTGCGTGCGCTCCATTGTATGTGCTCCTTTGTGTGTCTTAGACGGAGCCAGCCGGGGAAGAAGAGATTGAATTGACGCCTTCCCTTCATCAAAATATTGTATGTTGGCATTAAGCCGATGCTCTTCACTCAAAGTGACATTTTGTGTTCATATAAGAAAAGAATACATCCAACACTGGAGAGGTTACCATGGATGAAATATGTGGCACGGCAGAATGGTAAGGAAGTAGGGAAAAATAAATAAAAGAAAGGTGCATAAACTGACTGAGAGAGAGGGAAAGCCAGTAGGAAAAAAATTAATGGATATGGTGTGTACAGTAGGCTACACAATGGATAAGAAAAAAAAACATGATTCTCTCTCTCTCTTTCTCTCTCTCTCTCTCTCTCTCTCTCTCTTAATGCCGGGATAGGGAGGGAAAAGAGAGACAGTGAGAGATGAGAAAACAATCTCTTTCCTCATGTTTTTAAAAGCTGAGCTTTGCGGTCTCTGGATTCAGCACTGCAATATGGCATTGTGCTTCCCGTCCCACACCATGTCCCTTTCTTTATGAGGCAGGGTTTTTCATTAAAAAAAAAAAAAAGAAAAAAAAAAGAAAACGGTCTCTTCTCTGTTCTGTGTTCATGGAGGATTTGGTACCTCTAAGCCTTACACAACATCCCACTCCTCTTGAGGCTTGTAATAGGAATAAGGAGAACATTCTGTGCCGGCTCTTAAGAAGACACACTGGTGAGGTCAAAACATAAATAAACCACTGACATTGCAATACAACTTTGCCGGTCAGTTTGTTCAGGAGTTATCTTGTCATCCATCCATACATCTATCTACAGTGTTGCAGTAGAAAAAAAAGGGTTTCAACAACTTCAAGGTTTTTATTGTCACATGCACTGCAAAAATTGTGTCAAAATTGCAGGCAGCAATTATTGTACTTTTTATTATTGCCTCCTCAACTGTGTGGATACACACACAAAGTATATGTCCATTGTCCACCCCCACATTTCATTGCACTGATATTTGTATTCTTGTCAGGTGTAGAAGTACACTCATTTCCTGTTTACCGCTTTGGTCACGTAACACTGAGGCTCAGCCAAGCAAACATGCGCTCACCAATTGCCCATGTGTGCAGGGACGTGCTGGCCATTGGGAAAAGCGGGACAACTCCTGAACGGCCGGTTCATTCCCAGCCGGTCCAGGCCGGCCATTATGAAAAAAAAAAAAAAAAATGTTTGCCTTCGCTCCATTTTGGGGGCTGGGCGGCCAACAGAGTAAATCGTCACTGTCGGGCAGAAACCTTGTATCTCCAAGTTTCAAATTTGTACATTTTTTCGCAAAGCAAAGCCCTGCTTCATCATACAAGGCCGTTGCACAAGAGTAGTGAAAACAGCAGATCTACAGGCACACAACGCCTCGCGCTGCGAGGCGTTGTGTGCTTGTAGATCGGCTGTTTTCACTAGTTTAAATCATTTTTAAAATGATAAATACAAAACAAACGGTTTTGGACATATAAGGTTTCCACCCGACAATGACGAAATATAACTCATGTAATTGGCCCACTGGCTTGTCACTTGTCATGATCTGAAATGGCATATCTTGGAGTAGCAGCAGCGCAATGAGGGCCTCTCCAACTCTTTTTTTCCCGGGCTGAATCAAGGGCCCAGCACGTCCCTGCATGTGTGTTAATTTATACTGCATACTGTGCAGCTAGCTTTACAGGATCGCTGATCCCTAGTTTCCTGTGAGTTATGCAATTAATATAAAACGGTTTAATATGTTGCCGTCAATCATCTTGACTGAACAGAGTGGGCTACTCCACTTCAGTGGTTACCTGGCAACTAACTAGTCAATCACACAGTTCTCGTTTAATGAAATGGACAAAAGTGCATTTTTTAAAATAAAGAGAGTACAGTACCTCACAAATACACACTTGCAGATACTGTAGAACATGGTCATAAGAAACAGTGACATGTGCCCAGGTGCCGCAACAGTAAATGCCACCACCATGGAGTCTAGAGGGGCTAGGGGGGACTGCTCTAACAGTTAAGGGATATTCCACTTTCAACAGGGGAAACACCTTATGGGCTTTTCTCCACATACACATGCACCCATTGTAACTTCAAACTTCAATTTAACCATGATAGATTCATTAAAAACACCCATTATTTTTTTTCTGATGACTCATACTGCCCTCCTAATTTGTGAGCAGGCCGTGTTTTTTCAATAACTTTTTTCATTTATTTTTAATAATTATTTGAGAAAATGGAAAAAATGAAATACAAAAAATAATTATTAAAAAATAAACTAAGAAAGTTATCAAAAAAACACGGCCTGCTCACGTATTAGGAGGGTAATAGGAGTCACCAGAAAAAAATAATGGGTGTTTTTAATGAATCTATCATGGTTAAAATGAAGTTTGAAGTTACAATGGCTGTGTGTGGGGAGAGGCCATGGGCCTGTTAACATTTACATCAGATATCTAAATATCGAATCAAGCAAATGAAAAACTGTTCAGGGTGTTCATAAAAGCCTGATTAGACGATAAAATTACCAAAAGTTTTTTTGAAAGTGAAATATCCCTTTAACTACAACAAGCAGATTTACATGATCTCGAAATATTTTGGAGACCCTGGCGCAAGTCATCCCCTCTATTAATTAAGGGCACTTCAAACGGAGTGCGGTCACCGTGTCCTAGTAATTCATTTTCAATGAGAGGCGGGTGGCTATTTTGGCCACGCGGAGAAGTTTAGGGGCGGTGAAGTGAGCGGGCGTGGTCCCGTGAAATCCCCGCGAGCGTGCTCGTTTGTGCATGCGTGCGCGGGCGATGAGAGCTGGATTGTGTTCTTCTTTGTGAAATCCCGCACTGCGTTTACTCACTGAGTGAGTGTGTTGTGTCTCACCGCGGCACGGCAGCCGATGATCCTCGGGAGCCCCTGTGGCAACCGCTGCTCATATTTCTTTATTTACGTGCCCCTGAAATGTGCTCCTATGTTCGGACGAAAAAACGTAGCAGTGTGCAACAACCTTTAATGTTACCTTCATCGGGGCCGTTAGCACATTAACACAACGGCCGCCAAGGTTTCTAACATTTCTAGCTGTTGCTGGTGCCGCCGTTCACTTACGCTTTATTTTGAAGAGCCTCGGAAGCTTCGTGCATGTGCACGTGAGTGTCCACTGACGATTGAGGAAGATAATCCATTTGTTTACAAACGCTCGCAAAACTAAAATCCAAAACGGGGCCGACCATCGCGGGAAAGTGTCGCCGTGAAAACAGGCAGATCTTAGCTTCCCTGCCGTTCTTTGCACCTTATTCAGAGATAAAGCCCTTTTTATGTTTCAGCATAGAATAGAAATCAATGCAGCCTAGATGCTCCATTTTGTTTCTGTGCGAGCCACGTTATAACGTATGGACCAGGGTCTTTCGCGTGTTTCCTAAACCCACCAGGATTGAGTTAAGACCCGCCTCCTCTCGATAATCTTAAGTATGAAAGTGCCCATGAACGTTAGTGCTGCTCGCTCAAGTGCAAAGTACCTACTACCTACTGATCCATTACAATAATACACGCAGCATAATACGCCCAAAGCCATATCCAAACCATAACAATTTAACTGATAATCAGTAAGAGTTTTTATTTTGAGCACAGTAGTGACAAATTAATAGCTTAATTTCTCAGAGCGTTTTTCTCTTTAGCAAAGTTACAAAGTTTTCCCTTTATTAACTCATTTAGTGCCACCCTAGTCACCACTAGAGGGCGCCCAGTGGCCATAGAAAATCCCATAGAGATATGCTGGTATATGCAGAAGCCCTGCAGCCATGACTTGCCTGAACACTTTCCTTTGTGCATGTACAGGAAGAGGATGAAGTTAGCTTGAAGTTAGCTATTGGCTACCAAGCATTTTAGAAGCCTTATTTTCGTCAACTTAGCCATGATTAAACCTAGCTTGCACACCTCATGCATGGGAAAAAAACAGAGAAGAATGAGCTCTAAAAAATCCAATGCAATCCTGGATTGCATTGGAGTGGATTTGTGCAGTTTGTTCACAGCTTTCAAACAAAAAAATCCGATTGGAAATCCGTTCAGGCATTCTTGAGATAATCGCCATTATGTTTTACATGTTATGTAAACAAACATGGCTGCCCTGTATGTTAGATGGGGTTGTATGGGGGTGGAACATGCAAAATCGCGATTGAAATCATGTTCACTAGATTTGATGGGGTCCAATTTTTTTTTTTTTTTTAATCTTTTTTCAAATTTTTTTTTTGTTTTTTTTTAATATCCCGAACTAGTTCGGGATAGGCACTCTGGGATGCGATAATATATCCCGAACTAATTCGGGATAGGCACTCAATGAGTTAAGCACAGTACAATTAAGTCAGTTTCAAGTTTTTTTTTTAGCACAGTTTATTTTGAGCACTGTAGTGAGAAATTAATAGCTGTGCATTGTGCAAATGCAGGCTTTTCTCAAGTACAAGTCTTCATGCCTCTGACTTTATCCACCCTCCATGTGTCAGGCAGGGATTTCAGCCACTCCTGGAAGTCCTCGCGTTTCCGCGAGGCAGGTCTTAACTCAAGCCTGGTGGGTTTAGGAATCACGCGGGTCTTTCACAGACAACACAACATCCGCGCAGCTGCACGCTGCACAGTTAACCCTTTGTCTCGTTCCTCAAACGAGACAACTGATTTTTGGCACAGCGACCTCCAGTGGCCGTATCTCGTTACTGAACGAGTTTGGCTCCATGGGTGTTAAGGCCTAGGCCATACGAATCTGGATGTTTCATATATCCCAGATTTTCAGATATCCCCATAGAAAAATATCTAGGTCCACACGACAAAGATATCTAAGTCTAAAATAATCGGAGTCCTGTGTTATCCTAGCCTGATAAATCAGTCCGCACATTACCACCCCCTGTTGGTGGGTGGTGCGTAGTGTGGACTGACCCCGGAGATTTAATATTTTATTTCTTCTCCGCCTGAGGAGCGGGCGAATTGAATGGGCCAATCAGGGTTGTATGCTTGGGGCACGTGGTTTGGCGTCTGGTGGATTCCCAAGGCTGGTCCGGTCCCAGCCCCCTCCCTCCAGAGCTCTGCTGCCCACGCGAGAGTCACTAGTGGACTCTGATTGGTGTCCTCTGCCCACATGAGAGTCTCTAGTGGACTCTGATTGGTCATGGCGGAGTCAGACTCGACTCAAATTCTTTTAATAAACTATACAATAGTGCCGTTTCATTACGTTTTAATACCATTTTGCACTAACGTAAACATGCAATCATATAATATGTTATAAGAAATAACGTATTTTTGCAATGTCACGCCACGTCGCCGTCGGGGGCTCTAAGCGTGTGTGTGTGTGTGTGTTTGTGTGTGTGTGTGTGACGTCAATAGGCTTCAGCCCGCCCCCCCCCCCCAGAAGTGGAATGTCTGCCCGCAATCTCAGACTCTCTTCCCAAAACGAAGTGTGTGATAGAGTCTGACGCTTGCAGTCAGGCTAGTGTTATCCGTGTTCCATGCCTACACGGATCCAGTATATCAGATATGTTTCAATATCTTCACTTATATACGGTTTAAAAAGTATCCAGTTTCGCGGCCGAAATCTCCAGCTTTGTGTGGCTGCAAGCTCCAACCGCACAAAGATGTCTAGCTTCAGAAATATCCAGATTCCTGTAGCCAGCACCAAAGACCTTATAGGACCTGATTAAATAAATGACTTCAAAAAATCCTACTTTTTCTGAAAAAACGTGTTTCTATATCACAATAAACAAATCAAACTTAAAAACTCAGAAAAACTGACAATGGACAAATCTTGCTGTGCCCCCCCCCCCTTTAAGTTATAATGCAAATTAAGGCTGGGACTTTAAAGCTATACTATGTAACTTTTTTAATAAAATAAATCTTAAAGTTGTCCTAATTATTAAATCGCCGCGTCTCGGCGAGGCGAGGCGGACGCGGTGGTCTGAAGGCCCGGTCCGCGGCGAAAAACGGCCGAAAAAAGCAGACGCGACTGCGGTTTGCTATACCGCTACTGACCACTAGTTGAGCAACTTACACAGTATAGCTTTAACTGATTAATTGCGATTAATTAATTACAGAAAATGTACGCGATTAAAAGAAATTACGCATTTTAATCGCACTTAGTTTTTGCACCACAGAACCTTCAGTTTCGGGCATACTGATCATAGCGATGCACCAACCAAGAAGAGACAACAAACGCAAAGGGAGAAGTAGCCGATCAGAGCGCTTTGCTTGGCTCAGTGGATGCGAAATTTTGATTTAAAAAACTCACTCGTTGATTCACTCGTACAACAAAATGTGTTTTACTTGAAAAAAGGGTAGCACTTTATAATGAAGTACCTCAATAAAGGCTAATTAACAGCTAATAAGGCACTTATTGACAATTAATTAACAGCTAATAAGGCACATTAACAATTAATTAACTCTTATTCAAACATTATTAAACCGTAATTAACGAGTTAATTATAATGAATGAACAACTAATTAAACACTTATAAGATACTTATTAACCTTAATATGTGCTTATACATCTTAATAAGGCAATAATAAGGGGGTAGTGTATTTATGAGATACTTAATCGTTATGTGCTTATAAGTTCTTAATTAATAGTTATAAATGTATTATAATACTATTTAGATTTATAAATGGTTAATAAGACTTAATTAATAATTATTAGTCCCCTTATGGGAAACTTAATATCCGTTGAGTCCTAATTGTGCATTTAGAAACCCTTTACTATGCACTTATTATGAGATCAATTAACACTAACAAATCCTTAATAAAATCTTTATTATAACAGTATAAACAACAACAAGTCATTAATTAAGCCTTTATTAACACTTTATTAGGCAATTTAAAGCCACCTATTCTAAAGTGGGAACACATCGGGTACACCCGCCACTCTGACATGTCTCCTTTCCGACATGTCAGAGTGGCGGGTGTACCCGATGTGTTCCCACTTTAGAATAGGTGGCTTTAAATTGCCTAATAAAGTGTTAATAAAGGCTTAATTAATTGTTTATACTGTTATAATAAAGATTTTATTAAGGATTTGTTAGTGTTAATTGATCTCATAATAAGTGCATAGTAAAGGGTTTATAAATGCACTATTAGGACTTAATGTGCCTTATTAGCTGTTAATTCATTGTTAATAAGTGCCTTATTAGCTGTTAATTATCCTTTATTGAGGTACTTCATTATAAAGTGCTACCGAAAAAAGATGCTTTTCAGGTCAAATATCGATGTGCGATTAAAATGCGATTAATTGCGATTAATTAATCACAGAGCCTGTAATTAATTAGATTCAAATGTTTAATCGCATCCCAGCCCTAATACAAATATAAACCAAAAACAATCAGAACTTATGGAAAGGTTATCCTTCATAGTTGAAAAGAATGATATCACTGTCCCAAGGTTTAAAAATGATTGAGCTGACCTTCAATGCCGAGTGGGCGGAAAAAAGGTCTCTCGTGTCCAACAACAGGGCTACTTGGTTTGGTGAGGTTAAAAAAGATAAAAAGGTTAAGAGAGCTCCCCTGAAACGTCCCGGCCAGGTTGTTTACTGTCTGATGGTGTACAGGTGATGTTAAGCTCCAGGGAGTTTTCCCAAAACGTCCTGACCAGGTTGTTTACTGTCTGATTGCATTCAGACAAAGCGTTGGTGTCAGTCAGGTTGGCCACTGGGGCCATCTTGTCATCGGCTGCTGCAGGAGATGATGTTGGTGGGGGCTGAAACAACCTTGGGGGAGCCCTGTGTTTAGAACGAACTCACTGGATTTAAAACATTTACGAGCACCTGTTGGGCTTGTCCTTAAACAAGCCTTTATCCACAAAAACATTGCCATTTTGACCTGAAGCTCCACTAGTTGTTGCACTAGGGTATTTGTTTGTTCAATATTAAAAGCATCGGTCCATGAATAAAATCTGAGTGTACCGAAACCATCAGGATCAGTGCACTGTGATTTTTCTTCTTACACAGTCCTTTTATACCAGCTTGCACCTTGTGGACTAGCCTTGCTAAGGGGGTGATCTGACCAAGAACGCTGCTCTCTGTAATAGTATGTACGCACATTTCTCTTACATTTATCCCAGTGCTATATGGACAGCTTTTCCAAGGATGATGATTTGACAAGGATGAGGATGCCCCCCCGACAGAGTTGGGGGGGGGGGGGGGGGGGGGGCACATGTAATTCATATTGTATATTGTTAATTAATGTATTGAGTATGCATGCATATCTAGTGTGTGCATATGTAACGCCAGGGATTCGAACACGGGTCCCCTGCGTCAAAGTCCAATATCTTAACCGTTGGGCCAAAGATATTAGACTTTTGAGACGTATGAGATACTTAAAGTGTGGTTCCTGTGGAAATAAGCCTCGGCTTTCTAGGATCTCCTTTTAGTTGACCTTGTACCAGTGATTTGTACTGTCATGAAACTGTACTTTTTTCTATTGCAAACTTCTAATAAATTCTTCAATCAATCAATCGGGCTGAGGCACTGAGTCACTCTGCTACACATACTCATACTTTTAAGCGTGCGCGCACACACGTCACACGCACACATGAACACATGCACACTCATGCACTGATGGAGGTCGATTTCTTGTCCACATTTTGTTGAGAGCCTCATCAAAAATGCCCTTACAACTCCTCCGACGTTTGAGCTCTGTTTCATAAAATGCCCAGTGGAGAAAACAAATCGAATGGATGTTTATCTCTTTCATTTTACATGAGACTCTCGGTTAAGTATGAGCCTGTCAGTTACGCTCCTCCATTGATGTCTGGCGTGTCCCGTCGGTGGCATCACGCGTAACCCTGTCAGCTCACACGAGACGGCAGACTTCTTTCCGCTCATTAAATATTTACATGGATTTTTGTCCTACCAAGTAGTACAATGGGAGTCTTTTTTTGGTTTGTTTCTTATGATCTATAATAGATACACATGTTTTTAATTAGTATTGGCAGTCAAAGCTCCAGGGATCTGAACGCTCTATATATACGCAAGCGCCCTCACACACACACACACACACACACTCTAGAAAGAGTGTGTGTATTCACTCTAGAAAGCAAACAGTTCAAGGGAAGGTTTGAGTCCGCAGAGAAATGCCGCACTCACTGAGTACCAACCACCACCCAACTTATACAAGAGGGGCCGAGTCTGACGGAAGAGAGGGTTGAAAAGCAAAGCAAAACAAAACAAAACAAAACAAAACAAAAAACTGTGTCGCTCCTTGGAACTGTTTGGGATTCTGTCCCTATAGCTCTCTCAGACATTTTGTCAAGCGTCGTTGCGAGCTCCCTCGTCTGCCAGACACCTGCAAAATAGATCAGAGACGAGCGCACCCAGAGCGCCCTCCCTTCCCTGTCTGACAATTCTATTTATTTGCTATTTGCTTCTATGCACCGAGTTCAGGCATGCAAGCCTGCCAGAAAGAAAACATGAAATGAGATCTCATTTCCGCATGCACTCCTCGCGTGTCACCATGACGTTGCATTGTTATGGTACACATGCAGGGGGGGGGGGGTAACAAGGGTGAAAAGCCATGTCCCCTCACCCGAAATACAAAGATTTACCTTCCCAAAGACATTATCAACTCAGATCTAGCATTAATGTGCATGTAGAAAGTCATTCAAGAGACAGGGAACAACAGATGGCCATACCGTAATAAGAAATTATTATTAAATTGGAATGGATGACACAGAAGTATCGTTGCTACTGTTGCTCATCCAGGCTTATTTTGCACGACTGCGTCACTGTATTAGTATCCTGGTCTCTGAAATGCTCTTCAAACTGCTGGCTCGCACTCTGCTAATCTCTCCCTCATCCTATTTCTATCGCATCGCCTCAATCTCATTGCCTCTCTTTTCTCACTCTATGATGCCAAGCACACAGCTTGATGGAACTCACTTTGCCATGCCAGGCAACTGCCCCCGGAAACAGGAACCGAGGAACTTTTTTTGAATCTGCACAGAGCTCCGATCTCGACAGCAAGAAGAAGGCTGATCTGCAGGAGGTGGTCACTGTGGTGCCAGGAAAACAGCTTCTACTTGAACTTTGGGTAATACCAATAGATGGTGTGGATTTCTGTACACATTGGCAGATGATCAACGTGCAACCAGTGGAGAGGGTGAGCACTGCATCAGGGAGGACTTGTTGTGGACTATGCACATGCATACGGTGGCTAGGAAGGCTATAGACACCACCTTTACCACCTCAGAAAGCTGAGGATATTTCAAGTCTCCAAGGGGATCCTAAAACCCTTCTACTCGGCTACTACACATACAGTAGCAATCTGATGGAGGCTATCATTGTTTGATATGAAAATAACTCCTCTCAGGACCAGCAAGGCCTGGGTGGTGCACTTGGCCTAGAACATATGACCATATTATACAAAGGTCCTACAATCCTTACATTGGCTACCAGTCTCCCAGAGAATAGATTTTATGTTGTTACGTGTCTATATGTCTCTGTGGCTCTGGGTCCAGCTACATCTTAGACATGCTGAAGCCATATGAACCCCCTATACTGTAGGTCACTGGCCTTCTAATAGTTCACACAGTTGTAACAAAACAAGTTAAATCAAACAATCCTCAACCATAGCCGTTTTTAAGTCCAAGATGAAAACCTATTTATTTAACATAGCTTACTCAACCACATTTTTAATTGTATGTATTGTGTATTTTTAAAGTGGATTGTTGCACTCTGAATGTATGTGTTTTTTGTTTTATTCTGTAAAGCACTTTGAATTGCCTTGATGTATGAAAAGTGCTGTATAAATAAAGTTGCCTTGCCTTGCCTTGGGCGAGTATACAGTGACTTCACTCCCTGCATGCCTCTTAAAGGAGGTACCTGAGCAGAGCTAGAGGGATTTTGAGGGACCTTCACGGCTCCTTCACCCCAGCAATGGACTGTTTGTGCCGCTGCGGACAGGCAAACGTCAGCAATGTCACAAAGCCACTAGTGTGACACAAAGAGCATTTTCCCTCAGGCTATCAGAGCTAGAAAGATGCAATTGGATATTACAAGTGTGGTTGCCTTGACACAAGACATGGAACTGGCCATCACCTCTATCTGACATCACAAACTCCAGATATGGATATAGCTCCATATATGGATATGGATAAGTGTTGTCAGGCATCTACAGCAACCAGTTGTGTTGTGAGTGAGGTCAGACCAGAGCTCTGCTCAGCATGTATAAGATTTGACAATATTTTTTGAATTCTACTTCATTCCACAGAGACCAGAGGAATTAGTGTAGTGAGAGAAGGACACATAGGGTGTCAGAAAGAGGATAAATACATTCTTCATTACCAAAGAGAACCTAACCCTCTGTCCCTATCACAGTCCGCTGTTCTGATTGTACATTCAGATCTCAATCGAGCCATGACTACCTCTACTGCCAATTGCTATGGGCATTTGGACAGATCCCCTCAGTCTGTCCCCCGCAATGGACAGATCCCCTCAGAATCCTTCCAGCAAATCACCAGAATTGTAACCAACCAGGAACAAGGAGACACAGACAAACCGAAATATTACAGTCATCAAAGGTTTACCAAGATTCTTACTCGACCAGGAGAAGTAAAGACACATCAGCTGACTTATAAGAAAACGCACATCTGTAAACAGTGTGACAAGAGTTTCAGTAAGTTAAGTCACCTGAAGAGTCACCAGCGTATCCACACAGGAGAAAAACCTTATCACTGTAAAGAATGTGACAAGAGTTGTAGTCAGTTAACTGACCTGAAGAGACACCTGCGTATCCACACTGGAGAAAAACCTTATCACTGTAAAGAGTGTGACAAGAGTTTCAGTCAGTTATGTCACCTGAAGACACACCAACGTATCCACACAGGAGAAAAACCTTTCATCTGTAAACAGTGTGACAGGAGTTTTAGGCGGTTAGATGAACTGAAAGGTCACCAGCGTATCCACACTGGAGAAAAACCTTTCTATTGTAAACAGTGTGACAAGAGCTTTAGTCGGTTAGGTCACCTGAAGAGTCACCAGCGTACTCACACTGGAGAAAAACCCTTTCACTGTAAAGAATGTGACAAGAGTTGTAGTCAGTTAACTGACCTGAAGAGGCACCTGCCTATCCACACTGGAGAAAAACCTTTCTACTGTAAACAGTGTGACAAGAGTTTTAGTCGGTTAGATAACCTGAAGAGTCACCAGCGTATCCACACTCGAGAAAAACCTTTTCACTGTAAACAGTGAAAACCTCGAGGAAAACCCCAATGTGGTCGCACCGAAATATGTCTGTAGGCTGATGAATGCAGTTTTTTCACTGCCACCTGTCTTATGCAGCCAGTGCAGCACAGTGTGAAGTGAGTGGTGATTTGTATGAGTTAATTTCATTAAGCATCCCGCGAAGCTTGGCCAATAAACGTAAAAACAGACAAAGCCAGATGAAGGAGAAGTTTAGCACAGCTCAAAAATAGGAGGTTGAAGCAGCGGCACGTTGTGGGTTTGTGTGTGCTGTTTGGGTGGGACTTCTGGGCCACAGTAGCCTGTATTCAGGATGATATAGACATCATGTGATGTCTCTGCTCTGTGGGCCGTTGCTACTGAAGGATTGGCCCTCTCCACTAAGTGACCACCAAGCCCAAAGATTACTGTAACTATCCTAAAATGGTGGCAAAAAAGTGGCAATTATTTTTTGAGCGGTGCAAACCTCTCACAGTAACATGAACATGAAACTTACCGGCCGCTCTCACTCTAACTGAGTCAATGCACGTTGCAGAGGAGTGATTATTGGTTAACCTACGGTACAATCCCAGTATAAGATTTTCTCTTTATATAAGGTCATTAATGGAAGCCCCCTTTAAAAAGAAAAAATGTAGATGACCTTTTTATCCAGAATGTTTAGTTTTTATTATATATATATTTTAAGTAAAGTAACTAGTAACTAGTTACTTTTATAATTTAGTAACTACGTAGTAGCATAACTAGTTACTTTCTCGGAGCAGTAATTAGCAACTAATTACTTTTTAAAAGTAACTTGCCCAACACTGGTCATGGACACAGTGGCCTGCGATTGGTTTGCCAATTTCACAGCGGGTTTAACAAAAGAAATTGCTTTGATTGGTCCGTGTTATAACCAAAATCATGACGTCAGCATGGACCAAAAAAAAAAAAAGAAATGTTCAACTCATACGAGCTGAATATTACCTTTGATCTGAGATAGTAACCACACTTGCACAGATTGTGGTTATTGTCACAGGTCTCAGGTAACCCTTAGCTCACATACTGTAAGCTTAATTAGTACTGTTCACGGACTTTGATTGGTCTGTGCTATGTTGACGTCATGGACGGCCTTCTGAAGAAAACAAAACTAGGTTTAAAACAAGAACAACAGAGAGGGTCAGCCAACAGACAGACAGGAGAAAAAAGAGAATTCTAAAACAGGAGGTAGGAAAGGAAACATTAAGAGGGACAGCTCAACAGTTAGGCTGTTCAAACTCGAGCTGAACTTTGATTGAGCTAGTAACCACACTTGCAAAGATTGTGGTTATTGTCATAGGTCTCAGGTAACACATAGCTCACATAAGCTTAAAACATGTTAACACCATTCACGGCCTTTGATTGGCCTGTGCTATGTTGGCATCATAGATAGGTAGGTAGGTAGATAGATTGATAGATAGATAGATAGATAGATAGATAGATAGATAGATACTTTATTAATCCTGAAGGAAATTAATTTCGTTCAACAGCTCCAATGCAATATTCACACAGGTTATCAATAAAAAGAAACATGATGAACATATAAAAAACATTACATCAATGGACAAATAATCTAAAAGTATAGGAAGTATAGGAAGATTTACATGGACAGTACCTAAGTCAATGGGGGAAATTAATTCACTAATAAATTATCAATTATGATTCTGCACGATTCCTGATGAAGCCAGTCGATTTGACATATGGCGCGAGTGTGTGGCGCAAAAACTGTGGGAGGTGTAGTGCGTCAAAGTATTGTGGTTACTCTTGAATAATAGTGTGGCTGCCTGTTAGGGCAACCACACTAATAAATAAATCTAATCTAGTTGTTGGATATTTACATTTAAACTTTGAGTAAAGAGAGGGCACTGTGGCACGGTCGGAGTCAACATTTCACTGCACATATACTGTATGAGTGTGACAAAGTCGTTCAGTCTGGCATCTTTAACCACTGCGCTTGGTCTCCTGCGCTTTAGGTGCAGTGGTGTACTGTGGGAGGCCGGCATGGTTTGTTGTACTGTGGCAGATGGGTGGCGGTGGTGGGGGTGGGCGGGTTGAGGGAAGGTGATGGCGGCAAATGAAGTTGGCAGGATGTGGAGCATTGTTCCCTTCTGCTCACAGTAATGAGCAGGCGTTTGGAACAGCCACACGCCTCACGTGTCTCCACAACAAGACATTGTACACAGACAGGCTCATTTTCAATCAAGTCCCGTCGCCCGAAATACAAAATTGGTCAAGAAACCAACCCTGACCACAGACGTATATTACTGTGTGACACGTTCTGATTTAGCTATTTGTCTGGTGATGCATGGACATGAGGAATAGCTGCATTACTGTCCATGTGGAAAGCCGTTCGTGATCTGGGGGGAAACAGTGGGACAAAATAAGATTTTTATAAATATTGGATAACAGAGAAGTATAGTTGCTAGCTCATCCAAGCCTCATTTGTCACTGTATTAGCATCCTCGCCTTTGAAATTTGGTTCCAACTGCCGGCCTATACTCTCTCTCTCTCTCTCTCTCTCTCTCTCTCTCTCTCTCTCTCTCTCTCTCTCTCTCTCTCTCTGTGTGTGTGTGTGTGTGTGTGTTTCTATTGCTTCTCACATGTCACTTTTCTCTTCCTTCTCATTTTGCATCTCTCTCTCTGGTGCCAGCGCACAGCTTGCCGGTCCTCGCGTGCCATTGCCAGACAACTAAAAACCAACACTGCCTGGTTTATTTTCACTCTCTGAAACATGACAGGATAACTTTTCTTGAGCAGTGGTGACAGCTTGGAAATTAACGGAGAGCACATGGCCAACAATCTCAGCTTTCGGAGGTGTGACACTATGGGAGGCTGGCATGGCATGTTGTACTGTCGCGGGAGGGCATGTGCATCACTGCATTCCAGGCTGACATTTCACAGTGGATGTATATGTCACAGGGATATAGAGAAACAGGGAGATCGAGAAACGGAGCGCTCGCCGTGCTGCACGGCGCCGTGCGACACTGCAAGCGGCGCGAAGGCCAGCGGTCCTTGGTCCTGCTCTTCGCCCCCGAGCGCCGCAGGCGCGAGTGGCCGCGAAGAGCGGGCCAGGGCCGCGCGGCCGGCGGAGCGCCGCGCGAGTTACGAAGCCGTGGTGAATGCAATCGTTATATTTATGCCCAGGCCGTAAGGCCTGGGCAAGCGCACGATAAACGCCGAGCTAGGCTAGTAAATAAAGAAAGAGCGTCGCAAACGAGTGACGTCAGCGCGACAAAACAAGCGCTCTTACCACGCTTTCACTGAGTTACCCGAAGTCCCCGTAACATATACACACCACCTCAAGCTCTACACAGTTATGACTGAGCTTCTCTTCTTCCCTGCAAAGCCCTGCAGGATCTCTCCAGTTGCCACGACACACCTCGGTGGCTCCTGTTCCAACTTCCAAGAATCTGGAAGTGTCATGGACAGTCAGCTATATATATCATTCAAGAATTGCACTGTACAACATCTGGAAGATCAGATGCTTTCTCTGGAGGAGTCTGCCTATCTCCTTATCCAATCTCCAGGCTTGAATGATTGAATTCCTGGTTTCCAACCTCCCTACACACTGTACCCTTCTGCATTCCCCTCGCTGGCTTCTGGTTGCAGCCTGCATCCTGAAGAATTAAAGAGACGCCGCACACTCGTAGCTTCCGAGGCCAATACTTTATTGAGGACACATGGACTTAAAAACAAGTTTTGGACAGACTGAGCTGCCTGCATCCAACACTAGTGATGTGTCAATCAGTGATGTGGAGTCCTCTGTTCTGCTTTTGATTCAAACTTGGCCTGCCTTGCCCCATGTTCGCTAGAGGAGGCTGACACTTGTCTGCTTCCGCATGTGGCATAGGCCTATGCTGTGCAAAAGGGGTGTAAGAAGGGGACCATATACGTACAGTTGATATCATGATCTGGTAGTACTGTCTACCAGATCATGTGGGTTGCCTTTGGTGTTGGATCAAGCTTTCGGTACATACCGGTACGTAGGCACCCCTTTACATTCAGCACACAAGAGATGACCCACCCCTGTATCCCTTTTCCTGCACATCAGCTAAAACAGGGTGTGTGCCTCTATTCATTACACCACCCTTGCCTACTTATTTAGATAGATATACATGTATGTTGGCTTGACCATAATTGCTGAGAGTGTTAGTTAAGATAGCTGTTTGAACTTTCCCTGGTATCCTAGACTTGTGTTTGTCCCAGGGGTCTCCAGCTCTTTAGTAAACCAAAAATAAAATTTCCAGTCAGGATAACAATTTTATCCAGTCAGGAGGAGCAGGGCATACGAGCGGAGTGGAGCGCGAGCAGCGCGGGGAGCGGAGCGGGCCGTTTTTTAGTTGAGCGTGAACGAGCGACTTTTCAAATGTGTCTGAGCGGTGTCTTTGGAGCCGACCCTCCTCCGCTCCTGGCCGATCCTGTTGGGGCCACGTGCCACATGTTTCCAATGCAAACAACGAACGGCTCTGCCCAGAACTCTTGTGCATTCCAAATTGCACTGCAGAGTGCAGTCAGTGCAACCATGCCACCGCGGAGAGGAGAGCAAACAGAGAATTCCCTTCATCAACTTTTCACTCAAGTCAAATGTATCTATATATCATCCACACAAGTAGGCAATGTTTATAATAAATAGCCTACCTTGTGTCAGTTAAATTATAGGCACCACCAGCCAGTCAAACGATACGATTTGAAATGAAAGTCTGATTTGGCTAAATGAAAAACACACGCCACGAGTCGCCTCCTTCTCTCGGTTGTGGTGATTAATCAATAACCAACAGGATTGAATATTACCGTCTTATTAAAAAATACAATGCCTTAGATGGCGTCTTTTGTAACATTGAAGGCTAGACAGCTCTCCATCAAGCCGAGGCTCATGTTACTGCAAGCATTTGTGTTGGGAACACACTGGCAAAGGAGAAAGTGTTATATGCATGGTAGCAAACTACTTTTTTTATTTTGGCTGCTGACTCTGATTGACGACCCTGAGCGGAGCGTGGAGCGAGCGCGGAGCTAGAGATAAGAAAATCAACGTGAGCGACGGAGCGGCGGGGAGCGGAGCGGCGCGGTGGTCGACCAGAGTGACTAGCGAGCGGGACAACAGCCCTCTGGAGCATGGAGCGGCCTTTGTAACCGCTCCACTCTGCTCGTGTGCCCTGGTCTGGAGGAGAGAGAACTACTGCTAGGGTGACCGCGCCAAGCAATTTTCTCAAATTGCTTAGCGTTTATCGCAGACCATTAAGCATACATACATTCATTCAGTAATACACTCTGAGAGGCTCTCCGCGAACCCGACATTAGCATTTTTGAGAGCTCAGTGCCTTCAGCTCAGTGCATCTTTTGATCTGAGAGAAGGAGTAAGGAGTCACAGCACAAAGTGAAATGAATGTACAGGCGCAGACCAGGAAATATGTATATGGATGAGACACACTCAATACCTATCTACAGTAAATGCAGATTCATCTACACAAATTGGCATAGAAAATATGCATAAAAGAATAGAATTGGGAGTTTAAATGTGAACACTGGGGGGTGGAAACTGCCAGCCAATGCGACCCCAATGACATCCCAGGAGTTCAGCTCAGCAACCAAAAGTCAGACTTTGGAGTTATGTACGGAAAGTAACGCAAAAGTGAGATGAAACGACAACACTGCCTGAGAGATTAACTGAAACAGAGGGGTATAAAGGGAGTGAATACACAATGGGATTGGCTGATTGCAAGGCAGGCAAGGAAAGAAGTGAGGACAGGTGTGAGTAGTTATTAAAATCTGGGGATGAGGATCTCTGGATCTCTGGATTGAGGGCATGGATGGTCGTGACGGGAACAGAGAGCTTTAACATTATGTTTTGCGATGTGCTTTTATGCTATTTTTACTATCATTAATGTACCTTTCTTTCTTCCTATAAATGCAGTGGAGTGAAACGTATAATATCTGTCTTTGAAATGTAGTGGAGGTGAAGGTCATAAGTATCTAAAAACACAAATACACAAGTACATAATGCTGAATGAATGTACTTAAGAACAGTTCTCAAGTCACACACTATTTATATCAGTGATTCTCAACCTGTGGGTCGGGACCCCAAATTATTTTGAGGGGTCCCCAGATGTTTTGCTAAATGTTAACATTGTTTTATCGCTCAACAGTAAACAAACCAACATACAGTATAAGGGTATCTGCATTCTGCACATCTGCACAGTGACAATTTAAGGACTTTAAACACATTTTTAGTACCTCTGGTAAAACACTGGCCAAAATTGTCAAATATTAGACGCAGAAAATAGCAGATCTACATGCTCACGCAAGGCGTTGTGAGAATGTAGATCTGCTATTTTCACAATTGAAAAGGCTGATTTATATGATCACTTACCCTGTCGTTTGTTGACTGGGGTTCTCCGTCCCATTGACTCTGATCTTGCACTCTGTAAGTCGTTCTGGACAAGTGCGTCTGCTAAATGTCTACATGTGGCGGCAAATTAATTTGGCAGGGTGTGGAGTATTGTTCCCTCCAGCCCACAGTAATGAACAGGCCTTTGGATCATGTCGCCTTGATGCAGCATTGGTTAATGTACGCAGGCGGGCAGGGGCGTCACAAAGGGGGGGGGGGAGTGGGACTGAGTTACTAGGGCCCAAGGTGGAGGGGCCTGTCTTTAGCTATTGAAAAATAGCTGATATACAAGCTCACAGCTCGGCACCTGCGAGCTTCTAGATCTGCTATTTTTGAAAAGTCGTGAAAATGTGTGCAAATCTTTGAATATAATGTACTTTTTAAGCAAACATTTGTAACTCAAATTTTGCTTCTGGGTGGTCCCTGGAACTAAATATTTTGAGATGGGGGTCTGTGGCAAAACATATCATTTTGGAGGTCCTTCACATGAAAAGGTTTGAGCACCACTGACATAGAAACATATAGGTTTAGAGACTTGCACAAGTTTTCAAGATTTTTCAAAAATAGCAGATCTACAAGCTTGCAGCGCGGCACTCAGTGAGCTTGTATATCTGCTATTTTTTCAATAGTTAAAGCACAAAATGTCAGTGAATCCTTGCACCCAGGGCCCAGAATTTAGTGCGACACCCCTGCAGGCGGGCTCATTTTCAGGCACGTTCCGTCGCCCCAAAAACAGAGAGCAGGCCCGACCACAGACATTATCTCAGATTCTGATTTAGCCATTTCGTTTGGTGACACATGGAAATTGAGGAACGGCTGCATTAGTGTTATTCATGACCGGCGGGGGGACAACAGCAGGACAAAATAAGACATTTTTTAATACAATTGGATGATGATGATGAGAGGTATAGTTTCCAGCTCATCCAGGCTTCATTTGGCACGACTATTTGACTGTATTATTAGCATCCTCATCTTTGAAATGCGCTAAAAAACTGCCAGCTACAGCTTTGCTCTCTCTGATGCCAGCGCGCAGCTTGCCGGTCCTCACGTGCTGTGCCAGGCAAAACTAAAAACCTAGACTGCCTGGTTTATTTTTGCGCTTTCTTAAACATGATGGATGAAAAATAGGGAGGGATGGAGTAAGAGAGAGATAGAGAAGGAGAAGGAGAGAGAGAGAGAGAGAGAGAGAGAGAGAGAGAGAACGGGAACGCGACAGCCTGAAATCTTGAGAGCCCACCGCCTCCAATCTGAGCTTTCGGAGATGTGCAGCGCTGTACTGTGGGAGGCCTGCATGGTGCACTGTACTGTGGCAGGGGTGGTGGGTGGTGGGTGGTGGTGATGGTGGTGGTGGTGGTGGGGGCGGCTGGGGGAAGGTGGCAAAACCTGGGGGAAACCTTGTATGTTCAAAACTGTTACTTTTCAGCTAATGAAAAAAAATGAAATAAATCTGTTTTATTTCCAAAAGCTCTTGTTAGTTGTTAATACTTGGAACCACTACCTTTCAATCCGGGAACGCCTTTTAGGGTTCTTAAATGTACTATGTACAGTATCTTATATTATTATTTTGTAATCATTTTTTTTTTTTTTTTTCACAAAACTGCACTCAGGTCAGGATTCAGAAGGCATTTTGGTGAGGAACACTCACATCAAAGTAGATTTTTAAACAGTTAAACAGTTAAACTTGGGTTAGGGTTGCTCAAGCAGCTTCAAGCAGCTGCTATGCAAAATCAGGGAACTCTAAGCAAAAGCAATACACCCAAATACAATAGTAGTACAATAGCAATACATTCAGATATTAGCTTGAATCAGCAGACATAAAATCACAAGTATTTGAGCCTATGCCAGACTCTGATCAAAAGATGGAGGCTGGGGTGGAGGAGGCAGCTAAACAGCAGCGGATCTGAGGCTTCAGATCCAAGACAAGCAGAGCTATAGTGAATGCAAGCCGTATTTAAAGGAGCCTCCCTTACTGACCGAGAGCTCTGATTGGACAGAGTGATGTAATGATCAGCAGATCTGTACATTTTCGCTGCATTTGTGCAACACCGTCATACGACAAAGTAGGGCATTCTGTACATTTATGAAGAAAGACAAAAAGTGGAAATATGGAGATATGAGGTTTCTGGCCAGCAGTTGGCAGGGTGTAGAGTATTGTTCCCTCCTGCTCACTGAAATGAACAGGCCTTTGGAACAGGCCAGGGAAATTGGTCCCATGTGGGCCCGAGTGTCCCTTCTCTCATCTGTCTGCTGTGTTTGCTACATACACGAACGCACACACACACACAGCAATGCACGTACGCATGCATGCACCCACGCACGCACACACACACACACACACACACACACACACACACACACACACACACACACACACACACACACACACACACACACACACACACACACACACACACACACACAAACTCACACGAGCACTATACCTGGCAGAGTCACAGAAATGGATGCATACGTGTGATGCCGCTTCTAAAAGCAGAAGAATTATGCTTACACAATGTTCAACACAAGACATAGAGTGCATATCAAATGTAGGAAAATATATCTGCCAGTGCCACACGTGCACGTATGCAAGCACACATGCACCCCCCCACCCCCCGCCCCACACACACACACACACACACACACACACACACACACACACACACACACACACACACACACACACACACACACACACGCACAAACGCACACACGCACACACACGCACACTCACACACACTCACACACACAAGACACGACACACAAAGGAGGCAGTCGTGGTATCCCCTTGTGTATGAGCACCGAGGATGGCCAGTATATCTCCAGGCCTAATTACATGGCCCTCGCACCAGTCTTGTCATTGGTAACAAATAGTGATAGATGATGGTACACCAGATCGGCCATTAGCGAGCCCAGGCTCAGACCTAACCTTCCATGATAAGCCCTGCCGCTCGACTCCCATTCATTTAAGCCCTACTACCTCTGACACGGGCGTTCATCGACTACAGACCCTGCTGCGCCTGTAATGGAGCCCGCCTGATGCTTGTTCGCGCTCCCGCCATTAATAATAATGGGTGGGGGTGGGGGGGATCTCGAAGTCGTCCTCGTGAAAATCAGGTGTGCCGCGGAGTTTATTATTTTATATGGCGATTTGAGTAGGCAAAATGAGCATATGAATAACTAATGTGGTGGTAAATCACCCCCTCCATTTTATCTATTTATTTGCGGCGCGACAGGACATGAAATATTAACCGCGCGCCCGCTGAAATATGTATTACGGAGAGTTAAATATTTAGCCGTGACAATCCCCGGGAGTCTCCCGGCCTCCCTCTCCTTAGGCGTTGTGTTGGCCGGGAGCGGCGGAGGAGAGGCGGTGCTCGGCGGCACAGAGTCCACCGCGAACCCATTGATTGACCGCACTCGACACTATTATCGCTATGCTAGGTGTTAGCTCACGCTGTGTACCTTGTATTCCATGGAGGACGGTGCTCATTTAAAGAGCGAGAGTTCAATGGCGCACATGCTGAATACATGAATCTGGAGTGGGGTGGGGGGGGGGGACGACGACTCTGAAGCCTCACGCTGTGTCGGTTCAATACCAGGTTAAACGCAGGCTTGACCCGCTGAGTTGCACATATATACATGAGCCTCGATCGGAATGCGACGGCAACGGCATATGGGTATAAATGTACAGTATGAAAGGCAGTGGTGGAGAGTAACTTTACAGTACATTTACAGTACTCTAGTGCTGTGCTTAAGTACAATGTTGAGGTACTTTTACTTTACTGGAATATTTCCATTTGTTTTATATACCGTACTTTTACTTTTACTTTTACTCCACTACATGACTTGACTTGACTACAGAGTCAAATATTGTACTTTTTACTCCGCTACAATTGTTTGAAAACTTAAGTTCCTTGTTATTTTGTAAAACATACATTAACCACTTCAAAGTTCAAGGTTCAAGGTTTTACTTTATTGTTACATATTAAGTTACATAAGAGTAAAACCTATTTTGGTTTGGCTTCCTTCAGACAATGCAGCAGCATATAAAATAACAATAGCATAATAAAAGAAACAGACAGAAAAAGAAAGAGTGTGCGAGAGAAAAAAAAGAAAAGAGCAATAAGAGAATAAAAAGAGCATCATCAAATTAAATGTACATGTACAATTGTATACACCACAGCATTTCTCTCTCTCTCTCTCTCTCTCTCTCTCTCTCTCTCTCTCTCTCTCTCTCTCTCTCTTCAGTAGCAGCTACTGGACATTTTATTCTCTTGTTGCACTTGACTTGCCATGACTTTTTGAAATGGACATAATGAGAAGGCCTTTACTTGAGTATTTCCAATTTCCAATAGGCTACTTTTACTTCTACTTCACTAAATCTCCACTATGATTATTTGAAAGCTTTAGTTACTAGTTAGTTATAGGTTTTGATTATTTACGAAACCACTTTGAAAATAGACAATCTGCTGTAGATCTGCCATTTTCAATCTTTGCATACATTTTATACATTTGAAAACTTGTGAAACGGGACATTCTGCATAATGAGTACTTTCTACTTTCGTTACTTTAAGTACATTTTGATACCAATACGTTTGTATAAGGACTTTTACTTGTATTTCTACATTGTAGTA
Organism: Nannobrachium achirus; assembly: GCF_963921795.1. Lineage (NCBI taxonomy): Eukaryota > Metazoa > Chordata > Actinopteri > Myctophiformes > Myctophidae > Nannobrachium > Nannobrachium achirus. Next base: position 21,087,606 of record NC_137830.1, read on the forward strand.
TTGATACTTTGACTTACTGTAAGTAAAAAAATAGCACTTTTTTCACCAGATGTGGGGGGGAGTCTATGCAATTTGACGGTCGATACAGAACACTGAATTCGTGTCGTGGGATCAACAGGCATGTGATTATTCTTTCCATGGCCGCATTCTTTGTTTGACCGCCCACTCAATGTCCTCAGAATTCCCACAACGCACCTTCGGGTGGCCTGACCAATTGCCGGCCGTATTGTAAACATCTCCGTCCAATCATTCTCTCCTCTGCGAGAACCTGCCCGCGGTCCCGACGACACACCATAAATATTGATTGTCCGCTCTCGCCGGGTGGTTTCCGCCAATCACCCTCCTCGCACGCACGCACACACACAGACAATCTCTCTCTCTCTCTCTCTCTCTGACTGTCCTCGGGGCCTAGCCTGAACGTTGAGCATCGCTTACTCTTCAAAGAAGCCATTCTGAGCCTTAATTGCGGCCGGCCTCGGTGGGAGGGCCACCGCGAGTCACGGATGGATGTAAATGCTCTATTAATATGTTGTGGGTGCCGCTTTATTGCCCTCCCGTTCGCCCGCATATTTTATTCATGAGCTGCACTGTGTACCCGGCGAGCGGAATGAAGGGACCCGGGGCTCTGGCGACAGTGGAGAGAGAGAGAGAGAGAGAGAGAGAGAGAGAGAGAGAGGCGGTTGGGGAAAGGGCTGTGAACTCGGCTGGGCCTTGGTGCCTCGGGGATATCGTCACTGCCGGGGAGAAACCTCATATCTCCAATCAAATTTGTACATTTTTTTCACAAAGCAAAGCCCTGCTTCATCATACAAGGCTGTCGCACAAAAGTAGTGAAAACAGCAGATCTACAAGCACACAAGTTGTGTGCTTGTAGATCGTCTGTTTTCACTAGTTTAGTTCTTTTTTCAAATGATAAATACAAAATGAACGCTTTTGGACATACAAGGTTTCCACCCGACTACGACGATATGCTGCTATTGAATGATTGAAGGGAGAGTCAGGAGGAGGAAAGAATACTCCCCGACTCCCCGCTAAAGCTTTAATACAGAGATCATTGAGGCACCGTGACCCTGTTTAATATGCTCTGCAATAAGCAAAAGGAGGACACCAATGCTGAATTTCAAAATCTCTCTGATTGCGCTAATTAAATCGGTCGAAGGAATGAGAGCTTGGCCTTCCTCTCCCCCGAGCACGAGTCCGACCCAACACCCCCCTTCCCCCCACTACCACCCCCCTCGCAATCCTTGTCTTGCTAAGAGTCAATGGGGCCTCGTTACAGACAAGGCCCAGGCCCTTAATGTGTGGAATTAAAGGGGTATTCTGTCTGTAAGTGCACATTGACCTCCAAACCTCGAATACTGTAATTGTAATGGGAGGGGGGTTCTGCTTCTCTTGGTCTGGAATTAGCATATGACGCGCGTCTTTATGTCGGTGTCTTGGCAAACCGACCGGCACCGACCAATAAAATCAAAGCAAGACGGAGGAGGGGTGGGTCTATCTTTTGAAAATCAACAGAAACAGTGGAGGGGGGGTGACTCACCAGAGTTCCTAATTGCTCCCTTTGAACTTCAAAGGGGTTCTGAACTGCAGTCAGTGATTGAGCCATACAAGTGTCAATAGCTCGTTAGTGATTCTCTCTAATCAATGAAACATGAAAGACAATGCCTGTCATAGAGCTCTGTCAAAGCTCCAGCACAGAGTCTGAAATCAGGCTATCACACTTCTGCCCTCTCATTCTCTCTCATGTCCTTCCACACTTGTTGTGCCACATGTTCCTAGTCCCTCCCCTGCACGCCATACAAGGGCAAGCCAAGGGCCGTGCAGCCACAGGTGTGACTGATCCCAATCAGCCCAGCTGCTCCTCGTCACCATCATCAGAGGCTGCCCTACATAGACCGCTGAGAGCCGGCGCCGGACGCTTGAACGTTGACTACTGTGGTCAGTATAGACGGCTGTTATCTAGTGTTCTTGAGTGTTAACTAAAGCTAACCTTGTGTACCGTGTGTTCCATGCTAATACATGTGTTCTACTGCTCTACTCCAGGCTCCCTCCAATCCAAACCCAGTGTCTCCACGCACGCTCCTCCGTCCACTCTACAAACACTCCCTGGATTCCCAAACGCCTCTCCCCTCCGGCCCTCCCCATGGAATATCCTCTCCCAACCCGTAACGTACAGTAGAAGAATAAATCTATATTCTATAACTTGACTTCCTTGACTGTTGTCTTTGTCTTTGGGGGTCCCCGGCACATTTGGTTCGCAACCTTAGTCGAGCCTATACACCACTCCTCTATCTCTCTATACCTCTGCCTCTCACCTCCCTCTCTTTCTCCCACTGGGTCTCTCTACTCTCTCCCCCCTCCATCTCTGTACCGTCACCTTTCCCTCCCTTAATCCATTCTCCACCTCCCCGTTACTCCACACACACACACACACACACACACACACACACACACACACACACACACACACACACACACACACACACACACACACACACACACACACACACACACACACACACACACCTCCATCTCTGCCCGAGTCTTTCATCAATGGTTTATTGTCAATGAAATATTTAGCAGTGGAGGGCCTGTGTGCACGGATTTCAGATTTCATATCACTCCTGGACAAACAATACCTAGCTGAGAGAGAGAGAGAGCTTGGCTGCAGAGACGTTGAGGGCTTCCCCTTTCTTTCAGTTTGCTTATTGTCTACCATAATTCTGGCTTCGATTTGATAGTACCACAATTTAATCATTTGCAATCGCAGATCTATAAGCTTACAACGGGCTGCGGTGTGTTTAGAGCTTTCATTTCTATTTCCAATTATTTGCAGTAATAAGTCCTTTTTTTTAGCAGCGGTGCTAACCACTCCAACGCCTGTCATTGGGCAAATTACATGCCTGTACACTCATAGGGCCCCCCCCCCCCAAAAAAAATAATAATAATAATAATAATAATAAAATAAAGCTAAATAAACAAACAAATAACATAGGTGAAACTGTCAGAGGGAATGGTACAAATTACTGTAACGCTGAACGCGTCTAACCTTCCATGACCATCTCACTGCTCGCCCTCTTCTACATTAGATTCAATTCATTTTGTGTCAGTTCAGTTCAATTCATTCCAGGTTGGTTCAGCTGAAAAAGCACAACATGCTTCTTAATCCATTTTGGTATCAATGTTGATGGTTATCCGTGTATCTGAGGTTAACTTAATTACAGAGCTGGTTGCTGGGAGATAGGACGTAAAATTGATATCTTGATATACAGTGTACGGGTAAAATTCAATACCCTTATTACTCAATATTGGCTTACTTTATCTACACTTAATCAATTACACAACAAAGTGTACCTCCATTCCTATATGCCTTTAATTATGCACAGACATCTGAATAACACATAGAGTTATGGAATAACACAGCATTATGCGGACCTCCCACCTACATGGCACCGCCGATCCAACATGGCGTGTCAAATCACCCTTTGTACCCATCTTTCTGTGTCCCTTTTATGTCCATATATGGAGATCCCTGGTGTCATTAGTATAGTATGCTCTTGCCCTGTCTGTATATTGGCATGAGCATATCTGGTAATATCGGTTGGATCGGCACTCCAGGAGTTGGTCAGTCTCATGAACATTACATGCATAACGATCGGAACTGTGACTCTGGACAACCAGATCTCCATTTAGAGTACTGGTATGCCTATATATGGGCCTGTGGGGTTTGTTTATGGTTATGTCTGAGTCATTGTAACATATGGGCGTATCAGATTTGCTTTGGTTATGTTATGTCTGAATCAGAGTGACGTGGCCGTGGTCCGCCGGCCGGCTGCGGCCCACATCTTAAGCCAATTATAATATAGCATCGGGCAAAACAGATATGGGTGTTTTACATATTTATACCGGTAGTTCATAACTATAAAACTATATCAGTTGCTTTTAAAAAAATATGGAAATGACTTAAAGACGTACTCCACCAAAAATCATCTATGCAAGTATGCATATCACATTAATATGGATTTTTAGCGCCAAATTCTGGTCGTCAGACATTCACTGAGAGCTAGTTTGAACATAATAAACATAATTCTTACGGGGGTAACGTCACGAACGCACTCGCCAAATAAAACCACACTGTGTGTGTGTGTGTGTGCGTGTGTGCGTGTGTGCGTGCGTGCGTGCGTGCGTGCGTGCGTGCGTGCGTGCGTGCGTGCGTGCGCGTGTTTCTGTGAATTCAGTTTTCCCTATATATGCGCAATGGCCAATGTAGCAACATATGACAGCCTGTGGTTTATCCCTTCATCCTCTCTTCGCCTGGCTGTTTATTCTGTGCTTATCATTTGCACACGTGCGTGCGTGCGTGCGTGCGTGCGTGCGTGCGTGCGTGCGTGCGTGCGCGTGTTTCTGTGAATTCAGTTTTCCCTATATATGCGCAATGGCCAATGTAGCAACATATGACAGCCTGTGGTTTATCCCTTCATCCTCTCTTCGCCTGGCTGTTTATTCTGTGCTTATCATTTGCACATGAATGGTCTAACACTAAGTGGCAAATATTATGCAATATTATTGCAATTCATTTATAACTTGGAAATTACTAATTGTATTAACATATGGCCTATCAAAGTGAACAACCACAGTTAAAGATGTGATTGGAATCAATGTAGCCTAAATGGTCCTCAGGAGACAATCTGGCAGGGGTGTGGACATTTTGACATATTAAGGAGGGCTTGATTCTACAGGCGTGGCATATTGGCATAATTAATAGATCCTGGACTGCTAAATGAGGGCAAAGATAGAGCCAGGTTTGTGGTACTATACAAAAAATACTTGACAAGAAAATGTATGGATCAGAGATAGATCTGTCTTAGAATTTAAACCACATTTTAACGTGTGAACTACAACTTTAAAATGAGAAAAGGGGCCCATGACTGTCGAAAAAGCAGCTCTCGGGTCCTGTCCTTTCTATTGTTAGAAATTATATGTGACAGGCTAAATTGTATGACAGGTGACAGCTAAGAAAAGTTATCTTTATTTCCATGTGACAACACACTGCGTGCCATGCCTTTGTTGTAATGATGTGATAGATAGCCACAAGGAAACAAACAACATCAATCAAAACAGGTGTGTGGTCACATCCAGCTCTGAGTCTATCTTGACTCACCCCAGTGAGCCTATATTGTATTTGTTTATATGGAGCTTGAGTTTACACGTTTCCTGAATGTTGCACAACGAGCATACCGATTTCCAAGATTTTTTTGCGAGAATGAAAAAATATACCAAGATTATACAGTATGCATGTGTGGTGTGTGTACATACACTGATGTTTCTTTTTGCTATTCTTTGCACTGTTCTATGCTGCTGCATTGTCTGAAGGAAGCCAAACAAAAATAAGTTTTACTTTTACAGTAAGTACCTGTACAGAATAGATGTAGGCTATCAATAAAGCACAACCTTGAACCTTTAATATATATGCTGCTTTTCACATTACTTTAATTTTCAATGTTTCAAATTATCTGTTAAACCAAAAGAAAAAAGCCCATGCACACTGCTGAATAACCTTTCTTTAGCTAGAGAGATGATTTCAGCAAATACTTGTCCTAATTCAATGACTAAAGCCAATTGAAAGAAAGAACATCAATGTCTCCATATTGATTTACTGTCGTATATTGTAAATTAAAGGGTACTATTAGCTATCAATTAGAGGCTGCCCTGAGGGAGCATTACGTGTCTTCCCTTAACACTTGTTGAACGTTTGAACTTCAATATGATTAGTTACTGAGATACGTTTTTTTCCCCCTTACTATTGTGGCCAAGTGCTTGCTTATTTTTACTGTTTGGTCTCTTACAGAGAATGGTCTTCACCTGCTGTGTCTTGAGACAACTTGTGATTTATCACTATATAAATAAAAGTGAATGAAAAGTGATTGATTGATGACATGCCACAACACTGCAGTAATGTGGAATGAGTTCCTGAGCCATGCCTTTGGGGGGAGGGGTTCCACACAATGGAGGTCTGAAGATTAGATTGGGCTAGATTAGATTAGAGTCGATCAGGTTGGAGTACACTAGAATCTTTATTTCCACAGCAACAGGCTCTGTGGTTATTTATTACAGTACACCATTATAGAATGGAATGCATCCACCACATTGGTTCTCAGCATGTCCTTGGGGGGGGGGGGGTTCCGGAAAGGGGGCAGCTAAATGATTGATATAACCAAATGGACCCTTGCCTCTCTGTAACTCTGAGAGTGGACAAATGGAACCAAATGGATTGGGTTGCTATTTGTCAACTCTATGACAACGTGTAGATTGGGGTGCCAGTCCGCCATGAGATAAAGATCAAATCAAATGTGGGGCCGTGGCCCAATGCATATTATAAAAAAAGTGGAGAATCTCTGTATACGCCGACCAATAAAGACATAGAGACCGCCGTTCGTCTTCTTCTTCCACATGAGCCTGGCTCTCTCTGCTCAGCTTCCACTCCTAGGCGCGGCTCGTATCATGGCACCTCAGCACTAACCAGGGGCATAGTTCTGCCGATTTAAAATGACTCCAATACGGAAGTAAAACTTCCTATGATTGGCCGCTAGTTGCACTGTTTCCCCCCCCGGCCGATCGCAAAAAGAATTGTGCTCCATTGGATCCCATTCATTTTCCCCTTTCGTTTTCTAACCTTAATTAACATTTTCATGAATACTGTATGGTTCCTATCGCTAGTTAAAAATTGCCTTTCAATCACCATCATATTCGTTTTTGTCGAAATAAATAATAATAAATGATAAAGTTGCGGGGGGGCGTGGCCAACTAAACTGATACCAGCCGGCTGTGTTCTTCTTCTTGTGCTGTATTTCGGGAGGCTCCGATCACATTCTCCCATGTATCCCTGCGGTTGCACGTGACCGTTGGCAGCCAATAGCATCTCTGATGCCTTTACAATTCTATGATGGCGACATCCATTCCAAGGGGTAGAAAGGGCCATTTGCGCTGCATAGAAATCAATGGCTTCGCATCGTCCATATTTTTCTACAGTCTATGGCACTAACACGACTGCTCTCGATTCCCCTCTAGTAGCCTAATCTCTTTACGGGATTCCAAAGTCCTCCCCCCTTCCGTCTCTCGAAGGGTCGATGGCCTTCCCACTTCTCAGCAGAGGTGTAAAGTAACTAAGTAGATTTACTTAAGTACTGTACTTGAGTACAATTTTGAGGTATTTGTACTTTACTTGAGTATTTCCAATTTCCAATACTTTTACTTAAATCTACTTCACTACATCTCAGATTCAAATATTGTACTTTTACTCCTCTACATTTATTTGAAAACTTTAGTTACTAGTTACTTTGTAGTTTTTGGATTATTATTACAAAACATACATTAACCCTATATACATTTCAGCCATTTGAAAATAGCCGATCTACAAGCTCACAATGCGTCGCAATGCGACGCATTGTGAGCTTGTAGATATTTTCAAAAGATAATTATACCTTTTTTATACCTAAACTTCAAATAGGACATTCTGCATAACAGGTACTTTCTACTTTTGGTACTTTAAGTACATTTTGAAGCCTATACATTTACATCTACTCATGTCAATTTTGAATTCTGGACTTCTACTTGTAACAGAGTATTTCTACATTGCGGTTTTGATACTTTTACTTAAGTAACAAATGTGAGTACTCTTTCCACCACTGCTTCTCAGTCTTCCCACTCCAGTCAGAAGGGCATGCACACTCTCAGCTCTCTTCAAAACTTCAATAGCTCACATTCTCCTCAGCCCACCAAATAGAACCTACAATGTCCTCAACTCCTAGACTTACATGTGACTTCCACGTTATGTGATCCCCTGTTATCACGCGGACGCGTGTTGCAGAGCGCGCAGGTTTTGACCTTGTAGTCTAACCATTTAACATCGCTTGCTTGTAGGGCCGGTGATTTACAGATTGAAGCTTGCTCCGCCGCCCCACTGACTGAACAGCTCTAGATAAGCGTGTCAGCTAAATCCCTTCACTGTAATGTGTAAGTAATACTCTACAGCAGAGACACATGGGGTTCCAGTCGAGGGCGGACAACAAAAACAAACCGGGCTGTTGTTGTCGAGGTGACTTCTCGGTCGCTGTTCAGTGGCTCGGCAAAGGTGGTCTTTGCAGCGCTATAGACAAGGGCGTGCGTTTCAAAACACACCTCAACCCCCCACTAGCAGGGCCGATACATGTATACTTTATTGGAGGTACCTGGGGGTTAGGCACACACTGTGCCGGCTCAATACGAGGTTAAATGCAGGCTTGACCCATTGAGTTAGCTACCAGAGCTTTGTATGGAACACACATGGGGATAATGCACTAGCAAAATAACCTACTGCCGGTGCTGTAGCGAGGTGGTCAGTGTGCTTGTTAATATCGACTGCGAGGATTAGCCGCCGTGAAGGTGAGGAGGGCTCCGTTGCGGCGGTGGATGAGAAGATGGAGTAGGTTGATGGTGACCTACGCTGAATGGGTGAAATCACTTCCACTAGAGAATGGAGAGGAGAGGCCTCTTTTGCCACTCACCATAGAGGCATAGACGGATGCTATAGTGGCGTCCCACCTTTCAGTGTAGCCTTTGTACCTTCACAGTGTTTTTATTATGTTTTTACATTCAGTTGGGCAGTGGTGGAAAGCAGCCAAGTATATTTACTCAAGTACTGTACTTAACCCTTAAGTTCTGTTCAGATTCACTACACCTTCGTTCTGTTCGGGTCATTTTGACCCGGGGGATATTTGGTTTAAAAAAAACAACACTAATATAAATTTTAACTTAACAAATCATCATGATACATTGACTTTGACTCAATACCAAACAATTCATATGATATATATGGTAAATGTTTGCATTTCTGCTTTGCTATATCACATTAAACACTGAAAGAGCTAGGCGTTCTCACTGATTTAGCTGAAATTCATGTAAAAAAAACTACTTCATTTAATATTGGGCAATATTGCTCATGCTTATAGGAAAAAATGAAAATCAGACAATGTTTTTATGAACTTTTTTTTTTTTTTTGCCAACATGCCCATTAATTGAATACGTGTGGTTCAAGAACAGGACATCATTCTCACATAGAGCTGAACACACATGTGAACACACATGAACGTCACATATGAATATACACTTGAACGTATACACTAGGACAGATGTTTTCAAACACATTGGTCTCAGGGCACCCCTGTAAACAACATTTTCATCCAACAGCACCCCTGAATTACAGTGTTACTTTACAGCACCTTATGTTTATGTAAAATAACGTAAAATTTCCCCAAAGATACAGTACAGTCACAAGGAAAACTTCAGATAAGTGAGGGGTGAGGGTGAGGGGTGAGGAGGGGAGGGGGTGAAGGGTGTGTGTGTGTGGGGGGGGGGGTGAGGGCGATAGGAGGGGGGAGGAGGGGGGAAGGAGGTGACTGTGTGTCTGTGTTAGTATACATGCTTTCTTTTATTTCTGTGCTTTTGGGGTGGTGGTGGGGGGGGGGGGGGGGGAGGGAGGTGGGGTTGCGTTGGGGGGTTTGGAGGGGAGGGGGTAAGGGTGAGGTGAGGGGGGTTGGAGGGGGGAGGGGTTTAAGGGGTTAGGGGGTGATTGTGTATCTGTGTTTGTACATGATTCCTTGTATTTCTGTGCATCAGGGGAGGGGGGGTTAGGTGTGGGGGGGGGGGAGGGTTCGGAGGGGGGGCTTTGGAAGGGGGTTGTTAGAAGTGGGGGTGACTGTGTGTCTGTGTTTTGGCATAATACTGTGTATTTCTGTGCATCTGTGCTTCTGGGTCAAAATGACCCGAACAGCACTTAAGGTTCAAAAAATATGAGGGGGGTGTAGCATGGGTGTAGTGCAAAAATATTTTTTTTACATGTTCATCTCAGAAGAATCTTTAAGGCCAGTGAGTTTCAGGTGGAAAAAATTAAACTTCTACCTTTTTTTCCAAATTAAAATGTAAAACGGGTAAAAATGACCCGAACAGAACTTAAGTGTTAAAGGAGTATAGTTTACCCACAACTGACTTTTTTTTCTATTGATTATTCAAGCCATAGAGACTTGAGTTCAATAATATTTTTAGTTTTTTGTCTCATTCAAGTTTCATTCTCAAGACAAAAATGTGATTACATTAAATGTACCACCATTTGTTCCGGATGGGGACCCTAATGGATTCGGGTCCCCATCCGGAATCAATGGGGGTAAATTTACTCGAATCCAATTTTTGTCTTAGAAATGCGACAAAAAACAAAAAATATTATTGAACTCAAGTCTCTATGGGGTGACTAATTAATAGGAAAAAAGTCATTTTGTGGGTGAACTACTCCTTTAAAGGACCACTTCACCCATTTACCTATTGTCATATACAGCTCCATCTAAAACAAAAAGAGAATATTGTGGATTAATTATTTTCGGTAATTCTGTAAAAAAGATAAACTTTCATTCTATATACATTGCGCTTGCAGCGTAGAGATGCAATTTATGGCTCTTTGAAGTGAGCCAGAGTCATGGATCTGGCACAATTAAAAGAGCCGTTCAAAAGACTGGCTCATTTGGTTGATTTGGTTGATTTGGCTCATTGTATATCGCGAACGTCGCATCTCTATTGCAGCGAAATATTCAAAACCGTTTATGTTTTAATGGCATACAGCTCTTAAAAATCTAAAATCCATAACTCAAAATATTACAATATTATGTGAGACCACTCAAAACAATTAGAGAAGTCAGAGTTGCTTGTCCGCAGTCAGTGATGATTTGGGATGCTATCTAGCTGCTGTTTCCAATTCTCTCTTTTTTCTTTTTTTTACACAATATTCTAAATAAAATCTTTTAGACAGAGCTGTAATTGGCCTCACAAATGCTCATTATTAGATGCTACCATTTCTGTCTATTCACTCTGTGTCTCTGAGGAGGGCTGTGGACAGTTCAGAAATCGGCCTACCAGATTAAAAAAAGAAATATATATACTGTATAAACAAATACAAATGTTAACACCTCAAATCCTGTCTCATGGGGGACCCTGGCACGCAATCCTTTCAGATGGGGGTCCACAACCAAATACATATCAGTTTGGGTGCCCTTGACATTGAACATGTTCGACAACCACTGTTGTAGCCTACTGTACTAGGCCGTGCCGTGTAGGCAACACGAACAAAAGGCAGGGTCCAGCGAGCTGAGAGGCACATCAACTGACCGAGACAAATGAAGTGCTGACCTTTAGCCGTTTGGTCCATTCAAGCCACTGCTGACAGTGTGTTTAATGATGGTGCTTCCCAAGACCCCGGCTGCTCCTCCAGGAGTGCTCTGTGGTCTGGTGGTTGGACCCACTCTGACCTTTTAATCATCTGGGCTGCATGGGGTTGAAGAACTTCTTCTGCTGTGTTAGGGTTAGATTTGCTGGGAAGGATGGAGTGGTATATCTGTTACAGTTTGTTTGAGGTACCAGTAAGATTGGGACCGGAGCGCTTGTTTTAGTTCACCTTAGGGGCAGTCCCCTGAAGAAGCCGATGCCATGACATTGGGTAATGATAACCATAACCTCGGTAAAACTATTCCTAAATCTATAACCCTGTAGGACTAATTATGGGTAGTTCCCCGAAGGAGGCACCGCTTGCTCCACATTGTGCCCAAAAACGAGCGCTCCTGTTCTCAATCTCACTGAATCTCAAAACACAGTTACATACAGTATCCATGCCTCATCGGCAGGGGTGTCGCACCAAATTCTGGGCCCTGGGTACAAGGATTCACTGTGGGCCCTCCATGAATGTTCTTCATAGGGGAGGGGGTTTAACCCCATTTTAGACTGGGAATGCATTATTACGCATTATTTTGTGCTTTAACTATTGAAAAATAGCAGATCTACAAGCTCGCAGCGCGGCACCCGTGCTATTTTTGAAAAATCGTGAAAATGTGTGCAAGTCTTCGAAGTTTTCAAATCCTTCTACGCTTTTTTGAGAAACCTATGTTTCTATGTCAGTGGTGCTCAAACCATTTCATGTGAAGGACCCCCAAAACGATATGTATTTGGCCACGGACCCCCGGCCCCATCTCAAAATATTTAGTTCCAGGGACGCCCCAGAAGCAAAATTTGAGTTACAAATGTTCGCTTAAAAGATTTTCGCGACTTTTCAAAAATAGCAGATCTACAAGCTCGCAGCGCTGTGAGCTTGTATATCTGCTATTTTTCAATAGCAAAAGTATAAAATCATTAAGGCCCCTCCACCTTGGACCTAGTAACTCAGACCCACTCCCCTCCCCCCCCCCCTTGTGACGCCCCTGCTCATCTGCATTTAACATTTCCAAAATTTGTCAAATGAAAGAAAAGAAAATAGCAGATTTTCTTTTTTGCATGACACTGTTGTAAGTATAAAATAGGGCTTAAATGGTTAATCAGAACAATTAATGTTGGTTATTGGTTATTAAAGACATTGTGCAGTGATTCCCCCCCATACACGTGCGTGCGTGCATGCTATACAGTGTGCTGGAGATAAATATAGTTTCAAACAACATTGGTCACTTTCCTAGCTCAGTATTCATCGTTCAGTGTTTGCATTACAAGATGTCCCCCCGGGGATTAATATCGCTTCTCATGTCATCTATTCTCGCAGTGTTTCCTGCACACTCGCCGCAACCTAATTCCAGAAACAACCGTTGCCTTGACCCCTCTCCCAACCTTTTATAATCCATTAGTTCCTGGTCGACCACAATGTCAGGTGCACCATTAGGTCTGTAACACATGCATAATGATGCCTCTTTAAAGACACCCTGCTGCTTTGCAGAGCGCCGATTGGGCGCCGCAGCTTTGGTACTCTCCTCCCCTGAGGAGAAGTTTGCACTCATCAATCTCTCTCTCTCTCTCTCTGTCTCTCTCTCTCTCGCTTTCCGTGACATAGATGAGACAAGTAGGCCACAACAGTAGTTTGACAGATTGAGACCGAAATGAGTAGAGCAAAAAAAAAAAAAGATAAAAGGAAAACGGTAATTGTTTTGTCTTAATGCCCCAAATCGGCCACACATTTACACCGATCGACTCCGGCGAACGTGTTAACGGCCGCTATGATGGGCAGGCGACTTTGACTGCGGCGACCCAACCCCGAATTATATGAGGCGCAGGAAATAATGGCTTTTCGCGTCCACAGGCTTGAGCGAGAGCTGCTGGGGGCGGGGAGGGTTGAGTGAGGAGGGGGGGGGGGGGGGGGGGGTAACGCCACAAGGCCTGTGGAGAGAGGGAAACACGGCCCGCTTTTCTGTTCCAAGGACAGATATGAAGATTGATAAGTCAATTTCCGGTGACTGAACCTCCATCTCCTCCGGAGAAATTGTCTCGACGCCAGTAGTGGTCTTAAAATAAAAATCACAGCCAAGCATGGGGGCCCGCAGCTCCGCACTCGCTCCCCCACGTGCGTACACGTGAGTGCGTGCGTGCGGGCTGGGGGCCCTCGGGCACAGGTGTCCCGTCATTTCCGCACGACCACACACACGCAGCTTTGCGCGCATGGTTTGAGCAACGGAGTGCAAGCATTTGCGTGATGTTTTCTTGTGTGTACTGTATGTATGTATAGGCTCCGGGGTAGCGCGTTGGTCACTCGCCAACGAGCTCAGCTCTTTGGCCGACTGGTTAACGTATGCGCCCTGTTAAGTAGCGGCCCGGGTTCGCCTCCCGGTTGTTGCCTTGCGGGTCACGCTACATTGGTGGCAGTGGTCCCTACGGTCGCCGGACAGTGCTGTGAAAGACTGTGGTAGGAGGAGGTGTCGATCCTCCATCCCTGGTTGCGTTTGAACCCCCCGGTTTCAAAGTCGATCTTAGATCCTGGCCGGCGTGCGTGGTCGCGCCTCCAGGTAGAGGGGACGACTGTAGGCTTCTCCTCTCCCTGTCAAATCGCAGGTATTTATACATGGGAACAGCAGAAGACGGATCGCCAGGCCTCAAGCTGCCACACGCCCATCCCTTCTAAGAGCTTCTGAAGGCTGCCTTCATGGCACATTACTCATGCCCATCCCACCTCCAGCCACGTTAACCAGGGGTGTCGCACCAAATTCTGGGCCCTGAGTACAAGGATCCACTCACATTTTGTGCTTCAATATTGAAAAATAGCAGATATATATAAGCTCACAGCGAGGTTGTAGATCTGCTATTTTTGAAAATCGTGACATTTGTGCAAGTCTTTGAATATTGCAAATCCTTCTAAAGCTTTTTGAAAAGCCTATGTTTCTATGTCAGTGGTGCTCAAACCTTTTCATGTGAAGGACCCCCAAAATTATGTATTTGGCCATGTACCCCCATCTCAAAATATTTAGTTCCAGGGACCCCCCAGAAGCAACATTTGACAAATGTTTGCTTAAAAAAAAGATTGGCACACATTTTCACGACTTTTCAATAGCTAAAGTATAAAATAATTAAGGCCCCTCCACCTTGGGCCCTAGTAACTCAGTCCCACTTTCCCCCCCTTGGGACGCCCCTGATGTTAACAGGCACTCTCCACTCGGTGTGTGCGCGCGTGCATGTGTGTGCGTGTGTGTGTGTGCGGAGGGAGGTGCGTGGGCAGAAGCATGCTGGGTGCTGTCATACGTTTGTAGGTACAGTACAACGAAGGACATCTGCGCTCACACTTTGTTGTGTTTCAATACCCCCGCCCCCTGGCTGTGCTTCTTAGAACAAACCTTCCTCGCACTCGCTTGCGTTTCCTGTGACACGCTGTGCTGTCGAACACCTCGAGTGGGAGCGTTAGCCTGCGACTGTGATTGTCACAAGAAAAGGGAGCGTATATACACGCAAGTGCGCGTCAAAAAGACATCTCCTTTTTGTGCCGCCTCGCAACACGCACACGACACGTCCACAGACTCCACACCTGCTGGTACAAATATTGTGTTGTCCCAGTCATGGTTGAAAAAATAAATAAAAATAAAAATCCGGGTATGACTGGGACAAAGATGCAAAACATATTGTCGCTGTCGGATAATTGCTTGTCGACAGTAATGATAACACTGAAAAGCATATCTTGTGGAGAAGTGGAGAAGTAAATGTTTTCAGAATTGAAGATTCTGCATTGAGACAAACATTTTTGTAACTGGCTCATCGACATTGCAGCAACAAGAAAAACACCAAAAAGTATTGGGATAAAATAACAATAGAAAAAGCGTTTGAAAAAAACTAAAATACAATGCAATTACAAATTCAATATGTATTTGTTTGACTTGTTAACTACAGTAGGCCTATATGTACAGTATTTTTAATGTACACTGTATGTGTGTTTAATCATGTTTAGGCATTGTATGTTTCTCATTGGGTGAACAGTTGATAGAATGTAGGTAAACTGCTAATTCCTGTCTGTAACCACCATAAATGCAACCTATATCTCCACGTACCTATAATGTGTGGTTTTAAGATGAATATTGACTGTATCTGGCAAAGACACTGCATTGGATCCAATTGATAGCATGCAGTTATTATTTGGTCAAAAGCCTAATTAAATATTTATAAAAGACAAATGTAACCATTTTTGACTTGGGAGTCCCTATTCCGTGCGCGTCTCTCTCTGGTCAAAGTGTGAAATAAATATAACTAAACAAATACATCAAAGACAAAGCTTTTCTGCAGTGGCGTCAGTTCAGAAAAAGCTAAGATATGGCAACATGACTGGTGTCTTGCACGCGCGCGTACCAGTCATGTTGCCATACCTTAGCAACAGGCATGATACATTTATTTTAAGAAGTACATTTTATTTTTCCCCCCCATTTCTACGGTTTCTTGGGCTGGATATGGCAGCCTGGAACGGTTGTCCAAGTGCAGCTAAACTTGGCATGTTAGTAAACGTGCCACAATTAACAATAATTAATTGCACCTGTGCAGCTTATACGGAACCTGGGAATATACCATCTTGTCAAGATGGGGAGAATAGAAGTGGGGAGAATATAATTATAATACCTTGTTAAAGTGACCATTTTGTTACATTTTGCATTTGTAGTTATTTTATTGTAATTTAACAACATAATAACCAGCACAGATAGACAAAGAGACATTCATGGATTTATATTTAAAAGTAACTTTTATTTTCCCCCTGGACCCAGGGTATGGCAGCTGCATACCCCCATACCCAATTGATGCCCCTGCTTTTCTGCAACTACTGCTTTTCACCACAACACTAACAGTGAAGTATAAAATAGGGCATTGGTTTATGGGAGAAAACAAAACGTGTACAGTACCTACAGTACGTGGTATGAACCACATGTGTAAACAGTTTATGTGGGTGTGCCCGCTATACCCCAACACCGCTCAGTAGGCCCCTGAGTGCATGCTAATGTCTGCCTCCTGTGGGTAAACACTGCTCCACTGTAAACACTGCACTATACCATGGGGGTGTGCACGGGACGCTAGCGTGACCCCTTTTATAGCAACACAGGTGGATGGAGAATAATATACAGCATCGTATCGTCGCTCGCAGGCAGAAACCTCGTATCTCCGTGTTTCAACTTTTTTAAAATGTTTTGGAGTAAATGAATGCCCTAATTCGTTGTACAAGAGTATTGCACAACGTTGTTTTTTGTTGCTTGAGCTTGTAGACCGGTGGTGAACCGGTAGACCGGTGGTGAGCTTGCAAATTGGTTTTCGCACATTTTGAAAGTGAATATAGTTACGTCTGTCTGTGGGTTTTTATGAATATTTAACCAATGAAAACTACCAACAAGAACTTGCACGACTAAATAATAAAGGAATAACTCAAATGGTCCATTGCAGCACATTTAACATTTCCTGAAAAGTATCTGTTTTTGGACATACGAGGTTTCTGCCAGACATGATAGGGAATGCAGGGGTAGTCCCAGAGCCGTGGCTCTCATTGATTCACAAGACAGAGTTTTGATTTGTTCCTCGGAGGAGTCCAGACGGCAACATTCCTCCAATCTCCTCAGAGACGCACTGCCTGCCCGGAATGTGCCAAGGGTTTTGTTTTGTTTCCAATGAAACCCTTATAGTCTGTGTGTGTGTGTGTGTGTGTGTGTGTGTGTGTGTGTGTGTGTGTGTGTGTGTGTGTGTGTGTGTGTGTGTGTGTGTGTGTGTGTGTGTGTGTGTGTGTGTGTGTGTGTGTTTGTGTGTGTGTGGACACAAGACATGCGCGCACCACACACAAACACGCATGCACGCACACATGCACGCAAGCGTGTTTGCAGGTATGTGTCCACATAAGTGCCAACACCCACATTCTCACGTACACATAATTGCGTGTGCAACACACACACACACACACACACACACACACACACACACACACACACACACACACACACACACACATACAAGAGGCTACTCTTGTATCATTCTGCTGTGAAGTGACCGCATGTGGGCGGATGATGGATTGTTTCCCATCTCTGCAGACCATGTGCAGACCCTTATTTTAGGAGCGCACCGCCAAGGGGGGGAGGGAGCGGCCACCTGGGACAACGATGACTCTTCAAATCCACAGAGTTTTAAATCTCTGCTATGATTCCGAGCCCGAAGAACAATACCCTCCGGAGCCAAGGGAGACGATGGAGAGAGGGGTGGGTGGTGGTGGTGGGGGGGGGGGGGGGGGGGGGGAGGGGGGACCAACTGGGAGAACAAAGAGATAGAAAGAGAGGACACAGCAGAGAGTGAGAGGACAACACAGGAGAGAGGGAGAGACAAGAGGGAATTAGGGGAGGAATGAGCATCACTGAGGGGAGTTGAGACTCCGTGCAATCAAATCCTTTGTGACCAAAGTGTCCACTGTAAAATACGTTGGATTAGGTATTATTCACATTGTAGGTATGTGCATCCGTTTGTTTCGTTTTTTTCTCAGGCCCGAGAGATCTTCATCTTTTGCCGACGACGCTATAGCGCCTCCTCGGTTCTATCGGTGGCAAATTGCGTCATTTGGCGCGGCGCGCCGACGCGGGTACACCTTGGAAAAACCCCTTACATGAAGAGCCTGCTGGGAGGGCAAAACTGCTGGATGAAGGCACACAGGCCTCGCTGAAAAAGGAGAGACAGACCTCAGGGATCAAAAACCAGAGATAGTGAGAGAGAAAGAGAGAGAGAGAGAGAGAGAGAGAGAGAGAGAGAGAGAGAGAGAGAAGCCTCACTGCGTCAGAACAGAACTTCAGCTGAGTTTATTTTGTGTCTCAGATGGAGAGATGGGGGAAGGAGACAGGGGGGAAGACAGACAGAAACTCTGATAGTCATCAGAAGACAGAGTGAAAGCGAGAGAGCAGGGAAGAGAGAGAACCCCAAAGACTCCTTATGAGGGGAGAGAGAGAGAGAGAGAGAGACCGAAAGAGAGAGAGGAGAGACAATCAAAAGAGAGCAGAATAAATAAAGAGAACATGGGGGCTTGGAGGAAGGCCCCGTGAGGGCACGGTAATCCGAGAAACCCACGGTTAGTTAAGACAACACAGTGAGCCCCGGGGCAGGCCCCCTTACCTTCAGCCTTCCACACTGGGCTCCCACGGAACAGGGCCCCGAACGCACTTTAAGCCCACCCTCTCTCTGCCGGATCAAGGGAGGAGAGCCGGGACTCTCTGTAGGCAGGAACAAGAGGAGTGGGGATATACACAGGCTTCCTTTTTCCGCCTGATGAAGAAAGAAAGAAAGAAAGAAAGAAAGAAAGAAAAGGACCTGGGTTCAGATGAACGCTCGCTGGGAAAGAAAAGTCCTCGGCTCCCCCTCTGGGACGTTCTCGCCGGGGGAAAGCTAAAGGCTTCAGAACCAGTGTCTGTCCACTCGAATGACCCAACGGAGGTCTCGAGGGTTAGCTGCACTGCACATGCGTGGATGTAGTTACACAGTTACACAGACTTTGCCACAAGGGCACAAGAAGATGGATATAAAATATATAATTGCAAATACATTCCCTCTGTGTGTAAACGTGATTATGTGCGTGCATGCACTGAACAAACATCCAAGATTAGATACGATCAGATCAGACAGGTTCTATGTTCAGCCCACAGTCAACAACTTTGAGTCAATAAGCTGCGTGGAGTCGGCCCAGTTGGAAGGCAGCCCGCATTATTAGCCGCTCATTTAGCCGAGAATCCGATGAACTCCAACTGACTGCCTCAACCCGGCACCTCATTACTCCCAATAGATCATTACGGCCCATCATGTCAGGGTGAACGTGCGGACGTGTACTTGTTTCCCAATGTACAGCAATGCAGAGATGAGTTAAAATAAAGTTGAAATAGAGTTGAAATAAAATAAAAACAATAGTCAGGCAGTCATTTTCTTTATTCTGAGAGAAAGCAGAAGAGAAGGAATGAGAGATCTGTTGTGGCTGTTGAGCAGAGCGGAGTGCAAGCTCGCAGTGTCGTAGCAAGATGTTGAGACATTTGTATAAATTATTCAATCAGGCTCCTCATTTTGAAATTACAACAAACCTCCTCCGTCGGCAATAGGTCTTGGCAGAGATGGAGGTCGGGGAGAGGTAATGGCGGCAAGCAGCACTGCCGCGATATTCTCATGAGAGAGTTTTTCTGATTCACTGCTGCTGCCGCTGAAAAATTGAATTGCCTTTACCTAACAGATCTATTCACGCCTTAAACTGGTGGAGGGAGTGTAAACAGGCAATAGAATGTTTAATGGTGATTTAAATTTGCCCATTGAATAAATAAATACATTCTCGCTGGTAATAAAACACCATCTATTTTGGGGCCCATTTGGTCTGGAGCAGTAGGGGGATGAATTGATTGTGTCTGTGTGTGTGCACAGTTCAATGCTTACATTTCTAGGATTCTGGTGGCCCGAAGCAAGATTTTTCTTTTCTTTTCTTTTTTTTTCTCTTGTTTGTGGCCCCCAAACATTCCTAGCGCGACCACAACCAAAGACAATACTTTTATTTCTCCCCCCCGGTGATGTGGCCCTCCACTAGTGGGTGTGACCCTATAGTGACCACTTATATTGCTTATAGCAGTGAATTAAGTGGCAGTGATATTATGGTATTACTACAGTATGTGTTAACCATGGGTACCTGGTGTCCCTATATTTTGGGCATGCCATAAAATAAATAAATGTAAATGAAGCATAGCGTTAGTTTATGCAGGACACATGAGTCTTGCCCGCCTCAGCTGTAATCAGCTGTCAGTCATATCCTTTCCTATTCCTCATTCACAGATCTGCTGATCATTACATCACACTATAATAATCCAATCAGAGCTCACGCTAAGAGGCTCCTTTAAATATGGCTTGCATTCACTATAGCTCTGCTTGTCTTGGATCCGAAGCTTCGGATCCTCTGCTGCTTAGCTGCCTCCTCCACCCTAGCCTCCACCTTTTTTATCTGGCATAGGCTCAAAAACGAATATTTTATGTCTGATGATTCAAGCTAATGTCAAAGTAATGCTATTGTACTACTATTGTTTTGCTTAAAGTTCCCTGATTTTGCATAGCAACAGCTTGAACAAAATTCAGAGAACATCTCCGAACACAGAGCCCTTTAACGCCAAGTTTAACTTTATTCCATTTGTTGCAATAATAAATGGTTAAATCTACTTTGACGTGAGTGTTCCTGACTAAATTGAGGGTAGCACAATGTGCCGTGGCCTGTTGTGAGCCTTTAGATTAGCTGCTTTCAAAATCATTTAGAATGTTTTGGTGGTTAAGTCTGTCGAGGTGTGCGCACCTTGACTTCCACACAAAGGGCTTTTGCCCTTCCTGCAGTGTGTGTGTGTGTGTGTGTGTGTGTGTGTGTGTGTGTGTGTGTGTGTGTGTGTGTGTGTGTGTGTGTGTGTGTGTGTGTGTGTGTGTGTGTGTGTGTGTGTGTGTGCTCGCTCGCCTGTGTGTTTCTGCAGGTCTACAAGGCGCTGGGTTCTGGCGTTGCCTGCATGAAAGTGAATAGTGGCAACGCTTTACTTAAGCACGGCACCTCTTGGCCCCCGAGATGTGAGTGCCTATTCCTTCATAATGGCTCCATCGTTGTAGCCACATCCCTTGGGACTCGGGTTAGCTGGCCCGCGCTCCTCCTCCTCCCCCTACGCAGAAGTGAGAGGAGAAGATGGGGGGAACTGGGGGACGGGGGGACGTCCCCCCCCCCTGCTACAATATACAGTCCTGTAATGAGTGAATGTTGACGAGGGAGGATGATTATGCAGAAGTCATTATTCTCTCTCTCCGCGCAGCGATGTGGAATGTCGTCGACGGCCCGAGCTATTCATTAAAGCTATGAAATATGACCCTGCCGACAAAGTGCGCACGCACACACGCACACACACACACACACACACACACACACACACACACACACACACACACACACACACACACACACACACACACACACACACACACTTATCCGCACATACTGTAGCTGCTGTACAGTCTCCAGCCAAGACTTTTATATACGCATTCACTTTTAGTTCATTGTACTGAAAATTGCCCAAACGATAAAGAGAAATGGCAGTGTGTGTGTGTGTGTGTGTGTGTGTGTGTGTGTGTGTGTGTGTGTGTGTGTGTGTGTGTGTGTGTGCGTGTGTGTGCGTGCGTGAACCGTTTCACGCTGTTCGGTCCAGCGGTGCCTGATATTGCTGTTGACACAGAAACACAGACACATGGACAGCTAGGGGGGAAAACATAATCCTCGCCCCTGGCCTGGCGGGAATAACAACGTACTGTATGACAATGAGAAAAGAATAGAAAATAAACAAATAAATGAATGAAAACAACTCAAATGTGTACATACTGCACCATGGTAAATACAGAAAGAACGAAAGAATAGATAACAGATACATTCCTGTGTTATAAATAAAGATAGGCCTATAGCTTTTGCTTCAGATATAGATTGGTATGGATAACTATACCAGTAACAGGTCAGTCGGAAAATGCAATCGTCAGTTGGATTTAACAGCAGAGTACTTTAATGTTGCGCATTAATTTAAATTAGAGTGGACGTCACTTTTTCTTTTAAAGGATGCCGATGATAATGGGAATAGAAATCTTCGGTGTTGGTCGTTGAGGGGCTGTGGGGAGCAGATAAGTGTCGTTTGTAATTTCGAACAAGATTAGAAATGCTGACATGCTTCCCTTTCCCCTCGCCACAAGGTGCATCCCGGGCATTTTTATTTTATTTATTTTTTTAAACACAATGACCGTACATAATGTAGGCTACGGTGCATTTGGTCGATGGCTGACGCAGTGGAAAAAAGGACACAGAGAGAGGAGAGGGAAAAAATAACCCTCCATCCTTCATCCCAGGTTTTTCTCTCTGCATTCCCCCGTCTCTCTCTCGCTCTCTCTTCCCATGTCTATCACAATAAATCCGGGACCTTTGCTTCCCCCACGGGCCGTGGCCCCCTAAGCTACCTCGGACCCCAAGCCTCATTATACCTCAACCTCTCCAGCCGTCCCCCCACCCCACCTCCATCCCCCCCAAAGCCCCCCTTACTGCCCTCATTCTCCCGCATCCACCTCTCCAACCTCCCTCGCTGGAGCAGAGGCGTCAATTGGGTATGGCTCCAGGGGGAAAGAAAATTAAACGTACTTCTTAAAGTAAATTCACAAATGTCTGACTATCTGCGTTGATTATTCTGTTATTGCATTTCTTTAAACCAACTACAATGCAAATTAGAACAAAATGATTGCTTTCATAAGGTATCATATTCTCCACAAAACGTATCCCTCCTATCTGGACAAAATGGTTTATTCCCCGGTTCAGTAGGTCAGCACATTATTGTTAAATAGCAGCAGCAGCAGCAGCAGCAGCAGCAGCACATTTCTTCAAATGTGGCAGTCAGTTGTTTACTTGTGCCTACGGTAAAATTAAATAATACCGATAGTAATCATCATCATCATCATCATCATCATGCCTGTTGCTAAGGTATGGCATCATGACGCCTTTGCGCGCGTGCATGACACCAGTCATGTTGCCATACCTTAGCTTTTGTTGAACTGACGCCACTGTGCTGGAGCTATACTACTGCTCACGGCTTCACCCCCCCCCCCTTCTGGTATCCAGAAGTGTAGATCGTCGTCTTTTGCAGGTGATTAATAGGTGAGGGAAGTGGAGTCGCTGCTACCGGAACCATCCCTGAGACCTCCAGTCTCCAGCCTTGTAGTCTCTGTGAGTAGGGGGGGGGGCTGACTGACTGCACTGCATGCATGGAAAGGACCACTACGTTTGTACCAATTAAGCTCCAACATTATCGCAGTATTTTATTTGTTTGAAAACACCAGGTTGAATTTGCTTAACCTCCGGTCTTCAGCATAGGCCTGTTGGTCCCAAAATGCTGTCTTGTACCAGAATGACACAACTGTGTTAATGGGTTAGTGGTCCCGAGAATAGAGTTAAATTATAAACCACCATCAAAATGTGGGAAATAATTGTGTCATTCATCATCAGTATTATTATTAATACGTTCCAAAGTATGTAGGGTCCACTCTGTAAACGTGTTCTCATTAAGTCAAGCAGCAGGCAACACACTATCGTGTAAAGAATATCATGATTTCATTCATTCGTCAGGCTCTAAACTGTGACCAAATTTAGCCTGTAAGTAAACTTCAAGCTTCAAGACGTGTGGCAGAAAACTCAGCAACCTCTCCAGGGTTATGAAATTCCAGGAATAGTTACCAATTTAGTGTAACACTAATAATAATAATAAATAATAACTAGAACTGCAATCTATCGAGGTGCCAACTTGCGTCTCACGCACAAGTAGGCCACACATGGCCAAGGCCAACTTGTGTGTGCCACGAGGTGTGCACGCCACGAAGTGTGCCCTGCTGGCCTCATTGGCTGTTAATGAAGACATTACCAAGAACGCTCTTTTATACCAAACTCTGCTGACATCACCAGTGGCATCACCAGGAATGCTGGTCCCTCGTTGGCTGTAGGGAGACACCTAAATACATACATACATAAATACATTCCCAGAATCCCAGCCATTTCAGGGCTACGTTCTTCAAAAAAGTCGGACACCTACTGTACATACATACCCAGCCGATTACAGTATTTGCTCCTCTGCTTGCGCAATAAATACAATACAGAAAGCTAGTAATATGGAAATAAAACTGTAAAGTAAAAAAACAAATCAAAAAACAATTTGAATAATTGTAACTCATTTTGTGCTCCAGACATGAACGGGTTAAATGTCCAGCGCGCCGTTCGCCTGCTCTGTCCGCGGCCAGTCTCTTATTTTGAAGGCCAGAAGTCGATTGCGTAAACATTTCCTTTTTGACGTCATGACGTCATTCACCGGAAGTGATCATCATCACATGCGGGTGTAGTAATGGAGGATCGTTGCCTTTCAACTTGTGTTATTATAGCGAGAATCTAATGCCATCCTTGGCTTCAAAACTGTTTTTTGTAGAAAATGGACATTAACACATCGGATGCCCACGTGATCTCTGACGTCTAATTTGCTGGTGCCCATGGCAACGCGTCATTTTACCTACCGGCGAGAGTACTGGCGAGAAAAGTAATTCGAGTAAATGTAATCCGAGTATGTCCTGTTTATTTCGCGAAAATCTTTTCTTTCAGTCAGGACCGTTTTTTATCATTTCTAAGCCACAGTGTTTGTGTTAGGGCATGTAGAAGAGGCTGCCGTTTTGAGAAAAAAATGAAAAAAGGAAGGGAATCCGGAGAAAACAGCACTTTTGTGCAGCCGGTAAACAGGAAGTCAACGAGCCACACAGCACGTCCGGGTGATGTAATTGCGCGCTGCATGTTGGGAAATGGAGTTGTTTCATCACCGCGGTAGCCAAGTGCAGTAGCTACAGTACAGTACAGTATAGTTTACTGTACAACGCGTCAAACGCGTCGTTGGGCACTCGTAAAGATCAAAGAGATTGACGCGTAGACACCACGTGGGCACCCGATGTGTTAAAGATGAGATAGACCGTCGGCCTCCATGTTAAGGAATCACTATTTTGTGCACGTGGATCCGCGATGATGATGAATCGGCGAGTCCAATCGTGCCAGGACTTTCCAACGGACCGTACGGTAAGCTTGCCAGCTTTACTGTATATACAGTATATTTCGCGAGTATCCTCGGGATCGGCACTCCGAGTACTCGAGTATTTTTCACGAGTATTCTCGGGATCGGCTACAAATGGGTTAATAAAACACACAAAACAGGGAAATGTGCATTGCTAAAAGAGGCAATACACAATCTAGAAAAGGCCTTGATGTAAAAGTAGGTTTTCAGAAGTGATTTAACTGACTCTGACTTTGCTATAGCCTTAAATCCTCAGGCAGGGAGTTCCTAAGCCAGATCACCCCAGCTGATGAACTGTCTTACGAACAAGAGTAGACTAACTCAGCCCCACCAGTTACAAGCAAGGACGAGATTTGATCTCCAAACTGAACAAAACATTGCTGTTACAGGATAATTATTGTTGTCCCTAACGTAAGACAAAATGCTGCTTCCCGTTTTGAATCAATAAGGAATGTGATTTGTCCAGTATGTTTCTTATATGCCATTTCATATTAAACATGAGGTCTTCAAAGTTCTGAGATATAACAACATCAAGAAAAAAAATCAATCCAGTTATGAGTGGAGAAGTTGCATTTCAGTGGTGAGCTACAAGACAAGCTATGTCAGAACTGAAATGACAAAACAAGACAGGTGAATACAACAAAATAACATGTTACTACTACGACAGTATACACGCATATATACACTGTTAAAAGGATAGAGTTTCCAGGTTTTGAGTCTGGTTTCAACACTGCCTTGGCTGCACCGGTCAGAGTGCGAAGAAAAAGAGTTCCAGATGGTTGTGATTTATAAAGTTAATGGTTTTATTCTATAAAATAGATAGAAAAGAACATACAGTAAATGAAGAGAACATAGTTACAGTAAATACATACAAATAGCAACACAAGGTCAATACTCTATAAGGCATAAGGACTACACTTAAATACAATGTTACAACTCAAGGTAAAAACCATAAGCCAAGGCTCGACATTCAGGTAAACCTTTCAAGTCATATAGGCATTAGGCAAACAGTACAAGTCATATAGGCAAACATTGAACTCACTTCATTGACCATAAACAAGGGCAAGACTCTTCCAGGACCCATGAGTGTTGTTGCTGCTGCCAAAGGGAAACTGAGTGACTGAGCATTGGGGCAGTATATATAGTCACCAGGTAACTGATTAGGGCTGAGTGGGTGCAGGTGTGGTGAATCAGTGCAGGTTAGTGAATGGGTGGAGCCAAGTCAGTGATGTGCCAGGGGGAGTGTTGGTGACCAATATGAAACTTTTGTACAGCCGCCCCAAATACGACAGTATTTACAAATCTAAAAAGGTCATATTGGTGATGAGTGGTGTCGCCGCCCCATGAGAACGGATTGGGGCTGGGGGGGGGCTCAGGTGGTGGTGGACGAGGGGGCCCAGGTGCTGGGGGAGGCTGCGGGGGCCCACATGCAAGGGAAGGCGGAGACCGAGGAGCCCTGGCTGCAGGAGGAGGCAGTGGAGAATTCAGGAGGCCGTAGGAGGAGGACACTTCAGGAGCAGTGGTGAAAGTGGTTTGAAATAACTGTCATATCACTGTCATCGGAACTGTCATAAATTGGCCGCGCGGCGAAATTTGGGAGGCTCTAATCCCCCAAAACCCCTGAAATGCATAGAAAACTGCATTTTGGGAGGCCCACCTGCTGCCCTTCTATAATAAGCCTCTTCATATTGTTCATTGTTCCATACAGAAGGGTAAGCATATATATATATATATATATATATATATATATATATATATATATATATATATATATTATTATTATATTTATTATATTATTATATATATTATTATTAATATTATTATAACCAGTTATCTAAAGTAACTAAGTAGACCTACATTTACTAAAGTACTGTATTTAAGTACAGGTTTTAAGTATAGCCTATAGCCTACTTTACTGGAGTATTTCCAATACTTTTAATTCTACTCCACTACATCTGGCATTTCCAGATGCAGAATTGAATCATTTTGGTCTATTCTGCATTTATTGCCGCATGCAGGCACAGATCACGAGTCCTCCTAGAGATGGGATTTATGGCTCTTTGAAGTGAGCCGGATCTCTGGGATCCGTTCCTTTCAAAGAGCCGTTCAAAAGACGTAGGCCTACATTTTGATACTTGTCTTCTACTACTCAAGTCAAGTACATTAACATTCCAAACTTCTACTTGATTGCAGTATTGATATTTCTAAAGAAATTGAGTAATTTTCCCACCACTGTTCATTAGAAAGGAACGGCTCCCTACTGTGAACCGAATCCTATCGTTCATTTCAAAGAGCCGTTCAAAAGACTTGATTCGTTCGCGAACGTCCCCACCCACTCGCTCCGTGTCAAACAAACACTGAAACGCAAACAGACTGGATCACACTGACCTACACAAACCCACGGGAATAATTTAGAAGCACTTTATCAGAAAATATAGTCTAACTAGTAACACTTGTGTACTGTATGTTAATCTGACTAGTATAGGCTATTGTTTTCTTCATGGACGTGCGTTTGTGGCTGGCTATTTAACATGGGATTTTGACAGCTGGCTTCTCCTCCTCCTTTTAACGGAACTCCGTTCCGGCCCCGAATGTTTTAACGGAACGGGGGTTCCGGCCGTTCCGGCTCACTTTCACCACTGTTCAGGAGGCCGTAGGACTTCAGGGGAGGCCTTAGGAGGAGGAGACTTCAGGAGGCCGTAGGACTTCAGGGGAGGCCTTAGGAGGAGGAGACTTCAGGAGGCCGTAGGACTTCAGGGGAGGCCGTAGGAGGAGGAGACTTCAGGAGGCCGTAGGACTTCAGGAGAGGCCGTAGGAGGAGGAGACTTCAGGAGGCCGTAGGACTTCAGGGGAGGCCTTAGGAGGACCCATGAGTGTTGTTGCTGCTGCCAAAGGGAAACTGAGTGACTGAGCATTGGGGCAGTATATATAGTCACCAGGTAACTGATTAGGGCTGAGTGGGTGCAGGTGTGGTGAATCAGTGTAGGTGAGTGAATGGGTGGAGCCAAGTCAGTGATGTGCCAGGGGGAGTGTTGGTGACCAATATGAAACTTTTGTACAGCCGCCCCAAATACGACAGTATTTACAAATCTAAAAAGGTCATATTGGTGATGAGTGGTGTCGCCGCCCCATGAGAACGGATTGGGGCTGGGGGGGGCTCAGGTGGTGGTGGACGAGGGGGCCCAGGTGCTGGGGGAGGCTGCGGGGGCCCACATGCAAGGGAAGGCGGAGACCGAGGAGCCCTGGCTGCAGGAGGAGGCAGTGGAGAATTCAGGAGGCCGTAGGAGGAGGACACTTCAGGAGCAGTGGTGAAAGTGGTTTGAAATAACTGTCATATCACTGTCATCGGAACTGTCATAAATTGGCCGCGCGGCGAAATTTGGGAGGCTCTAATCCCCCAAAACCCCTGAAATGCATAGAAAACTGCATTTTGGGAGGCCCACCTGCTGCCCTTCTATAATAAGCCTCTTCATATTGTTCATTGTTCCATACAGAAGGGTAAGCATATATATATATATATATATATATATATATATATATATATATATATATATATATATTATTATTATATTTATTATATTATTATATATATTATTATTAATATTATTATAACCAGTTATCTAAAGTAACTAAGTAGACCTACATTTACTAAAGTACTGTATTTAAGTACAGGTTTTAAGTATAGCCTATAGCCTACTTTACTGGAGTATTTCCAATACTTTTAATTCTACTCCACTACAGGAGTAGAATTAAAGGAGGCCGTAGGACTTCAGGAGAGGCCGTAGGAGGAGGAGACTTCAGGAGGCCGTAGGACTTCAGGGGAGGCCTTAGGAGGAGGAGACTTCAGGAGGCCGTAGGACTTCAGGGGAGGCCTTAGGAGGAGGAGACTTCAGGAGGCCGTAGGACTTCAGGGGAGGCCTTAGGAGGAGGAGACTTCAGGAGGCCGTAGGACTTCAGGGGAGGCCTTAGGAGGAGGAGACTTCAGGAGGCCGCAGGACTTCAGGGGAGGCCTTAGGAGGAGGAGACTTCAGGAGGCCGTAGGACTTCAGGGGAGGCCGTAGGAGGAGGAGACTTCAGGAGGCCGTAGGACTTCAGGGGAGGCCGTAGGAGGAGGAGACTTCAGGAGGCCGTAGGACTTCAGGGGAGGCCTTAGGAGGAGGAGACTTCAGGAGGCCGGAGACTTCGAAGGAAGCCCGGGCTCCGGAGGAGGCGGCGCCCTGGGCGCTGGAGGAGAAGTAGTGGTAGACATCATGGGCTCCTCTCCAGCCATGCAATGTTGACATTCTCGGCGTCGAAGGACCATGTTAAAAGGATAGAGTTTCCAGGTTTTGAGTCTGGTTTCAACACTGCCTTGGCTGCACCGGTCAGAGTGCGAAGAAAAAGAGTTCCAGATGGTTGTGATTTATAAAGTTAATGGTTTTATTCTATAAAATAGATAGAAAAGAACATACAGTAAATGAAGAGAACATAGTTACAGTAAATACATACAAATAGCAACACAAGGTCAATACTCTATAAGGCATAAGGACTACACATAAATACAATGTTACAACTCAAGGTAAAAACCATAAGCCAAGGCTCGACATTCAGGTAAACCTTTCAAGTCATATAGGCATTAGGCAAACAGTACAAGTCATATAGGCAAACATTGAACTCACTTCATTGACCATAAACAAGGGCAAGACTCTTCCAGGACAGGGCTCTCCATGAGTGTTGTTGCTGCTGCCAAAGGGAAACTGAGTGACTGAGCATTGGGGCAGTATATATGTCACAGTTAGTTTGAGATTCAGTTAGATTGAGAACAGGAGCGCTTGTTTTTGTGCACAATGTGGAGCAGGCGCCGCCTCCTTCGGGGAACTAGGAATAATTTGACTGAGGTTAGGGTTAGGTTTAGGCATAGTTTTACTGAGGTTAGGTTTAGGTTTAGGTTTAGGGGTTAGGGTTAGGTTTAGGTTTAGGGTAAGGTTTAGGTAGGTTGTCAGAGTTCGATCAGTACTGTTTACATTAAGGAATCATATTTAGTGGTTCCTTCCTGTAAATAGTTCTGAGGGAATGATTGCACTCGCCATAATTTAAAAATGTAGGAGAGGGCTAGTATATTCTATACATTTCTTAAGTTCCCTATGGTTATAGTCTGTTTGGACTATGTGTTTAGGATTTAAATAGGTTATGGGCTATAATTAGTCCTTTTTAGTTTTTCCAAATGTTTACTAGCCTTTCTAGTGTTGTGTTTTTTATAAAACAATAGATGTCATAGTTATTGTCCACGACATTGCAAGCGGCGCGAAGGCCAGCAGACCTTGGTCCTGCTCTTCGCCCCCGAGCGCCGCAGGCGCGAGTGGCCGCGAAGAGCGGGCCAGGGCTGCGCGGCCGGCGGAGCGCCGCGCGAGTTACGAAGCCGTGGTGAATGCAATCGTTATATTTCTGCCCAGGCCGTGAGGCCTGGGCAAGCGCACGATAAACGCCATGACAATTCTTATTCTATTCATTTTACATTTCAAATAGGTTTCAATAGGTCTCCTTGCAGATTAAGTAAGTAATCCTGACTGTTGTATGACAGTCAGGGCCATTCACTTCAGGTATGACAAGGCTTGTAAGGTTTATTCAAATCTCAATTTTTTTGAGTTTGTGTTAATCCCCAGATCTTCTGTTTTAGGCATAACAAAGGATTCCAGGTGTGATAATGGTCCATCACTTGGGTCATTGTTATGGTTAGGGTGTGTTGTGGTACCCACTCCCTAGGCATGACAAAGGCCAAGTAGGCTCATTGTTGTTTAATCACAGAGGCATTGGGGGCCTTTGTGTTAGGGATTGTGTAGGTAGAGTGTTTTAACTTTTATAGATTTAGCCCTCCTGGGTATCTCGTATCTAGTCTTCTAATCCATTCCTGTTCTTGGAATTTCCTCTCTCCAACAGTCCAGTTTCTGTTGTGTTCTAGACCACACACCTTAAGGGCTTGGATCCCATGTGTTAAATAGTGTTTTACAATCAGTAAATGTGTTTCTTTATGGTTATTAATATTATAGCGATGTTGGTTAAGCCTACATGCTATGGAGTTTCCCGTTTCTCCAATATACTGTAGTTTGCAAATGTCACAAGTGATAAGGTATATCACATTTTGTGTGTTGTAGGGTATAATTTGTTTGATTTCAACTACATTTCTTTTTGATCTATTTATAATTTGTTTCTGTGGGCTGAAATAGCTTGGGGTTGGTTTTGTAGCCCTGTTACTTTGTTTCAAGTTACTCCGGACCAGGTAGTCCTTTAAATTTTTATTTTTGCGATAGGCTGAGATTATCTTGTAATCCTGTAGTAGATTGTTATGCCTATTTTCAAAGTTGCTTTTTAGGCGTTTGTTGGCCAATATGCTTTGGCTGGAATAAGTTGTTACTAGGGCTAAAAGGGGTCTCTGGTCTCTGATCTTGACCTCCTCAAAGGTGCTGTAGGCCTTTCTTAGGTAAGTTCTTGTGTAGCCTCTTTCCCTTAGGGCTTTGAAAAGAATTTTACATGCTGTTTCAAAGTCATTTTTTTGCGTACAAATACGTTTAAAACGCAATAACTGTGACTTGACGATTCCTGAAAAACAGTGTTGTGGGTGGAACGAGCTCTTATGTAATAAAGCGTGTGTGTCCGTAGCCTTGAAGAATACTTTCAGGTCAAGTTTTCCTGTTGTGTCAAAATATTTACCTTTGTATGTAGTGATGTCCAAAAAATCAATTTGTGTCATGTCTGTGACATATTTGACTGTTATTGTTCTGTGATGTGTGTTTAGGATTGTAATAAAATCCTGGAATTCCTCCATGGTGTATTCCCATGTGCCCCATATGTCATCCAGGTATCTGTAATAATGTGATGGTTTGAGTGGACATCTTTCCATTACTGATTCCTCCCAGGAAGCCATGTAGATATTGGCCAGTGACGGGGCAAATCTTTTGCCCATGGCTGTTCCACTGATCTGGAGGAACGTCCTGCCATTAAATTGGAAGTCATTTTTTGTTAAATTTATTTCCAATAATTCTAAAAGCTCTTTGTCTGGTCGCTTTCTGTCCGGGTATTTCCGGAATATGTCCCTGATGGCTTGTAGCCCTGCGTTTGTGTCAATATGTGTGTATAGACTGTCAATATCTATCGAAAATAATATCGCATTCTTTGGAATGACAATGTTCTTTATTATTTCCACAAAATGATAGGAATCCTTAATATAGCTCTTGTGTCTTATGGATAAGGGGTTAAGGTGATATTCTATGAATTCAGCCGTACCATAAGTCTCAGATCCGCAGTCTGAGATAATCGGACGCCCTGTTGGAATTTCGTAGGGAATTGTCCAACTGGCTGGATCTTTATGTATTTTTGGTAAAAGATACATAGTTCGAGCCTTGGGTTTGTCCACCCCTAACAGGTATCTTTCCTGTTTTCTGTTTATAAATTTTTTCTGCCTTAAGGTGTTTATAACTTTTTCAGCTTCTAAAGCTGTTTGTTCAAATATCGGTTTGGCTAGTTCCCTGTAGTGGTTCACATTTTTCAATTGTCTCATGCCTTCCAATATATATTGCTGTCTGTCCAATATCACAATCGATGACCCCTTATCAGCGGGTTTGATTATTATATCTTGGTTGTTAGTTAGGGATCGGAGTGCTCTTACCTGGTCTGCAGTGAGGTTCGGCTTCTCCTTTAGATGACCCGGCATGTTTCTGATCGTCGTCAGATCTTGCTGGATCAGTAGCTTTAGGCCCTGTGGGAGTTGCTCCCCTGCTGGTTCCCAGTAAGATGCTGGCATGAATCTGGGGATTTCCTCTTGGTCCGTATTTCCAAAATGTGTTGTTAGTTTTAGCCTCCGGTGATATTTGGAGACGTCCTTTCTCAGATTATTCATCTGTTCCCGGTAAATGTCTACTGTGGGTACAAATGATAGCCCTTTTTCCAATAGGGTTTTTTCGTGTTCGTTAGGTCTAAAATAATGCGATAAATTGATTATACTATTTGTTTGGGTCTTTTCTTTTTCCCTTAGTGCTTCGTGGCGTTCAGGGCCTCTTAGTTTAACGACTCCATCCAAAGGTCAAATATACTGGTAGCTGTCCTTCTCGTCCAGTGTACGTTGTCCCATTGTGTTTTAAATTTGGTTGGGTCCAACATTGGGAGACAGTTGGTTTTTTTAATTTCTTTATTCAAATTGGTAAGAATCCATTTTTGGTTTTCTTCTAGATCCTCAGAGAAGTTTATTAGCGCTACTTGTCTGTTTGCGTTAGGGAATTTGGTTTTAGCTATCTTGATCAGTCGTCCTAAGTTTTTCTGACTGGTCACGATATTCTTCTGGTCCATGTTCGTTAGACCTACACTCAGAATGAGACGTTCTGTTTCCTCGTTAACTTCGGTGTGCTCTAACACTGTGATTGCCCACTCCAGGTTCATGCCTGGGTATGATTCTATCTGTACGTTGGAATCTGAGTAGGTGGGAATCGTTGCTAGATTAGAGTCACCCATGATGACTATCGGTTTGTTGAGGTGTAGTCTCCAATTCTTCTTTTTGCCCTCATGTTTGCGTGGTTGGTATGCGGTGCAGGGAATGCTGTCCTCTTCTTCCTCTGTGTCTTCTGCTTGGGGACTCTCTGTGGCTGGAGTTGTTGCGTTTAGTTCCTCTATTCCTTCGTCAATCCCATCTGGTGATGTTGGGCTGTCTGGGGTGGTTTGTCTTCCAACCTCTGCTGTTGTCGTGGTGGTTCTTGCGTTCCAGGCTGGTCCAGGGCTGGTTTCTACATCTGGTCCAGTTGTTTCCCTTGGGGTAGACAGTGAGACAGGATGGGGGGGGAGGGTTGGGGGGTTGGGGGTCGGGTGGGGGGTGTGGTGGTTCCTGGTTGTGTGTGTGTAGCGCTGTCAGCCTCTAAGGCATCTTTTAAATCCACCAATATCTCCCGGGTTGCCGAAGTCGTTCCTGGTGTTATACGTTTGCCAAATTTCTTTTTTGCCCATCTTGTTGCGATAGGAAATGCTTTTTCAAAATCATGTGGATGGCATAGGCTTAAGGCCGCTGTTGCTCCATCCATTTGGTCCAGGTAGTGTTGTTTGAGAATTTGTAGTGTGGTGTATTCCCAATTCTTAGCATTGCTAACCAGCATTTGTAGTGTGTGCTCTGTTGGTTTAGCAGGGGTGATCCAGGTGACCAGATCTCTGGTTCGTTTTATTATGTTATCTGGAGTTTTGTCCAGATTGCTGACATTTGCCAAGTGGTGTTTTGCTACCATTATGTCGTATATGTTACGTATGGTTACCAGTAAATTGGAGTCTCTGCGTTCTCCTGCTGTGTGTATGTAGTTGTTGGTCTGGCTTACCTGGGTCCTGTTGTTATTCCTGGGTCTGTCATTTCTCCCTGGCCGTGTGGTTTCACTAGCTGGCTCCCATCTCCGTCCTCTGGGTCTGCCCGTGTTCCACTGTGGCTGTTGGTTAGTACTTACCCCACGGGTTCCTCCGGGATTCCTGTGTTGCTGTTGGTGGGTTTGTCTAGGTCTGATTTCCCTCCTGGGTTCAGTCCTGGTCCAGGGCTGTCTTACCTGGGACACTCCTGTGTCCTTCTGGTTCCGTTTCTCAGTGTGCTTCCGCCTGTCTGTCTGCCAGGGCTCCTCCGTGTAGTATTGCCCTCCATGGGCTCGAGTAGAATGATGCATAGTACTTACCCCACGGGTTCCTCCGGGATTCCCGTGTTGCTGTTGGTAGGTAGGCCTAGGTCTGAAATCCCTCCTGGGTTCAGTCCTGGTCCAGGGCTGTCTTACCTGGGACACTCCTGTGTCCTTCCGGTTCCTTTTCTCAGTGTGCTTCCGCCTGACTGTCTGCCAGGGCTCCTCCGTGTAGTAGTGTCCTCCATGGGCTCGAGTTTCAGTAGGATGATGCATAACGTTTCGTACAGTATTAGTACTTCCTCAGATGCGTGATTCTCCAGGTGAGAATGAAGTCTTGTCTCTGTTACCCCAGTATATATGGGGGTCTGGTGTCCCATGAGTGGGTGTGGTTTAAGTTAGGGGTCTTCCCATTGGTCCCCGGTTGGTATCAATGGCCCAATTGCTATGTTAATTTGTGTGAATGGTCTTAGCCCTTGTAGGGGGTTCCATTTCACTGTGTTTTTGCAAGAGGGCATAATGTCTGTATAAGTATATTATTATACACATGTCTACATGTTCTGGTTCATGTAGGTTTAGCAAAAAAGAAATGTATTAAAAATATATATAGTTCCTTTCCCAGTTTTAAGTTAGGTACTGGCCTGGTTAGGTAGGTTGTCAGAGTTCGATCAGTACTGTTTACATTAAGGAATCATATTTAGTGGTTCCTTCCTGTAAATAGTTCTGAGGGAATGATTGCACTCGCCATAATTTAAAAATGTAGGAGAGGGCTAGTATATTCTATACATTTCTTAAGTTCCCTATGGTTATAGTCTGTTTGGACTATGTGTTTAGGATTTAAATAGGTTATGGGCTATAATTAGTCCTTTTTAGTTTTTCCAAATGTTTACTAGCCTTTCTAGTGTTGTGTTTTTTATAAAACAATAGATGTCATAGTTATTGTCCACGACATTGCAAGCGGCGCGAAGGCCAGCAGACCTTGGTCCTGCTCTTCGCCCCCGAGCGCCGCAGGCGCGAGTGGCCGCGAAGAGCGGGCCAGGGCTGCGCGGCCGGCGGAGCGCCGCGCGAGTTACGAAGCCGTGGTGAATGCAATCGTTATATTTCTGCCCAGGCCGTGAGGCCTGGGCAAGCGCACGATAAACGCCATGACAATTCTTATTCTATTCATTTTACATTTCAAATAGGTTTCAATAGGTCTCCTTGCAGATTAAGTAAGTAATCCTGACTGTTGTATGACAGTCAGGGCCATTCACTTCAGGTATGACAAGGCTTGTAAGGTTTATTCAAATCTCAATTTTTTTGAGTTTGTGTTAATCCCCAGATCTTCTGTTTTAGGCATAACAAAGGATTCCAGGTGTGATAATGGTCCATCACTTGGGTCATTGTTATGGTTAGGGTGTGTTGTGGTACCCACTCCCTAGGCATGACAAAGGCCAAGTAGGCTCATTGTTGTTTAATCACAGAGGCATTGGGGGCCTTTGTGTTAGGGATTGTGTAGGTAGAGTGTTTTAACTTTTATAGATTTAGCCCTCCTGGGTATCTCGTATCTAGTCTTCTAATCCATTCCTGTTCTTGGAATTTCCTCTCTCCAACAGTCCAGTTTCTGTTGTGTTCTAGACCACACACCTTAAGGGCTTGGATCCCATGTGTTAAATAGTGTTTTACAATCAGTAAATGTGTTTCTTTATGGTTATTAATATTATAGCGATGTTGGTTAAGCCTACATGCTATGGAGTTTCCCGTTTCTCCAATATACTGTAGTTTGCAAATGTCACAAGTGATAAGGTATATCACATTTTGTGTGTTGTAGGGTATAATTTGTTTGATTTCAACTACATTTCTTTTTGATCTATTTATAATTTGTTTCTGTGGGCTGAAATAGCTTGGGGTTGGTTTTGTAGCCCTGTTACTTTGTTTCAAGTTACTCCGGACCAGGTAGTCCTTTAAATTTTTATTTTTGCGATAGGCTGAGATTATCTTGTAATCCTGTAGTAGATTGTTATGCCTATTTTCAAAGTTGCTTTTTAGGCGTTTGTTGGCCAATATGCTTTGGCTGGAATAAGTTGTTACTAGGGCTAAAAGGGGTCTCTGGTCTCTGATCTTGACCTCCTCAAAGGTGCTGTAGGCCTTTCTTAGGTAAGTTCTTGTGTAGCCTCTTTCCCTTAGGGCTTTGAAAAGAATTTTACATGCTGTTTCAAAGTCATTTTTTTGCGTACAAATACGTTTAAAACGCAATAACTGTGACTTGACGATTCCTGAAAAACAGTGTTGTGGGTGGAACGAGCTCTTATGTAATAAAGCGTGTGTGTCCGTAGCCTTGAAGAATACTTTCAGGTCAAGTTTTCCTGTTGTGTCAAAATATTTACCTTTGTATGTAGTGATGTCCAAAAAATCAATTTGTGTCATGTCTGTGACATATTTGACTGTTATTGTTCTGTGATGTGTGTTTAGGATTGTAATAAAATCCTGGAATTCCTCCATGGTGTATTCCCATGTGCCCCATATGTCATCCAGGTATCTGTAATAATGTGATGGTTTGAGTGGACATCTTTCCATTACTGATTCCTCCCAGGAAGCCATGTAGATATTGGCCAGTGACGGGGCAAATCTTTTGCCCATGGCTGTTCCACTGATCTGGAGGAACGTCCTGCCATTAAATAACTGTCATATCACTGTCATCGGAACTGTCATAAATTGGCCGCGCGGCGAAATTTGGGAGGCTCTAATCCCCCAAAACCCCTGAAATGCATAGAAAACTGCATTTTGGGAGGCCCACCTGCTGCCCTTCTATAATAAGCCTCTTCATATTGTTCATTGTTCCATACAGAAGGGTAAGCATATATATGTTACGGGGACTTCGGGTAACTCAGTGAAAGCGTGGTAAGAGCGCTTGTTTTGTCGCGCTGACGTCACTCGTTTGCGACGCTCTTTCTTTATTTACTAGCCTAGCTCGGCGTTTATCGTGCGCTTGCCCAGGCCTTACGGCCTGGGCATAAATATAACGATTGCATTCACCACGGCTTCGTAACTCGCGCGGCGCTCCGCCGGCCGCGCGGCCCTGGCCCGCTCTTCGCGGCCACTCGCGCCTGCGGCGCTCGGGGGCGAAGAGCAGGACCAAGGACCGCTGGCCTTCGCGCCGCTTGCAGTGTCGCACGGCGCCGTGCAGCACGGCGAGCGCTCCGTTTCTCGATCTCCCTGTTTCTCTATATCCCCGTGACATATATATATATATATATATATATATATATATATATATATATATATATATATATATATATATATATATATATATATTATTATTATATTTATTATATTATTATATATATTATTATTAATATTATTATAACCAGTTATCTAAAGTAACTAAGTAGACCTACATTTACTAAAGTACTGTATTTAAGTACAGGTTTTAAGTATAGCCTATAGCCTACTTTACTGGAGTATTTCCAATACTTTTAATTCTACTCCACTACAGGAGTAGAATTAAAGGAGGCCGTAGGACTTCAGGAGAGGCCGTAGGAGGAGGAGACTTCAGGAGGCCGTAGGACTTCAGGGGAGGCCTTAGGAGGAGGAGACTTCAGGAGGCCGTAGGACTTCAGGGGAGGCCTTAGGAGGAGGAGACTTCAGGAGGCCGTAGGACTTCAGGGGAGGCCTTAGGAGGAGGAGACTTCAGGAGGCCGTAGGACTTCAGGGGAGGCCTTAGGAGGAGGAGACTTCAGGAGGCCGCAGGACTTCAGGGGAGGCCTTAGGAGGAGGAGACTTCAGGAGGCCGTAGGACTTCAGGGGAGGCCGTAGGAGGAGGAGACTTCAGGAGGCCGTAGGACTTCAGGGGAGGCCGTAGGAGGAGGAGACTTCAGGAGGCCGTAGGACTTCAGGGGAGGCCTTAGGAGGAGGAGACTTCAGGAGGCCGGAGACTTCGAAGGAAGCCCGGGCTCCGGAGGAGGCGGCGCCCTGGGCGCTGGAGGAGAAGTAGTGGTAGACATCATGGGCTCCTCTCCAGCCATGCAATGTTGACATTCTCGGCGTCGAAGGACCATGTTAAAAGGATAGAGTTTCCAGGTTTTGAGTCTGGTTTCAACACTGCCTTGGCTGCACCGGTCAGAGTGCGAAGAAAAAGAGTTCCAGATGGTTGTGATTTATAAAGTTAATGGTTTTATTCTATAAAATAGATAGAAAAGAACATACAGTAAATGAAGAGAACATAGTTACAGTAAATACATACAAATAGCAACACAAGGTCAATACTCTATAAGGCATAAGGACTACACATAAATACAATGTTACAACTCAAGGTAAAAACCATAAGCCAAGGCTCGACATTCAGGTAAACCTTTCAAGTCATATAGGCATTAGGCAAACAGTACAAGTCATATAGGCAAACATTGAACTCACTTCATTGACCATAAACAAGGGCAAGACTCTTCCAGGACAGGGCTCTCCATGAGTGTTGTTGCTGCTGCCAAAGGGAA
This sequence comes from Nannobrachium achirus, assembly GCF_963921795.1. NCBI lineage: Eukaryota > Metazoa > Chordata > Actinopteri > Myctophiformes > Myctophidae > Nannobrachium > Nannobrachium achirus. The sequence goes on from NC_137830.1 coordinate 21,126,612, forward strand.
ACTGAGTGACTGAGCATTGGGGCAGTATATATAGTCACCAGGTAACTGATTAGGGCTGAGTGGGTGCAGGTGTGGTGAATCAGTGCAGGTGAGTGAATGGGTGGAGCCAAGTCAGTGATGTGCCAGGGGGAGTGTTGGTGACCAATATGAAACTTTTGTACATACACACATGCAGAGATAGGCTGTGTGTGTGTGTGTGTGTGTGTGTGTGTGTGTGTGTGTGTGTGTGTGTGTGTGTGTGTGTGTGTGTGTGTGTGCGTGCGTGCGTGCGTGCGTGCGTGTGTGCGTGCGTGCGTGCGTGCGCGCGTGTGTGTGCGCGCGTGTGTGTGCGCGTGTGTGTGTGTGAGCGTGTGTGCCTGTGTGCATGTACGTGCATGCTTGTGTGTCCATACTTCTGTGTACGTTTGTGCAGAGACTATAGGGCCCTACATCTTGCACAGCACCCTATCCCTTATGACAAATAGCCAATCTATTACTAGTAAGACACCTGAGGGTGGAATGCGACCTCAGGGTGACATGCGACCTCGCCCTAAAGGGCGAGGTCGCGCCAATTCTTGACTATCTGGCCAACCACAGCGTTTCTCTGACGATTCTAGTTGTTGTCATTTTGAGTGACATGAGTTTGTTCATGTTTTTGTGAGGGTATCTTGTGTATCCTTCTCTTTTGGCTACTGTCTATGACGGTAGTCCCATATGACATGATGGACTGGACTATCTCCATATATAGTGTTATCCACATTTCGTGTAGCCGCCCCGTACAGGAAGTGATGTCACAACTCGCTGACATCACACTGACATCACTCCCGTACAGAAGGAAGGTTACGGAAGGAAGGAAGGAAGGAAGGAAGGACACTCAAGCGACACGGTTTTTCAGAGTATATGCGACCTTCGGTCGCAATTATCTATGCATTGTGAAATTGCAGATTGGGTCAATCTTTTCAATGTTCTTTTTTTATTATTCCAAAAAATCAGAGATGAGGCACCATGCAAGATAGGTACCGGAGTGTCATCGCTGAGAGAGTAAGACAAAACCAGAGACACGGACAGGTAAGAAAAAAAGAGAGAAAGGTTACACATGTCCAGCAAGGGGTTTCATCACCTCAGACGGATCGGCTCTGATTTGTCTGAAATGGATTTTTCTTTTAGTTTGAGCTTTGAACGTGTCAGGTCCCCACCATGAATTCTGCTCTGTTGAGCTGCTGCAAGGTGACTGGACCTGTATGCTTTTATCTACCTTCCACCCTCCCTGCTGGGTGCACACACACTGTTGCAATCACAAGTCTGCCGCACTTCGCTCTCATCACGCTCACCTCGACCGTAATCCTGTCCCCACCATACAGTGGGTCAGTGCACTGTAAATACATTTAAGGCCATTTCTCTCCATCCGTCTATTATACCATGTGTTGTATTAACCACATGAACCCGGGGCGGCAGTGGCTTAGAGTGGCCGGTGGAGTGGCCGGATGTAGATCGGCAAGGTTACCAGTTCGATCCCAGAGTTGTCGAAGTGTCCTTGAGCAAGACTTGCATGGTTTCCTTCGCCATCGGTGTATGACTGTGTGTGTGAATGAGTGAATGTAATGCACAATGTAAACCGTGTTGGAATAAAGCGCTATACAAATGCACATCCCGATTCTTAGAATGTCATAATAGGCCAGACATTTTACAAAAAATAAAAAAAGAACATTCAGCAAGTATAAAACAAAATGTGTCAAACATTAGGCGACAATCATTGCGAACCACAGTTTCTTTGCGAACTACAGATTCCATTGCCCACCCTCTCCCAATGTGAAATATGTGCCATTGTGATGTCTACTGTAGCCTTCCAGAAGATGATGATTTTTTTGCCAAATTCAGAATGCTGGGTCACATTTAGCTATTTAGTTAGAGAGCACCGTGAGTGATTGAAGTGACTTCATGCGGGCCAAGTATCATGTTCATTTTCACCTCATGCGGCCACAGAACATTGCTGGATGCATTGTGCCTCAGCCTTACATCTTCTCTCCTCCTGGCTGCACTTTACAACCCAAGGTCAGTGGAGATTGTATGGTCGCGGTGCCTGCGGAGGAGATTGGTATTTTGTGTGAGTGATTCTAGCCGCTTGGAGGGGCCGTTTGTCACCGCGAGCCTTTCAGCTGTAATTTCACACGGAGCTGCGATGCAAAGGTCCTTGGTGGACATTTTTCATGCAGTTGCCAGGGCAACAGGTTGGATCAAAGTGCCGCTCATCAGTCCATTTGTGTGTGTGTGTGTGTGTGTGTGTGTGTGTGTGTGTGTGTGTGTGTGTGTGTGTGTGTGTGTGTGTGTGTGTGTGTGTGTGTTTTTGTGTGTGTGTGTGTGTGTGTGTGTGTGTGTGTGTGTGTGTGTGTGTGTGTGTGTGTGTGTGTGTGTGTGTGTGTGTGTGTGTGTGTGTGTGTGTGTGCGTGTGTCTGCATGGGCTTGCAATTATTACTTTGTGGGGGCCCACAGGTGCCCACAAAGATAGTACAATCGGACAAAAAAAACCTTGTGGGGACAAATTTTAGTGTCCCACAAGGTATAGGGTTAGGTTTAGGGGTTAGGTTAAGGGTTAGGGTTAGGGTTAGGGGTTAGTTTTAGGGATAGAGGTTAGGGTAAGGCCACAGGACTTGCATAAAAATGAATGGAATGTCCCCACAAAGATAGTAGACTGTGTGTGTGTGTGTGTGTGTGTGTGTGTGTGTGTGTGTGTGTGTGTGTGTGTGTGTGTGTGTGTGTGTGTGTGTGTGTGTGTGTGTGTGTGCTAGTATGTGCGCACACGCATGCGGTGGTTGTATGGTCGTAGCGCTGAGCAAAACCAAAACATATCAAAACCGATATTTTGAACCTCTAACTGACCGAATAATCAATTAATCGAAAGGCAGTTATTTATCATTTATAAAGAAATATATATATTTTATTCAACAAATCGACACAAAAAAATATGTTTTTTTTAATTTTTATAACCGACTAAATCGATGAGTCTGATTAACCACTTAGGCCCTCTACTTTGTTGTACAATGGTGGTGCGCAACAATATAGCAAAAATCGTCCACAACCTCACAGCGCATCGCAAGCTTGTAGATCCGATTTTCACAGTAATAATAATATATAAATAATAATCATTCATTATCGAGGCGAACGTTTGACATACAGTACAGTGCATGTGTTTGTGTGCTAGTGTGTGCGTGACAAACACATAAGCACATAGCAGTTTATGTGTATTGGCCGCTTCTTTCCTGTACCACAGCAATGCTATGATTATCAGAGGGCTATCAAAAGGATGGGAACAGCTTGAAAGCATTTGAGCTGTGTGTCATTTTCCTCAAACAGCGAAGCCGCCGCATCGGGACAGTCGATCATGTAGAAGTGAATTTGGATTACGCGGATAACGGTAACGTTGGCAGATGCGACAGTTACTCTCTCAAAAGCATGGAAAGACATGCTTTTTGTCTGTGGTGCGGTCGGCGAAGCTTTGTGGGGATGCTTTACGGAAATGCCTTACGGAAATGCCACCTGAGCCTTTATCCATGAAAACAGATAGTCCAGTATCTCACCCAGGGCCAGCTGCCAACAACAACATTGCAGATGGTGTCGTCCATGCTGTGAATAAAACAAAAGACTGATGTCATACATATATATATATATATATATGCTATAGGGTTCAAGTGGTTAATATAAAAAATAAAAATAGAAAAAGTTTCTATCACACAAAGATTTGGAGCCCCTTGTAGTAACTCTGACCCCTAGGGGTCCCCGCTGTTGAAGACCCCTGCCCTAGACTCCACTGTGGTGGGCAGGTACTTTACCTCAGCGTCACCCGAGCGCCCATGCTGACTGATGCCAGATACCTGTCTGTGGATGCTTGTTCTTTACACCCCCTTTTCATTTTGAATTCTCTCTCTTCTTTTATCTTAGACATGCCCACCCTGAGCAAAAAGTGTGCGAATCAGAGGAGGAATAAAGCTAAAGGTGGCCTGTAAAAACAAGTTCTCATCCACAGAAAACAAAGGAGAACAAATCGGGATGACGGGGAGACTTTTCTCTCCTTGCATGAATAACAAGAGACGGTAGATGGATCTTATCTAAATAACATAAATCACCAGAGATTATAGCAAATCAAACAGAAACAGATTGGGGTATCCACATCTGAAAGAGCGGAAAGTCCCATCATAATCCTTTCATCCACTCATTGAGTCCTTTTTGTAATCAAACTCTTGTCAATCACCGTCTGATTAGAGCAAAAAGCCTGATCGGGCCTCCAGTGCCCCCCCTCCCCAAAAAAAACAGCATTTATTTACACAGGAAAATGAGTGTGGTTTCAAACATAATCTCCTTAACTCTGGGAGAGGTGGGTATCCTAATGCGGTCCACGGCACTTCCACGGAAAGTGCCCGCGGGCGAGGCCTCTGCTTTAATTGGGGGGCCAATGATTTCCCATCGCCGCCCCATTGATTTTTATTTGCATAGTTATTTGTCGATGGATACAAAGCCGGTGGCAGTCTTATCGATCAATCTGGCGGAACGCTGTGCGCTAAGACGGGAGAGACGGCGAGCAGCAGGATGCAAGGGTAAGATCATTAGAGCAGAAACGCAGAGTGTCAGCTCACTAGTGCACTACTCGGGGAGAGGCCATGAGTGATCATCACTCTTGACATGTATGCAATCCAGCCTCTCAAGCTCCTGATGCAGTCCGGGTGGATGCCAGTGGTGGACAGTAACAAGGTGCATTTACTTGAATACAGTTTTGTATTGTACTGCACTTGCGTATTTCGGATACGTGTGACTGTCTCTACACTACATTTAAAAGGGAAATATTGTACTTTTGATTCAGCTACATTTCTAGGAAGGAGATTGATTGTGTGCTTGAACTCCTATATGTTCAAATTATTTGTATTTTATTTTATTTATTTTTTGCATTTTTGCTCTTATTTGGAAAAGGTCTACATTTCAATACAGCAATGCGTTGCTTATTAAAAAGAACATGTACTTTATAATTTGTACTTTTGAATACTGTGTATTCCAGCACAATGATTCGAGTAGGCCTATACTTTTGACATAGCAACTTTCACTTCAGTACTGCAGTTGAGTAATATAGGAGTATCTACACTTCGACTCAAGTACTGGGGCAGACCACCACTGCCTGATGCCCGCATGTGTGCGCACACATTCAGGGTCTGTCCACACAGAGGTGGACTTTCACTTCAATGTTTTCACAGTGGAGGAACAATACGCACCTGTACCATACAAAGTAGCTTATCATACCTCAGACTGCCATTTGGTTCTATTGTTGTAGGCTAGGTTGTTCTGTTGTAGGCTACTTTTTCCATGCATAATACAACGATTCTCTATATTTTCTTTTCTTTCTTTTGTTTTCAAGGACCTCCTGTTTGACATGCACTAGGCCACAGGCCCTCGTTTTGATATGATTTTTATCACTTGGAACCCAAGTGTGTAATAGAATTATGGAAACGCATTGGGAGCTTATAGATCGTCTATTTTCACATGGCTTAAGTGGTTAATGAGTGTGGTTGCTATGGGCAACACACTATTGTATTCGGTCAGAGAATCTTTTTGCCAGCAAAGTGAACCTGCTTTTTGTTAACCTTTTGACTGATGTTATCTGGGTTGTAAGGCTGGATATCTTGGACAATATAATGTCCAATCAGACAGGATTGGTCATACTTCTCAATATTCAATATAAATGGTAAGACGGAATTAATTCCCAGTGGATTGCTCGCGACTCGTAACCCTAATAGTCTGAGGGCCGAAACTGATATTGAGACATATGCAGCTATCTCGGGGTAGACGTTGCCAACCTATTCAGAACTAATCTTTAACCTCTTGTGATGGGTTCTAGCCTGGTTGGCATCTCTGAAAATGATTTTTAGGTCATTTTATCACTAAATACTTAAAAGTGGTAAAATCGTATTTTGCTGCTATAATATTGAGCAGATTTGCCAATGTAATTATACATACTGCTAATGTGGTAATGTAATGAAAATACAGGTAGCAAAGCTAATAGAGGCTGGCTAAAGTGTTGATGAATATCTTTTTTGGGGGAGGTGGGATGGAGGATATGGCTGATTCTGTGTGGGCAGTCACACCTGGTTGTCAGGGAGCCAAATCTGATATTGACTTGACCTACCGGTAAGATAACACCTCTGAGTAAAAGCAGACAACCTATCCAGTATTAATGTTTAAACCCTTGTCATGCATTCTAGCCTGGTTGTAATCTCACAAATCAGTACTGACAAGTTATTTTTAATTTGCTGCAATAATGTTGAGCAATGTTGCATATGTAAATGTACTACTAATGTGGTAATGTAATGAACATGCAGGTAGCAAATCTAATATTAGAAGATGCTAGCAAGAGTAATGATGAATATTATTTCAAGAGCATGATGACCTGGTTTGCGGCTATGATCACAGACATGAGACAACTATAAACCGTTGGTCCTTCACCTACAATGAATGTGCAACATTGGGTACCTGATAATTTTATGCACTGACACATGATGATGAAGAATCAAAAGGGATCATACTGATGCCATGCATCTTTGTTGAACAGTTCCATAGATATCACATCTTCCAATAGGAGGATGTTTATGATCACTGAATTTGTTGGGAACCAACTGGTCACAATGAATAAAGCCTCTCCAAGAGAAAACCAAAAACATCTTCAAACTTCCTTGAGAGAGTGAGTCTTTCTATCAGTTTTTCCCACTGAAATTTGCAGCCACCTCTGCACAGTTATATAGAGAATAGTGTGCAGGAGTGTTTTTAGGCATAGGTGGTAGGCTCCCCAAAATAAAATAAAAAAATACAATTTAACACTGGCACATTTGGACGGTGGGTGAGTACACTGTTGGTCTGTACCAAGGAAAAGTTCAACATCAAGAAAGGGTCATTTATAAAGAGCAAAGATGAGGAGGGCCTGTTTTTTCACTTTTTGGTGTGTTTTTATGGACATTTTTAAAAGCATCTGTCTACCTCCGGTTTTCATGATTGCTTTGGAAAGTTCAAAGCTTTTAGAGGGCACTTGAAAAAGAGGAAATACGGTAGAAAGATGACAAAAGGCACAGAGCTGGCATTGAAGATATAATACTAACTTTGTTATAAGTGCTCCTCCAATATGTCATCCCTCTCAGCTTCCCTACCTAGCTCTTCAAAACTGTCACATAAAAAATAAGAAATTGTTACCATCAAACAATAACTTGGCGGCCCCCCTGCAAATTACTGAGGACCCCCTAGGGGTTGCAGACCCCTGTTGAATACCCGCCGGATAAAGGACAAACAAGTGGAATTGGAAGTGCTAGAATTTGAACACTAACATCGAAGCTGATGAATGGGTTTTCTTTCCTGATCGGATGAAATTGTTTATTAAACTGGGGATACTGTTATTGAACAAACATATAGGAATGATCAGAATATAGAGTTTTAACTTTTAATAAATACATGTATTTGTTTTAATCAAATAATATAAATTACAGCACATTTAACTACTTAAGAGTAATGGTTAGTTACCCGTAAGGTAATAAAATAACTCATTGATGATTGGGGTAGGTCACTATTTAACAAATGTAGTGGAGTAGAAGTTAGTCTGGGGGCCGAAACTGATATTGATATATATCCAGCTATTATAAAAAAGCTGTTACTCGCATACTGTACTTCTACATTCAGCTGATGCAACAACCAAGGCTATCAGAGGCTCATCATTCTCTGCAGAGACACAGATGTGCTGGTGTTAATTCTTACACTATGTTTGCATACCAACTGAGACAAGAAATGTGGATACATGAAAAAGTTCAAGATATCAAAATGTCAAGTGAGATACTAAATTATCTGTTAGCATTTAATGCTTCATTGCCAGTTCACTATAGGAAAAAAAGAGAGCCTGGAAATTGTTCCAGCCCTCAACTTTTCCACAACTTTGGTGAGGATGAAGTACCAAGTACAGCTACTCTCTCATTGGCAGTTTAACCACCTTAAAACTCCTTCTATGGGTACCGTCTAACAAAAAAAAAAGGTTGTCAGCTTCTACCCAAACAAAAGCAAAGCAAAAGTCATTTCTGAAGCACTTTTCAGTTTTGGCCCCCTGACTATAACCCAGTGCAACCACACTTGCAATTTCCCAGAATTGCACCTTTCTAGTTCAGTGTTCTCAAATGGGGGTACGTGTACCCCTAGGGGTACGCAGAGGTACTACAGGAGTACTTGAGAGAAAATGGAACATTTTAAACGTTTATTTACTATTATTTTTAAGTATAAATAATTGACACTTGGATGTGAACGTGCTGCTCTGTAAAGCTTTAAAACCAAATGAAGTAAGATTTTGACTAGCGCAACTCTTACTGAGTAGAAAACAATAGGCTACTTATTTTTATGTTCAACATATTGACATCAGAACTGGACTTTTGATGTCAGTATTTTCTAATAAAAATGTTGTTGTCGATTATAGGGGGTACTTGGATGCAGTAATCAGGAAAAGGGGGTACTGAAGCCCAAAAGGTTTGAGAACCACTGCTCTAGTTCATGATGTATTTTTGAAGTTTGGGTCCCAGAGTGACATCACATCTCTCCTTTGGATTGTTGAGCTAAAATGTTTGGTGGGAAGCACTGGTCTATAACACAAACTCCTCCATGATACTGTATATGTACTGTAGCTGTGTGCTCAGCAAAGGTTGATCTGTTCAACACCGCGTCAATGGTATATGCCTCACAAAAGTCAGTTTGTGCCAAGTCGAGTGCAGTGCCATTGTTCTCAGGCCAGTGAATCGACTTCATGCAGGCATATGTTCTGTCCCCCCGTGTCCAACAAAGCCTCCACGAGGCCCAAAAATCCTGTTCCAACACGTGTTTTAAAAAGCGTTGCGTCGGGTGCTTTAGTGCTCAGTTTCGCGTATTGCCTCAAATCGAATCAATCCCTCTCAGATTAGTCGTGTAGCGATATGTCCTGACACAAACTCTGACGTGTCTGGCTCCATCCGCAGAGACTTTGTCACAACAAGCAAAGCAATCCCGTTCAACCGCCCCTCCCCCCCCTCCCCCCCCCCCCCCCCCCACACACACACACACACAACTCCCATTTCCTTTCCAGAACAACCACAAAGGCGCTAAATGGATTAGTGCAGGTGATTATTGTCATTGTCACCAGTCTATAGGGTTAAGACTTTGTTGCCGTGTCGGGCAGAAACCTTGTATCTCCATATTTCAACTTTGCTTTGTAGACAAATGCCCTCTTCCCTTGGCGCACAGAAGCAAAGAGAATTGCTGATCGCCAAGCTCACAACACGCCGCGATGTAAGGGCCGTTGTGAGCTTGCAGGTCGGCTAATTTCACGCACGATTTTGGACATACAGTACAAGGTACAGCTACCGACTTGTGTGGGTGCAGTCTGTGTGTGTGTGTGTGTGTGTGTGTGTGTGTGTGTGTGTGTGTGTGTGTGTGTGTGTGTTGTGTGTGTGTGTGTGTGTGTGTGTGTCTGTGTGTCTGTGTGTGTCTGTGTCTGTGTGTGAGCAAAAAGCAAAAAAGCGGACGATATGGCGGGTGTGGGGTCTGGGAGAGAGAGAGAGAGTGAGAGAGAGAGAGAGAGAGAGAGAGAGAGATGAGAGAGGGAGAGAGAGAGAGAGAGAGAGAGAGAGAGAGAGAGAGAGAGAGTGTCACCATCTGCACCACCATCCTCCACCCCACGGGGGGGCGAGAGAATCTGGCAAGAATGAAAATTCAACATAAAGTTACAGATGGACGCTATGGAGAGATGAGCGAGGAAACGAGAAGGAGGAAGAGAGAGAGAGAAAGAGGAGAGAGAGAGAGAGAGAGAGATGAGAGAGAGAGAGAGAGAGAGAGAGAGAGAGAGAGAAAGAGATTTTACAGACACACTGAGAACAGAGCGGGGAAGCAGTGAGCCATAGCAGATGAACCCCCGCCTCCCATCAGAGAGAAAGAGAGAGAGCGAGAGAGAGAGAGAGAGAGAGAGAGAGAGCGAGAGACAGACAGACAGAGAGAGAGAGAGAGAGAGAGAGAGCGAGAGAGCGAGAGACAGACAGAGAGAGAGAGAGAGAGAGAGAGAGAGAGAGAGAGAGAGCGAGAGACAGACAGACAGAGAGAGAGAGCGAGAGAGAGAGAGAGAGAGAGAGAGAGAGAGAGAGAGAGAGAGAGAGAGAGAGATTTAGGGTATATGGAGAGCTATAGAGCACATAATAAATTGAAGAGGAGGGGATGGAGTTTAGAGACAGTGCCATCTGTGAATAGTTAGGCCTCGGGGGCCAGTATTTCTGATGAGGATTTAGCATGTGGCATTGCTGTACATACAAAACCAGTGTGGTGGGGTGGAAAGGGCATTAGATCATCTCACAGAAGTAAGTGCTGTAACTTCGCTTACGTATTGCTCAAGTAAGCGAGAATACTTGTGTTGAAAACATATATTACATGTTTAATTGCCTATGCATTTGATGTCGCAGTAGGCCTATATACTGTATGAAGTGAACAGACTCGAATCTGCATCAAACTTGCCAGAAACATAGGGGTACAGGGGTCTGCCATGAGAATAACACCAGGGGTCACAGCCCCCCTGGACAGCAACTACAGTTACTTCAGAACCATGGACAGCAGCAGCAGACATATCTGTACTATGATCTGGGCCTCTCTCCTCTCTCTCTCTCTCTCTCTCTCTCTCTCTCTCTCTCTCTCTCTCTCTCTCTCTCTCTCTCTCGTTTATTCTTTCACATTGTAAATTAAAATTGCCTAAAGGGTTGCTCCGATCTGCACCAAACTTGGCACAAACAGTACTGTTCAGGGGACTGCCATCAGAATAGCCAGAATAGCACATGTGGCCGCCACGGCCACAAGATATGTCAGGGCCCCCTTGGACCACAGGCACATTGTTGCTCCAATCCGTGGGTTGGCCATGAGAATAGTCACACCAGAGGCCAAGTCAGGGGCCCCTGGGGGCCACACTGTTAGAGAGATGTCCTTATGGACACTTCCTTAGGAGGAATATATAAATGATGTATGAAGCTGTTATGCTCAAGGACAGCCCTAATAGGGTGAATCCTAAATCACCAGTATATTAGGTTGAGTTGGAGAGATGGAAAAGTTCAGTAATAACCAGGATAGGAGTGGATATACCAGAGAAGCCCCATCACCTCAACTGGCTGGCTCCATACTGTCTGCTGATTACTCGAGCAGCCATGTTAAGAGAGATTGGACGCCTTCATGAGAAGATCCACATCTCACCAGATTGGGCGCTTTCATAGGAAGATCCACATCTCACTGACACACTCATTATACTGTCAGCTAGTTACTTGTACCCCAAACCTCAATAAGGAGGTAAACCGCCCTGACCAGCGGAGCTTGGATAATCTGCTACCAGCACTCCAAACTATTTAGAACTATATGCTGTATATTAGTTCTCCCCATCACTGTTGCTCCAATCTACACCACACAAAACACTGTTCAGGGGTCTGCCATAAAAAGTAATATCAAAGGGGGGATGGGGGGGTTAACACTTCAAATGGCCATAACTCGTTGACCATCGCGCCGAAAATCTAGATAATTAAAAGTACAAAAGTAGAAAAATACACAGCCTGACAATCTAGTCAATCAAAAGTAGGCTACAAAAGTAGTCAAATGTGACACAGTCCACAAATCAAACAAAAACCTTCTGGCTCTGTTATTGTTCATCCAAGGCAATTTAAAAGAACACACACTGGCTCTGGTTTTAGTTATGCTGAGTATGGACCATTGGTATCTGAGAACAAGTATATTGAGGTGCAGTACACATTTATAATATTGTGCATGTGACTACATCTTATTCTACTCTGCACTGGCAGCAGTTCTACCCGTCTGAATTCATCTCTACCAACATGAAATCGTAGGGGTTGCATTTCATCAAGCTCAGAATGATATTACTTTGCCTGACCAGCAGTTTGTCCCTAAATTTTCCTGTCAAACAACAGTTTAAAGCAGAGCAAGCATAATCAAAATGCCAACGTATCCAATGATGGCACAAGAGGTTTCTTAACTGAAAAAAGTCATAACAAAGGAATTTGAGTTTGCTGGCAAACTTAGGTTATATGTTCGCAGCAATATATTCACAGCAGGGTGACTGCTCCAATATTATTTCTATTCCTTTAAGGACTGTGAGTTTGGATGAGTATGCTTAATATGTAACTGTCTACAACTGACAACTGTATCCCATTTATGACTATTCACTCCTATCCCAACCAGAAGCCCTGGATAAACAATGATGTTCGCTTGAGGTTAAAGGAGCGTAACAGTGCTTATAAATCAGGGGAGAAGGAATGCAAAAAAAAAAAAAAAAAGGATGCATACGACCTACAGAGAGCAAATCAAATCCTCTAGAAGACAAACTGTAAAATAACTACAGTGTCTGTGACTCGCAGTGTGTGGAGGGGACTGTAGGTGATAACACACTACAAATCAACACCTCTGACTATAGTACTAAAGTACCAGGCAAACGTCATCATAAATATGCCTCAAATAATAATGTGCCTATAAGTAGAATTACTGGTTTTAGAATGTACTCATAAAGGTATGTGAAATAGCTACTCAACTACAGTACTGGGAATATTTGTAATTGGGTGAATTGTCACTAATTACATGTGCATGTGTGTGTGTGTGTGTGTGTGTGTGTGTGTGTGTGTGTGTGTGTGTGTGTGTGTGTGTGTGTGTGTGTGTGTGTGTGTGTGTGTGGGTGCGCGCGCGCGCGTGCGCGTGCATGTGTGCGCGTGCGCGCGTGCATGTGTGCGTGTGCATGGTACATCAAGCCTCCAGATCATTGGCATATATTTACGCTATGCGCAAATAAGGCACGTCTCAAGGAGGTCAGACTCTGTTAGCGTGGTTAGCTGTCTAAATCACATATCATGATGTGCCCCATGTCTGGCCCTGGTGCTCTTGAGTACAAATTTACTTTACTTTTTCTAGGTTTCTTTTACTTTACTGGAGTATTTCCAATTTCCACTACTTTGACTTCTACTTCAAAATACTTTTATACATTTGACAACTTGAAATGGGATAATGATTAAGGATGGAGCTTGTTAATCTTTATTGATAATGAGCACCTTGTCAATCCTGCTTATCGAGCCGGGCTTTTATCAAGCCCAATATTGAGCGGTTTCTAATATTTTGTGGAAAGACGTGAGACAAATTCACGACAACAAAACTGGTATCTTTTTTTATTGGCCAGTTGTTGTGACTGAAACTGTGGCTGACCACCTATGACCACCAAACAATATATGGCAAAACAATTGACAAAATATAATCATTAACACAATCATCAATGGCTTTATATTATGAATAGTACTGTACTAATTTCTTGATCGCATCTTGTCTTGATTGTTTAATCATGATGTCATGGGCAGCTATGCTTGATAACAAGCTTGATAATCCCAAAGCTTATTGATACCGGGTACTCATTACATTTGTTATCGGGTTTGTAGCGGACCCTTGTTTTGAGCTCCATCCCTAATAATGACTACTTTTACTTTCGGTACTTTAAGTACATTTTGATGCCAATTCTTCTGTACTTTTGCTCAACAACATTTTTAATTTCCGGACTTTACTATACTTTTACTTAAAGGGGAAGACCACCCATTTTCAATATTGAACTATGTCATTAATATACCTTAGAGGAGTTAAGCTGAACAGCTTAACTTAATAAACAGCACAGCAGTGTGAAGAGGAGAATCATGAACCGCCCACCGCCAGAACGTTTGAAGCCGTCTGTTCTTGTATGAGGATATTAGCAACCACCAGTAAATCACTGGATTTACAGGTTCTTTTGGAGACTAACCATCTTTCTAGAAGCTCAACGCTGTGTGCGTCTGTTTATTTCGTCCTGGGCTAATCTCACAAACTGCTGGACTGATCAGAGCCAATTGTCATGACTCTTGTGTGCTCTGCGCGTGATAGCAAAATGCAGCTTCATTCTGCCAAGACCCACCCTGCCTGCCAGGGGCGTCACAAGGGTGGGAAAAGTGGGACTGAGTTACCAGGGCCCAAGGTGGAGGGGCCTTAATTATTTTATACTTAAGCTATTGAAAAATAGCAGATATACAAGCTCACAGTGCGGCACCGAGTGCCATTCTGTGAGCTTGTAGATCTGCTATTTTTGAAAAGTCGTGAAAATGTTGGTGCGACACCCCTGCTGCTGCGTTCGATTGGCTGAAAGCCTTGCATGCAGCCCACTAGTCCCTTTGAGCGGCTGTTGCCGGTCGCAGAAGCAGTCGCCACAACAATGTTTACCATTCTGTCCCCCTGGTTTACTAATTCGCTGAGTCGGCTCATGCGACCTTCGCAACGCTCGGCACGGCTACTCGCTCACTACAGCTCGCTTGTCGGTGTCTCACGTGGATCAAGGTCGCCTGAGACGGCGTGCCTCCGTCATGGTCAATAATTAACTATACTTTATCGGCCAAAAAGTTGTCTGCGGTGGCAGAAAAAAATGTGCACAAGCTGGATGCAAACCCGGGGTGCATGGATGGAGAGTCGAGTGATTTGCCAACCAAGCCACAGAAGCCAGTGCTGAGATGGGGCATTTGGTCTGTATTAGTAGGGGAGGAGAAGCCTTGTGTAGGGGAGGGGCCTCGCGAGGCTGTCACTCAAAGTGACGCCTGGCCAATCACAGCGAGTCTTTTCCAGGACTAGGCAGAATGGAGCTGTATTTCGCTATCATGCTTACTCTGCCAGTAGGTCAAGGAAGTACCTACAGGCATTTAAAGACCCTTTACACAGGAAATGCATTGTTTAGGCATTTCCTGCTGAGAGCAGTTTTTCTTGTAGGCACTAAAAACTTCACCTGATGACACGTACAGGTGAGTTTGAGTGATGTCATTAGAATCACTGATGGCAGAAGACTGGTGCAGTTTGTAACCACAGGTATAAAAAGCTAGATACCTCTTCCGCCGCTGTAGTTCATTGGAGCGACCCCTCAAACTGGATAGGCAGAAGTGCGGAAGTGCTAAAAGCACGCTGCCACTCAAAGTGACTACTGGCCAATCGCAGCACATGTTTTCCGGGACTTCAATTCAACCGAACGTCCCCTTCTGTGACACAAATGGAAGCGTGCTTCAGAATTCAGGAAGCTTGCCTTACAAATTATGCCTATCCTCCAAGACGGACGGATGACATGGAAAGGAGGCATTTGTGTTTCTTTCACCATAGTGAAAACTGGAGAGGGCACTTTTTAGAGACAGATAAAAGGGGAGGGGCTCAAGCCCCCTTTTATGTCTAGGTGTGCACGTGCCTGATGGGTCCTGCAATGTCCAGTTGAAAACTGTGGGTTGCGCACACCCAGCTCATTGCTGGTGCTGGACAGTGTTTATTTACTTAAGATTAATTACATGGTACAATGTTTCGGCCACAGTTGGCCTTCATCATCGGTATTGGCCAGACAATGTCACGCACACGCACAAACGCACACACATGGGCACACACAGGCTGTGAGCAAATACGATTTTTAGGACACCGATTTTATAAATGCCATTTTTATATTTCTCCTTGTCATTCGTTATAATTTACAGTGTGCAAACACACACGCTCATGCTCTCTCTCTCTCTCTCTCTCTCGCTCTCTCTCTCTCTCTCTCTCTCTCTTGCTCTCTCTCTCTCTCTCTCTCTCTCTCTCTCTCTCTCTCTCTCTCACTCTCTCACTCTCTCGTGATAAGTGTCAGCATTATTGACCGTGGCTGGCTGTTATTGCTGTTCAGCTCGCAGTAATGGAGGGCAGGCTACAGTGAACAACGCTTTAAAGAGTGCAGAAAGAATGCTGAACGCTGCTCTGTTGAGTGGGAGTCTGAGGAAACAGGAGTACCTGCACTGTAAACTCCCCAGTGTTCATTTAACCTTGAGAGTGTCAAAATGTGTCTTCTAACGCTCTAAAAGTTTAACTGACACTCAGAATATTGCAGCAGCTGAACGCTTACACTGCCAGCAACCTGGACTTGTGTGTGTGTGTGTGTGTGTGTGTGTGTGTGTGTGTGCGCGTGGCAAATAGGCAATGTACAAGCTCACAATTAGAGCTTAAATCGGGCCTAAAAAAGTGAGCCCGGCCCAACCCAGCCCGACAGAATTTCAGCCCGGACCGAGCCCAAGCCCGAAACATAATTGACAATTGGAGACCGGCCCAGCCCGAAAACCGACAAGATATATGATGCAGACGGCAGCATCCTTTTTTCCCTCATACAATATTGGTGATTCGTTAAGAACAGTGTCATTCTACCATTTTCCAACTGTCTTTATAGAGCCTATATATAAAAGACAATCCTTGTTTGTGTGCAAGAATGGAAGTGATTTAAATAGAAAAGTTTCAGACAATATTCAGTGTTTTGGAAGTACTGAGGATATGACAATAATATTATTATCATTTGGTTCCCACTCCTTGGGGTGTTTTTTTGTCACTGTAAATGTGTCCTCTGCATTTAACCATCCTCACAACGCCTCATGCTGCGAGGCGTTGTGAGCTTGTAGATCGGCTATTTTCGGCAAAGAGGTTTGGTGTAGAGGGGAAAAATGAGCACACTAAGTACAGAGTGAAAGACAGTTCAAGTTTATTATGTATTGATGGTCCAAGTGGTTAAATATCTGAAAACCCAAATTGACATGAATCCAAAATACACTGATGATTGTGCTGCCAACTGATTAAACTATATGGAATCTATGAAAAGGTTGCAGGGGTTCCTGCTTCATCTCTCTCTCAGCTAAAGGGTCCTTGGCCTGAAAACGTTGACGACCCCTGCTATAACTATTGGGGGCAGTGAACTGCCATCAGTAGGCGCTTGGGGAGCAGTTAGGGGTTAAAATAATGTTTACCAACATTGGGCCTGATTCATCAATCTGGTCGTAAATATAGTGTAAATAAAGTGACTAAATCTGGCTTATATTTCTGTTTTACCTTCAAAATCCCTTCGAAATCCCAGACAAAAAAACATTGCTGAATCTGACCCCTAACTAAAGTGGAAGAGCCAATCAACTTCAATCACAGGGCCCTGAGCACAGACACAGATTTGCGCTTTCAACTCTTTGGTTTCTGCGAAATGGTTTGGCGCCAGAACGGTCTGCAGAAGACACGTGATAATGTGAATTCACGCGACCGGAATGGTTTACCAGGCCATTTCACATTCATTCCTTGCATAAGGCTTCCCCCTGCTGTCAGTTTGGCTACAGTACAGATATATGTGTCCATTGAAAAGGATTATGTTTGTAAATAATCCATAGATAATTTTCTATAACAAAAGGTAAGCTACTTTTTGATGGCACCAGCACAAATAAATAAATAATAAATATGGCAGTAGAACGGTTAAGGTTAAAAGCAGATAGTTTCTTTCATGGCTTACTATCATCAGTGATGGCATATTGCACATCTACTGTACCATATATAGATATATAAAAAAACATAGAACCTAACCCAAAAAATACCTCAAAGGTTTCCTATATCAAAGCCTCAACGAGAGATAAAATGGTAGATCTGAAATGAGGTCTGACATGCAGTCAAACAGAGGCCCAGAAGGCCGTGTCCCCCTGCTGAGCTCAGGGAGTGGTCAATTGAGCATGGCACTCGTTCATCATCACACCCCCGCATGGGCGAGCTGCACTGGAAAACTCTCTCAGGCACAGGGAAGAGCGCACGGTAGAGATGCGCGGATAGCGGTTTTAGCCGCGGTGGACCGCGGTGATCCGCGGTGCAGTCGGATTTGGATCAATCAAATATAATTATTAATTAATTTCGGATATCCGCGGATGAAATAATGCAGGAAATAAATTATGGCCTAATATATCTATCAATAAAAAGCGAAATCTAGGTATGCTTGTGTCTGTGTTAGTGTGTGTTATTTTGTATACTTTGTAAAGTAACCATCATTTTTCATGAGGCAATGTGCAGTCCACGATAAAACTAAACAGCTGTGTCCACTTAAACGGCATCACGGCATGCATCGTCGCACTCATCATTACCTCTTGTTGCGCTGCGCTTAAAAGTGAATCTCTCCATAGTCCATATTGTAAAGTACTGTACAGTAGGTAAGTTAAACTTCCCACTAAATTGTGTTTGTTCCTCTCGCTTTCGCTCTCTCCCTCGCTCTCTCTTTCTCTTGTGTGTCTGACTCTGTCTGCCTGCATGTCTGGTTGGTCTGCATCGACGCACAGCACCGACTCCAAAAAAAAAAAAAAAGAAAGAAAAAAAGACGAACGGAGACATTCCGTAGGCTAGATCAATGCATTTCTGTGATCGCACAACTAAGAAAACTAACAGGGAATAGCCTACCAGAAAATAATATTAGCCTAATAATAAGGGTAATAATAATAATAATACTTTTGAAGTTGCGGATGAGGATGGTGCGGATTTATAAATTGGATGATATAATTAATGCGGTTGGATAATGGGCGGATAATGAATTTGCGCGGATGGATTCGGATGACTTCAGAAGCCTATCCGCGCATCACTAGCGCACGGCCATGTGTGAGCATGCAGCGCAAGCTATACTGTACAAACATGTCAGTTACTGTAATTCTATGGCACTACGTTTTGCAATGTAGAGCAATTCAGTATTATTGCGACCGTAGGTCGCATTTACTATCAAACCCTGCACAAAGTGTAAGTCCGTCAGTCAGTCAGTCAGTCAGTCAGTCAGTCAGTCAGTCAGTCAGTCTGTCTGTCACACCTCACACGTCACACTCTTGCCCTGCTCATATCTCCGCAACCGTTGCCCAGATCCATGCCAAATTTTGCACACACACTCCTTACCTGCCAAACTACAACCTCCAAGGACCCCCGGAGCTCCAGGGACCCCCAGGTCCCTGGGGGACCCCCAGATGTAACAAATGACCAAATGTGCAAAAATGAACAAATGACCACCCCAACGGGGCTGCTCACGGGGAATTCCCGGGGACCACCGACTCCTGGTGCTCCAGAACGGATGCAAAAGTGGTGGCGCCCCCAGTGGAGGACCCCCTGCCACTGCAGCGTACATAAAATGCCGTAACTCGGGCTAGGAGCGACCGGGAGAGCCGGGGCCGGTACCTATTCGTCCGCCATTTCTCACATGGCCCTCTTCTAGCGCCACCATGTGGCGGATTCTTGCTAAACACATTTTTGGACACTGCTCCTACAATTTTTGCCCTAAAATCACTCAAATCGGTACACAGTATGTCTACACTCATGTCATCAACATGGATCTGTCCCATATAGCGCCACCTTCAGGCCGATTTTTTAAAACACATTTTTGGACACTGCTCCTACAATTTTTGCCCTAAAATCACGCAAATCGCTACACAGTATGTCTACACTCATGTCATCAACATGGATCTGTCCCATATAGCGCCACCTTCAGGCCGATTTTTTCAAACACATTTTTGGACACTGCTCCTACAGATTTTGCCCTAAAATCACACAAATCGGTAGACACTATGTCTACACTCAGCGCCACCATCAGGCCGATTTTTTTCAACCACATTTTTGGACACTGCTCCTACACATTTTGCCCTAAAATCACGCTGCGACCTGACGGTCGCTTATCTCCCGATTAGGGAGTCTTACTGGTAATAATAGTTATTGTTGTTTCTAGCTACATTTGGTAGCCCCCTAGGCCTACTGTATTCCCTGACCAATGTGTTGTAAAGCACCTGTCATGGAAAACAATTCTGAATCTTGGATATTGGATTTCAACTTTTATCCCCCCCCCCCCAAACTCCTACAGTGTTTTGCCATTAAAATGTACCCTTGCTATGCGTATTGAAATTGGTTATCTCAAACGGAATACAATAACACTACCTGTCCCTGTACAGGCACTCACAAATGCTCTTAATTTATTCTAGAGAAAGATAAAAAGGTTAGAGACACATTCATTTCTAATGTGGACAAACGTGATTGTGAGTGGTCTGGCTTTGGGTGATCTATCGCTGCATTCAGCCACTATAGCCACTAGGCTAAGGTGTGTCTTTCCTCCACTAATCCACCACATGAAAGCTTAAGAACTGAGCTGCTTTGGAGAAGGATGCCTGCCACTCCCGCAGTGCCTTCCTTTGTAGGCTGTCTCTAACAGGCCAGCGCCAGCAGAATCTCTTGGCTTTGTAAGCGCCTGTGGGACACCGGTGCGGGGAAGGTCATGCTTTATAATGTTACCTGTCAGCCTGCCAATACGGTTACACCCCAGAAAGAAAATTAATTAGCTTGAAATGGCAGCGTCAAGCGAGAGAGGGAGGGGCGTGACATTAAGGGAGCTGAACAATAACTGGCGTTTAATCCCATCCTGGCGAGAGAACAGACGCAGGGAAGAAGCAGAGAGGGGCTGGTGGGTAGCGTCCAAAAAAAGACATGGTTGTGCTATCGAACAGTTCCAACTTTGATGGAGGTGGGTTGCTTTGATATGATATGAGGCATAATTAGTGATGCGCATGTGTTTCATGAGATAAAAACAACAACAACAACACACCTTCCCGGCTTTGATGTGCAATGGGAAACCTTCCCTGGAAATCACATGCCAACTGTAGCGTTGGCTACCTGAGGCAGCCTTGATGCACCCAGCCCTGGCCTGCCATTATGGAGCTCTCCCAGACCTGGGGTCCTTCATGTTAAAAGCTCTGAAAGAGTGTAGTGTACTATATAATCATAGTTTCATTGCAATTTATTGCCTCAACACCCATCAACTAGTTCCGAAATAACTGATGAATAAATGATGTCCCTCCTTTTAACCTGCAACCACCTCTCTCTTGAAAATCTCATTTATATAGCACTTTTCACCCAAGCAAAGGAAACCTTGCAAGGTATAAAGTTGGTCGTCGGCATGCAGGTATAGGTGGTTCAGTGTCTTGCTCAAGGACACCTTAGACGCTAACCCAGTGGGAGCTGGGTATCTAACTGAGAATCTCCTTCTGTCTGTTTCTCTGTCTGTCTCTGTCTCCGCCTCTCTCTGTGTGACCAAAATGCTCATGTCTGTAATTGTAAGAACGTTGTAGATCTGTGTGCATTGTTTTTGAGTTTTTTTGGACCTCAACAGCTACTGGAGAACAGCTACTGTACACAGTCAGTGGAACTGTGTTGCTAGGAAACGGCTCGGGTCCAAGTTTATTTCATGTCAGCTACTGATATTCACAAACACTGCAACAGCAAATAATCCATTTAGAATGAATATGTTGTCAGATGTGAAAAGGTCTATAGCTGAGGGCAACAGGCAACAGTGCTTAGCAGTCGGAAAGGGCACAAGAAACAGCCATTTTGATTTGATCGCACCAGGACATTAAGTCTAGGTGCCAAGACCACAGTGATTGACAAATGACTTACCATGGAAAGGGGTCTATAGTCATAGCCTGTGTCTAGAAACAGAGCATGTTATCGATCGTGCTGACAAAGGCGCTGTCATTCTAGTCCCTTGGGAGTGTTGGAAAGCAGAAAGTAGGCTGTTCTTTATGACAAGTCAAGTGGGTGCAGGACAGTGCATGGGTGGTGCAGTTGCACAGTGCCATTATGTCTTCTCAAGGGTTAAGTGTTCTGGCATACTGTGCCACCGTGCAATGTCCCTAAGGGATCTCTGTCTGCATGGGACAATATACAGTATGCTGCCATACGCTTGGATGAACACATTCCCAAAATCAGTATTTGATACCAAACTGGGTTCGTTTTTTTGTTTTTTTGTTTTGTTCATGGAAACAAAGAAAGAAAACAAGACAAGACACATGTTAAAGAGTTGGTGCCATAATTTTGTATTTTTCTGTTTTGTATGTGTCTATAGAGTTAATACTCAAATAGACCCCAGCTGTGTATTGTTGGTTACTTCCTGAAAGCTGAAAGCCTCAAAAGGCCTGATCGAAAAACAGAGACATCATAAACTCAGCCCCTCCCCCTTTACCATACACCCAACAATGTGGGTGTGTCTAACTTCATCTGGGTCACCACCCACCAGACAACCAGGCATACTTAATGAACTGGTGGGTGTGGCCACATAAAAACATAATTTAACACTTTCTGTGTTTTAGGGGGGAAAAGAATCTTTAAAGAGGAGTTAATTAACTTGGGAATCT
The DNA here is from genome assembly GCF_963921795.1 of Nannobrachium achirus. Lineage (NCBI taxonomy): Eukaryota > Metazoa > Chordata > Actinopteri > Myctophiformes > Myctophidae > Nannobrachium > Nannobrachium achirus. Next base: position 21,148,646 of record NC_137830.1, read on the forward strand.
CCAAACATCAAGAATAAATCCATGTCCTTTTAACTGCTCAAATACCAACACTTACACACGCACGCACGCACGCATCTACGCACGCGCGCACGCACGCACGCACGCACACACACACACACACACACACACACACACACACACACACACACACACACACACACACACACACACACACACACACACACTAACCCACTGGTACTCGTCATTTGGTGCATAGCGTAGTAATATGTTTCAAATATCACATTGCACAAAAAAAGCTCTGGATTACATCATCAAGGAATCATTTCATGCAGCGAGCAGACTTTCAACTTCAGACTGAAGAAATCTTGAACAGAATGGGGTCGAAAGCCATTGGATATGTGAACTGTGCATCAATAAACTATTATTATATAAGCAAACATTTCCCAACAACATTTCCCAACCAGGCTGGTTCATCACTATCATGGCATGTCATATATTTTAACCTGTCATCGCTATGATCAGCATGTTGCAGCAGTGATAGCTGAGTGGTTAGTGTCCATACCTAGGACTCCGAAGGTCCCAGAGGATGCAGGTATGATTCCCTGCTCCAGCTATCACTGCTCCCCTCCCTCGCGTTCCTTGTGGGCAGCACTGGGTTCAGCTGGGTTAAGTTGAACACTGAATTTCCCTTGTGGGATGACGTAGGTAAATTCATGTCATTATAGGCATACATTTGTTCAGATATTTTAAAGATGTTAAACACTCGTCCATACCTCCAAATGCATGCATCCCTACAGATCCCATATCCCATAATGCTAATAAATAGTTTAATTCCAATTTTAGATCTATGCATTTACAATCTAGGCATTTAGCAGATGCAAGGACAGCACAAGGTAATACATCAAATGCACAGAAATAGTAATCTAGAATCATATAAGAACCTACAGTATCATCAGCCTAACAGTAGAATAACCAAATGAACCAAATTATTTTCAATTTGATGTTTTTCAAATGATGTTTCCATAATGACCATAAGATCTAAAAGTGTGTACATAATGATTTGGTGAGAATGGCCCATCTACTGTACAAGCTCACAGTGCACACTGTGAGCTTGTAAATGGAATATTGTCTGGTGAAGAGATTTTTAGTGCAATGGGAAAAAGGAGGGGACAAAGTACGATCCCCGGTCAGAGCAGACAACAAAGTATATAAGCAGGGGAGTCACAAGGGGGGGAAAAGTGGGACTGAGTTACTAGGGCCCAAGGTGGAGGGGCCTTAATTATTTTATACTTTAGCTATTGAAAAATAGCAGATATACAAGCTCACAGCGCGGCTGCGAGCTTGTAGATCTGCTTAGAGTACCTCTACAAGACATCATTTGTGCCAACTGCACAAATAAATAAGACATTGTTTGAATAGTTCCAACCCCCACAGCCCTTGATCACTGTTGCACTGTTAATATATATGTCTGGGATGCATTTTTTATAGTTTTTTAATGCATTGTGTATTCTATGTATGTGTTATTGTTGTATACTGACTGACTGACTGCATGTATGCCAAAGACAAATTTCCAATTTATGGCAAATTTGAGTGACAATAAAGTTATCTTATCTTATCTTATCTTATCTTAGAGCCACAGCCAAGGGCATGCCAATGTGCAAGAGCAAAGTAGACACAACTAAAATCTAACATTAATTTTATAAGCTGCAGCTATGTTGCTTATGTAACCCAGATATTTATTGTAATTAATTTACAGACGCTCCCTGTAAATGCAGGATAGACGTTCCCTAGAAACAGGAAGGAACTCTTGTTCTCAGAACTGGCCGATTATCAATTCAAAGACTTGGGGAGTAGAGACTTCCCTCCTTGGGAGTTCAGACTAGCAAGTTCTCCTTGGGAGAAGGGACTTCCTTGGACTGGAGGACGGGAGGAGGGTAGTTCTGCTATTGGAATAGCAGCATACTCAATGACGTCACCATCTCAGCTTGCTTCAGGGCATTCCACTGCGCGTTTCTGTGAATAGGCCTATATTCTGGGCAGATCTACAAGTTGGACACATTCATAGCAGTAGATCTGTTCTTTTGTTCCAACAGAGGATAAAATGTGCTCATTCAACAGTCATTGTGCACTTTACAACTAAACATATATATTAGAAAAAATAAAACAAAACACAACACAACACTTTAATTATAAATATAATATAGCCCACTGTGTGTACAGCCCTGGGTGATTATCGTATTATGCCATTCCCATGGAAATCTTACTGCAAGTGGCCAAAAATGTAATAATGAAAAATAAAGTCAGATATAACATCTAAGCTACTCTTCAATAAATGACTTTTCAGGGCTTAATGTGCATTGACAATAAAACGAAATATGAAATAATGAAACAGCCTTGCCAATTCATTTGTTCATTAAAGTGTAGCCTATATTAGGTCAATATAATTATAAAATTGATTGATTGAATACAATCAAATTAAATACTGCAGACTATTTTAAGCATCAATATTTAAGCTAACAGTAAAAACAAGTTGTGGGAGATTGCACATACTGTAGTGTAGATGGTGCTGTTGAACAGTTTATTGACGGAGAAGCAAGAGAAGAAGAAATGTTGAAAGGCATTGTGGGTAATTTGCTCTGAAAAGTCTGTGCAAGTCTGGTCCAGAGCAGACTTGGTAAAGTGTGAGGATCGGAGCGGATCAAGTCTACCTGGTATTTGGTCTCTACTTGCTCAGATGCAGACTTGAGGATTGGAATAGTACTTGGGCGGCGACTGATGACGTATCACAAGTTCACGAGGAGGCAAGTAGAGACAAGTAGGCACATTGAAAAGGCCCAGTGTTCTGTTTACATCTTGTTTTGCACCCAAGCTGCATGCAGGAGCGCATGAAACTGAATTCAGATGTATTTAAAGTTATACCATGTAACTTTTTTTATAAAACAAATCTTAAAATTATCCTAACTCTTAAATCGCTAAAGTTTTAGAACACCCACTCCGTTATTTTCAGCTTCTGAAGCCTTCTCTTTATATATTTTCTTCTAGCAGTGACAGGGGCGGGATTTCCCGGCAAAATGACGTCATCATACACTACCGGCCAATCACAGCGAGGGTTATAAACTGCCGGCCAATCACAGCGCATCTTGAAGTGGGGTCGCTAGCTATCACAATAGGGCGGCCATATTTGTAGGCGCCCGTGTGTCTCTATCTATACTCGGGTGAAACACTCCGTTTCTCCGGAATGCCTGAACGCACAGGAACCAGGGACCCCTCCAAAGATAGATGGAGGCGAGATGGAGGCAGACGCGGGGGTGACGCGGGGGTGTGAGGCCCGGTCCGCGGCGAAAAACGGCCGAAAGACGCGGACGCTACTGACCACTAGTTGAGCAACTTACACAGTATAGCTTTAAATTATGATAGAGCTCTGTGAGATTTAGAACAAAAATGCATAGGCCTACTACTTTCCATAAGGTGGAGTTTGAAAGGAGGCGTTGCAGGGTTGCCAGAGAGAGACACAAAAGAGCCATAGTTGTTTTAGTTTTTTCTCAAAGTGATTTCTTTGATTATCCTGGTGAGTTGGCTGCTCAACATTTACATTTTGGTGCTGGATTTGCATTTTGTTATTTTTTTTTTTTTTTTTAATGTTCAGTATTTGATGATTATGCTGGCGTGTGGCATATAAAGTAAGCGTGTGTGTGTGTGTGTGTGTGTGTGTGTGTGTGTGTGTGTGTGTGTGTGTGTGTGTGTGTGTGTGTGTGTGTGTGTGTGTGTGTGTGTGTGTGTGTGTGTGTGTGTGTGTGTGCGCACAATATATTGGTTAAGCTAAGGTGCTGAAAACAATAAGAGTAAAAATCCTGATATATGGATTAATTTGAAATGTGAAGAGAAAAAGAATCAATAGACTTTTTAACTTCCAGGAGTCCAGGACCAATATTTAGGTTATTGTGATGGCATTGTTTTTAAGTTGAGACCATATCATAATGGTTTTTGCACACTTGTGGCTATGGAGGCAGTTTTTCTTTCTTGAGGGAGGATTCTCCATGCTGACCAAGTGGTGCTGCTTCATGGAGAACCTAAACCCTAACAACACATCAACCCTGTGGGAAGACTTCACCCTGTCCAGTTACAGCTGACCCGTTCAAGAGTATGGTAGGAAGAAGTAAAACACTTTTGGGGGGAATTTGGGGATTTTGAGTTTTTCCTCTGAGATCTCAGTATTTTGATTGGGCTTCACTAAGTAAGAGACTGCTATTTTGTGTAGGTCATAAGAAAGAAACCTCAAGGAGCTTAAGGTTGGCTGAATACTATCTTTGTGACTAGAGTACATTTCTGTGCACACTACATTATTTGTTGTTGTTCACACATTTGATGTTAAAACCTACTTGAGTCATAAGTAAAAGTCGTTTTTTTGGTGTAGTCTTTAACCTGAATTGAAAACCAACTACAAAATCAGCTTTCCTGAGTACAAGTTAAGCAGGATGGAATGGAACACTTCAGAAATGAGTTCTACTCTACATGATCCACCGCCCAAGACTGCAAACACCGCTATCTTCCTCCCCCACATTCTGGCTCAGAATCAGGGGAAATATAGCATTCTTGGATGTTTTGGCTCCTTGTTTTGTATGTACGTTACTGTAGCCCAAGAGAGGGCCTCTGTTCTCACTCTGTTAGAATATTCCCTCTGAAGCACTTAGCCTAATAATTACAGATCATTTATTCCCTGAACTAATCAGCCCAAGTGTTTTTTTTGTTTAGTTTTTTTGTGTCTTCTTTAAAAACAACATGAGAGAGGGTCTTCCAGGCTAAGAGGGCTAAACAACTCACAACACTTACTCAATTTGAGTCGCATGTTTCAAATTGTTTGTGTGTTTCACATGTTTACTATTTGTTTGCATGCATGTGTGAGTGTTTCTTTGCAGTATTTGCCTTGTTGTAAAGGCTGGCTGTTACGCAAGCCGTTGCCTAATCTCATTAGGGACCAAAATATAATTACTTTGCGAAAGCAGGCGGTTTGTGCGTTCCCCTCCGACGATGTGCTCGTCTTCATAAAACGTTGCCTTGCGTGAACAGCACACACAAGGCGAGGGCGGCTAAGGCCTCACAGGGTCTGGATGGAATGAAAGAAACTATAACTTTCAACACTGCTGCAGATAGAAAGGCAATCCAAATTAAACAATCTCTAGCAGCTGCTGTTTCGAATAGATTTTTAGAATGCTTGTTCTGCCTGCACATAATGTGTGCCAACACTGACCACAAGTTCCTCACTTTTTCAGTTTTTATCCGCAGTGTACAAAGGGTTCACAGACAGAATAATATTTTGAATGTAGATTACCGACAGCACACAACTTTTTTTCTGGTAAAATGTTGCAGATAATAGACTTATACATACTATACAAAGAGTGCACAAAGATAATCACATTTAATTGGTAGATCATCATTAATAAGTATAAATAAATTTTATAGATTACAGAGGATTAATGAACAACTAGAAAGTCTGTTTTATTTCTCTCCAAAATCCCTTGAATATGATGCAAAATTATTAAGGATTACTGTGATTATGGGAAGCTTACATTTCATATCGCCTTCACCATACCTGTAACTTTAATCACCCTTTTCAGGCCGCGACCCTCAAAATAATCATATTTTAACTGGGGACCCCCCACACTGACGAGCACTAAGAGTTGAAGAATTACATTATGTAGAACACAGTTCTATTGTGAAAATAGCAGATCTACATGCTCACAACACCTTGCGTTGGGATGCGTTGTGAGCTTGTAGATCTGGTATTTTCACAATTTCTGCCTCTATTTGACAATTTGGACAATGTTTAATTTGTCATTTTAGAGGTATTAAAAAGTCCTTAAATTGTCACTTTAGAAATGTGCAGATACCCTCTATACACTTAAACGCTATGTTGGTTTGTTAATTATCTGGGTACACCCCAAAATAATTTGAGGACCCCTCTGGGGGTCCCAACCCACAGGTTGAGAACCACTGCCCTAAGCCATTGTCTCCTGGCGCCGGGCCTGGTAGCCATACAACTATTCCACAATCTCTGAATGCTGGAGTCTGGTACTAATCCCCCTGAACGCTGAGAAAGCTAGCTGTCTTGTCATCAATTCCGTTCACAAAATCATGTTCAAAATATATTGAGAATATATTTTTGAATTTCCATTTCTGACAAGCAGCAATCTATAGGCTATAAAGTATGTTTCGACTAATTTGCAAAGACGAAAAGGAAGGCTTTACTCTCTGATCAGTTTCAGCATTCCGTTGTACAATCCGTATGACGGAAGCATTTGAAAATTGTGTCAGTAAACAGTCTGACTCGAGAGACTACCTATGGGCAGAAGTGAAAGTGCTTGGAATATCAAAACCCTGTTTGACTCTCATTGTCACATGACTCCTCTTAGATTGTGTGACCTATTTTGGTGGAAAAACAACAACGACATGTTTCTGCAAAATCAATTTCCTTTGGGTCCAAATGAAAACCTGTGAGTCCCTTGCATATGTTATTCTAATTTAAAATAGACCAACTCCTCGCAGCGCATTTTGTTTGGACATGTATCAATCACTTCACTGTGATTTGTTTTATCTAACTAGAAAAGACATCACTTGCCAAGACATTGAAATAATCCATCTGCTCGGCTGTCATATTGTTTTCATGATGTGTCTATTTGAGATTGGAGAATGGAGATCGGTATCTCGTATTTCCATCAATCACCGCTGAAATGGGAGGCAACACACTGTCTGTGCATGTGAGCACACTTCTGGTAGCAAACAACAGTAAATGAATTTCACATTAGTGTAGGTCACTGAATTCATTTTTGAAATGGCAATCGGTGTAATTTCTCAGAGGACTTGCTGCATGTGTGGTGGTGGTGGGAGTACACGTTTATCCAGTTACCCCCATGCCAGGCGTGAATAAAGCACTTAAAGGAGTAGTTCACCCCAAAATGACTTTTTTTCTATTGATTAGTCACGCCATGGAGACTAGAGTTCAATAATATTTTTAGTTTTTTGTCGCATTCCTAAGACAAAAATGTGATAACAATAAATTTACCCCCATTCCTTCCGGATGGGGACCCTTTTCGAAACGGGTCCCCATCCGGAATCAATGGGGGTAAATTTACTCTAATCAAATTTTTGTCTTAGGAATGTGACAAAAACCAAAAAATCTCTACTCTCCATGGCATGAGTAATCAATAGAAAAAAAGTCATTTTGGGGGTGAACTACTCCTTTAAGCCTTACCGGTATATACTCATACAACAAATAGTGAAAATTGCTGATCTAAAAGCTCACAATATGTCACATTGCAATGTGCTTTGAGCTTGTAGAACTGCTATTTTACATTTTGTAAAAATGGAGGAATTGTTTTGAAATTTTCTGAAAATGTTTGAAAATGTTCAAGGACGCCAGGTTTAGAGTGGTTATGCATCCATTTATGTCCGATCACAGATCAATTGGTCTCTTTAATTTGGATTCAGGCAACTTTTTTGCTCTAGCAGATGACTATCTGCACCCAAATTGTTGTCTGACATTTAATTCTAGGCTTTCATAGCAAGAGTTACTTAAGACTCCTGTAAAACGAAGTGATAATACTGTAGAGAATGAGATGTGAAATTCAAACCTTCACCTCTTGGCCTAGATTGTGCAAGGTCCATTTGTGAGGACCATAGCAAATTATTCAAGTGCATCACATACTTAAAGACATCCAGAGATCCATTCTGTAATATTTATTTGGAGCAGCGATAAATGCTTTGGTACCAATTATTTGTCCCACGCATGGGCTTCATCAGGGTCACATGAAAAATGTTGAATTGAAAAACATACTGCTTGTTTCAAACTATATTATTGTAGTGTAAAGCCTTTCATCAAAAGAAAAAATATTTTAAGCGTTCAGCGGATAATTCTGTCTTCGAGTGAATGCGTTGCCCATCCACTGGCACTGACCATGAAAGTTCCATTATGTGTGTCCTCCTCCAAGCTGCAAAATAACACATTTGAGTGGCAAAGCAGCTTTTCAGATTGCACCAAAGGGATAAAACTCATGATATTAACCATGTTCCACAGATGAGCTTGAAAGGCCTTTTCACATACATGTCTAGTAATTCATTTTCAATGAGAGGTGAGCAGGCATATAGAACTTTTTCCAGAGCGCTGCCGTTTACCTGGGGTGTCGGCGCACAAGGAAATGCAGGTTATCTAACATGCATTGCATCAAGCTGCCGCAATCCTGTGAACATGACACGTTAAAGCTCGCCTCACTCACATACCTACAGCACCTGATGCAGAGTTGAAATGATTTAAACTTTTTTCTCTAATCAGCAAATTTTGACAAAGACATTCGGTGTAGAGGGTAAAAACGGGGGACCAGCTATAGACAGTGGCAGCTCCAGAGAATTGTGACTGGGGGGCTATAGGGGGTCTGGCTTTTTTAGAGCAGGGGCGAATGAATTTTGTAAACAAACAATATAATAATACCAATATACGACAAACAATATTCTCTCGCTTAGGGTATGGATAACTGAACAGACCAGATCATTCGCAGATGCCAGGTCCAAATCTGTGGACTGTAGGTGATCGGATAGGGTTTTCGTGAGGCTGAAGATAAAAAGTATGATTACATAGTATGGCTTACATAGAAGTCAGTCAATTGTCTTTCACATATTCACGTATATTTTATATATATGTATTTATTCCTTAAATATATTTCATCACAATTGGGGTTGTGGGGAGGGGGGCTTAGGGGAGGATAAGCCTTCACCAGTAAATACGTTTTAAAAAATTTTATTAGGATTTTTATATTCAGGGGCCCACCCTGAGGAAAATGTACCATGTTTTCAGCTTTGATAATAATTGTCTCCACCAGCCGAAGGCAGGGGGAGAGTATGTTTTCGCCCCTGTCCGTGTGTCCGTGCGTCCGTCCGTCCTCCGAGTTTGTTACCAGCTAATCTCCGCCCCACATTTTTCAAATGGCCCTGTTCTAGCGCCACCATGAGGCCAATGTTTGCAAAACACATTTCTGTACACTACTCCTACAGATTTTGTCCAAAAATCATGCAAATCGGTAGACAGCATCTCTACAGTCATGTGATCAACACGGATCCATCCTGATTGGCTGATATTGGCTTTCAAAGTTTGTAAGATTGGTCCGTTTTGGACACAATGCCTCAAATCACAAATGCAGAGTGCAATTATCATGAAATTGTGCACACACGTTCCCACTAGGCCGAGGAAGAAATGCCACTTCAAATCTTTGAAATCAGCCTCATGGTGGCGCTATAACAGGCCGATTCGTGGTTTTACCTATAACTCCACCGATCAGTTTTAAACGTTGTAAGCGCACTCCTTGGATGCCAATTCAGAACCTCTGCCCCACATTTTTCACATGGGCCTGTGCTAGCGCCACCAGGAGGCCAATTTGTGCAAAACTACCTTTTGGCCAGTACTCCTACAAGTTTGTCCAAAAATCACGCAAATCGGTAGACAGTATCTCTACAGTCATGTGATCGACATGGATCTGTCTGATTGTCCATATTCCATCCTGATTGGCTGAGATTGGCTTTCAAAGTTTGTAAGATTGGTCCGTTTTGGACAAAATGTCTCAAATCACAAACGCATAGTGCAATTAACATGAAATCGCGCACACACATTCCCACTAGGCCGAGGAAAAAAATGGCACTTCAAATTTTTTAAATCAGCCTCATGGTGGCGCTATAACAGGCCAATTCGTGGTTTTACCTTTAACTACACCGATCAGTTTTAAACGTTGCAAGTAGTGTTGCCCGATCCCGATCACGTGATCGGATCGGCCGCCGATATGGCCGTTTTTATAAGATCGGAGATCGGGAAAAAAATATCGATTTTTTTTTTTTTTTTTCTTTTTTTTTCAAAAAAATATTTTCTGGGAGTACTGAAAGTTACAGGTAAGGTGAATGCGATATGAAATGTAAGCTTACCATAATCACAGTAATCCTTAATCATTTTCAATCATAGGGCTTTTGGAGAAATGAGACTGACAGCACTGCAGAGGGAAGGTGATTGTGTCAGACTCTGTGTCCAGCTGGCAGCTGATGCCAATAAGTAGTAATTGGCCCCTTGTTAATGGATCAAAGGAAGGCAATTATGTCTCTGTGTACTGTCAACTAGCTGCTACAGATGCATACTTTTCAAGCAGACTGGTTAATTGGTTCTTAACTTATTTTGTTTCAACTTTAAAAATGGCCAATGTTTTACCAGTTTTTATATAGTTTGTTGATTATTTTTGATGGGTTAGGGTTAGGGTTAATGGTCTATTTTATTAAATTTTTTGAGATATTAAACAGGTTTTAAAAGTCCTTAAATCGTGACTTCACTGCCAAATTTCAAAGGCCACACCAAAGGTCCGCTGCACAATGATTGAGAAACACTGCACTAGTAGGCCTATATCACTATACACTACTCATAAGCTTTGTTTTTAATTTGTTGATTCAGTGCTGCACAGGGCAGGAAATTCACGGCGGCCACGACGGCCATGGCCGTCGTTGCCCCTCTCTTTGGCCGTGTGCCCCTCGAAAAATGACATGCCCAAACGGCCACAGTGGCCGTGGTGCCCCGGTGCCCACAGCAGTCCGTTAACTTCATTTCACCGTTTTCCATCTGCGCGATTTTCCAGTCATTACGGTGACAGCAGTGCCCGATTGGTTGAGCTCCTTATATGACCAGTAGTAGATTCGATTTATGCTCGTAGCAGCCACCGGAGTCCCGCGACACAGTGTTATACAACACAAAAGCTGCATCACCGGGCTAAACGGGAGTTAAATCTAACGCATCCTGTTGAATACATCTGGACGTGCGAACGAATGCCTTCAAACGGAGCTCTGCTGCTTGTCTTGTCTGTATTTTACGACAATGTGCATTAATGTCATTGGCTGCACCTGTGTGCTGTGCTAGTTAGTTTTGATAATATGAGACGCCAGCTTTCCAGTTGCTCACTGCATGGACGGACACATTTGTCTCCCTTTATGTCCAAGGCAGCAAGAGAGTGAACGTTTTTCTCTCTCTCTTTCCTTTTTTTTCAAGCCGCTGCCTGCTGTGAGTGCCGTCAACACAAAACGAGCTGTATCCAATGTGCTGTGTTGCTAAAGCTCCCCTTTAAATCACATGTTTGTACAAGAAAGAAAAGATTGTAAATCCAATGATCCAAATGAAGACTGAGACTGTACAGCAGCAGGCAGCTCTGCAATGAAGCGCAAAGTAGGCTACGCTGTTACGTGTAAAACAATAGGGTGAAGTCAGGTAAATTGGGACACTTTTTGGAAGCGCAAAAGTATAGGGTGAAGTAAGGTAAAATGGTCTGCTTTTTGGTAATTGGCCTAGGAAACTAAGAAAAAAGCAATGTGTGATACTGAATTTGTTTTTATGATTAATAAGGACTGTCGTCAACATGTTTAAGTAAAATGTATGTAATAAAATAAATTCGTTTTGATCCTACAGCTTTTGAAAAACAGCCTAAATAGGGCTAGTGGTTCATGTATATAATAATATTATAATTTATATAAAAAGTAACTAGTAACTAAAGGTTATTCAAAATTACAATAACAAATTAAGTACAATACTTAAATGTACTTACTTTACACCGCTGCACATGGAAAAACATAAATAAACAGCTTTTTGATATTTATTTAATTGAAAGGTATTACATTAGCCTAATTAAAAATGTAATCTTCCTTAATGTTTAAGCTAAATTAATTATGACTGGCGTGGACTTAAAATCATTGTTTTAATTGATGGCCTTCCTGCCCTGGCACTTGGCCTTTGTGCCCTCAAAAGTTTGACAACAGTAAAGGCCAACTGGCCTTGCCCCTAAAATGATGAAATTCCAGGCCTGGTGCTGCATGTCGTAGCCTATATGAAACCATATCCACCAACTATTACCATGAAGTGAATTATTGTGTACTGTCTACAAGCTCATCAAATGTTGGTTTACAGTCAAAAGTGGAGTTGATGTGGCAGTGCCTGTATGCCTGCCTGTCTGTCTCAGTTATTCAGGCGTCAGGGTGTAACCATCATTTACATTCCCTTTGTTAATCTAAGAGCTGGGGGCCAGTAGCCCACGGAGGTGTTGGTCACCTGTTGTTTAAGACCATTTGGTTATGCTAAATCTAGTCTCAAGGGAGATGCCAACCGAATTAACATGTCTGGAAGTATGGGCCAATAGCTGTCTCGGCTAACTCCGAAAGGGTTTAAAACTGGAGCAAAATGTTGTGTGGGGTGTCTTCTCCGCCGGAAGCCGTGAGGCTGATGGTCGGCTCTGTGCTGTGGCTCCCTACATCTATACAATAAACCTGGAATCATCTCAGAACATCTCTCTCCGTCTCCATTCCTGCCTGCAACTGCTTGTCTTTTCTCTTAACTTCTTCTCCGTGGCAACAAAGGAATTAGGATTAGATTCAACTCACAGTAACTCCGGGTATTTCTATTCTAGACTCTTTGTCTAGTTGGGATATTTCAAATGGGGGCTCTGAGCGAAAACGACTTGAACCGCGGGACAATATGGGGAGCTGTGAGTGTTTTTACTATCTTTTTCTTTTTTGCGATCGAGGGAGGAAGGATTTTTTTGAGGAGCAGAAGATTCAGTGTTTTATCAACGGGCACCTCTCTGGTCGAGGGAGGATGACGGACGGACGGCAACGTGAGGAACCCGCAGACCGCGGCAACGATGTCCACGCAACAACAGCGATGATGACCGCAGCAACGTCGGAGGACAACGCGACGGAGGACGCCGTGCGGGTGAGAGATGTCCACGACGGCAGCGGCTGCCTCAACTCGACTCATCTGCAAGCCAGGAACCTCGCAGCGCATGGCTGTGATGATGCTACGCTACATGGCCTCACAGATGGACCTCTGTGATGTTGGAAGGAAGAAAAAGTGCGGTGAATCCAGGTCTGGTTCACCGCAGGGGGGAGAAGAGGTGATCCAGTCGTGGATCCAGTCGGACAGTAAAAACTTTTCGTGAACAATAAACAATAGCAGCATGCAGCTGAGCGCCGAGGGAGGTCCGGTGATTTTCGTTCACCCGGGATCAAGGGCTTTCTTGCCTGGCTGTCTGTCCTACAGCGCATCACCCACCAAGGCCATGCAGGGCCAAGGGAGGTGTTGGACCCTTTCAACGTGAACATTCCACTACACAGTGGCATATAGGTGAGACACTGATATGTTTTGCAAGAAGACTACAGAAGCGACATATACAAAGAGGTCAATTATTTTTGCAATATCATGTAATAATCAGTTAAATGTATGTATGTATTTCATGTTTTTGTTGATTTTGAGCTAAGCAAATGAACATGGGGTCCATTAATCGGAGTCCCTATACTAGATCTTAAAGGCATATTTGCCACGAAATTTGGTGATTATTTTCTATTTGCGGCCTAAATTCTGCGTTTCTTGGAAGAGGTATTACAGGACTGCACCGGATATAACGTAGAGTGTGGGTACGCGGGTCATAGCTTCTTGTGGTTTTATTACTTTTTTATTACGTATGAATGATTCTGGGAATGGCCTGCGTTTAAAGGGACCAGGCATTACTCAGAGTATGTTCGGTTCATTATTATGCTATTTGACCCAGCAGTGATCGTAATTTGTTCTTCCCGAACAAAGGGGTCACTTTTCTCAAATTCCGTTGGTATGGCGTGGTACACTGTTATTTCTCAACTTTGAAGCACAGTGTTTTTAAGTAAAATGGATTTGATCTAATATTTCTTAAATTGTCAGTAGTGAAAACACGACAAAAAGGTTCTGTTTTAGACACAATTATTAGGCATACGTCAGGTTTCTGTGATATTGAAGGTATTTCAGTGCAAACGGGATAAGCCAGTTGGTGGTGTTAATACACAAGTATGCCAAGTACAAATTCACGTTTTTTTCTGAATTATTGATTGTCACGTCTTGTCTCTTTTTATTTTTGTCTGAATATGGTCAAATAAGTGTTAAAGTTCATTATTTGGCATTCATTCGGTTTAGGAAAGCCAATAAGCTATTATCAACAAGTGTTTGTATGTACTTGTGTATCATTGTAAACCACCATTTCTAGGTCATGTATTGGTTATAATTGTGACTACGTTAAGAGGGATATTTCAGTGTTAATAGAGGATTTTATGTATTCCTTTGAAAGTCTGGTATGGGTGTGGCAACGTTATAGGAAGTAATGTTTTTACATTTCAGATAAGAGGAAACAAAGATCCGTCACACTGAATGAAACGATATTGATGTATGAACCTGTAACCACATGTACATGTAATCTTGAATCTGTATGTAGTATGTCGAACTGTATTTTTCTTCTTTTTATGTTTTTTTTCCACTGATTTACATGAATATGGTTTCACTTTTATATCATGAAGGTCACAGGTGGGCTGTGACCTTAGGGAGGAATGTCGTAGCCTATATGAAACCATATCCACCAACTATTACCATGAAGTGAATTATTGTGTACTGTCTACAAGCTCATCAAATGTTGGTTTACAGTCAAAAGTGGAGTTGATGTGGCAGTGCCTGTATGCCTGCCTGTCTGTCTCAGTTATTCAGGCGTCAGGGTGTAACCATCATTTACATTCCCTTTGTTAATCTAAGAGCTGGGGGCCAGTAGCCCACGGAGGTGTTGGTCACCTGTTGTTTAAGACCATTTGGTTATGCTAAATCTAGTCTCAAGGGAGATGCCAACCGAATTAACATGTCTGGAAGTATGGGCCAATAGCTGTCTCGGCTAACTCCGAAAGGGTTTAAAACTGGAGCAAAATGTTGTGTGGGGTGTCTTCTCCGCCAGAAGCCGTGAGGCTGATGGTCGGCTCTGTGCTGTGGCTCCCTACATCTATACAATAAACCTGGAATCATCTCAGAACATCTCTCTCCGTCTCCATTCCTGCCTGCAACTGCTTGTCTTTTCTCTTAACTTCTTCTCCGTGGCAACAAAGGAATTAGGATTAGATTCAACTCACAGTAACTCCGGGTATTTCTATTCTAGACTCTTTGTCTAGTTGGGATATTTCATGCACTAAGTGATAGAATGAATAGAATTTTTTTTTCTTAATGCCTTGCCAAAAGATCGGATCGGGAAAGATCGGGATCGAATCGGAAGCAATAATATTTGATCGGTATCGGATCGGGAGCAAAAAAACCCTGATCGGGGCATCCCTAAGCGCACTCCCTATAGGCCAAGGAAAACCCCTTCCTTGTATTTTTCACATCAGCCTTTTATAGCGCCACCAGGAGGCCGACTGTAAGACACATTTTTGGATATTACTCCTTCAGATTTTACCCAAAATTAACACAAATCAGTACACAGTATCTCTACAGTCATATGATCAAGACGGATCTGTCCCGTATTAAATATTCCATACTGATTGGCTAAGATTGGCCTCCAAACTTTGTAGGATTGATCCGTTTCGAACAAAATGCCTCAAATCAAACACAGCGTGCAATTGTAATGAAATTGTGCACGCACATTCGCAAAAGGCCAAGGAAGAAATTACACTACAAAATGTTCAAATCAGCCTCATGGTGGCGCCATGAAAGGTCTAAGATTGGTGAAGAACATGCCACCCTTTTTACATTGGCCTAATAGCACCACCAGGACGCGTGGCTGGTGGAGACCTGTGCTCGGAAGAGCACTTCTTCTAGTTCACTGTATTTTGGATATTAAACTTGGGTACTCCAAAGGAGGGAGTCCATATTTTTGTGTTTGCACCTGGTGACCCCTACACTCAGCCGGGTCGTGAGTTAGGCAATTATTATACCAAATTCAAGTGATTTTGTTGAACCTCTTATTCCCAATTTCGTACTTTGTTTGTGCACAAAAAGAGCGGAAATAGCCCCCATAAAATGTATAATAACAATATTGATGAACAAGAGGCACCTTGGCCGTCTCCCTCTGCCTGCGGCTGCAGGCTAATGGTGGCTACAAATAACGATAACATTATAGGCATCACATGAGTCAGATGTTAACCATCCCATGGCCTGAAGGGCTGGTCCCTTCTGATTGGTTCAGAAACGCACTGGCTTGAGTTTCAGACTGATACTTCAAAATAAAATGCCCAAAAAAGCCATTTCAGCTCGACATACTACTAACTGTTGAACAAACCAGTGTCTTAAATAGAGAGGGAGTGGTGTGCAGAAGTTGTGAGTCCGTCTCTCCGGACGACCTTGTTCCTCGTTCAGCTCAGACAGTAGAGTACCCCTTCCCCCCCCCCCCCCCCCCCCCCCCCACACACACACACACACACACCACCACCACTTCCTCCACCTCACCCCCACGTTGTTGCTGATGTTATCTCTCAGGCCTATCGGCCATCTAATGACCCCGGCGATCGTTGTAGACGTGTCAGAGCGGTGTGGATGGGCAGGTGGGTGGATTGGGGGGGGGGGGGGTCGAGTGAGTGAGGGAGGGGGGAGGAAGTGTCGTGCAGTGGCTGCCAAAGAGAACAGAGTAGGAGGAGAGAGCAAGAGAGAGAGAGAGAGAGAGAGAGAGATGAGTGAGTCCATTAAAAGATTAATGTACGGAAGTGGACGTTGTCCTCCAGGGCCTGCGCCCCCCCCCCAACCCCCCTTCCCCCTGCGGTAGGAGCTGATGGGCGAATTTGATTTATTGCAACCCTGCAACCCTTCTCCACCGGGGGTTGGTTGGGGGGGAGGGGGGTTAAGCAGAGAAAGTGGCCCTTGGCTTTGTATAGAAATCCCCTGCCCACAACAATAGTTTATTATACAGTACATTACAATAGCCAAAAACACAACTGTGCGGCTAATAATTTGTGGACGTGTGAATTGAGTTTGTAAATCAACATTTCCTCCAGGGACTAGTTGTGGCTATAGAATATAGAGTCCATCCATGCTTCAAATGCATTCAATCACAAAAATAACTTTAACCGAAAAAACTACCTTGCAATGACATTTTGTGCGTGGAATTACCTATCAAGAAAATGCCAAGTGTGGCAAGTCGAGTTTCATACCGTGCAGAAACCAATGGCATTGTTTGGAAAATGGGTGGCAGCAATGTCAAGCGCGTAAGACGTAAGTCATATCCAATGGATACATTTACCAGACCACCAGTACTGTGTATGTGCCTTATTTTAACCTAATTTAAAGTGCACCAATGCAACTAGTCGGATAATGGTTGCGAGTAATTGCATGTAGCTGCATGTTGCAAGGCATGGTTGTGGCCAAACTTTCCAATCACATTTATGTTACACGATGAGCTTGCAAAGCCGTCTGTGAGAAATGCGAGGCCCTGTGCCCCCCGCGTCTCAAGAGATACAGTAAATCCCATAGCCCGAAGGGACAGTCATCTGTGTTACTGGTTGTTGTTGTTGTCAGGGAGATATCACAGCCAATCGGTTGACAGGCTCCGTCTCGTGTCCTGCAGGTTGCGGTGTTTGTGTGACAATTTAATATGAAAACAAAACTAAATCAATTGACCAAAACCCAGATCCCCTCCACCCCATGCCATGATTATTTAGGCGGATTCATCATGTAAGCAAAAGTGCGAGGCCCCCATGTGCGAGGCCCTGTGCGACCGCAGCGTTCGCACTACCCTAGCGGCGGCTCTGTGAGCTTGCCCTTGTTTTTGGCAACCTTTTTATTTATTTATTTTGTATTTATTTTAACAATTATGAAATCAAGTAGTAAAGTGTGCATGGTGGGTGGGGTGTGGTGTTACGTGCGGCTATTACTTATGCATGTGGCATAAGCTTGGTGTTTTGCGAGGGAGGGGAGACATTTTTCCATTATATGCTTTTAGTAAAGATTTCCTGTCAAAGTCGGGCAGACGTGTTTCCCAGCTAGGACTTGAACTTTTATAATGGGCACAAACACAGACTTCTCTCTGGCTCGGCATGGGTATACTGATGAAGTCAGCTCACTGCAGAGAGAGAGAGTTGGCAAAACCATTCGTTCTGTTTGATGTTGCTGACATTAAAATTAGTTTGCGGTTAAGTCTGGTCTCCATTACAGCTGCAGTATTATTTGCTTAGAGTATAATTCTTTGGTCGTTCCTTGACTGCTTTAAAACTAGCAAAATACGCACTTGCAGTTTACAGTTTTGGCATTTAGCAGATGCTCTTAATCCAGAGCGACTTGCTATAAGCAAGGTAATAATACATCAATACAATAAGCAAGGTAATACATACTGCTTTAAACATTGACTGCTTTAAAACGGTTGCTAAAAACCCACTTGTTTTGCAACATTGCGAGCACGCACACGCGCACACACACACACACACACACACACACACACACACACACACACACACACACACACACACACACACACACAAACACACGTGTGCGCACACACGCACGCACACCATGACTTCTACAAATAATTGAAATTGCACAGTGTGTGTTATGATTCTATGCATTTTTATGACTTTAAACTCATTATCTGTTATTCAGTGTAAATAAATCATTTCAAAATAAAAATCTCTTACACTGTAATTTGCATTTAATCTACCTCTGTGTGTGTGTGTGTGTGTGTGCGTGCGTGCGTGCGTGCGTGCGTGCGTGCGTGTGTTTGAAAATAGCACATTTATAAGCTCACAACGCGTCACATAGATTGTAGATTTTAAAAATGCCAATTATTTCTATTTCATTATTAATCACCTAAATCGCCAAAGTAAAGTGTAACTAAAGCTGTAAATATAATGGAAGAAAAATAGTTTACATATTAAGTGTCGAGAAAGGCAACATGTCAAGTAAAGTTAGAGTACCTTGAAATTGTGCTGGACCCCGAAGTGTTTCGGTTGGAATCGATGGGAGGCGAGCTTGTTTGAGAAGAAGAGCCAGTGACCCTCAGCATCCTGGCTCCCAGAGCACTGAGTCTAAGCCACGTTAATTCTTCCCTCCTGCATCCTCAAGCCTCCCCACTTGTTCATCCTCAGGTTAAATGTTAATTGGCCATGAATCCCGGAGCTTCATGCCGTTTTAATGACCACACTTCTCCTTTACATGTGTTTTCAACACATGTTTTGTATATTTTCCAGTTTTAGTTTTATTTTGTTTTCACCCATTAAGACCTGAGGCAGACTCTACAAATGTCTTCTAAATCCTTCCAAGGTTTTTGAAAAAAGCTTCTTTGATCAGTGGTACTCAAACATTTTCATGTCAAGGAACCCCATTATTTGGCCACGGACCCCCATCTCAAAATATATTGTTCCAGGGACCCCCAGAAGCTAAGATTTTAGTTATATACATTCAAAGATTTGCACAAATCTTCATACTTTTTCAAAAATAGCAGATGTACAAGCTGCCGCGCTACGAGCTTGTATATCTGCTATTTTTGAATAGCTAAAGTAAACTGACAAATGCGTTCCATTTTTTTTTTCCTGAAAGAGATGGATGATTTGAAACAGCAGCTTAGGGCCCCTCTTCCTCTGCGGTCCCCAAAGTGACAGATTCACCCCGATTAGAAGACAGAAGAGACGGCTACTATGATAGATAGCACAATGAGTTCTAACATGTTCTTGTCCTCTTCAAAGGGTAGCTTGAACTCGCTGGCCAGACGTATCTTGCAGTTAATTTAGGATTTGGGAAATAAACGCACCAGACTGCCCTTTTCCCACAAGGGACTATAGCATTAGATTTACCCCAGCTAAATTGAATTTAATTCAAGACCTATCAGACAACTATCTTGCCTCATTGGGATGGGAATGCCAAGTTGAAAATCATCCACGCTGCCAATTTTATTCTTGGCATGAGATTAAAGCTCACTTCTAATACGATTGATGTTACCAATTGATTCATTGACGCAATTAATTAACTCAAGCCCTTTATTTGCAAAACTAGAAAGGTGCAGTCGGCAGCCGTTGCTTTAAAAACAAGCTAATAAATTATCGTGGTCTCACTTGATTCAGTGCTTGGTCTCTCTGTCTCTGTCTATTTTGTGGGCCATGTGCATGCATGCTGTCACGATGTTTCTAGCGGTGGTGGAAAAAGTACTCAAATGTT
Source organism: Nannobrachium achirus (assembly GCF_963921795.1). NCBI lineage: Eukaryota > Metazoa > Chordata > Actinopteri > Myctophiformes > Myctophidae > Nannobrachium > Nannobrachium achirus. Next base: position 21,168,579 of record NC_137830.1, read on the forward strand.
TTACTTAAAGGTGTATTCAGTGATAATGAAAGTTGCCGGGGGTCATCTTGTCCCTTACTGCCCTTTCAGCGTCGAAATGTTTAGTTTTTTATAGATTTTTACACCATTATAATGTTCTCGTTTTGATCATTAGACCCAATCACTGAATATCAGTAGGCCTACGTCTCCAGCTTCAGGATATGTATGATACTGATTTACTACGAGACTGTGGCATTTTATGAGTTCAGTAGTTTACAATCTAGGCATTTAGCAGACGTTCTTAATTCAGAGCGACTGTGGTTCTCAAAACTTTTATTTTGACCATCATAACTAAACATCATAACATAACTACGGCCATACTCTACCCTGATGGTCCAGGACTGGCTGGCCACCTCTGAAAACCAAATCTAGCTACCGGTATGCTTGCAACACGGGCCATGGTGGAAGTCCTTATATGGTCAGCACACATTCTAGTGAGGAGAATGAATGGAAAATGTACGAATTATATTTTTATTTGAATGGAAAATGTACCAATTATATTTTTATTTGAATGAAATACAATCACTGAATATACCTTTAAGTACAAGTATCAATATTTGAATGTAGAAATACTGTTTCAAAATGTAAAAGTACAAAAGTATTTGCATCAAAATGTACTTAAAGTAGGTCCTCCGCCATTATGTGGGAACTTTTCTTTTTGCACATTTAAATTAAAATTGCAATGAAAATGCTTCAATCTGGTGCACTTTGTGATCACAATTAACTCATTTGCTGCGATGGCCGTGAATCCCGTAAAAATCCCGCTGTACGTCCCTGCCACGCCCGTGAATCCCGCCAATGTGCTTTTAAATTATGTAATGCTAAATTAGACTCTCCCACAGCTCCTCAAAAAGTTTTAGCCTTCTATCTTATAAGGAAACCAAAATATCACACATCAAAGTGAGTGTGTTTGAAAACAAGAGTGTAATAAATGTATAAATCTCAATAAAATCAACAGAGAAGGAACAGTGCTGGCAACCGCTGCAGCCTCCAGCACACAGAATGCGTCTTTTTTTTTCCAGGCTCTTTTTTTTTTTTTTTTTTTTTTTTCCCTCACTCCAACATGCATCCATTCACACACACCCCCATTCCAACACCAATGCCCTTGCCCTACAATGGAAGTGTTGCCAGAAGTCAATCTGAATGGCACCATGTAGGAAGCCCCCCAAGCGGAGGCTAGCCAGCCTAGCCTATAGCAACAACTAAACAGTTCAGCTCGATGAGACCGTTCTTCATAAATCAAACAAAATCCCGTGACATTTTCACTTCAAAAACCATAATCTGCTATGGGCCTCCACAACCCACAGCTTCATAACCCCACACACCACACTATTGTCCAGATTTGCAGCCAACTAGAGAGAGTTGGAAGCATCTCTGCCTCATGACTGCCTGAACCAAAATAAACCATCACAACAAATAGATAACACATCTGCACCTCACCTCACGTCAGCGGGGGTCCCCTCGACTACATCCCGATCACAAGGCACTGCTCGCGGCAGAGTATATGTCCCCCCGTGTCCTGGACTCCTGGTCAAGCAACCATGTCGTGTCCGGAGGCTGATTTGACCACAAACAACATCTCTATTCGCGTCGGTAAAACTTATAAGACATCCTCGTCGAGCGTTAGCCTTGTCTTCTCCGTGTCTGCACGCTAACAGATGGATCCCACCGGGAACAGTGGAGTAAGCAATCGCGACGATTCATTGAAAGTAAGTTGCTTTGTTTTCATCCAAAGTTTCTGTGCTTCCCGTGTCGGTGTCCCGTTCCCTGCACGCAACGTGCAGACTGAAAAGAAAGTGAATATCGATCCATCGTGGCGCTCCTGCATCTCCCCCTGAGTGTGATCAGCTGCAGCATGTGTATCGCACACAGCATTGTAATGTTGTAATGCGTTCTTCTTGATGTGATCAATAACTCTATGCTTGTGATCCGTTCTAATATCCGGTTATTTACACAATCACATACATAAACGTTTCCGCATCCGGTATAGAAACGGACCTGATCAGCAACTACATATGGCAACTGTACAGGGGCGTCAATTGGGTATGGCAGGGGTATGCAGCTGCCATGCCTTGGCTACAGGGGGAAATAATAAAATGTACTTTTCATTGTGCCTGTTGCTAAGGTATGGCAACATGTCATGTTGCCATACCTTACCTTTTTCTGAACTGACGCCACTGCAACTGCACACTAACGGATCCCAACAGATTCAATTCGGTGGAGCTTTATTGACATGAGAAAACGCAAGTGGTTTGTACTCGCCAAAGCAAGTGTCACAAATAAAATAAAAACATTTGAAAATGGGTAACATAATACAGTTGGAGGGGGTACCATTCCCACCTGCTTAGCAATATATATTTATATATATATATATATATAGATCTGCTATTATGTACATGTATGTGTATAGCCTACAGTATAGTTAGTGTGTGTGTGTGTGTGTGTGTGTGTGTGTGTGTGTGTGTGTGTGTGTGTGCGTGTGCGTGTGCGTGTGTGTGTGTGTGCATGTGTGTGTGAGGAGGTACTGCAGACCATCGTGGGCCAGTCCAATATAAAAAGCGTATTTCTCTTTGTGTGAAGTAAGACGCCCTAAGGGCAAGATGTGGCCTATTACAGCACTATTACACAATTCCAGTTATACACAATTACACTTATTACACTAGTACACTCATCTGATAAGTGCCTGAAGCCATAAAGACAGATATCAAGTGAGTTATTTCCTTGAAAAGAGAACATTCACAAAAACTTAAATAACTCCTTTTCATTTGATTTTCAAGCTCGGAAAATCAAAAAACAAGGTTTTTGAAATGGCTATAACTATAGAATGGTACATCGTAAATGCAAGATTATATTTTTTTCGTGAAACTACAGCTTGTCCTCTTCCATTTCCAGTAATGTATGACATGGTCGTGCAAACACAGAATTTAGGAAAAATCTAAATATAAAAAAAAATATTCATTATACAAAATGGCAGTAAAGCCATACAGTGCAATGTTAAAATGGCAGCAAATGAGTTAAGAGAGGCTAGATCTATAAAGGACACACATCATCATATTAGTTTATCAGCATCTTTACTGTGCTTTACTGTGACAAAGTCCAGTAAACTGCCTTGTACAAGGCTTATGCCGTCCACTCGGCACTCACAGATATAGAAACAGGGACATCATCAAACTCTAGCAAGGCCAGCAATCTAAGACACAGTATAGAGTCATTCGACACAATTGTCACTGCTGTCACAACAAAGAAAATTCTAAGCTACAGCCATTGACTAAAAATGTACAGTCACCAAATCTGGACCTCATGACTGCCTAAAAAAGGGGCCAGAAATGTAGCTCATGTCATTTCTACTCTGAGGAATGGGGAAGATTTTAGTGGAATTTATAAAGAATCGATTGATGTGATCCCTGCAAAAAAAGTGTGTGGCAGGTAGTTAACAACAGAGCCAACACATCATCACAATCAATAGAAGAACATTACAGACTCACACTATTTTACCATTTTATTGACCATGTGACAAGCCAACTTAATACCAGGTTAGTGGAAAACTCTGAGCCAGCTCTGCTTGCTACATACCTTGTACCCTCAGCTCTGCCCAAACTCACTAAACAAAAGGAAGAAAATTTGGTTTCATGGTATAGAGAATACCTTTCATTCTTTGCGTTAAGTAGAGTTACTTTCATCATGCAAGTCCGAGATGAATGACAAATAATATTAGTAACAAATGAAGGAAACAGCCCGCTGCCCAGCACTACATTACCTGGTCTGCTTTTGCAACAATTAAGTATGTATGAACTTGAGTACTCTCGAGTCGAGAGAGACCCTATGCCAGTGTGCTTCAGCTTATCTGCAACCAACAACTAACTATGCAGTCACGTACAGTACTTATTGCCCCAATGTCAGTGTTCTGATAAATCATAAAGAGCTCTGATAAACATTTCTCACCGGGCCGCTGTTCTCTCTCTGGTGGAAACGGGTGCGCTCGTGGTCCAGGATCATATTCCGTTTGAGGTAAAAGTACTCGTATTTTCCCAACACAGCGTCCAAATTCTGATAAAACGCTGTCTGTTTCTAGTCTCCCTAATTCATTTGGGCAGTCAAATGCAAAGTTAAGACACCATGTAATGAGTTTCAATGTCCACACTAAAGTAATAATCCAAACTTAAGGCCTCTCCATACTTCGACAGAACCGAACCTTTCGGTTGAAAAATAAACTTTTTTATTTTTTATCTTTTCTGAAAAAAAAGCGTTGGATGTTCATACTTCGCTCCTGTTCGGAGGGTTCGGGGAAAAGCGTACACCACGCTGCGTGTGGTGTAGGAGGCGGCGAGGCGCATTGTGACAATTTGTGAGGAGAAAGAGAACAGGAGAGAAGAGAGAGAGATAACAGCAGCGATGGCGGAGATGGAAAAGTTGGAAGCGGTGGCACGTATTGAGGAGGAGGAAGACGAGGAGGCAGAGGAGGAGGAGGAGGATTTTGCCCTGCTTTGTGCAGCTGAGGAGGAGGCGAGCACATCTAGCCGGTGGGGGTATGTCCGAGCCATTGCAGCTGGATGAACAGCTTTGGGACAGTGTTGTGGCCACCAGCACCACCCGTCTTCTTGTGAACACACACGTGATCCAACCGACCAAGTTTGCCGTTTCACCGAACTAGATTTCGGCGAGTCACAACATCTCGTTGTGCAAATTTCAGAACTATTGTTCGGAGAAAAAGCATTCCAGGACTTTCGAGGAATTTAATTTTATAGTTGAAAAGGACCTTTTGACCGAAAACGGCGGTTTCGGTCAAAGTATGGACAGGCCTTTAGGCTTTAACTCCGGGCAGCAAAACAACAACTGAACAGCGTGGTCCCCAACTCTATGGACTGATGTGATTACTATAACAACGGACCTGCTTTACGGCAGTGCTGTGATGTTCTTAAAGGCACAGTGCACTCACATGTATAGCCAGTGTGCTCCCAGCCTACCGTGTCACCTCCCGTTTTAATATCTTTGTCGCACCGACTCGCACAGATCTTTTTTTTTTTTTTTGGTCGGCAAAAATACAGAGGTCATGACCTCGGTGACCTCAGCGCTGGTTACGGCCCTGTGTGTGTGTGTGTGTGTGTGTGTGTGTGTGTGTGTGTGTGTGTGTGTGTGTGTGTGTGTGTGTGTGTGTGTGTGTGTGTGTGTGTGTGTGTTTGTTTCTGTGTGAGGAATAGTAGAACTGTAGTTGAAAAAAACACAGGGCATGTACATCTAAACTAAAGGAATAGAGTCAATACGTGTACGTGTACAGTATGAGTTGTCGATATAAAGCCCTTACTGTACGTATGAACAGGGACAGCTAGGTCTGCATTCACAAAAAATATTCTAGTTAAGTTATCGTTGACAGATTGGAAACATATGGCAGCGGCATACAAACAGTTTGTCCCTGATTGGTCCAGTGGTTTGTGAGATTAGCTGAAGGCTCATGCGCACTCTGACAAAGACCAGGCACGTGCACACATAGACATCAAAAGGGGCTTGAGCCCCTGCCCTTTTAGCCATCTGTAAAAAGTGCCCTCTCCAGACCATGAATGCAGTTTTTACTATGGTGAAAGAAATGCAAATGCCCTCTTTCCAACCCATAGCTGAAGGGAGCATTCAAGAAGAATTCTCTTGAACTCTCCTGAACTTGAATGCAGCATCGTATGTTGAAAAAATGTTTCTCTCTGTGTAGAAATATCCAGTATTGACTTGATTATGCTTAGTTTAGTGTGCAAGCAGTGAACATAGCCGACCTCCAAGCTCACAACGTGTCACAGCGAGACGCGTTGTGAGCTTGGATGTCTGCTATTTTCAATAGTTTCACCAAAAGGCCATTTTAGAAAAACATTCTCTGCACAATATCCCTGACAAAGACACAAGTGAAAACATAATATCTTGCCCCACCTTCAACTGGTGAGGATAATTAGACTCTTTGTATTGAATGCTTATTTCACTGGCAGTCCAATGGCCAAGCTCAACCCAATGAGCTGCACATAAAATATGGAACTTTAAAGGACTTTTTTTTAAACATATTTTAGATTGTGATTAGAGAAAAGAAAAGATGAGTGTTAAAAAAATTCATTTACTGCTTTCAATCGTTTTAGCCATTTTAGCTATTTTGATTTGGGTTAGAGATGTTCCGATTGATCGGCACCGATAATTGATCGGCCGATAATGGCTATATCGTTATCGATCGGTGCGTCCAGAATGGATCAAAGCGAGCCGATCGATCAGATGACGTTTAAATATAGGGACCGACAGTGCATTATATCCCATGGCTAATGCGGTCTGTGAAATGTCATTGGCTCCCTAAGGAGGCGTGGCAGTAGCCAATGTGTCTCTCTGCACATGTTGAGCTTGGAACTGGGAGGTGGATGTAAACAGAACAACGCAGCAAAATGGCGTCGCCAGTCTGGAAGTTTTACAAAGTAAAAGAACAGGACAACAAATTTGCCGTTTGTAATGTTTGTGCAAAGGAGGTACCTCATGGAGGATCGCTTCCAAAGAGTTTCAACACCACAAACCTCATCAGACATTTGATTGAGCACAACAAGGAATATGACGAGTATAAAAAACTAGCGAACGCTAAGGCAGAGAAACAAATGGCAGCTGCAGCAGAAAAGCCACTCACCCAGCTGTCCGTAACAGATTCACTGAAACGCAAGGAATCCTACAGTGGCGACAGTAAGAAAAAAAAAAGAATTAAATTAGTCGTTAATGGAAATGATCTGCCTTGATCATCAGCCCCTGTCTGTGGTGGAAAACGTAGGGCTCAACCGCTTCGTTTCCAAGTTGGATCCACGATACACGATGCCTGGTCGTAAATATGACTGACGTTTGCCTGCCAGAATTGTACGCGATTGTATACAAGCACATCGAAAGCCTCATGAAGACCGAGTTTATCGTGTCAATCAGCTTCACAAGTGACATGTGGAGTTCCAGTGTGTCCCCTATGTCCATGCTGAGTTTAACCGCGCAGTTTATTGACGAGAATTTCGAGCTGCAGAGAGTTGTGCTTCACTCACAGGAGTTTCATGGGTCACACACCGCGGTAAACATCGCCGATGCTTTCAAAGCCATGTTCCTAGCATGGGGGATCCCACCGAGCAAAGTGCACGTTATCCTCCGGGATAACGCCAGAAACATGGAGAAGGCTATGCGGGATGCAGCGTACCCAAGTCTACCGTGCATGGCGCACACACTGCAGCTCGTTGTGAATGAGGGCTTGTTGGCACATCGTGCCATCAAAGATGTAGCTGCAATTGGGCGACGCATCGTAGGCCACTTTAAACATTCTCAGACAAACTACGACAAACTATTCGACAACCAGCAGGGCAGACGGCTACAGCAGGACGTCCCCACCAGGTGGAACAGTACTCTTGCTATGCTACAAAGTTTACTGGAACAGAAACGTGCCCTATGTTCTTATGCAGCTGACCTTGATGATTTGCCTCCCTTGTTCACCGGCAGCCAGTGGAAATTGGTTGAAAACGTCATTACACTGCTCGCACCCTTTGATGAGCTTACAAATACAATAAGCAAAGCAACTGCATCAGCTGCGGATGTCATCCCACACGTCAGAGCTTTAATTCGCCTTCTTGAGAAAACAGAAGAGACTGACCATGGTGTGAAAACAACCAAAGACACGCTCTTGGAAGCTGTTAAGAGGAGATTCAGTGCCATTGAATCTGAGGAGCTGTACACCCTCGCTACTATCCTCGATCCACGGTGAGTGAAAACTTCTCTCTCCTCCTCTCTCTCTCTCTCTCTCTCTCTCTCTCTCTTCGTTGTGTGAGACATTTGATTATGCTTTAAGCTTATCTAGCTTAGGCCTAAGTGATTGATAAAAAAAGGGGCTATGCTTAAAATGTTATTGAACTATAGTGTTGTTTTGCTATCCTGTATTGTAGGATGGTTTGCATTTCCATCAGATTTCACCAGATTTGATGTAAGCAGTTAGGGTTAAACTATAGAATAAAAACAGTTACACATTTGGACTATGCTATGCCTATGGGCCCATGACTAAGCAAAACACAAGTTAAGCATGATCTTTAATCCATCATGATGAGTTAATTAATGTTAATTTTCTCTTTTGTTCTGTTCTAATAATTAGGTATAAAGACAGATTCTTCCATGGCGATGTCAAGCCACGCATACGCAGCCTGCTTTCTGACGTCCTGGCCACTGCAGCGGAACAACAGACTGGTGAGGAGAGCGTGGCAGCCAGTGGGTCCTCTGAACCCCCACAGAAGGTACCACGAACCGGCTTGAATGCTATGTATGCTGAACTGTTGGCTGAAGATGGGGAACATGAACATGAAGCTGCTCACAGCGCAATATCATCGCAGATTAATCTTTATCTGTCAGAGCCAGTTCTAGTTTGCGATGATTCCGATGAAAAGCCCAAACAGGGGCCACTTGCTTTTTGGAAGACCAATAAAGGGCGCTTTCCTGCTCTCGCACAAGCAGCACGATCCTATCTCTGTGCACCTTGCACAAGCGTAGATAGCGAGCGTCTTTTTAGTACAGCAGGAATTATTATAGATGAGAAGAGGAACAGGTTAATTGCCAAACATGCTGAGATGCTTATATTTACCAAGGTAAATCTGCCAATCATGCTGCTTGATCAGAAGAAGTCTGACCAGGAGAACTCGGATCAGAAGTCTGATTAAGCAGCTGAGAGAATAACGGGATGTAGACTAGACAGGCCTACAGATAGAGCTGATTTTTTTTTGTATTTACTGTGCACTGTATTGCCCATGGCTCTCTCCCCACACTCAGTAGTATAGCCACAGAAACTAACTACCTGAAATAAAGTTACAGATAGGCCTACAGGTAAACTACCTCAGCTGAAATAAAGTTACACAGATAGATAGGCCTACAGGTAAACTACCTACCAACTACCAATGTTCTTTTGTTTATTGCTGTCATGACTCATATTAGATCAAATGTTTGTTTTATTTTATTGCTGTGAACAAAAATGTTTTATTTTTTATTTTATTGCTGCCACTTGTTATCTCCTATACGCAGAGGAAAACTGATTTGAAACTGTCAGCTGTCAAAATGTAATTTTGCCTATATCCTGTTTATGTTGCAGTTTGTGTTTATTTGACAGGAAAGTTACAGTATCTCAGTAAGAGTGTCTCTAGTCTATAGAAAATGTTGCACATGTCACGTGACATAATCTATTGTTTTTTTTTATACAAATATTGTTTACAGTAAGATTTAATTTATTTTCTACAGTTTATGGGCTGTAAGCTCCAAGTTGTCTCGAAGACCTAGACCTTAGTTTGTAGAGACTGTGAGTGAAATGTTTACGGTTGTCTGTTCTGTGTTGGTGCACACTGCACAGTTGTTGTTGTTGTTGTTGTACACATGTGACATCCATAATTATACATTATATTATTATTTTTCATGTTTGTTTTTTTCCACTGGAAAGCCACAGTATACTGCTGTATCTATATGTACAGTAAGTTGAAGTTCCAAGTTGTCTCTAAAGTTTAGAGAGTTCTTTGCACGTTGCCTCAGCCTGAAATAAAAAGGACCAAGGTTGTCAATTATGATACATCACATCACATCTCATCTCCTATTTTGTAGACTTATTATATACAATGTCAATGCTGTGTAAGAGGAATCATTAAATATAAATGCTCCTAGAATAGAAGAATTTATGGATTTCACGCTGTGATCGATCGGTAATATCGGTGGTAATATCGGTGCTGTGATCGATCGGTAATATCGGTATCGGCCCCAAAAAACCTGATCGGAACATCTCTAATTTGGGTGCATGGGGACATGCATACAAGTGGCTAAATATGTATTTTCTATTTTTAAACACAATAAGCCGGCGATCTCTTTGCTACTATTTACAGTAACACTACTGGCCCCCATAAGTCACATCTGCCCATGAAAGATTGCAGTGCATTTTGGGAATGAGCTTATTGTGTCAAGCAATACATACGTGTATACCCAGGGGGCAAAGGAAGGTGTGCTGCATTTGCCCCGACATAAAAAGTTGTCCACCAGAAATATTATCTATGACCCAGTAGGATCACAACCTATATGGACAACCCGGTCAATTTGTACAACAAAGTCCAATATGGCCGCCTCAATATTAGCCCCTATTAGTTTTAATGGGGGGTGAATAGGGCAACATTTTAAACTGAGGGATATTTCCACGAAACTTCACAGGTTGATCAATGGTATACATATGAACATTTTTTGTATTGCAAGTTTCCATGAAATCCAATATGGCCGCCACAATATGGCCGCCATAATGTAAGGACCCAGAAAATAGGTTTTGCCTCTAACTTCTGAACCAGATGAGCTAGAAACGCAAACTTGGTGTCTATTTCATGGTGTCTGACCATGGGAGACTCAATGGAATAGCTAATTTTATTATTGGGTGTGTCTGGACCTTTATTGTGCATATTTGCAAGATGGTGGATTCCCAAATTGAGATTATCTCAATGAAATGAATGCAACTGCCTTTTTGGGTCTTTCACACATAGACATGCACATGCTTTCCAACAACTTCAGCTTCAGGGAAATTATAATGAACACATTTATTAAAACAGGCTGCATTATAATGCAAATAATTGCTAGTCACTATCACTGTCATGTGTACCTATCCTGCTGCATCTTGTCTCCAGTCCTTGGCAACGACACCCCAAGTAGCATGCAATTCCCTTCTTCGCACATGAAGTTCAATCACCCGAGAGAGACTTGGAGTAGAACCGCTGCTCCTTCACTTGGAAAGGAGTCAGCTTAGGTGGTTCGGGCATCTAGTACGGATGCCCCCCGAGCGCCTTCCTAGGAAGGTCCTCGATGCACGTCCCACTGGGAGGAGACCCCGTGGCAGACCTAAGACCAGATGGAAGGATTATATATCCAGACTGGCCTGGGAACGCCTCGGTATACTCCCAGAGGGAGTGGAGGAAGTTGCGCAGGATAAGGAAATCTGGAAGTCTCAGTTGGAACTGTTACCCCCGCGACCCGATTCCGGATAAGCGGTTGAAGATGGATGGATGGATGGATGGCACATTAACAGTTTTTCTGGCAGCCTTTGATACAGCTACATGATATTGCCTTGTCCATTGATATAGGCCAGGCTGGCTCTGTAGATGTACAGGGGACTGCCTTCCCATCACTGAGAGACCATCCATATTCAGTGAAGCAAGGGATGTCTGGCTTCGCGATGTGTGCAGTTTTATCTATTATGGCTGCAAGAGCAGCTCTTTTCAGGTGCAGGCCAAAGGCATTTTCTGTAGGTGGCAGCAGCTTCAACAGGGTTGATCGGTTATTTAGGAACTTGTACACTCTCAGCTTTGCCAGGTCAAAGTCCTCCGAATGGTCAGCTTTTGATGCATATACAGCTATTGTGAGGTCTCTAGCCTGATTCTTGACATCCTCTGAGAGGGAATAAGAGGAATTTTCACCAAACTCCTGAAGTGCAGGGAGATCTAGACCCATGCTGGTCTTGAACCATGCCTTCTTTCCAGTGAAAAAGGGATAGCTGGTGGTATCTCTGACACTCAGGCTGTGAATAAAGGGCAGGGCACGACACTGTGCGAGTCCAAGGGCTGAGACCATGTGATGGATAGGAAGATATGCATCCTGCTCTGTTCTCACCCACAGCTCTGGAAGGTCTAGGAGGTGGGTGGCAGCATGATATAGATGCCTATATCATGCTGCCGCCATGGGAAGGCAGTCCCCTGTCCATCTACAGAGCCAGCCTGGCCTATATCAATGGACAAGGCAAGATCATGTAGCTGTATCAAAGGCAGCCAGAAAAACTGTTCATGTGCGAAGAAGGGAATTGCATGCTACTTGGGGTGTCGTTGCCAAGGACTGGAGACAAGATGCAGCAGGATAGGTACACATGACAGTGATAGTGACTAGCAATTATTTGCATTATAATGCAGCCTGTTTTAATCATGTGTTCATTATAATTTCCCTGAAGCTGAAGTTGTTGGAAAGCATGTGCATGTCTATGTGTGAAAGACCCAAAAAGGCAGTTGCATTCATTTCATTGAGATAATCTCTCTCTTTTTTTATATTTTTTTTAATAAAAAAATAATTTCTAAGATACATTGTTTTGGTCTCTGATTTTATCTGAAGTCATTGCTACAACTACATACAGTAGAATCGGACAGGAAATATAATATCTCGTTTACAGCCATTTTGACAACATGCAAACTCAAGAATAATACAGGTATAAGTCCCTTCTGTGCCATAAATCTTAGCAAATGGATTCATATTGCTTGTATTTGCAAAAGCAGTCAACAATCATGGTAGAAATTATGTTAAAGCTCTATTTTGGGAATCCACCATCTTGCAAATATGCACAATAAAGGTCCAGACACACCCAATAATAAAATTAGCTATTCCATTGAGTCTCCCATGGTCAGACACCATGAAATAGACACCAAGTTTGCGTTTCTAGCTCATCTGGTTCAGAAGTTAGAGGCAAAACCTATTTTCTGGGTCCTTACATTATGGCGGCCATATTGTGGCGGCCATATTGGATTTCATGGAAACTTGCAATACAAAAAATGTTCATATGTATACCATTGATCAACCTGTGAAGTTTCGTGGAAATATCCCTCAGTTTAAAATGTTGCCCTATTCACCCCCGATTAAAACTAATAGGGGCTAATATTGAGGCGGCCATATTGGACTTTGTTGTACAAATTGACCGGGTTGTCCATATAGGTTGTGATCCTACTGGGTCATAGATAATATTTCTGGTGGACAACTTTTTATGTCGGGGCAAATGCAGGTTTCCCAAAAAAAGGCTGGTTTGCCCCCTGGGTAGTATGTAGCCACTTGCACGTATGCCCCCACCCACTGAAATCAAAATTGTTAAAATTGCTAAAACGATAGAAAGTAGTACATGAAAACATTTTAACACTCATCTTTTCTTTTCTCTAATTGCAATCTAAAATATGAACTCTTGTTGTAAAATACCAAAGTTGTCCTTTAAGCAGTAGGGTAATTGTGACTATTTGGTAAAATTATTGCTACTGGCACCAAGACTCCACCAGAATGTGTGTGTGTCCTTGGCTCCATGGCAGGCTTACTGTTCGTGACAGCTTAGCCCTTGAGGCACGGTTGTTACAAGCAAAACAGCAAGGTATGTGCACTGCTCTCGAGCACAGCAAGCGCTTTCAGCTCTGTTTGATTCACAGCTCGTTTTATGCTTTACTCCACCACCACCACCAACCCTCCACCCTTGAGGCAAAATCCAGGCTGGGGGGGCGCATCGCACCACTTCTCAGTTTATGGCTCTAACTTGAGAGTTACGGTCACATTTGGAGAAGAGCTGAAAGCTTAACAGCGAAATCAAAGTGGGGGGAAAATAGAGATGCACAGGGCCAAGGTCAGGCTGAATAAAAGGCGAGTATAAACGAGAGAGAGAGACGGGAAGACAGCGGGAGACGAAGGAAACAAAACACAAAAGGGGTCAGGGAATCAACAGCATTGGAGGACGGTCCAAAGCACTAAAAGGTTTATACCTTCCAGGGTGCTATCTGAGAGCTCAGGCCTCCTGGCATGTTTCTCCGAGCAGAATGATTGGTTGGAGGCCCATTTTATATGCAGCATGGGTAATTAAATCGAGGATACAGTTCTGGAATCGATATGAGCCCATCCACATAAAACATTACCGCGGAGGGCATTGTGTGTGTGTGTGTGTGTGTGTGTGTGTGTGTGTGTGTGTGTGTGTGTGTGTGTGTGTGTGTGTGTGTGTGTGTGTGTGTACACAATACTTGCATATAGTGCACAGCCATAGGTGTGCATTTGGGTGCATAATGTATTTGTCAATGGATGTGTACGCTTTTATTCATGCGTACACGCGAGAATGGGACAAAGAGAGACCCGGAACGTGAGGACAGTCACAATGTGAGAGGGAGGGGGGGGGGGGGGAGGGCAGCGCAAATTGCAAGTTAAATTTTTATTATGACAGATGAGATGGGTTATTGGGAGCCTGGCAAGGCTGTTTGACTGTGAGCACCATTACGAGACAAGGCTGCCTTAAATCTGGGTCACCTATCAACTTAACCTCGCACTGGGCATCAGTGGGGGCCCTCATAGCCATATAATTATGCCTGGAATAAATAGGGCATTTGGCTGGTGGCACTATACACCACACACACCGGCTGCTTGATAATGGACGCCATGGAATCCTCTTGCATAATCTGTCTTCTCAATGTCCATTACCTCCCTCGTTTTTTCTTTTCTCTTTTCTTTTCTCCCCTCCCCTCCTATAGCCCTTTTAGTTTGCGCAAGGCAGCTAGCTTCTCTGTTCTCTCCCACGCTTCCGTGCCTTGTTGTCTCGCTCTTTGCCGCCCTTGGGATTTGGGTCATTTGGACCCTGGAGTGGTTTGCAAGGAGGCGTTTTGCAATTATACGGGAGATAATGGTTTCAGCCAAACATTCTGATTGGTCAAAAATCGGTCAGACCCTGCAGTGCTCATGTTGCATTCTTCAGTTGGTTTCTTGCTTTCTGCACATTTCTATTTTGTGTAACCCACTGCATCCAGTCACAATATACTTGAAGCAGCCATGTGTTTTACTGTGATGTGGAATGGGTTAGGGATGCAACATTGAATCTATTTAATCAATTATACAAAATAATCGATTTACTTCAATAATCAATTTCTATTTTGGGCAAAGCTAACTGAGGGAAAAGTAAAATAAATATATACTGAAATTCTCACAGCGCATCACATTGCGATGCTTTGTGAGCTTGTAGGTCTGATGTTTTTCCTCAATTTAGCATGAACACATAAAATAATGCCTCAGTGGCTAATGAATTTGCCGATAGACTTGAAAAAATGGTTTAATTGAAAAAGTTATCAACAGAATAATCAATAAGATAGATACCTTTATTATCCCAAGGGGGAAAATGTGTTGCCCAGAGGCAGCACAGCAGTATAAGGTTATTTACAAAGTTACAGAGAAGTATGAAAAAGATAAAAAGAAAAAACAAGAACAGAGTACAGAGTACAGTAAGTACAGTAAGCGCAAGGTACAACAGGAAAGGGAACGAATAATATATATACATAAAGTGTCTTAAAGCACGACTATCAAAAAGAAAAGAATCAATATCTGCAGCCCTAGTTGGTTTTGCGACATAACTCGATTGCACCCTGGCATGTGCCGACTGTACCATACCGGTTTACTATACACAATTGAATTTACAACGTCCTTGTACGTATTAACGGCATAGCACTGTAATTTCCTGTTTCCTCCTGGCCCCACGCAGATCCAGTCTTTGGGTGCTGCGCCAGAGGCCGCCATGCTTCCCGCATTGTTCCTGTGCTCGTCGAGCACACCACTTCATCTCATCCCTCGCCAATCCCTTGAAAGTGTGAGCGGCGAGGTGGGGGATCCGGATAGAGGTAAGAAGAAGGAAATTCAGCTGTTCAGGCACAGTTGTTAGCAAAACACTCCCCTAACTTTGGTTTGCCGGCTGAGCTGAAAGTGCCGACATGATCCGAGATTTAATTCAAAGGGAAACCGGCACAAAGTGGATGGATCCGCCGCAGACCAATTAGAGGGCATGAAAACGCACTCTCACAGGGAGAAAGACGTGCCTCCGACAGCCGCTCCTCTCACGCTTGGCCTGATTGGCCATTTAGAGCTTGTTACCAAATACTTTCACAGACCCTAAACTGTCACCCAAAAGCAGGAGGGCGTGAGCCAGGTTTTTGTATAGGAGATGAATGGCAGCATCCAAAAAGTGGAATTTGTATAAGGGGGAAAAAAGAAGGGTAATGTTTGTTCCCATCTTTCCCATTATCGTAGTGAATTCTGTACAACTTGTCTTTTATTAAAAGCAACGGGAGTTCAGTCTCTTGCTTCCCCCGTTCATTCCTTTTAGTCGCAGCTAATTAATTTGAAGAGGCCCTGATTAGCATAATGGAATTGTCAAAGGAAGCATAGTCTTTAAGAATAAGAGAAAAAAAAAGTATACAAATGTGGGACAGCTGTTGGAAGCTGTGCGCGTGTGTGTCAGACCTCATGCACGCACGCGTACGCGCGCGCGCCGCACACACACACACACACACACACACACACACACACACACACACACACACACACACACACACACACACACACACACACACACACACGCACAGCACATTTGCTGCCGCAGAGCTTTGTACAGTGGATTATGTTGTTCTATTCTTCTGAATCTCCTTAAATGAGCCCGAAGACATTTTTTCTCTGACGACCACGTATGGTCGAACATTCCTACTCCAGAAAACAAGCCGTAAGATAATGAAACTTTGCAAGGGTGAGGGTTAGTGTTGAAAGCTTTACGAAACAAACTCATTTCAGATAAATTGCAAAACCTTTGCCTGTGAGAATGAATGATGGGAGCTTAAAAACACGTATCTCAACTACCAAAGAAAAAAGAGAAATGAAAACTATCTCTCCCTTTGACTCGATAGAATCACAATGAATTGTACACTGGAACTTTGTATATTTACAAACAGGAGTGTCACATATGGGGTCACAAGGGAGGGGAAAAGTAGGACTGAGTTACTAGGGCCCAAGTCGTGAAAATGTGTGCAAATCTTTGAATATATGAATTTTTTTAGCTTTTTTGTAACTCAGATTTTGCTTCTGGGGGGTCCCTGGAACAAAATATTTTGAGATGGGGGGTCTGTGGCCAAATACATATCATTTTGGGGATCCTTCACAAGAAAAGGTTTGAGCACCACTGACATAGAAAGGGGTCCGCTCATTGTTCCGCCGGTCCGTTGTTCTGATTAGCGCCGGCAGATTAGTTACTCGTCACGGTTACTGAGGTTAGGTTTAGGGTTAGGGTTAGGGTTAGTTTTAGTGTCGGCATACCGGCCTGTCGGCATATTGATGCGGACCCCATAGAAACATGGGTTTTTCCAAAAACCTTAGAAGGATTTGAAATATTCAAAGACAAATTTCAAGATTTTTCTAAAATAGCAGATCGCAGCGCTGTACTTGGTGCCGCGCTGTGAGCTTGTATATCTGCTATTTTTCAATAGTAGCACGCAGGGCCCAGAATTTGGTGCGACACCCCTGTTGACAAATACCTATTTATTAATTAGAAAGATGCAATTGGAAATTGCAAGTGTGGTTGCCGTAACATGAGTCACACTGGCAAATGAATTACGTCTTACCATTAGAACTTCCCTATTCAAGTCATTGTGGAAAATTAAATCACCAATAAATTAATGGCCATACTGTATATGGAGATCATTGTCAGTGCTTGTCCCCTTTATGCCCATATATGGAGATCCTTGATGTCATCAATATTAAGCCCATATCTTGAAATGCCCATATATGGACATAATGTGTCAGTCTCATATGGTCTATGACGTCAGACATCTATGATGTCATAATCTCCATATTTGGGAAAAGTTAAATTTTTGCATTTTAAGTCAATGGAGAAAATGAATTCACTAATACATTAATATAAATTAAACTATATGTAATGTATCTCTGTAGCAAAAATAAGAGGCGGACCGATGAAGCCGGTCGATTTGACATATGGCCCAAGTGCGTGCCACCAAAACTGTGGGAGGAGTAGCGTGGCAAAATAAAGTTTATCTGTAAAGATGGAAGGAATAAAGTCAGACAAGTACTATAATCTGGTTGCCCCACTCATTATTTTGTCTTTCAAAAATTAGGTGGGTCATGGGCCTAAGGGTGAAATGAAGTTGTATCAGTTTGTTTTGGGACAATTGGGAGGTCTGAAGCTTAGGTTTTATTGACAATTTGACATTTGAGATGTTGGAGAACCAAGAGGTTCCAGCGAGAGTCTTTAGAGCACCTTTGTTGACAAAAGAGGATATCCTGCCCAAAATTCATGTTCTTTGATGAGCTGGAAAACATTTACTTATTTTCTTTCTTTTTTTCATTTCATTTTCACAAGTGACACACTGACACCTATCGCACAGGTATTTACTAGGGGTGTAACGATATAGTAACTGTATCGAAATATCGTTTTTAACTTAAAAAATCGAAGTATATCGAAATGAAAACAGCTAAAATCGAATCGTATAATTTTATTTTGTATCGTATCGAATCGGCAGAGCAAAGAATCGATTGTATCGATACTACCTACTTGTGCATTGTATTTAGCATTTTTAAGAAGAAAAAATTAAAAGGAGGGGTTTAATTACTTTTCCTTTCCATATAGCTTCACTGGTCTATCGATAAATGTGTGTAATCTCTGTGTTCCTGTCTTTTGTCAAGGTGCAGGTTTACGTTTACTTATTTATATCCATAATAATACATGTTTCCCCTAAAAACCTGCACTATCCACACCTTTCACACAGATTTAATTTCTTTGCTAAATAGTTACTATATCGGTTTTAAATAATTAAATCGAATCGTATCTTATCACCATGAATTAACCAATATCGTCCATGTATCGTATCGTCAACCATGTATCGTGATATGTATCGAATTGCTATTAAAATGTATCGTTACACCTCTAATATTTACACATTTTGATTGACTTTCAGACATTTACGGAAAGGATTCGCTTCTTAAATACTCTAATTCTGCATGAGTCTACAGGTCTGCTCTCACACCAAAACCTGGTCCTGTTGGGGGTTCTGTCAGACTAGTCAATCCACCTGCAGGCTCACAGGAGAAACGGCCATTCCTAGGGCCTGGTAGTGGCATCCTGCCTGCTTTGAGTTCATCAATGATATCGTCCATGTCCTTAGGAGTAAGATCCTCATAATAGTTATCATTGATCTGAACCATTGGAGCGTTCACACAAGCACCCAGACATTCCACTTCTATTAGTGTGAACATCTTGTCTGGTGTGGTCTCTCCAACCTTGATACCCAGTTTGTTTTGGATGGCCTCCAGTATGCTGTCTGAGTCACAAAGCATGCACGGTGTTGTTGTGCAGATCTGAATGAAGTATTTCCCCACTGGCTTACGCAAGTACATGGTATAAAATGTTGCTACCTCGTACACTCTCATTGGGGCAATTTCCAGCACCTCTGCAACCTTGTTCATGACCGAGACAGGGAGCCACCCGTGCTGCCTCTGGGCCAAATCCAACACAGGGAGGGTGGCTGCTTGCTTGTGTCCGTCTGGGTAATTTGCAATGATTGCCTCGACGCGCTTTTTGTTTTCCTCTGTGAATTCAAAAGGAGTGTCTGCATTGTTGTCAGGCGTGTCCCTGTGCACAAAGATGCCTCCAGCTCCAGCACGTGCTGCAGATTGATGCAAACTCCTGACTTGTCTGGCTGTTCGCAACACAGCAGACCGAATGACGGAGGATAGAAACATCTTGAAGCAAGTTTAGTTTAGTCTTGATGTCGTTTAACAACAGCGACCAGGCACTACAATGGCCGAACACATCAGTGTTATTCCTCTTGATTCGACCTTTGTAAGGGAATGTTTGGACCCAAAAAGAAGGGACTCTGTATAACCAAGGTAATGACTGTTTGATATCGGAAAGCCACATATAGATTTTGCCGACTTCAGAACTATATGGATATCTCTGTATCAGTCTGTCTACCTGCATTGCTTTTAAGCCTCTATATGGACTGTGTCTGTTATTATCTGTCTGTCTGTCGATCTGTGAACTTGTGATATCACAGAGCGATGTCAGAGCATGAGATCATCAATGACACGAGCAATGTTCATATACGGTAGCTGTCTGCGTGCCAAAAAAGCCCATATATGGGCATGTTATTTTTGTGATTCCCACAATCGACCCAGGATCGTCCCTGGAGAAAAGATCTATGTGCAAGATCCAAAATCCATGATATACTGAATAAACACTGTGGCGCTTAGCCATCATTGCCTCAGCTATTCAGATCGTTTGTTTGTTCACCTTTCAGTGCCGTTGGACATATCATATCTCTTTCCACAAGTGGCAACCAAAAGCTCCTCTGCAAGAACAGTGAGTCAGAAAAACGGAAAGCCAGGAGCGCTCATATGAGGCTGACAACGGGCGGTCCCTCAGCTATTACCTGAGACCGCCATGGCTGGTTTCCTCAAGGCGAGGGGGGGGGGGGGGGGGTGAGAGGGAGCCACAGGAGGCTAAATGTTCTGTTTTGGCTCGTCCGTTTTGATTTGCTCCGAGCGTACCGCTGCCCCAGTTTGACATACAGTATTAGACTTGTGGATGTTTTTAGACGTCTTTGTATTGGCACCGTTAGTGGAGGGTGTTTACCCCTCTTTGCTGACAAGCAAGGCGTGTGTGTGGCGGGACGAGGTAAAGTGTGGCGGAGCTACAATGTCGACAATATGAATAAGCAAGTGCTTCTGGGTGTGTGCTTTAGTTTTCGCTGGTTAAGACAGGCTATCAAGACAGCTTTTTTACACAAGGTGCATGAAATGTTATAGAATTCAGACAACAGAGACATGTCCGCTTTATAACCAGTCATTTTGGACAGAAAACAAATCAGTTAACATAAATCACATGAACCCTTGCAGCCCTATTCAGTTAATATATAGCAGATCTACAAGATTGAATGGTTATTTCCGGTCTAGAGGAAAAAAATCGCACCGGTATCAAACAAGACACATGTGCATATCTCCTTGTATAGGCTGTTCTGTCCGTACTGTTAGTTAGCTCCATACATGGAGTTCCGTGCTCATTCCGTGCTCCTACATTCGATGCTTCTACAAACAAAGTCAGACGTAGGAGTGGTTAGCACCACTCAAAAATCGCACCTGTGGTATCAAACAGGACACACGTGCATAATCTGCATATATCTCCTTGTATGGGCCGTTCTGTCCGTGACATCAGCTGTGGTGATGTCGTTCTCTGCGTACTTGGTCTTGTGTGACGATAGTCTTCTACTGCATGCGGACATAGGGACATACACACAAAGCCAGATGTAGGAGCAGTTAGCACCAAGTAGTTCCACTTCTTGTTCCAATAGTGGCACAAGTATAGAGCCCTGTTGCGAATTAGCTACTATCATTTCAAGTACTCTACTTAAGTAGAATTTTTAGATACTTTTTCACATTTGTATCACTTATACTCCTACTCCACTTCAGAGGCAAATTATGTAGTTTTTAATTCCAATACAATTATTTGACAACTTATGTTACTAAAATAGTTCCAGGCAGTGGTGGAAAGTAACTAAGTAAATGTACCCAAGTACTTTACTGTACTCTTTTGTGGTATTTTTTGCTTTACTGGAGTTTTTCCAATTTCCAATACTTCTACCCCACTAAATCACAGAGGCAAATATTGAAAAATTTACTCCACTACAATTATTTGACAACTTTAGTTACTAGTTACTTTGTAGATTGTCATTATTATTACAAAATATACTGTACATTCACCTATTCAGCCCAATTTGAACTTTAGGTATTTGAAATGAGCCATTCTACAAGCTCACAAGTCACAACATGTCACATAGTATACATTTTATGTTATGATAATTGTGAAACAGGACATTATGCATAATGAGTACTTTTACTTTTGCTACTGAACTTGTTTTGATGCCATTATTTTTGTACTTTAAAGGCAGGAACACATTGTACGATATGGAAGTGGCCGGGGACTCGTAGGATCGTTAAAGTATTTCACACTATACAAATGTCTTTCTTCAAATCGGCTGTCATAATATCGTTGAGGTTTTCACTACACGATTGATCCCAGAGAAGGGATCACACATTGCAAGACATTACACAGGAGTCATGGCCGAGTTGTAGACAAGACGAGAGCGACCCCTTTGGGTGTTTTTGGCTAAGGGGAGGTATTGGTGTTGGGAGAATGGACATAAGCAGCATGACACTCAAGGATTGGTGAGAGGGTCGGGATGTTTTGTTGTGTGCGCTCACTCACGCAAGTATTCATTTGTATTTTGGGTTTCTCCCTCGAGGCTGCCACCTTGTGGGTCAAAAGTGACGATCCAAAAACACAGATAGAGTGACATCATATAATGATCTCCTCCCCTTTTACCATTCACCCAACACTGTGGGTGTGGCTAACTTCAGCTGGATCAACACCCACCTGACTAACCACGCGTACTTAATGAACTGGTCGGTGTGGCCACACAAAAACCTAATTTTAACTCTTTCTGTACACTTGGAAAAAAATCTTCCTCCTAGTATATTCACAATACCTGATAATCATGTTTTAGGGTGGGGTGGGGTGGGGGGGGGGGGGTGATCATGGCACCCCATTTAAACTGAGGATTATGTCTCTGCCAGAGGTCAACCTGTAGATCCTCCTTTTCTTGTGTCCATGTGTTATTGTGTTGTGCATTTTTTTGTTTTCTGCGTCGTTTTCGTTGGAAACATGCTGCATTGTCTTCTCCCCTGTTTGTTTTGGTTTTGATGCACAACACAACACATGGACCCAACTGGTTCAAACTGATGCTTCTCCCAGTGGTTATGGCAGCCCAGTCGGCGCTCGGGAAGCTCTCGCTAAGCACCGGAATCACGCAATGATCTTGTCGCAGAGCCTTTCACACACAACGAGCGAAACCTCGGCGAGCAAAGCCCGATTTTGCGCCAGATCGAAGGTTTTGTTGGCGAGTGCCAAAAATGGTCGGCGAAAGCATAATCGGAGCAAATATCTTGCTGCGTGCCGTGTACCAGCACTTACACAAGTAAATCTTGATTAGCGGATTTTACTTGTAACAGTGTATTTCTACATTGCAGTATTGATACTTAACTTACTTGTACTTTTTTTTCCACCACTGGGAATTGGAACCCGAGCTCCCCTTGGGTTGGGTCCTTGGGCAAGGCACTTCCTAAATGTACTGTATGAATGGGTGAATGTAATGCACAATGTGTGAATGGGTGAATGTAATGCACATTGTATGAATGGGTGAATGTAATGCACGTTACAATTAGCAAAGTACTTTGCAAATTGTATTGTATTAAGTTAATACAAAACATACTTTGACTGATACATGATGAAGTATCATTATACCCAGCACAGCACATAAAGTAATTTAACTCCACCCCACCTTTACCAACCGCAACATTAACGTGACAAGCAGATTAATTCGTTGCTAATTATAATCCAATAATATGATCGTGAAATGGGCCATTCTGCTTAATGAGCACTTATGTTTGATACTGTATGTATATTTTGATGGAAATGCTTTTGTACAGGGACCTTTACCCATGTAACATTTTGATTGCGGGTTTTTTCAGGGCTTTTACTTACAGAGTACTCTATGAATTATTTTGTCACACCAGGCACATTTCCTCCAACAATAGCTGTCTAATCAGTGGTGTAAAGTAACTAAGTAAATGTACTTAAGTAGAACTTTGAGGTATTTGTACTTTACTTTAGTATTTCCAATTTCCAATAAGGCTTGGTGAGCTAAAGGTTGAGTCACTGCTTTTTGCGGATGACTTGGTCCTGATGGCACCATCGGTCCAAGACCTTCTGGATCAGTTCGCAGCCGAGTGTACAGCGGCCGGAATGAGGATCAGCATCTCAAAGTCTGAGGCCATGGTTCTCAGCAGGGAACCGATGGATTGTGCAGTCCAAGTAGGGAATGAGACATTACCCCAGGTGAAGGAGTTTAAGTATCTCGGGGTCTTGTTCACAAGTGAGAGAAAGGGGAAGACGGAGAAGGAGATCAGCCGGAGAATCGGAGCAGCAGGAGCGGTTTTGCAGTCGCTGAATCGCACTGTTGTGAAGAAAAAAAGAGTTGAGCCGTAAGGCAAAGCTCTCTGTCTTTCGAGCAATCTTCGTTCCCACTCTCACCTATGGTCATGAAGTGTGGGTCATGACCGAAAGTATAAGGTCTCGGGTACAAGCGGCCAAAATGAGTTTTCTCAGAAGGGTGGCTGGTATCTCCCTTAGAGATAGGGTGAGAAGTTCAATCACCCGAGAGAGACTTGGAGTAGAACCGCTGCTCCTTCACTTGGAAAGGAGTCAGCTTAGGTGGTTCGGGCATCTAGTACGGATGCCCCCCGAGCGCCTTCCTAGGAAGGTCCTCGATGCACGTCCCACTGGGAGGAGACCCCGTGGCAGACCAAAGACCAGATGGAAGGATTATATCTCCAGACTGGCCTGGGAACGCCTCGGTATACTCCCAGAGGGAGTGGAGGAAGTTGCGCAGGATAAGGAAATCTGGAAGTCTCAGTTGGAACTGTTACCCCCGCGACTCGATTCCGGATAAGCGGTTGAAGATGGATGGATGTATGGATGGAATACTTGTACTTCTACTCTACATCTCAGATCCAAACTTTTACTCCACTACATTTATTTGAACATATTTACTTTGTAGATTTGGATTATTACAAAACATACATTAAGCACTTCAGCCCTACATAGATTTTGGCCATTTGAAAATAGCCGATCTACAAGCTCACAATGCGTCGCATCTGCTATTTTCAAAAGATGTTTGTACATTTGAAAACATGAAATGGGACATTCTTTGTACTGAGTACATTTACTTTTGGTACTTTAAGTACATTTTGATGACAATACTTTTGTATACTTTCACTCGAGTAAATTTTTTATCCCAGAATTTAACAGGGTATTTCTATATTGCAGTATTGATACTTTTACTTAAGTAAAAAATGTGAGTACTTTTTCCACCACAGTGTCTTTTTCAGTAACCTCCTCCTGCTGTAGGAGTGAATATGCCTAACAAGTGTGCAGGGAGAGCACAAAAACAAACATTTAGTTTCCTCCGTTGTTAGCATGAGCTGCACGAGGATGTTTGCAGTGACAGTTTTGCCAATAAAGGGCACTGGCACTCAGTGGCACTGTTGCGACCGCGAGGCTGGAACCTCTCTCAGCGCTCGGAGCAGATCCTCACGCCGCCGTGCCCTGCCTTACAGCAGCGAAACCGTTGCCAAGGCGATGTTATCGGCCATTATCTGTCATTGGGAGCAACATATCCAGGCTCGGCTATTTCTCCTCCTTGTTTTCTCCGAAGCGGGAGGTGACAAATTGTGCAGGAGTTGCGCTATCGATCAGCATGAATCCCTCTCAACACCCCCCCTACACACAAACACCCCTAGCTCAACTCGTTTTCTGCTCGCTGGTCCTCCCACGGATATCCCACAGGCCTTTGAGAGGGAGCAAGCCAGACGTGACGGAAGGGAAGAGCTTTCTTGTTTGGTGGTGGTTTATGGGGCCTGTCATGGGTAGGGATGGAGTAAGTGAGGATGAGTCTTAAAACTGGGGGGAGTTAAGCCTGGATTATACTTTGCTGTGCGCCGTACATTGCTACACTAAACAATCTACAAGGTCAAATCACAGCTTTGAAGGAATGTGAGCTTGTAGATCTTCCATTTTAGGTGAAATCAGGCATAACTCCAACCCTAACTGCTAAACCTAACTTCTGAGCTAATTGTGAACTCTAAAAAATCTCTTAACTATAGAACAACCATTTCTCCTGTAAAATGTCCTCACAGTCAACTAGTCAAATTATACTATACTTGTGCTGACATTTTAACCTCAGGTAATTACAAGCAATTACAACAAGTATAGTAATAGTATGCACACACACACACACACACACACACACACACACACACACACACACACACACACACACACACACACACACACACACACACAAATGGGGTACTTGGAGCAGTACTTGGTTTGTGTGGCATCGAGGCTGAGAGGCCCATCCGTTAGGAGACAGCAGCCATGCGTCTGCAGTGAAACACTAACTAACTTTCTGTCTCCAACATCGCATCTTGTACTTCAAACACCCCAAAATAGCCTGAATGGACTGTGCCGTCCACCGCTGCTCTGAATCTAAAGAAAAAAAGAAAAGAAAAATAAATGAAAAAGAAAAATGCTGCCGGCCTCCTTCAGAACAACAGTGTCAAGATTCTCTCTCTCTCTCTCTCTCTCTCTCTCTCTCTCTCTCTCTCTCTCTCTCTCTCTCTCTCACACACACACACACACCGGCGTCTCAAAGATGGCCTTCCTCTGGTAACAGAGATATATGAGTCGGGAGATAGAGAGCCAGGGCTCTTAATAAAAATCATCAATTTTATGTCAGAGCCAGCCGGGCTGAAATGTGCAACGGAGTCAACAGCAGAGACTCAGCCCGCTCCCTGCCCCACTCACCCTCCGTTCTCCCCCTTTTATCTCTCTCTACACCACTGTCCTCCTGTCTCCCTCACTTCTTTTTGCCATTAATCCTTCTTCTCTTTCTGTTCTCCCAACCCAGTGTTGATTTTGACTGCACATTTTGATGTAGCTTTAGTCATAGTCTTTTGAATAAAATTCAATTTTGGAAATATTTTAGTCCTCTGAAATGTTTTACTTTTGGTCTAGTTTTAGTCAACTAAATACCTTAAGATTTTAGTCGATTAACTCTAAAATTGATTCAGTCGACTAAAATGTATTTTGGCGGGGCCTTGATGGTGTCGTAATGGCCGAGTTTCTACACTTGGTTGCTGAAAATAGACGATTTACAAGCTCACAACGCGTCGCACCGCGCTCTGACTATTTGCAGAGCGCAACCAAACATAAAGTTACTTGTGTCTACTGCATCTCTTTTCCACTCGTCCCTCCCTAACATTTTAGTCTAGTTTTTATATGTTGACAAAATTGCCAATATATTTAGTTTAGCTTGGTTTGTGATTAGTTTTTATTTAGTTTTTGTCAGTGAAAAAAGGTAGTCGACGAAATCAACACTATCTCAACCCCTTCTGTTTTCTGCCTCTTGTCTTTCTAACCCCCCAACCCCCCCACCTCTGTCTGTCTTTGTGAATTGTGGCGAAAGCATCAGTTTGAGGAATGGCAGAGTGGCGTCGTCACCGCTATCTCCAAAATCGTTTTGTGTCTACTTCTACTTTTTTATTTATCTTTTAGAGCTGACCTCTGAGTTGTACATTTTCGGGGCCATATCGAGTGGCCCGAGGCCCCGCAGCCCTCTCATCCCTTACGCCTGGAAGGAGGCCGCCATTTATCTCCCCCACTTCTCTGGGACGGGTGAACTCCGTAGGTGTTATTGAATTCACACCCTCAATCTCCCCGCTCTCTCCCACTGCTCCTCCTGAGCACTGAAGCCTGCCATGCTAGCAGCAGCTCGGATATCCCTCAAAGTGGATTAGAGCTATTTCCTCGTCAGAGAGAGAGAGAGAGAGAGAGAGAGAGAGAGAGAGAGAGAGAGAGAGAGAGAGAGAGAGAGAGAGAGAGAGAGAGAGAGAGAGAGAGAGAGAGAGAGAGAGGCTGGCCGCTTTATGAAGAAGAAATACAACCACTGAGGGTAAGGCTGGAGACCTGCCTAAATTATTTTCAAAATAAGTCATCGCCGTTTGCAATGTAACATTCAGAGCAAATCCACATGATATGTATACATACGTGCAGGCACAGGCACACATACACACAATATATAAACTCAATAATATACACATACAGTATATATTCAACGTCAAGGATGCAGAAAATGGGGAAATGCGATAACGGAGCTTCGTAAACCCATCCGTCACAGTGGAGCTGCGGAGGTCGGCGGTGCATATCTGTAGGCAGAACTCGTCATGCCCGGGTATGATGGTGCACCTCCACACACCAAGAGAGCATGAAACAGGATTACACCAGCGGGGCACGTGCCAACCGCAAACTGGCAGCTTACACTCAAGGACTGCTGCTTAACTGTTTGCTGACTGCTGTCCACATAATAACACATGCTGACTTTTGAGGGCTTTTTGATGTCTGATTCTGTGGCTTTGATGTTGGATGCATTACATGCTGTATAGTGCAAATAAAACTAGGCGGTAACTAGACTACACTCTGTCGAGGTGCCAATTTGCACCTTGTGCACTCATGGCCATATATGGCCTGCTTGTGTGCCAGCAGAGCGTGCAAGTACTGCGATCGGTGCTGTCTGTATGTATGTGGGTGGGCAAGTTTGCGCCTATTTATATCAGGTTGCACTAGTTGGCGGTGATGTCACCAAGAACGCTGCTCCCTTATTGGCTAAAGGCCCTGCCTTTGTACTGTAGGCCGGGAACAGCCAGCCGAAAACAGACAGCGCAAGTAATAACTTGTGTGCGATTAGCAAATAAGGCGAGAGAAGAATCCTCGATGCTCTGTCACTAAAGTGACGATAATGGAAAGGATATCGATCAGCATGTTTGTAATCATGTCATATTATGTCATATCCACGTTTAAAGACCAATACAGTTAAGATACAGCCATCTCACGTCTAGGCTCCTCAGCGCCCATGGCAGCTAAGCTATTTTCTAGTTTCTAAAAAAAGTGGGCACCATCTGGCATTTTGTCAGCAGTGTGGGGGACGTTCAAAGCAACTGAAAGACTGCATGTCACCTGTGCTAAAGTGGTTCCTCGGAATGATTAGTGGTGGTGGGGGGTCTGTCTTTGTTCCCCGGCGAGCCGGATGCCATTGGCCATTACCATCGCAACACATGTGACTGGCTGCTTGCCACAGCTCTCTCCTGAGGGTAGGTGACGGGCCACCTTGACAGCTAGGCTCCGTTGTGACAAAGTATTGAGAATTGAGGAGTGGAGTGTGATGTGAGTGATACAGCGGCATACAGCCGTTGGGGTGAACACTTTGTAGTCGAGAAATCACCTTCTCCTGTGTCCCTAAACTGCTTAAACCCTATCGTTGTTGTCGGGTGGAAACCTTGCATGTCCAAAACCTTTCGTTTTGTGGAGATCTGCTATTTTTACTAGTTCGACTAGTTCTTGTATGGTGAAGCAGGGCTTTTCTTTACGAAAGACGTACAAATTTGAAACTTGGAGATACGAGGTTTTCTGCCCGACAGTGATACTTTACAGTGATTTGAGCAAGAACATTTACTTTTACATGCAAAAAACATATTTTTTATGAAGAAATGTTTTCAAGAGCGCTATCAGGTCCTCTCCTTCATGGTAAGGGGGGAATTCAAGGGGCTTGAAAATATAATGGTCACATGACCACACATGTGTTCCGTTGCCTAGATACAGGGGGTGTCTCAGTTTACCCGGTGTCTTAAGTTTACCACACTCTTCCCCTCTCACACCCCTCACGACGGGACTATTTTAGCCAAATATTCCCCTATTTTCACGTTTGCCTATTTTGACGTGCTCATGTGGTTAAATAGGTCATACATGTTGTGTTCCAGGGGCCATCGCCATGCCGCCTTGCAGTGGACATTTTTGTCAAAAAACAATGTTTGCCACAGACAAACAAAATTAGTGGACAATAATATGACCAGAAGCACATGAAGAGCTAGCCCTGAATTACCATAACAGGTCTGTAACGCAGAGAGTGTACAAATGGAACCTTACACCTTTCAAGCCTGTCTCGTCTTGTATCTGTGGAGCTCAAAACTGGAAGCGATATTAGGGGTGAAGTCTCCAGCTCGCACCACTTTTTCCCGATCCTAAAATCCACTCCCAGCACATGGGTTCTGTGGCGTGAAATGAGAGGCATCGGTCAGCCGCTAATGCGATCTGCCACAGTCTGTTGGCAGGTGGCATGGTGTCGGGGGTGGCTGGCCCTGATAAGCTCGAGGAGCCGATTGCTTCTCTACAACGCATCAGAAGATGCGTAGTACAAAGGCACATCTTCCCGTCACACTGTTTTTTTTTAAGGCCCCACCCCCAACTGGCATCTCGACTGCCTACTCATCCACTCCTCTGCCTGCACCCTGCCCCTCCCATACAGATTTTTTTTTCTTGCATATTTCTTTTTATGTGCGTTATTCCACAGTTATTTCACATACGTAAGTATTGAGGCCCTCTCTGGTTCCGTCTCAGTCTCACGTCGTCTTCGCACGCCGTAACCCAAGCCGCAGGCGTTAATTCAATCAATTTTGGGCAATTTCTCACACGTCAAGGAGAGAAAGCTAAAAGAAATCCAGGGACAAGACAGAGATTATGTGGCAGACAAACCCAGGATGTGTTTGATGTCACTCACAAAGCCACCTGAGAACTGATAATGCAACGCAGACACTTCAAGTGACACACTTGACTCGATAGTCTCACTTAGTTTCACTAGGCCCTCCAGTTGATTGACATCTCAAGTCAGTTTGCAACGACAAAGCCTCTGCAAAGGGGAAATAAAGAGACATAGATTTGGCACAGCGGCTGACAGACTTATTCTTCTTCAGGATTGAACAAATCGACTCATTTGAAAAGTGCTTACAGTACATGCACGTACTGCTTAGGCAGGACACAAATGCACAACTGGGGGTCAAAAGTAGCTTTGTAAAGGTGAGTTTTCAGAAGGGATTTATAATGGGGCACAGCCTCATGCAAGCCTTATCTTCGTAGGGTATTCAAAAGTTGCAGAGCACTGATTGCAAAAGCCCAGTCACGTTTTGTTTTTAAGCGATGATCCTTAGTGTCAGTAGCAGGTTACATCTTGCAGACCTGGAAACTTCTATTGCTAGTCATTGTTAGGGATCCGGAACTGTATCCAACATTGAGGAACCAGAATCACATTTGGAACCGTTTACGGAACCGCTTTTATCACACTGTCAGAGATTGTATGTACAGTATGTGGACTTCGCGTCTGCTACGATACCGGTGACAATACCGGTGGTTCTCAAACGTTTTAATTACAAGGACCACCATTTACTCCCAGAGTACCTTTAAGGCTCCATTTGGAACCCCCGATCCCTAGGAATCGTGAAAGGGAACCGTTAAAGATAGGGAACGTTAAGAAACCGGAAACATTAAAATCCTAATGGCCTATGTTATGCCTAACATTTCCATCCCATTCTTCATATCCCACATACACTCACAGGTAAGACAGTAAACAACTGAGCCCCCTCCCCTGGCGTGTGTTCAAACGTAGGTGGCAGTGAGGCATGGTTCCTCGGTTACGACCCGTATTGATGAGCATCTACATCCAATATGTTGCTCCATTGATTCTCCATTTATTCCAATTCCGCCGAGACTGTTCCGTCGTGGCGCGCCACCGAAATGTACACAATTAATTTGCGCCTTCCATTAAAACAGAGTCATTAAAAAGCATGCAGCACAACAATTCATAATTAAAAACACCGGCAGAACGGAGACGCAAAACTCTCATTAGCATGGGTGTCGCATGCCGCTTGCTTCCCCGGCTAATTTGGAGTGGTTGTTCTGTAGCCAACGCCATCGTTGATTAATGCAAGGCACGTATACGCATTGGTTTCCAAGGTTGTGCGCCAAGGTGCAATCAACATTATTAACAAAAAAGTGTGTTGTTTTGTCTAATTACAAATGAAACGCTTGGAAAAGGTTGAGGTCATTCAGATGCAAATATCGAGGGGCGAGATGCCTACTGCTCAAATTAACATATATTTTCCTCTGCCAGGATATGTGGCTTCTTATTTGCATCGTTTGCCTTAAACAATATGTATTCTATTGACCAGGGTCCCTAAGGGCTTTGCCTTGCCCTTTGTCCCCTCTTCGCCGGATGTTCTCCTATTGTGTCATGCCCAGGGACACAAGGGTTAAAACATGTTTAACCTTTGTTAAGTGTGGTTTTAAACTCTGACGATAACATGTCTGCTGATAGAAGGATGCAAAACTGGAACATTGAATGTTCAAAGCCCAGCTGGCAGGTATGTAGTAGATACATGAGAGATATCACTGGATTGATCGCTTCAGTCCATTTAAAACTGTCCTGTCCAATTGTCCTTGGGAGTGACAGCAAAACAACCTCTCCCCGGCACCTACTTGCACGCAGACTATGCAGGCCCGCAAATCATGGAGACACATACTCCCTCACACACACATCCACATAATGTGCACGCACACACACACGCGCGGTCGCGCACACACTCAATGATTACAAGTGGTCCCTTGGTTTGGTTTGAATGTCTGCGATGCATAATGACGAATAGGAAACCACCTGCACCCTCCTTTCACCGGTGGATCGTTAAGAAAAAGTATCAGGCATTTGTCAATACCCGCGGCAAGCGCATAGTGTCACATAATGAGACGCAATTGATTAGCTTCGCCCCCTCAGACGAGCGTCTCCACGCCGACGGAAATTGAAATGACACAGCTGAGCTGAGTCATGCGGGCATGATTAATGGTGTTTTTGAGGACAAAATGTGGTGGTATTTACATAATCAACGGGGGCCGAATTAGCTATTTCCACTGCCTATGCTGAGAATATGGAGCACTCCACTCGCATCACGCTGTCAGGTCTGGTTGTAAGGCTTCGTCTCGGGCGCTTGATTTCCAAGGTGATTGTGAGGCCGACAGATAATGAGCGATTGTTTAATTTGAAGTGCATCAAAATTAAACTGACGGCAATTACGGGTAAACAGTGGGAGGGAAAATAGGATTTGGCGTCTTAAACGTGCAGAGCTCTTTGAATGCGCTGTCAGTGCCAAAAAGTTTGAGACGTTCTGTTCCGGAACTATTAGTTCCATCTTGGAATGTTTTCATTGGCTTGTCGCTGAAGGTGTGTGAATGTGCTATCACAGGTCTATGCTGTCAGGCCGTGGACTGGAGTTACCATGTCATTTCAAATGCTCTTTCATCTTGCAGCCTCGCATGCTAAACTATTCACATGGCAGACATCTCATTTTGCAATGGAGCACTGTGCTCCATTGTTGGCTGTGACAAGTGAAACTTTACAACTCTGACCTTTAAAACTTGGATGGTTCCTAATTAGGTAATTACGGCTTTGGTGTGAAGTAGCTCAGCGTGAGTATGTGACTGAATTTGGGTGACAGCGGGGCGGCATTAGATTGCTTCGCAAAGACATGCTGCAGAGCAAGGACACAGTCATACATGGGGGGAAATAAATATTCACCTCCCGTTCGCTTCCATGCTACGCAAGCGAACAGGTAAATGCAACATTTGCTGCCAGTGGCTAACAAGCTAGCAAACTGAATTATGTGTCCATCACCTCCTGCACTGCCCACATTCAGCATGGCAAGATAGGAATTTTTAAAGGTGGGACAAGGTGTGTGGCTACTCTCCAGTGGTTGGGCTCAACCGTCACATTGTAAGCATTTTTTTGTGTCCACCGGGTTGAATGTATGGGTTAGGGTTAGCACGACTATGTTGTCCGTCCGTCCGTCCGTCCGTCCGTCCGTCCGTCCGTCTGTGGGCAGCTAATCTCTGGCACTGTTAGCTTGATGGCAGCAAAACTGTTAATGCACACTCCCTGGATGCCAGGGCAGATCCTCTGCCCCAAACTTTTCACATGGGCCTGTTATAGCACCACGATGGGGTCGATTTGTTCAAAACACATTTTTGGACAGTACTCTCCTACAGATTTTGTCCAAAAATCATGCGAATCGGTACACAGCATCTCTAGTCATTAAACAAAACGGGTCTTTCCGATTTTTCATATTCCATTCTGATTGGCTACAATTCGCTTCCAAAGTTTGCAAGAGTTCTCCGTTTTGAACAAAATGCTTCAAATCATGAACATTAAACACTACAGTGATCCAAAAACAGCAATGGGACAAGCGGGTGGCTTATTAGTCTGCAAACCTGGTCCTGGTCCAACCCCCCTATTGGCACCCCTCCGCACTGGCACAAGGGAGACTCCAAAATACCAAACGCGCAGGCAGTGAAAAACATGCCACTTTGCCTCTGGAAATTGACATTTCACCCATCCACCAAACACTTCATGCAACCTACTGTCCCAAAATTGTAGGTAGACTTTCCCCTACAATCTGGTATTAATTTATGATATATCTTGTCTGCAAAGCTGCCATTTTGGCCTCAGGATGGCGCTAGAAGAAAGGTTATGGCCATGGCCCATGGTTCATGCAAATGGTTGTATTTAATCTCAACAAGTTTCTTAGCTATCAGATTTAATTATTTTGTGTGCGAGTGGTCATGTTGGCCTAATAGTTGCATTAAGAAAAGGGCATTGGGTCACCAAAAAACAAAATAACCTTACAAAGGTGCACAGCAAATTCATAAATGCATTGGAATGCATTTAAAAGATGTCAGGATACAAACTTAAATTAAATAAAAAAAAGTCTGCTTGCCATAAAATACATACCAATTCTATAAAATATCTATGGCTCCATAATGTTGGGGAAATTGGCTTTGGCTGAAAGAAAAGAAAAAGAAAAAAAATAATCACCCATTTAGTTTAGTACACTGGAAGTCTTCGTTTTTTAGTTATTTTTTTTTATCTGTGTGCTCAAAGCATATCACCTGGGACAGTCCATGCCAAATGTGGGTTATGATAATATCCAACTGCATTAGCTATACGGAAATGACCCAGAGCTTTTTGTGTGCGGAGTTCAAACTTTGATTTCTTTCAATAGAAATGTTGTTGCATGCATGGCTGCCTAACTCATACCTTGAAGATTTCTAGCTCAGGGAGTTGAAATAGGGTTCGAAGACTCAAAAAGAAATTCAGGTCCTGCAAGACACCTATTTTTTTTAAGCAGATGGGTCAATGCAACACTCAGTAATGGAGTATTTATCCTTTCATATTGTTTCTAGAGATCTAGTTCACCTAGTAGAGTGGCTGGCTTTAAGTGGCTCATGTAAAAGTGTGAGCGAGCAAAACTTAATTCATTATTGTTGGATTGTTTTAGCAGGGCAACCACACTATAGTACTTGTCTGACTTTATTCCATTCATCCACCCATCTTTCTTTCTTTCTTTCCCCTCCTAGATAAACTTTATTTTGCCGTGCTTCTCCTCCCACAGTTTTGGTGGCCATATGTCAAATCAACCGGCTTCATCTGGAATCGATTCCTTGCATTTTGCTAAGAGATACGTTATATAGTTTAATTTGTATAAATGTATTTGTTATATAAATTCATTTTCTCCATTGACTTGACTAAAATTTTAACTTTTCCCAATTATGGAGATGTCTGACATCATAGACCACATGAGACTGACACAGTATGTCCATATAGGGGCATTCCAAGATATGGGCTTAATATTGATGACATCATGGATCTCCGTATATGGGCATGAAAGGGACAAGGACGGAATGGTTAGCACCGCTCAAACAGGGACAAGGACTGACTGATACAGAGATATTTGCAAGTGTGACTCGCCTCAAGGCAACCACACTTGCAATTTCCAATTGCATCTTTCTAGTTTGGTTTTGTTTTGTTCATTTTATAGCAGGCTCACCTTGGCAACTAGCTGAAGAGATTGAATATTCTCGTCTAATTAAGCCACTTTGTTGTCTAAATAGGCAATAATTCAAACGGAACTGTGAGCCCCACCACATACAGCATGGAGCTTTGACAGCCGTTACACTGGGTGAAAAGAGAGATTATCTGACATATACTGGTAGAGTATATGACAGTTTATTTACAGGTATACTGGGCATATACCGACATTATTGGGTATATACTTTTTGAGGGATATTCTGGAATATTCCTCTGTATTCAGTGATAATAGGTGATATACTGCCCCCAGCTAGACAAAGGCACACCAGGGGGTCTGGTTCATTCCTTTGACCTACAAATTGACTATTTGTTTAAAGAAAGGGGAGGAGGGCAAACAGCCCCCCTCCCAAAAAGACACATTTTAGTTTACCTTGGATATCCCAAGTATAAAGGGCTTAATTTGCCTTAACTCACATTTTCAAGTAATTACAATGTTGTAAAAAGTAGAAACTTGCAATCTCATGTACTATAATGACATTCAATGATGACTAATTAGAAACAGTTGTATAAATACATTTGACCTTATACGCTGTACTTAGTCCGTTCTTTCCCCCCTCTACAACAAACCTCTTTGCTGAAAATTGCCGATCTACAAGCTCACAATGTGTTGCATCATGACGCATTGTGAGCTTGTAGATCGGCTATTTATTTCAAAGTCTACTGTACATAAAACAGACGCTGTTTCTGACCTGGGTTCAGACAACAGTTGACGCTTTTAAAAGGGGACTTAAGACATTTCTTTTTAATAAGGCATTTGCCTAGATGGTCCTTTTGGATGCCCTGTGTGCTTTTAATTCTTCTTTTTTTTCACTTAATGTTCTTTTAAATCTTCCTTGAGATGTGTCTAATATGTGCACTGTTCTTAATTCATGGAATTAACAATTTTTACCATGTTAGTTCTTTTTTTTATAAATCTTTTGCTGGCTTTGTTTTGCCATTTTAATGTAGCACTTTGAGATTTGTTTCAAATATAAAGTATGTTACAAATAAAATGTATTATTATTATTATTATTATTATTAACACCATGACAAGTACAGTAGCTCAGACCAGGCTTCCTTTATTCTGTCTTAACCAATCACTTGACTTATCAGTGTGAAAATGTGACCAATCAGGTTTCTTGCCACCACCTTTGAATTCTAAGTGCCTCACAGTCTGGCTCTCTGGCACAGTAGTAACTGCTTGCTGAAGAAGACAGAGAGGAGAAGTGTTACTTAAACGAATGGATCATTTTCAAACTGTTCGGTAAGTTGCAACTACTATAATTCTATGTAAGTAGCCTATGTTAGAGACAGGTAATAGTAGAGACATGTAACCATTTCTCAAAGCATAGCAGCTAACTAAAATAGGTGT
Organism: Nannobrachium achirus; assembly: GCF_963921795.1. Classification (NCBI taxonomy): domain Eukaryota; kingdom Metazoa; phylum Chordata; class Actinopteri; order Myctophiformes; family Myctophidae; genus Nannobrachium; species Nannobrachium achirus. The sequence goes on from NC_137830.1 coordinate 21,204,990, forward strand.
TTGTTTTGTTTTCTGCCAAATTAAGGGGGACAAACATTGTTGATTATATTAAATTAGGTTGTATTGCTTGTTGTTCTCACATCATACTGTCTGTATTTATCAGTGACCATGTCTTTCAAACCGTGGACTGGAGGCCTTTATAACCACTTTTATGGGTTTTAACCACTTAAACATTGCATTGCATGCATTGTGGATCCATTTTGTATTGTCCCTCTGCACCAAATCTCTTCAACAAACACTGGGTGAAAAGTAAGTGAAATTATAATTATGTCTGCATATGGCTGTATGTGTCCACCAAATGCAAGAAGGCATTTATGCTTAACTAACTTTGTGAATCATTCTCTTTGTTTATAGGAGGCTGTAAGACATTTTCACAACTCGGAAAACAACAAACACAAACTATCCCCGCAAGAAAGGTAACTATTTGTTCTTTGTTGTTCTTTGCTGTATCACTGTGTAATTAAACCAATTAAATAATATCACATATTGTAGGCTAGTAAAAAGACACGCTATTAAAGTGCATTGGCTATTTGAATTGGGGGGGGGGGGGGAAGGGAAAGTGCATTGGCTGGAAGGGAAGAAACGGTCAACTGTGGGGGAGGTGTGAGTTGTTTTAGGGGGTGATTTCTTCACAGGAAATGCCTTTTCTGGAATACAAACTAATGTGTTGCTTCTCTCAACAGTATCAACTCACCACACAATCTTGGTGTCATGACACACGTGCTGGAGCAGGTCAGCATTGCTTTTCCTGACATAGATGGTGACTTAATAAAAGGTAAAAAATATATAATTTCCCCATTAATGTCCTGTGTGTTTGTTGTGTTTTTTACTCATTTAGCTTTGAAGTAGTCACGCATGGCATGCTGGACCAGTTCCTGTTTTGACTGAGCCTGTGATGTGATGGGAACGTGTCACTGTTACTGCATGTCATCTTTTCGACACCGACTCTAACCCTCACCCTAACCTTAACCTCTGTGGGTGCATGTGAGTTGTCCCTGCCGACCTTGCGTGGAATAAACCCTGTTACTGACCCATAATATCAGACTGGTTATTCTAAATATCTTAGTAGTCATGATACTACAGTGTTCTATTCCTCATTTTCGTGATAACACCTTTGAACTGGTTTAATTCGATTGTGTTTGTACATAAACAACGAAATAAATCCTAAATGCATTTTCCTTTTATTTTAAGCTGCCTGCAGGACCCATTTTGAGTCTTTGAAAAGGAGCCATCGACTGGACCAGCCAGAAAATGCTCTCCGCAAAAAGAAATTGACTATGTCAATGAAGCACCGACAAGAAAGACCAGGGTAAGTTTGGAACTGTTGCTGTTGTTATTATGTTTTACATGTTGTATCAATGTAATAATGGTAATTAAATACATACAATTAATTGCTATTCTATGTTTTACAGTTGCTGACCACCAGGAGTGCACATCTGGAGACAGATGAAGAAAGAGCTGTGTGGTCGCCTGCATGCTGGGAGCTGATGTCAGACAAGGATGTCTATGTTGTCCAGTTTGGACGGAGAGGAAATGGGGACACTGTTCAGCCAGCGATACACTGCACAGAACTGCTCATTTTTGTAATTATTGTCCCCTTTGTGGGAGCAGAATTGTTGACAGTCGCTGTTACATTTTCATTTCGAACATTCGAACATTTTTTACGCCACCATTTTACAATTTTTTCCCCTTTTTTTTTACAATTTGTTGTTTCTTCTACAAATGTTTTCTGAATGCTGCATACTGTGAATGAATATTAATCTGTTGCACATAGAACACACTGTGAAGATGTTTACAAAAGTTAAGTACAGTAGCCTACAGTACAGTAGCAACTACTGGAAAAAATATGCTGTTGGCGTATAGAATATGTCAAACTGTTTGCACATGTACATCTGAGGATGCTCTTTTCTTTTCCTGTTGCTCTTTTGCCTTTTGCACTCCTTTATTTTTTACGTCTTACTACTATTTACTATTTACACCTTTTTAGATTATTATTATTTTTAGATGTGGTTTGCTGTTATTATTTAGTTTTTTGATATACATGCGTTTTCATGTCAAGGATCCCCACAATTGTAATTGAAAACTGACACCATGTATGCACCATTTAAATATTTTGTAACGTTATGCTTTTCTGTTGTGTTTCTCTCAATAAAAACAATTTACCTGACTGATGCCTATTCGTTCATAAATTAATTCTATGTGACACAGTGCAACACATTTTGAGCTTGTAGATCTGCTATTTTGCTATTTATTTTTAATTGGAATACTGAATAATGATTAACTAGAATATCACTTTGAGCTTGTAGATCTGCTATTTTGCTATTTAAAAAAAATTGGAATACTGAATAATGATTAACTAGATATAAATATACAATAATATATAATATATAATGGACCCAATGTGGAAGGGGGGTCCACGAATACCCCCCCCCCCCCCCCCCCCAATGTGGAAGGGGGGTCCACGAATACCCCCCCCCCCCATAAACCCCCCCCCCCCCCCCCCCCCCCCCAGTGTGGAGAGGTCACAGATCACAGCCAATCACAGCTGGCTCAGTGCACATGCTCAGTGAAAATGCAGGTACAGGGAGGGGGAAAAAATCCCTCCCACCAGTGAGAAATCCTGGGACCTCCGGAGGTGTGATTTCACAGCAGGGGTTCACGAATACTTAAGTAGTGGTACAAAACGGCTATATACCGAACTGAATATTCCTGATTATCTGGCTGAATACCTCATGTTTATGCCGGTTTATTTACTGAATATACCTGTCATAGAATGTAGTATACCGGTCCGATAATCTATCTTTTCACCCAGTGTTAGGAAGATTGCATCTCCTCACACAGCATGAAATGTAAGCCCCAGTCGTAAGCAACAATTCATCACTATCGGACAGGAACCTTGTATATCCATTACTTTTCTGGAGGTGGAAAAAAAATAACATTTGTTCCAATTAATGGATCAAATAGTGGTTATTATTTAAACACAAGCTCTTGTTGATATTGTAATGAGAGGGCGGGCCGGCGGACGGACCTCGGACGTCACTCTGACTCAGCCTTAACCAATAAGGAGTCCCCAATGCAACTACAGCCAAATATGAGTGTGTGAAAACAGATTCATTGCAAAACAGTAAAAGCTAAATCTTCATTTGGAGTTCTCAGGAAACAAATAAAAAGGTCATAGTGTAAGTGTGTGCAGCTGTTGCACCAGGTGTCCAGTCCTCCAGCACATCCATGCAGGACATGGACTGCTGAATAGACACAGTAATAGTCTCAATAATATAACCAAATGGATCCGTAAGAGACAGTTAGTTACAGTTGTACAATCTCTGAATTACAATCCCTACTAGAAGTACACTAAGTTAAAGGGGAATTTCAGAGGAGTGCCTTTATTATGGCAATCTGATGTTCTTCCATCCATTAACACATGGGCTGCTAAGGTTTATAACATTTATAGCTGTTGCTGCTGCCACCATTGACTTACGCTTTGTTTTGACGTGCCTTGCAAGCTTCGTGCGTGTGCACGTGCGTGTCCAGAGAAGATTGAGGAGGATAATCCATTTGTTTACAAACGCTCGCGAAACTAAAATCCAAAAATCGCGGTAAAATCGCGGTAAAGTGTCGCCGTGAAAACAATCAGCTCTCTGCTTCCATGGGGCTGTTTTCACTTCATTCTTAGATAAAGCCGTTCTTATGTTTCAAAGTAGAATCTAAAGCAATGTTAATCCTTCCGTGATGTCTTCCCTAGAGGGGCTGCCTGCACTGACTGGGTGACGTAATGGACTCAGGTCATGCAAAGGGCAGCTGCAGTCTCAAAAAGTTAACTGTTTGTTGCCTCGTGTGTGAACGAGATAACTTCCTGTGGCAGGGGGACACCTAGTGGCCATAACTCGTCCCTGAACGAGTTTGGCTCCCCAAGTGTTAACAAGTGGTAGAGGCGAGGAAAAAATACATCACTTTCTACCGCGATAGGTCTGAGCGGAGATGGGAGGGCTCTATTGTGAGCAGTGATGTAAAGTAAGTAGATTTAGGCCTACTTAAGTACTGCTGTACAATTTCTTAAAGCTCACAGTGCGTTGCATCGCATTAGATCTGCTATTGTCAAACATTTTAGTACTAGTCCGGGAGCCAAATGGTGATTTTTGGCTGAATGTGGATTCGCCTGTAAAAGTTTTTTTCTCAACTGATTCTTGTAGCTTGGAGTCACCTCTTAAGGATTCAAGATGATGACCAGTGATATCCATTGAGCATTTTTTATTATTAACCCCTTAATGCCTGAAACACAAGAAATCCACCCAGGAGGAAAATACCCAGGAAAAGATTTTTTTTCTGGGTATTTAAGGAGGATCTGAGGGGTCTAACTAGGGGTTTGTCATGATGCTGAATCCATTGCAGGCATTTGTTTTGCACAAAAAACATTCCGTGGGCTAGAATTTTTGCACAGATGTAGCTCAGGGCATGCTCTAATGATTTAGCTAGGGCGCCCGAGTCGGCGACCTTCGGGGTCACCACAGCACCCACAAAACTCTGACTCATCACTTTTCATCACTAAAGTCGATGGGAGCCCAACTTGATTTGGCCGCTGTGGCGACCCCGAATGTTGCAGACTCGGGCGCCCTAGCTAAATCATTAGAGCATGCCCTGAGCTACATCTGTGCAAAATAGATAATATTTAGACTGATTAGCACGAGAAAAAAACCCCTAAGGCCTCCGACTAACATGAATACTCACCCATACGTGTATTGTTTTCTGAGGCCATTTCTAGCCCACAGAATGTTTTTTGTGCAAAACAAATGCCTGCAATGGATTCAGCATCATGACAAACCCCTAGTTAGACCCCTCAGATCCTCCTTAAATACCCAGAAAAAAAATATTTTTCTGGGTATTTTCCTCCTGGGTGGATTTCTTGTGTTTCAGGCATTAAGGGGTTAATAATAAAAAATGCTCAATGGATATCACTGGTTATCATCTTGAATCCTTAAGAGGTGACCCCAAGCTACAAGAATCAGTTGAGAAAAAAACTTTTACAGGCGAATCCACGTTCACCCCCACGGCTCCCGGACTATACTTTTACTTTTGGTAGCCTACTTTAAGTTTATTTTGATTCCAATACTTTTGTACTTACTCAAGTACATTTTGAATTCTGGACTTTTACTTAGTAAAAGTATTTCTATATTGCAGTATTGATACTTTTACATAAGTAATGGAGAAATTTCCGCCATTATGAAAGTCAGATGTAAACAAAAACAAAGGAATTGTCCAGCAATGCAAATAAGCGATTTAGCAATAAATCCAACCGCTTGCGGTTAGAGCTGCAGAGGACTATAGAAAAAGAAAAAAAGGCTACGGATGTTTTTTGGACATCATCATCATCAGATTAACGTGGAAAAACGACTATTCCGGCACTCTCCTTTAACTCTCCCCACGCTTTGAACGATAACGCTCGCCCCATTTTTTACAGAACCTCGATGCCAATACGGCGCTCGTTCGGTTCGTTCGTCTGATGACTGTAAGCTGATGAGGGGTCGCGCGGCCGTTTACTGTAAACACATTTTCCGCTGTGATGGTGTAAAAAATCCATTATGCGTTAGATCAACGGAGAACAATTCACTTCCTTGTTGATTTCCTCTGGCCCGGAGGCTCTGTAGCCAGTGACTGCTCTGAATGTACGGCAACACATAGCAGGACAATTCACATTCATTCTCGCATGACGCCGCCCTCTGCTGCCTGGCAGACCAAAGTGCACTATTGCACAACCAAAAAAAATAAAAATAAATAAATAAATGTCTGTCTGTCTATCTACTATAACGTCGCAAAGGTAAGCCGCTTTTTGATGGCGCCAGACCCAATAAATAAATAAATAATCTGGCAGTAGGAGAGTTAAGAAAACCCATACAAACAGATGAAAGAAGTCGTTTTTTTTTTTTTTTTTTTTTTTTACATATAGCAATACCCCAATGTAGAAATATGTAAATATGTAAGTAAAAGTCCTGTATTATAAATGTTACATGAGTAAAAATACAAAAGTACTATATACTTACAGTACAAAACATCAAATTCATTCATTACATTGATTGTAATCAGGAATGCACTTATGCGTTTCACTTTAATTGCTGCCGCTGGTGAAGGTGGGTCTGATTGTAATCACTTGATATGCTGCTGGATGGCTTAAACACTTGATATTCATTGTGTTTTCATCTTTGTAAGTCCCTAGATCATAACCTAAAAAGCATTGTGTCGAGCTCAAAGACACACCTGGGAGTTAGGTAAATTCTTTTGTGACTTTTTTTTTAGTGTCTTTATGACATAATTCCACTCCCCCTCTATCTAATTACTGGAAAGTATTATACACTCGATATTCGTTGTGTTTTAGTCTTTAACTTATAATAACACACCATCATTTATCAGTTAATGTATCCATATCCATATCATTCATGCTCATATTCCTGGTCATCTATTCATCCACTTTATGCTAACCCTGTAAGTCAAAGTACAGGTAGCAAGGTCAGACTTCATCTATTTAATTTTACTCATGTTTGATCCATTACAGTTTTTGTCTTCAATCAATCAATCAATCAATCAATCAATCAATCAATCAATCAATCTATAAATTGTTTTTCTTATATATATATACGTTAATTCAATTCTAAATTTAGTTAACTACAATACTTGACTAAGTGTACTTTGTTACTTTCCACCACTGGCGATGCAGAACAACTAGTATTACAGTTTACACGCGCGCACACACACACACACACACACACACACACACACACACACACACACACACACACACACACACACACACACACACACACACACACACACACACACACACACACACACACACCACATACACAACACACACGTGAGAGGTTGCGCCGAGGGACAACTGAAGCCACAGTGTGTCCTCTGCTCGTTCGCTCGCTGAAAGGTTACTGTGTGATTAATGTGTCTGTTTGGTGATCTGAGAAGGGAACGGAGGTGTTTTGTGTGCTGGGACACCTGGACCGATCAAAAAACCCAGAATATGAAATTGAATTTCCGCCAGAGAATTGATTTACAAGGGCAAGCCGGGATTAAGCTGTCCAACTGGAAGTAGTTTGGTAAGGGGTGTGTGTGTGTGTGTGTGTGTGTGTGTGTGTGTGTGTGTGTGTGTGTGTGTGTGTGTGTGTGTGTGTGCGTGTGTGCGTGTGCGTGTGTGAGACATTAAAACTATACATCATGTGTATTCAAGTAGGCATGTTTGTATATGCCTTCACATGCATATATTGTTGGCATACTGCCTCCATACACATACAAGATTGTGCATTAGGCAAAAAACACAACATCAAGCATCATGACATGGGTTAATGTGCAAGTGTCTTCCGCATTAACCCATGTGAGTGTGCATGTGTGCATGTACAAGACAGAAACTTCATGCAGAAGCACTGGTGCAAACAAATGTGAATCTGTGTGTGTTTACGTGCACATACTTTGTGTGTTTCCTCGCATCGGGCGGTGATGTTGCTATCTGCCTCAACATGACAGGACACAGCCTCTGAGACATGTACTGTATTTTTAAGTATGGCAGCTCGCCGGGGACAAAGGCAGATGGGCTTTTTCTTCCTAATGGTTTTAGATGCCAGAGGATGCTAGAGGAAGACATTATTCTTGCTGACAAGCTGCTCCCTTTCTGCTGAAATCAAAACCATGTTGCATATTCCCAGTTTTTGGCTTGCGGAAACAGTAATGTACTTCTCAATGAGTCATTAAATGATTAGCTAAAGTGTGCCCTGCATGCTGATGAGGAGGGATTTATTTGGGGAAGGGACAGTTCACAAGAGCACACTCTGAAAACCTAAATTGAACATGAGGAGTGTTTTGCTATGCCAACTTGTCAGTAACAAGTGGGCCACTGTCGAGATGTGCTGAAGTGTCTGGTTGAAAGATGGCACAGCGCATCAGACTCTCTTGGGCCAGAACTGAAGTCAAGGCTGTGTCTTAGGACTTGCATTTTTCGCTGAAGTGCTAGCACAACTTCATGGCCAACAATCCGAGTATTACGCAGCTGTAGATTGGTTTGTTGTTCACATATCCTATTTATGTTGTTTAGACCTACTGTTTGCTTGACCACAAATGCTGAGTATGTTATTTAGATAGCAAGTTGTTTAGACAGGTGTAGTTATTTTGTAGCACCCTATGTACAGTACTACGTTGACCGGGGTCCCTCTACACCAAATCTAAAAATAGATCTCCAAGCTCACAATGTATATATAATAATCATGTTGCAAGACGTTGTAAGTTGCCCAGACTATAGGGACCGCGGACCCTAAATTGTTGGCTTTGCAGTCTATGGTTGCATATGGGGATGCTGTGTCGCAAGACAAATTTAAGTGAAAAAGTGATATCGTATCGCACTTGACCATTTATAATATGTATAATACATAATATAATTGATGCTGTTTGTTGACTAGGGTTCATCATGCTACTTATTCCGTTCTTTGTAGTCACTGTGGATAAGACTGCAAAATGTTTAAATTGTAAATTGAAATTGTAGCACCAAGCAAAAACAAATACTAGAGAAAAAAACAGAGGCCAACCGGGTGCTCAAAGGAGAGGAAAGTTTTAAAAAGTGTGGGGTGCTTCTAGGATCAGCGGGAATAAACACTATTACAACAAATACTATAGCTTGGCGTTCCACCACTTGTTGGTTAGCACATTCACACCACCAGAGGAGGTACCGTATAGCTGCTTGCGTACACACATGCCTCTCTTAGCACGACAGCTGCATTGGATACACGACTGCATTAAATCAAACCCAATTATCCCAGCTCACTGCCCCCTGGCCCCTAGAGGGCTCTGATGCAGATGCAAACATAGCTGCTACGTCGGGCAGGGAGAGGATTCTTTGGAGATGTACAGCGGGGAGGCGAAAATCATTTACTAGTGAGACAGATGTTTAGGTTTCCCCTGCATGGAGGGTAATACTTGCACGCATACCGTGCCGGGGTGAAAAGGGGGGTGGTGGGTGGGGGGAGACAGAAATTACACGGCTGACATGAAGACAGCTCCCGAGGGGCTTGTAGAAACTCATCGCCCTGAGAGAGAGAAAATACTGTATAGAGAATAAATTAAGGAAATGAAGTTGACAAACAGTGAGAGAGAGACGACACTACAGATGTGCCATTTCAAAACGTCACGCGTCCTTCCATTGGCAAGGCAGTAGATTTCCAGTGGATTGGCAGAACATCGAGCTTGTAGATCAGCCATTTTTGCTATTTTTATGACCATCTCTGACTTTGAAGTTTAAATCTACCTATGAAGGTGGATTCTGCTTTTCAATGGGAATGGTGTGATGGTTTCTCCATAAATAATTCAAAGGCAAAACAGGGAAAGAAACCTGTGTAAAAAATGCATTTGCAGAAAACGTTCTGGAAAATATCAATAAATACCGAAGAGTTGAAACATCTGCAGTAGGCGCTTTTTTGGGCCACTCTCCAAACCAGTTAATATATACAGTATATATACTGTATTTGGTTTCCGGATCTTAAACTGCACACTGTGGTGTGTGGTCGGTATTTGTATTTGTAAAATACTTGTCCACTACATCTCGGATCCAAATATTATACTTTTACATTTTCTTGAAAAGTTTAGTTACTAGTTACTTTGCAGATTTCATTATTATTACAAAACATAGACTAACCACTTCAACCTTATATACATTTTGGGCATTTGAAAATAGCAGATCTACAAGCTCACAATACATAGCCGTATTGATACTTTTACTACCTCTACTACCTTAGAGGAAGAGAAAGTGAAAGGGCTTATGGAAGAGGAACCAGCTGTAAGCTATAGCCAGCTGCTGACGCACGCACGCATGCACTAATGCACGGACGCACACACACACACACACACACACACACACACACACACACACACACACACACACACACACACACACACACACACACACACACACACACACACACACTGCATTCAACTCATTGGAGAGCTGTGCCACCATCCCATGCCAGCGAGCAACGCACAGGTGCCAGTCAGGTCATTTGATACTGCTGCTTGTATGCAACACAATCAATCTTGAGCCTTTCTATTGTGGTGTATGCCATCCACTTGTGTGATCTTAATCTTTCCTGTCATTGGTTCCAATTAGAGAAAAATGCAAGTCTGATTGCATCGGCCTCTCACCGCATGACAACTTTGAAAGGTTCGGGAGAGCTTGTTTTAAACACAAACTGAGGAAATGACAGATTGATTTCTGTATAGTCCTTCTTCCTAGGGGCACATGAAAACACTGTGGCATGTGAAGAAGTGGGCACAATGTGGGCACATCGCATCACTGAGTAAAATCCATACTTTCTCTGGTTCATTGTCACACCGAATGGTCTTCCCATTGATCCCGGCACAGTGGTGGCCCTTGAATGATCCGTGATTGTGGCAATTATTTATCCCTCCCCCCCAGACAATCCTCGCGTGAATGAGTCCGATTCCACAAATGACACTGCCCAGCAGTGCAAGATGGGAGACAAGATAATATGCAGTGAGTTATGAGAATCTGAAACGCTGGCTTGTCGGCGCGCATCATTTTCTCAATATTTAACATGGCCTACTGCGGTAAGAAAAAAAAAATCCCATCCACGGGTGATGGGGAGGGGGGAAAAAACTGAACATATAGATCAGAATTCATTGTGTATGGGATGAGCAGTGAGATAATGTTTTTTGAGAAATGTGATTGTCGGCGATTACAGAGTCATTATGTGTCATCTCCACGATAAAAATACATCTGCTATATGCCATGCTCCTAGGCAACAGTGACTTACAACACACTTATGGAAAATATCTTTAGTGCCACATAATATGTGGTGACGTGAGGATGTTTTAGCCAGATCTACAGCATATTGGTTTGGCCGATATTTATATTATTTACCTTGTTTGATTACTTTGGTATCAGCATTTATGCAGATGTGTCTCGACTTTTAACCGCCTTCAATCTGGCATCCATTTTTGGGAGAGTCATTATAGGATATTTATTTATTCATTCAATCATTTTTACAACAGATGTACAAGCTCACAGCATTGTGATCTTTGGCTACTTTAAAAATGTTTTAGTATTTAAAGCTCCAAACAGACAAGAATCCACAAATGCACATTTAGTTGTAGTATTTATTTTTTCTCCCAAACGCAACACCCAGTCTGTACACAATTAGCCTATACTGTACAGTGTTTGCTGCCAAGACAAAAACATAACAGAAATGAAGACTTGCAAATATAAACACTTCAAGGCAAACACAAAGGAAACGAAACAACCAAAAGTGTTAAAAACCCTAGCAGGCTGTTATGGCAATACCCTTCCACAAAGGACCCTGTCAGCTCTCCCTCTGGGATGTTACTACCCATTAGTTTCAGTCTAAGGCTAAGTATACATGAAGACAATTCACTGAGTCGTTTCCAAAATGTTTACCGTACATAGAGAATCGTCTCAAGAAATGCGCGTGTCCGAAAATGCAACAAAACCACCGCTCTGAGAAATGGGTCTATAGAGGGTGATTGGAGCATCTCTCCAATCACCTGTTATAGTCATGAGGAAAGGCAAATTGCGCTGTTGGAGGACATTATTTTGCATACAGTAGAATACAAAGACACTCTGTAGCTATTTGTTTTTATTATAGGCAGCCTCTGAAAATGATTATTCCACACAGCCCTTGAAAATTATTGCTGCATAACCTTTTTTTTTCTTTTTCTTTTTTTCCCCTTTACATCCCACATTATCTAATGTAATCCCATGGGCACTACACTTCCCACCAACCTGGGAAGACAACAGACTGATCTCATGCTTCATTACATGAGGAGTCCAAGTTGCTTCTTTTCACCTGACAGGGGGAAGTTTCCCTGGATGGACGTAGTGCGTGGAAGGAACACGTTATTCCAGCGAGTTCCTTTCCCAGACGTGCAGGGGCTCCTGGCTGGCCAGGCAGAGGCAGTATAGAGACCAGGATTACTGCACTTTTTTCGCCAACCTCACCTAGGGTATGGGCACTGCGGGGGCGCCCACAGCGTCCCCCGGCGGGTATCGAACCCTGGACCTTCTAGCTGTGAGGCGACAGCACTACTGACTGCTTCACCGTGCCCCCAGCATACAGTATATTGAAAGACTTATAGGCAATACAATCACAGAAAACCTTTTGATGTCACCTCAGTGAAAGTTAACCAAATCAATAATGTGCTGTGATCATTTTGCTGCAGGTTACACATATTCATATGATGATAAATATATATAGAGATATATACAGTATATACCTGTATATACCATAGTAGCCTATATGCGTGCACAGGGATTGAATGTCCCTGAGGAGTCTCAGAAGTAATGTTGGAGAACCCAGACCAGGCAGGCAGGGCAGGGCACGCCAGGTGGGATGCATCCAGGCAGGCTGCTCTCGGTGATGCCTCTGTAGAAACGTTTTCAGCCGTCTGAGTTTTGTAGGCAAACTTTAACAGTTTTACTGCCAGATGTATTATTTATTTGTGCTGGTGCCATCAAAAAGTAGCTTACCTTTGCGATGTTATAGAAAATCTATGGATGATTGGCAAAAATAATATTTTTTCAATGAACACATATACATGTACTGTAGCCAAACTGACGGCAGGTTGAAGCCTTATGCAAGGAATGTTTGTGAAATGGCCCTCCCCTCTTTCCGTCATTCAGAGCAAAGAAATGCATAATCTAGATCAGGTCCACAGAGAACAGCCAGGAAACTGTGAATTGGACATCATTGATGTTTACGTGTGGTGGAGATTTGAAAGCAGCATTACGGGAGATGTTTTAACTGTACACACCCCCGCGACCCCTCATCAACGCAACGCAACGCCTCCAGAATTGGGACGAGCGTTAACGTTCGAAGCGGTAAAAGAGTTAATCAGTCATGGGGGTACAGGGAGCAAAGAAGGGGGGTGTGGGGGGTGTGGGGGGGGTCCTGTTTTGAGGGACAGAGGGGGCAGAGGTATTGGATACCATCCTCACCACCTGGCGTTTTCCCGACAGGAAGTCATAATAATAATAATAGCTACTTCATCCCGAGGGGGAAATTTTCAGCCCAACCCAGCTGATTCACTGCCCACAAGGAGCACGTGAGCAATTAGGGGTTAAGAGTCTTGCTCAGGGACACACAACAACATTGCTACCCTGGTCAGGAATCGAACCAGGGATAACCAGGGGCTCTGGTTCCCCCAGGTGGGCTTCCTAACCATTCAGCTATGCCGGCCCTATAGTCCTGGAATCCGACTGCACGGCCTGGGGGTCTTAGGTCTTTGAGTTTGGTGTCGCATCTGGATTATGGTGTTGAATGTATGCTGATGCGTTGTAGTCTACAAACGGCAATTTCACATAAGAGTTCTTCTTCTTCAGGTGAGAAAAAAAAAACAAAGCAGCCATACTCTCATTAACATAACCTTTCATGATTAGAAGAGCATGCATGCACACAATCACTCCGCCAATGCAAAATAAATGCATTGGCGGATAAATAAACTGATTGTATTGATCTGCAGGCAAATCAATAGATTCAGAGTGAGCTACATTTACTCAGAGTTGATTACAGTTTCCTCAATATTGTGTACTGCAGCCTTCCACCATAGAAAACAACATACCATATCAGCAGAGAGTGACTAGTTGTCATGGAGATGACGAAAATAAACACATATTGGTGCAAGCCTGAAAACGTGCATGAACGTCCTCAGTCAAGCCAGGTACACACTGGCAGTAATTTGAAGTGGCGGGGAATAATCAGATCGTAAAGTATTTCACACAAGTCTCTTTCTTGAAATCGTCTGTGATAATATCATTGTGGTTTTCACTACACGACTGATTGCTGAGAAGGGGATCACACATTGCAGGACATTTCACATGACTCATAGCCGAGGTGTAGCCGTGAGCTGGCCAATGGGAGGGAGTGTTGTTGGAGAATTGACATTAGCAGCATGAAGCTCAGGGATTGGTTGACAGGGATGTTTTGATGTGTGCATCCAGTGCCCTGCTGGGAGTTGGTGCATGTGAAAGTCTGTTAAAACCAGAGAATAAAGTTGGAACGATAAACTGAGGATCACGTCTCTGCCAGTGGTCTGCCAGTGGTCAACCAGTCGATACTCCTTTTTTTTTTGGGTTGATGTGTTATTGTGATGTGCATTTTTGTTTTCTGTGTCACTTTCTTTGGAGCCATGGTGTTATCGTCTCCGCTGTTTGTTTTGGTTTTGATTCACAACACAATAACACATGGACCCAAGGAAAGGAGGGTATACTGTTCTCTCATTTGAAACTGATGCTCGCTACTCGCTTCTCGCAGTGCTTATCGCAGCCCCGTCTGCGAAAGAGCCAAATATCAATTCAATTCAATTCAATTCAAAGAACTTGATTTTCCTTTATCAAACCTGACAGATATTCTGAAACTCTCTGAAAGGTCTCGCCGAGTGCTGGAATCGCCCAAAGATCTTGTCGCAGAGCCTTTCACACCCAGCCAGAAAAACCTTGGTGAGCAAAGCCCAATCTTGCGTCAGATCGGGGGTTTTGTCGGCGAGCGCCAAAAATGGTCATATCTGATCTAGCCTGGCTCCAGCCAATAGACCCGCCCACTCTCTGAGTGAACTGCTTCTCTTGGTCTGGTTTTGTCATATGACGCGTCTCTTTCTACTGAAACCGACCGAAACCGACCAATGAAATCAATGCAATACGGAGGAGGGGTGCGTCTAACTTTTGAAAATCAACAGAAACAGTGGAGGGAGGGGTGGCTCACCAGAGTTCTTAATTGCCTCCTTTGAACTTCAAAAGAGCTTCAGCTACAAGTGTCGATAGCTCGTTAGTGATTCTCTCTAATCAATGAAACATCAAAGACAATGACCTGTTTGGTGCATGTCATTGAGGGGAGGGGGAGGAGGGAATGTTTTTGTGCAAAAGTCAAACACAACCCCTCCCACCAGATCTCTTGTGATTGGGAATTTCACATTTTAAATCCCCTCCCCTTTTCAATCAAATAGAATGGGGACAACTTCAGACTCAAGCTCCAGCGTAGAGTCTGAAATCAGGCTAGGTATGGACTGGGGTATTGACTGTGTAATGGCTGAAGACGCACGGTTCCATTGTAATTATAATTCAGGTCAGTTGCAGGTGACCTGTTGCGTCCTCCTAACAGAACCCAACATGATGGATCAAAGCCGGCCATTATCTCTTGTTTTTTTTTTTTTTTTTGCTGAGGTTCCATACGGCTTGCTGTTGATTCATGCACAGGGAAGGGTTCTGATGGCATTAGCCGGCTAATTGACTTCAAGCGGTGACAGAAATCATCTAGAGGGCTGCTGACAGCTGGTACACTCATTCAGCCATGTCTATCACTGTGTATGTGGGGAAAAAAGGTATACCACCAACACCGACTTTTATAAAGCATTGCCTTTGCACCGCCTGCAAGCCTGCCACAATTATTCCAAAAAATATTTGACATTATTTTGAAGTAATTGCAATAATCATAAATGTTGGAAACGATTCCAACTTGCAATCGTTTACATTCATCTATACAGCTAGTTGTTCTTGCTTGTTTAACCACTTTCAGCCTGGCATGCCTAGTTTGCACATTTAGGGCAAAATCATTAAAACTTGTGAAGTGTTCCTACCAGGCCTAGAATTTCATCGTTTTAGGGGCACGGCCATTTGGCCTTGGGTGGTGTAAATTTTTTTAGGGCACAAAGGCCAAATGCTAGGGCAGGACGGCCATCAAATAAAACAAGGTTTAGTCCATTGAAAGAATTAATTGAATTTAAGGGTGAAGGATGATTTTGAAATGTAGACTGAAGTGAAAAGAATCTCAGCACTGCACAAATCAAACTTACATCATTGATCAGGGGTCATCAACCCCTGGGCTTGAAAATATATTTTTGCCACAGACAAAAGGACTGGTCAATAATATTACCATGAATAAAATAGAGGGAGATTTTGTCCTCATCCCTTTGAACTTTTTCTTTTTTTTAAGTACCGTTAAGTACGAAAGCAGAGAGGGAAGGCTTAGAGAGAGCAATTTATAACCCATTTTCCAAAATTGCTTTAAAAGTCAAGTGTAATTATTGTTGTTATTATTTCCATGGCCATCTCTAAAATGTTGTCTACTTCCTTACCTTCTTCACTTTCTACGTTTTCCAAATGATGGCTTTGAACTTTACAAAGCACAAAAGATAATTAGAGACAGTGAGAAGAATTGTCACATTGACGTCATCCACCGGTCAGTATTCATTTGCTTAAAAAACCCTTGCTCTTTATTAGTGTTAATGTCAGTGTTAATAGAGCTGCAAAGTTTTACGTCATTTACACATCCTACCTGGGTCCTGTTTTTTTCACCCCATTCTGAATTCCAATAGACTTGAGTTTTTTCATATCACGTCATATAAGCTCCATAATACCCCTTATCCCTAAACCTTTTTGACATTTTTAACGATTTTATTTTATTCTTTTGAATTTCAAATAGCTGATCTATAAGCTCACAACGTGCCGACGTAATAAGAAAAAAAGGCAAAGAAGTTTATAACGATAAGGGGTAAGGCATGGATAAAGATATAGCTGAGAATCTCTACATGACAAGAAAGAGACACTGGTGTCTACAGATTGACAAGAAAGAGACAGAGGATGCAGTGGTACAGTCAGCTGGGGCATTAAGGCCACTGTGGCCTCAGGTCATGCCATTGGTTTGAGGGGCACAAGGCCAAACTGAGGGGCAACGGCGGCCATGAAATTCCTGCCCTGGTCCCTGAAATTCCTGCCCTGGTTCCTACACATTTTTAAACTAACAAAAATAGCTGTGCAACAGGATCCTTGTCAGTCATTTCTGGGTATAATTAAGTTATTTGTCAAATCTAACCCATGCAGCTTTTGTTTTAACATTCTAAAAGGCAAACATAACTGTCAGGATTTTCCCCCTTCAAGTTCAACCCAAATCAAGTACAGTAGACACAGATGAAAGTCAAAGACGAACACCGGGATTGGGTGGCAAATAGGACACAGGTGACTCAAACTATCAATAATCACAGGGTAGAGGAGACTTAGACAATAGCTAGAAGGACAATGCTTGGGATCTTAATTCAAGAAAATACTAGAAATACTGTTCCTACAAATGGAACACCATGTGTGGGCATAAAGATCTACCCAACGGGCACTGCAACATGGAACACCATATATGGGCATAAAGATCTGCCCAACGGGCACTCCAACATATTACTTTTGAGACTCCTACATTCAATCCCTCAGATACTGATGGATTCAATGGGCCTCTCTTCCTCTCTCTCCAGACTCATTTCCCATTGGAAATGCATTGGGTGCTTAAAGTTAAATATTTCAAAAACTACAAAAGATTTCACGTGGGTGTTGTTATTTATATCAGGTAGCACTTGTTGGTGGTGATGTCACCAAGAATGCTGCTCCCTCATTGGCTAAAGGCCCTGCCTTTGTACTGTTGGACAGTTTTGAGGAGAATAACCTTTTTTTTCTCATTATATATATATATATATATATATATGTGTGTTACAGTTAGTTTGAGAAACCAGTTAGATTGGGGTAGGAGCGCTCATTTCCTAGTTCACCACACACCCCTACCACCACCTGATCAATTCACTTTGATAGTCACTTATCAACACACCTGTGTAACTCTGCGTAATCACCACAAGATGGCGACAACACAGCCATTCACTGTGTAGTCGGTGACGTCACTCGTCTGCGACCCCTCTTTGTTTACCTACCAGCCTAGCTCAGCCATTAGCTTACTATGCCTAAACCTAACCCTAACCCTAACCCTAACCTTTGTGGGGTGAGGCGCTATCCTGCCGACGCTCCGTTGTCGAAATGTTGCGTTGTAGGAAAGAGCGAGATTTCCCCTAACTAGGAAACACAGAAGCTTATGCAGGCCTCGGCACCCGCGATCTGCTACCGGGAGCCTCACGACGTGTCCCGTGGCAAAAATGTTTCCCCACACACATGAATTAAATATTATTAACATATAACAACATTATTTACTATATGTGAAATGGAGTTTGAATCCATTTTGGCCCGCTTTGAACTAAAGAGAGGCAGCTCTCCTCCTAGCGAGCTGCTAATGTTAGCTAGCCTGTGAGTGTGAACAGAATAGATGCATAGTCATAGTTCCCCAGAGGACCTCGTCAAATATTTTCCCCCACGCATGAATTAAATAATCTCAACATGTGATAAGATAAATATTTTTTTTCTGAATGACGTTTAAAATCCATTTTCAGACATGGAAGCAGGCTAGCAGCATTCATGCATTCATGCATGTCACAGTTTTTTTGAGTTTCAGTGAAATTGAGAACAGGAGTGCTCGTCGTGCGGCGCGGGGCGGAACAAGCGGTCGCTTTGATCCACGACAACGACAATGACAACGTAGCGTCGGCAGGAATGATATCGCCTCACCCCACGGAGGATAGGGTTAGGGTTAGGCATAGTTTTACTGAGGTTAAGGTTAGGGATAGGGTTAGAGTTAGGCATAGTAAGCTAATGGCTAAACACAGCCGGGCTAGGCTAGTAGATAAACAACGAAAGAGGTGTCGCAAACGAGTGACGTCAGCGACTACACAAGTGAATGGCTGTTGTCGCCATCTCATGGTGAATACGCAGAATTACACAGGTGCGCTGATAAGAGACTATCAAGGTGAATTGATCCAGGTGGTGAACGACAAAACGAGCGCTCTTACCCCAATCTCACCGAGTTACCCAAACTGACTGTAACATACATACATATATATATATATATATATATATATTTTTTTTTTTCTCTCCTTTGCTATTAACCTTTGAAAACCTGGGAATTGGTCCATTAATATAATACAGAATCACATCGCGAATGATGGGGACGAAAGGCTCGAGCGTTGAAATGCAGTACGTTTTGTATGGATGGCGCACAGAAGCATGCCAGTATCCCTCTCCATTTGTCTCCTGGTTCCAGTAGCTCACCTTGGGGCCACTTGCTGCTGACCGAGCACAGAAATTGCCCTCCCACTCTTGGAAAGGCGTGATGGCCTGTCACAACCCCTCACATCCGTCCACATTATTGGATGTTGCTGACGCCTAGTGTATTTATATATCTTTTTTTCCCGATGTGTGCCGTCTCGGCTAAATAAATAAATAGATAAATACAAAACGGAAAAAAACTAAAAATGGAGGTATTAAGGGAGGCAAGGAAGGAGTGAGATAGCAGGCAGGCGAGACTAGGCAAAGTAATGGTGTGGAATACAGAGGAGGCGATGTGTGGAGCTCTTGGCACGGTGGAGGGACTGCCGCTAGATCCATCTTTCCCTGTTTAAGGCCCCGGCACCTGGGTAATGGCCGCCGCGCCGGGTGCCTTCAGAGGTTACAGCGCACCGGAGATGAGGGATCTGGGAGAGCAGAGACCAAGCTGAGGTGATTTCCCCAGTAGATGCCTCTTCATTTTAGGGAGGTTGCAAGGGAGGGCAGGGGAGGGGGGTGGCGTGGCACTGCTACCTGGGCCTGGGAGGAGAAAAAAAAAAAACAAGCAAATTGTTCTCGCCAGAAAAGGGGCAGAGGGGTTTCCACAAAGAACACTAGTGGACTAGTTCACAGGTTTTCAAAGTGTGTGACATCAGTGCAGGGCGACCGCTATGGGGAGCAATTTAAAAGGTCAGGAAAACATAAAAGGAATAATATTGAATCGTCATAAAACAATACAAATCTACACAATAAAAACGTGGTTAGTTTCAATTCAAATTCCATCCATCCATCCATCTTCAACCGATTATCCAGAGTCTGGTGGTGGGGGCAACCGTTTCAGAGAGTTCCAGACATCCCTTCCCTGAGCTTCATTTGCCACTTCCTCCTGGGGGATCCAGTTTGCCAGCTGTCCGCTGACCACACAGAACCTGGGGGGCGGTCACAGGGCAGGGGCCAATACTGAATACTTATCCCGAACCGAGCGTGTTCTGTGTTTTTACACAGAACACTGTGTTCTGTGTCCTTTACCCTATGCGTCGGCATTTATTCCCTCTTCCTTTCAACGCTTCATCCCACTCGAGGGAGAAATGACTTTTCCGGGGTTGTCAGGGAGCAAAACGTCCGTCAGCACCGCATTCCATTTTTCGCACCGTTAATACTCTGAGCGAGATTCGGCCCATTTGCCTGCATCAACTCTAACCATCTTCAATTTGTTAAAGGGTCTATGCCCGACCCCCCCCCCCCCCCAGTGGGGGGGAGAGATAATTGAATTGCGCTCATGCCTCTTTGCTGACTTTTCAACGTCACCTGGAGGAAAAGTGCTCTCAGGGAAAAAAAGGTTTGCCCTTTCAAATTGCTGTAGCAAAGGCCATTTATGAAAGGCAATATGAAAATCATCTGCCAGGGCATATGAGAGAGAGAGAGAGAGAGAGAGAGAGAGAGAGAGAGAGAGAGAGAGAGAGAGAGAGAGAGAGAGAGAGAGAGAGAGAGAGAGAGAGAGAGAGAGAGAGAGAGAGATTTTGCTCTGAGCTCATTGTTTGTATTAAAGAGACGTATTGTGTGAGCCTCTCGCTCAGCGCTCATGAATTTGAATTTCAGTGTGTGTGTGTGTGTGTGGGTGGGTGGGTGGGTGGGTGCGCGCGCAGATCGAGCTCTTCACCACATTGACTAAGAGAGAAACCAAGAGAATGTCATCACTGTAAGCACGAGTCCTTCTGTGAGACAATAAGTAGATGGAGCTGAGATCGGATCAACACCTCTAGACAAGGCCATTTATGTGGACTATGCATTTACGCTGGGCCCCCAGAGCCACCCTGTCCTCATGGGTTAACCTAAAGCTCCCTTTTAACTCATACAGTGCCACTTGGGGGCGCCAAAGCCAAAGTCTGTTGAGTGGCCAGGCTTCACTCCATAGGTGAGCGCTGCAACAGACAGGGACCCACGTCGCAGTCACGTGGGTGGTCACGTTTGTGCATGTGATGAAAATGACCCGGATGAAAATGGCTTCAGATAGCTATAGCCTGATAGCTCATTTAGAAGATAGATATTCGGCGATTTAAGCCGTAAATAAAACGTTCCCGCTAAGATTAGAACACAGTTCAGAGAAAATGCTCTCTAAAGATGTGACTTTGTATTGGATTCGGCGACGCGATGCGCCGGCGTTGCCCGATTACGGGCCGATGTAAACAGAGTCTCGGCCCCGGCCATGGATGGAAAATTAGACCGGGGCTTCGTTGAGGCCTCCGATTAATTAATTCATTTTATTAAATATCCCGGACTAGTTCGGGATAGGCACCCCGGAATACGTCGCACCGCCGACAGTATAGATTGAGTTTTTTTGGGGGGGCTCTAAACTTTATTTTAAACCATTTTCAATGGAATAAATCGTCGGACCATCTAGGATCACTCGTTGGAAAGCGTAGGACGAGCCAAGACCACCCACATCTCTACATGTGGGTAAGTAAAATAGCAAAAAAAAACATTGTATTGGATTGAAATAAAGCCGAACTTGTTCGGGATAGGCACAAAAAGGGTTAAGCTGATAGTATTTCAAGCAAACATATTTATTGTGGACGGCTATAGAAGATCCAAGAGCTTAATTTCCATAAAATTATAGCAACTCATTGAGGACCCAAAGGAGTAATGTGCCAAGTGGGAAGTCGGTCGGACTCTGACATAACCATAAACAACGCCTGATCCACCCTTGCATGTCACTATGACTCAGAAATAACCACAAACAAACTCTATATGCCCATATATAGACCGATTTCTCAGAGCGGCAGAGCGGAAATTAATCGCATGTTTCATTTGGGGGTCCTTGACATGAAAAAAGTTTGAAAATCACTGGTCTACAATTGTGTAAACAACCCTTATCACGCAATGGCATACTCTCCCAACATTGTTGATCAATAAACTCTGTGAAAGTTATAATTGGAAAATTCTTCATTCATTCAAGTCTTTTGTGTTGGCCTAATTGTTTCATACACTAATTCCATAACATTAAATCACACAATTTTCACACAATGGTTCCTAGGCATTCAGTCAAAATAAGCCTAACAATTATTGTTTCTAACATTATTGATTTAATATTTGCTATTTCTGGTTGTTTCATTTGAGAATTTAGTAAAGTTATTCGCTTAATTACTTATAATTACTTACAATTTTATTCATTTGCTATTTTTTATTATTATTTCTGCCAGGCAGATATTTTCCGCCAACTACATGCATGCAAATTTTGTGAATGAATTATTTCAGAGCAATCATCCCCCCAGGCTATGAGATCCCACAAGATTATGTACCAGAATTAGCCAATTGGGTACAATCTGTCGGTCCGGCTTATGCGATGGAATGCCACCCAATCACAGAGCTGCATGCTAGAACCCTCCCTGTGATTGGCCAATAATCCCCCATAGAAAAACACCTGTCCAGTAGTATCGTTACAATATGTTTCGTTTAGCTTTTCATGCATCTTGAACGTCCATTCTACCCAATAACGTTCTTGTCCCATCTCATCTTGTCAACCAAAACATCGCCATCATCACCATCAACAGCCAATGAGGGACTAGCATTCTTGGTGACGTCACCATCAACAACTGGAGCCTGATATAAATTTCAAGGCGCTCTGCTGGCGTACAAGTATGCCAAACGGGCCATGCATAAAATGTGTCAAATATATGTATGTCTGTGAGTGTATCTGTGTTTATGCCATGGGCCCGTAGCCAATCAGAGAGGGGCAAAGGGTGATGTCATAACATCGAGACATAATATAAGGGCCATGAGAGGGGCCCTCTATACCTGTAGCAAATTAGATGGGCGTAAACGGGCATATGTCCGATAAGCTTGCATGAGGATTGGTGGATTGGTCAGCTGACATTTTGGCCAACCAGACTATAAATGGGTGATTGGTCAAATTTCATGTGACATCATAATATCTTACTATTACTATTGCAGGCGCAAACCTCTAGTTGCGTCAATTTAGCAAGCACAGACCCCAGTGAATTCACAGGGATGGAGTCCTTAATGGCAGAAGTGACATCTCTCATACGGTACATTTGTAGGTTCAAAGAAAAAGGCCAAAGAAATGAGAAAACACAAGACGAGGGTGGTGGGTGTTTGAGGATTTGAATAGTCAACATTGACTGCATCGTCACACACCACAAGTAAAATGTCACCATATCTAATACTGAAGAAGCACATCGCGCCGCCAGAAGAGGCTCATGAAGCCAACGTCGAGATCACATCATCTCTGGTCGACCCATTGCATCCCGACATTTCATTTTACGGCGCTGTGGAGAGTGAGGACTGGAATTGACTGTGTTCATTCACATGAGAATGTGTCACTGTGCTCTTGGCTGCATTATTATGAGAACGGAAACTGCCAAGTATCATGAGTTTGTGTTTAAATCCACAATTCCAAGACATACTGTATTATTATTATATATTTTGAAATACAAAAAACATAACATTTTCTATTCAAGTGTGCCCCCATGTGTGGCAAGTATGCACATCTTTTCTGTCGAGTGGAAACCTTGTATGTCCAAAACCATTTTTTATCATTATTTTAAAAACGAGTTAAAGTAGTGAAAATAGCCCAAAATAGACGATCTACACTGATGGATCATTTTGTTTGTAGTTAATATCATATTGTTTTTATCGATAATTATATTTTGACACCAAGGCCTAGATATGGACTGTGTGACACTGTCTCCATTCTTACTGTAAACCACTGTTTGGAGTCTGGACTTACAGGTCACGGCAACTGTGGGTACCATGACTACGAGATCATGTTTGGGTTATAAGGCCTAGTGTTTCTGTTTTGTCACATTCTCTGGGAACCAATCAAAGAGTTCCACGGTTATATTGTAATTCATATATACCATTGTAAGATCTCCATCTTGTTAGAGGAACCCACCATGGGACCTGCCTGTGTATGATTTTCCTCTCCAAAGTTAAAGGAGCTATAGTCAACTTTTTCATTGTAGGGCCGACACTTTGTTTACATCCTAGTCTATAGACTAGAAAGTAAACAAAGTGTCGGTCTGACAATGGCCAAAATTATTATTTTATCATTATTTTACACTTTTTGTGGTCATTTTTTAATAGAAACAAATATATGAAGCTTATTTTTTAATAAAATATTTTTGAAACATTATTTTTATTTTAGCATCCGTTTTTCAAGAAAAAGTTGACTATAGCTCCTTTAACTCCATTTTACACCTTGATTTTCTCTCCTGTCTTATTTCTTGGTGGTCTCATATGGGAATAAGAAACGAGTTGTTGTTGTTTACAGAATTGATATATTTACACACGCTCAACGCCTCGCACCGCGAGGACCCCAGGACACCGCGAGGACCCCAGGACATAATTGCAATTATGTTTGCTTCCACTCTGACCTGCTTTAAATGAAACACGTTTAACATAAACCATGGCTGGCTTTGATATGTAGTGAGTGTGGAAATGTGGGGTTACAGTACGCAGCTTACCATGAATGAACAAAGACAATTTGCTGAACTAAACCACCGAGATGTCACCCTGTTGCTTATGGTGAAATACTGCTCGCCCTTGCACTACACCGTTTTATATTAGGAACTGTATATTTTAATAACTAATTACTCTTTTTAAGGGGTTTATTGAATAGAGGGGAAAGGAGATAGTCTGCTTCAGCTCTTCATAATGCATTTCCACTTCCTTCCTGTGCAAGACAAACATACTCTGACAATTTCCCTGTAGTTTCACTGTTATTAACTTCTTCAACTTTAAGTTTATTGTCTCATCACAAATTGGCAGGGTTAAAGTGTGAAATTGATTTTTTGTACTTGAAGCTCCCAGCTCTTTGCAGTTTCAGAAATAGCCATGAGAATAGAGAATAGAGAAAGCGACAAAGGTAACAAAGGAAACAAAGTCACATAACGAGACACAATGTAAGCTATGCATGAGGTTCATGGTCAGAATAGAAATAAATGAGGCTGAATATCAGTCTCTCTTGTGCAAGTAGACACAACACTTAGCAGCAGATACATACAGTATAACAGCAGACGTAGAATCACTACACTGGCATGTATGAAATGTGTTTTGTGAGGTCACAGTGACCTTTGACCACCAATTATGATCAGTTCATGATCCTTGAACCCAAGTGCCAGATGTATTGAAGTTCCCTCAAAAGTTCCTGAGTTATCATGTTCATGACAATGGGGTGGACGTGATGTCCCAGTGACCTTGACCTCTGACTACCAAACTCTTCACTTTGTCCATTTATTCTATTATTAGAGATGTGTGTGAAATGTTGTCTTTTAAAGGGCGTTTTTGAACACCTCCCAAACCCAATGTCTTGCAGTATCCGGAGAATCCCAAAATAATATAAACTACATTTATACATGTCCAACATTAGTATCGGGCGGCCCAGCGTCTAGTCGGCGACCTGGCCAACTCGGGAACGATGTAAATAGAGAATGAATGCCCCGCCCTTTAATGCAAACCCCATTATACCTGTTGTCATAGGACCTGTTTTGACCATCTGTTTGCCTGTGTCCATTTATGCCCATATATGGAGATATCTGTATCTGTCTGTCTGTCGGCGTCCATTTTATGTCCATATATGGAGATCACTGCAGATATAGTTCTGGGTCCATTTTATGCCCATATGCCCATATATGGAGATATCTGTCTATTTGCGTCCATTTTATGCCTGCCCCACCCTTTAATGCAAACCCCAATATACCTGTTGTCATAGGACCCGTTTTGACCATCTGTTAGCTTTTATGTCCATATATGGAGATCACTGCAGATATAGTTCTGGGTCCATTTTATGCCCATATGCCCATATATGGAGATATCTGTCTATTTGCGTCCATTTTATGCCTGCCCCACCCTTTAATGCAAACCCCAATATACCTGTTGTCATAGGACCCGTTTTGACCATCTGTTAGCCTTTGTCCCCACCCTTTAATGCAAACCCCAATATACCTGTTGTCATAGGACCCGTTTTGACCATCTGTTTGCCTTCTGTTAGCCTTTGTCCCCACCCTTTAATGCAAACCCCAATATACCTGTTGTCATGTTGTCATAGGACCCGTTTTGACCATCTGTTTGCCTTCTGTTAGCCTTTGTCCCCACCCTTTAATGCAAACCCCAATATATGGAGATCTCTGCACACACAGTACCGGTTGCGGAAAACTCTGATGTCAGACATCAGCTCCGCATTCGGGGATTCATTTTATGCCCATATCTGGAGAACGCGCGTGCCGGTGGGAAGAACGGTTCTCGAGATTCACATACATACATACACATTCACAGAGATTTTTTGTTGACTCCTGGCGTACGTGATGTCAGAGCCTTTTATGAAGTGATGTCACAATGAGTCAGCGATTGTGCCGATTTCCCAAACCCCAATATACCTGTTGTCATGTTGTCATAGGACCCGTTTTGACCATCTGTTTGCCTTCTGTTAGCCTTTGTCCCCACCCTTTAATGCAAACCCCAATATATGGAGATCTCTGCACACACAGTACCGGTTGCGGAAAACTCTGATGTCAGACATCAGCTCCGCATTCGGGGATTCATTTTATGCCCATATCTGGAGAACGCGCGTGCCGGTGGGAAGAACGGTTCTCGAGATTCACATACATACATACACATTCACAGAGATTTTTTGTTGACTCCTGGCGTACGTGATGTCAGAGCCTTTTATGAAGTGATGTCACAATGAGTCAGCGATTGTGCCGATTTCCTCAGGAACAGCCTGATGTCAACAATCAGCTCCGCGTAAGGAGATTCCGAACGTTTCGCGCCGCTTCGGGAAAACCGCATGCCGAGTCGGGCCGAGGCCCGGCACTGCACTCCGCGCGGCGGCGGGGAACGCGCGTGCCGAATCTGAAGCCGGTGGGACGAACGGTTCTCGAGATACGCGGATTACAAACAAACAAACAAACAGACAGAGATTTGTCGCATTTATAGATAGATAATTATGATTAAGTCATTATAATTGAGTAAGGAAGTAAAGTAAAATACAGGTAATACCTAACTTAAGTTCTGTTTGACAAACACTAGAGCAATAAGAGCTTAACTACTCCAGACACACAACTAACGACACAACACATTAAGGGGGTAAAAAAGGGCCTGGAGAAATCTGAGAACACAAGAATTTGTGGGCTTTTGAGGATTTTAATAGTCAACGGAGACTGCATCGTCACACGCAATGAGCAAAATTCAATTATTATTTTTATTCTTCCCCCCCACACAGAAATGAAACAATATTTAATGCTAAAGTAGCAAAGCCAACGTCACCATCGCATAATCTCTAGTCGACCCATTGCATTCCTGATGTTTCATTTCATGCCGCTGTGGTGGAAGAGGACTGCAATTAACTTTGCATTTGCAAGAGAATGTCTCACCGTTATCTTGGGTGTGTTATGAGTTTGTGCTTGTATGTGTGCACATGCACGTGTTAGTGCATTCTTGTCCATATGTGATCCTGAGTTTGTGTTTTATGTTTAAATGCTATATCTTGACATATCCGTTGCATTTCCTTTGTGCTTTTTGCGAGTGAAGTAGACCTATGCCCCCATGTGTGTAAGCTTGGTTTCTATTTGCACGGCTTCCACTCATAATTCTGACATTCCATTATTCTGACCATTAGTTTAGTCTGAGCTTAGGGTTAGGGTTATAATGGGGGCCAGTCGGACCAGCACGGCCAGTACATGCTATGATATAGCTTGAACATGCCTACAAATGTGCCATTTCAAAACTTCACACGTCCTGCCATTGGCAAGACAGTAGATTTCCAATGAATTGGCAGAACATTGAGCTTGTAGATCAGCTATTTTTGCTATTTTATGACCTTCTCTGACTTCGACATTTAAATCTGCCTATTTTTTCAATGGGAATGAAGTGGTTTCTTGGGGGACTGGCACCGTTTCTTGCCATTTGCAGGTTTCTGCAAAAAATACGCTCCATTCTCCATAAAAATTAGAAAGGAAAAACAGGGAAAGAAAGCTGTGGAAAGTTTCAGGAAAAGAACAGTAAAGCCAGAAGACTTGAAATGGCACATCTGTACATATATGCATATTACCGTACTTAGGTTGCTGTATGTGTGGACAAGTATGCTTTTTGTGTGTATGATTGACAGTGTGCATGCGAACTCTCCTCGCTATCTCCCTCCCGCTGTATGCTCAATATTTCAGAAGTCCCCAGCTGGGTCTTCATTACCTTGTCTCTGTACGGCTGGCGGTGGAGATTTCCTGGAAAACTGCACATCTCAGATTGCCGCTGTGTCAGCCTGTCAATCAACCAACCTGTCCTTATCGGGCAGCTGGCTGATTGGCTGATTGGCCGTCTCCCAAGCACGGCTCCCGGCCCTCTCCAAAGCTAGGAAGAAGGCGCGACGCCGACGTGTCTGTTTAATATGCCGGTGTTGTTGGTATGAATGCAGCTGACACAGCCTCTGAGCGGGTCACAGCTGCCTTCATTGCACGGCCTTCACCTGCCAGGAGGCTTTTAAAGGTTGATATTGAAGCGGTCCAAGGGAGTTATTGACTGCAGCCAGCCAGTCACACTGTGCAGCAGGCCTTCCTGCTTATACCTCCGCCTGACAGAAGGCTATCTGGGACAGCTTTTTTCCACCAGGCAAACAGGCTTATGAACAATAGACGCTAACCAGACCTGTTGCCAGTATGCCCCACACACGCACACGCACACACACGCACACGCACACGCACACACGCACACACATGCGCACACGCACGTGCACGCACATTTTGTATTTTACTCTTTTGGCTTGTTACTACAGGTCACGGCACCTAACAAAGTGCTATTGTTATTACTGTATTTTCCTTATTTCTGTTTAATACTTAATAATTACTATTGTTTATTATTTATCTAAAAATATAAAATATTTTGTTTTGCTATGTTGTGGTTGAGGAATCAAAACCTACACATTTTATACTCTTGCGTACCTGTATATAGTCTACTTGCCAGCCCATAGAGCCCCATTGTGAACCCGGACATATTGAGTACAGTAAGGTTTTATGTTAGAAATGTTGAGTAAGGGTCCCCAGCATGTAGAAACTGCCGGATGCTAACTTGCATATGTTGAGCAATTTTCATAATTTGCATAATTCGATTCATTTAGCATAATCCCCCATAATAATGGATAATATGTCAAAAACTGATTGGCCGATTTGAACAATATTAGAGTGGTTTTGGGGGTTATTGAGGATGCTGAATCCATTTTCTAAATTCAAAATGGCCGTTTTAAACCGGAAATGGCCTTATACCAACTTAAAGTGGGTGATTTTGATACTTTTTTGTTGATTTTCCAGTTGGTATATGGCCATTTCCGGTTTAAAACGGCCATTTTGAATTTAGAAAATGTCAAAAATGGATTCAGCATCCTCAATAACCCCCAAAACCACTCTAATATTGTTCAAATCGGCCAATCAGTTTTTGACATATTATCCATTATTATGGGGGATGATGCTAAATAAATCGAATTATGCAAATTATGAAAATTGCTCAACATATGCAAGTTAGCATCCGGTAGTTTCTACATGCTGGGGACCCATACTCAACATTTCTAACATAAAACCTTACTGTACTCAATATGCCAGGGTTCAGATTCTGGCAAGTGGACTAATATGGGATGTAAATATATATAATAATAATCCTGTTTTGAATTATAGATCCTTACCCATCCTTACCCGTCCGATCTCGGGCGGTTCACGTCTAGAGATCGCCTATTTATAGACTTTGAACGCTCCAACATCTGGCTTTGTCTGGGACACGAAGCGTGGCTTACATCTGGCTTACATCTGGCCTACTTCTTGGCACAATGTGTTGTATGCCCACTAAATGTCCTGGCTCTGAAGCATGGCCTACATCTGGCCTACATCTTGGCACAAAGCGCTCAAAGTTTGTTGTACGCCCAGGGTCGACATTGGATGCTTAATGAAATTAACTCAGCACCGCTCACTTCACGCTAGGTGTGATTTTTTTAAATTGTTTATTTGAATATGATCCCCATTAGCTGATACCATGGCAATTAACTAGTCTTACTGGGGCCTACACAAAACATTACAAAACACATTAAAAACATGTACATTACAATTACAGTTACATCAATATTAATATAAAGTAAATTAAGGGGGCGTTCACACCAGGGTTATTTGGTCCGCTTAAAAGGGACCATGGTCCTCTTTCTCCTTTGGTCCGCTGGTGTGAACGTGCAAAGGGACCATGGTCCCTTTGTTTGGTCCGGACCATGGTCCTCTTGAAAAGGCAGGACTCGGTCCCCTTCCAAACGGACCATGGTCCGGTCCTCTGCTGGTGTGAACGGAGCCGGACTTTATAGAGGACCAAACTTATGTCTGATCAGCCTACTACATTCTGCATTGTGTGTTGTTCATTGAAAAACAATATGGAAAAAATAATAAACGACTACTCGTGAAGCAATTGTAACTTCGGCTACAAGAGACTACACTCATCAATCTTTGTTAACTGCAGTTGTGAAGCTGGATTAATAATTAGTTCTAAAAGCATGAATTTCTTACGGGAATCATTATTGATATGACCCGACCGCTGATATGTCTTCATGACCTGCAGTAGGCTACACGTTAATAATTGTATCATCTCCTCTCCCTGTGAGCAAGCGCTGCGGTGTCTTGTTAGCTACATGGAAACTGCGAGGTTACATGGAAACTGGTGACCCATCGTGTGCGGTGACTCCAGGGGTCGCTCTCCGAACACGGTGATCATTGTTTGTTTTGACACAAATACAGTCACAAATAAAAGTAAGGTCACCATCTTGTGTATAAGGAGGCGGCACGGCGGGCGCGCTGCGCGCACAACCTCCATCCAAACGACCACAACACAAAATAAAGTCAAACTTGGCTTTTCTTTCGAGGCATTAGGATTTTCGCTCTCTTTTCGCTCTCTCGCTGTTCCCTGAGGACGGGCGTGCACGAGTCAAACTCTTCACGTTGTTGCTGGGACGGCAGTATGTCCATGTCATCGGGTGCG
This sequence comes from Nannobrachium achirus, assembly GCF_963921795.1. NCBI lineage: Eukaryota > Metazoa > Chordata > Actinopteri > Myctophiformes > Myctophidae > Nannobrachium > Nannobrachium achirus. Next base: position 21,235,975 of record NC_137830.1, read on the forward strand.
GTGCACAAAAATAACGGATTTAAAAGCTTACAACACTGTCCGAGTGTCTGATGCACGGCTGTTATGTTTCATGGCTAAATGAGGAGAGATGTGGGTTAGCATCCCGTTACATTAATATGTTCTTTTTAAGCATGCGCCACCGCATATAAAGTTATGGCTCATACGCATATAGATTCAACATTTGCGATTATACGTTATTTTATTGTTTTTATTTAGG